>NW_023416288.1:59515263-60246513 GCF_014176215.1 Rousettus aegyptiacus
CTATGCATGTCATGAGACTGAGAAGATAATAAAAACAGAATTAGGATCCCAAAAGACTAGATAGTCTAGAGCTATGCACCAGAGCTAAGATGAAGCAAATTTAAAAGAACAAAGACCAAGTTCTACAACAGAGCAGAAATATCAGCCATGTAAGAGTAGAATGGTATTTTCAAAAGACAAATTTATAGGGACAAATGTTGCCAGAAGCTGGGTGTGGGGAAGGAGACGGACTATAAAGTGGCACCAGGGATCATCTGGGAATGAGGGAAAATGTTCTATGTTATCAATTGTGGTGATGGTTACATGACTGTAGACATTTGTCAAAAGTCATCAAATTGTCCATTTAAAAAGTAAATTTTACTGTATGCAAATTATATTTTAATAACTCTGCTCTTCAAAATAATAGACAAAAGTAGCTTTAAAACAGCACCAGTGAGAATCAACACATTAATCGGCTATAAAATATAACTAGAGTAATATTAAATTAACAGATGAACAGTATCTAGAACAAGAGAAGTAAATCATGCAACTCTCCTCTGGACAGGTCAAATCATATCTGGAAAAGAGTATCCATATTTTAAGAGCAATTTGAACCAACTGAAACAGTCAAAAATACCAATCAGAATGTCAAAGGCACTGGAAATCTGAAAACATATACTGGGAACTTAGGATTTTCACCCAGAAAAGCAGCAGCTCAGTGGAAATACGCTGGCCATCCCTATGTACCACAAGGGCTGCCACGTAAGGCTGGGATTAGACATTCTTTGAGGCTAGACTGGGTCGAACTGGGACTGGTATGTTTAAGCAATATATTCCGACTGGAAAACTACTAGAAGAAGTAATGCAGAAAGAAGTCAAGTGTTGGGTGAGTAGCCAGACTGGGTGGCTTCTAAAACCCTATATTTCAAGCCTGTGAGAAAAAGAATTTGAACATGGGAACCTGTACCAAATATGGAAGGAAGATAAGAAAACCATTTGAATACAAAATATAAATGATTTCATGACTATAAAAATGTGAAAAAAATAAAAGGGAAGTCAAATCGAATTACATAATTAATAGGAAAAGAGAAAGAACCTAAAAGGTATGAAACGGCTATCTGACACCACATGTTATCCCAGAATGTTGTACATATATAATCCTCAGAATAAACCATTGAAGTAGGTATTACTACAAGTCCGTCTTTAGAAAAAAGAAAATTGATGCTCAGAGAAGTTCAACAGCTTGTTCAATGTCTAAAACCTGAAGGAGCTGGGATCCTTACTGAGATTTGACTTGAGAGCCCACACCGTGTCCAGTGAACCCCAGAAGGAGGACTGATGTGAACCCCAGAAGAAGGACCGAGTTATCTGGAAAATTTACTTTTGAGAGTCACTTCAGTTCTTAGTGATACTAATAAAGGAGGCATTACTTTATTTTTTTCTCCATAAAGCACAAGTCTTGAACTTCAAGTGTAAGAGGGAGGAAATCACTCATATATGAGTATTCGGCAGAGAAATTACTACTACACGGGCAAAAAAAAAAAAAAAAATGCTTAAGTGACCTTTTTAATCCCTTGAAAATTTTCAAACACCGAGCATATTTACAGATCCCTGGACTTTTAAAGTCTCAAGGAGAAATGGAATTAAAAAACAAAATAATCAGAGCAAAAGGTGAAGAGTTATCCTCCTATTCATTCAAACCTTATCTCGCTATTATTTCATACATGAGCTACAAAGCTCTGAAGCATGCTGACCAGGAGAAAGCGGCAAGGAGATCTACAAATGGAAGATAACAAGGCTTTTTCTGCGGCCAATCAACCCAGTACATCAATATCCTGTTGCTTTAGAAACAGAACATAAAAGGTTACTGCTTTAATTCCCTTGATTTGGTTAAAGCACATTTGACAAAATACCATCTAACAAACTTATTAGCATGGTCCTGGAGATCAAGAATAGAAGAAAGGGAAAAAAATGACAGTGTTGAGATTCTGAAATTTCAGTTAAAATGCAGAAGAAAAAGGCATCAGACACTGTGAGATGACCTAATTTAATTTGTTATAGGAGTTGATAAAAATGGTTTTAAAGTCCTTGATCCTGACTGACAAAAGACAATTTCAAACCAAAGATATCAGAATCACATGGAGAAGTAAGGTAAATCAGTTTCCTACTGGGAAAACAAATGAATGGCAGAAGTTACTATAAAAGTCACTTTACCAGCAGGAATTGTACTAAATTTCAATTTAACTTGATCTTTAAATGATTAGGAGACTAGAAGGAAGACAGATAAAACAATCAAGACATTAGTCCTAGACATGCTGTGATTATTAAGATTTACCATTTTATTTTAGATCTAAAAAAAAAAAATCAAAGCACAAATATCTCGTAAAAATTTAAACATGTATTTTTTTCAGTCTACCTGGGTATAAATTTTAAGTTAGGTTATAAGCATGGTGATGAGGAATCTTTTATTCTCTTCGGGAAAGATCTGCTGAGTTCTTAACACATTTATTTTCCCAAAGTACCATTATTTGGTGCTCAAAGGCAAAAAAATACACATATATAATAATAATCAAAAATGTAGCCCCTAGCCTTTACTATTTAACTTTGTTTGGAAAAGTATAATTCAAAATTTTCTAAGTAATGCTATTTCTTGGAGAAATAAGATAAACCTAATTTCGTTTACAGGCTAACTAATGACTGAGGGTCCATTTATCATTTTAAGAATGCTAGCTAGCAGATAAGATTAGTTTCTGTCACTCACAGCACTGTCAAGATGACTCAATATGATTGCAAAGTCGATTTTTATGGCCATATTTGAACAAATAATAAATGTTCCCATGAAGGCTTCAGTTTGAGGCTCTCAAAGAATTTGACAGAGACAAAGGATAAACAATAAGCATACTTCTAGCAATAGGTTCATTTTATAATCTCATACTACTTTTTTCTAAAGAATATCTGGAAGAAGCCACTAAAATTATTAAAGCCTGGATAAATGCAGTATAGAAATAAAGATTAAAGGAATGGAGATTATTGTGCCTGAAGAAAAGACAGCCTGAGAATAACCTAATAATAGTTATTAAATATATGAAAGCTTATTGTATGCAGGATAGGTGAAGCTGCTCAAGTGAGCAACGCAAGCAAAAATGGGAATTAAGGAATCAAGTAAAATGAAGAAAGAAACTTGCCCACAGTATAAGCACTTAAATATTGTAAGTATAAAAATACTTCTCTGAAATTCAATAGTAGGGAGTATCAACTGAATGACAGCCTGGATGGAGTCAATAGAATTAATTAAATTACATCTGGATACTCAAGGTGATCTACTGAGATTCCAAAGAAATACTGAATTAAAAAGAAATAATAAATAGAAATATAACGATATGCCTCAGGGAAAAAAATCTTAGGCTTACAGAGATTATGTCAGGACACTCAATTTGCATACAAAGTGAATTTTGGAAGACATAAAAAAAAAAATCTCTGATTTCCTTCACAAATCATTACCAAAGGGAACTAAATATCAAAAACATAAACTGAAAAGCCAACAAAGAGTTCAAGAACAAATCTTAAAAACCTCAAGTGTCCCTAAACATTCAAGATATTATGTTTGCAGTTTAACTAAAAATAAGCAAACAATTCTTTTGACAACTGTGGTCATCCTATGGCTCTTAATTGGCATATTTCCAGTCTAAACACACTTAATATTAAATTTAAATCTAAGCTTTAATTCTGAATCCATCAAGTTTGAAAAGAACAATTCAAAATTTCCTGAATACATAAAAGAATAACTGACTTTAATGCCATTCATTAAATTAGTTTCAAAACATTTCCATCATTTTGTAGACATTTTTAAATAGGCATCTCTGGCTATTATCATAAAAACAAGAGGTAGTGCTGGGAAGGATATGGAGAAATGGGTATGTTTTGCACCATTGATGAGAATGTAGAGTGGTGCAGCCACTATGAAAAACAGTATGGATGTTCCTAAAAAATTAAAACTAGAACTACCATATGACCCAGCAATCTGTCTTCTGAATATATATCCAAAGAAAGGAAAACAATGTATTGAAGAGATATCTGTACTCCATGTTTGTAACAGCATTATTCAGGATAGCCGAGATATGGAAACAACTTGAGTGTCCATCAACAGATAGATGGATACACATACACACCCTCCCCCTCCCCCTCTCTCAAATATTATTCAGTCATGACAAAGAAGAAATTTCTGCCATTTGCAACACCATGGATAGATCTTGAGGACGTTATGCTGAGCGAGGTAAGTCAAACAGATAAAGACAAATACTGTATGATATCAATTATGTGTGGAATCTAAGAAGCCCAACTTGTAAAAACCAGAGCAGAATGGTAGTTAGCAGGCACCAGGAATGGGGGAGCTGGGGAGATGCTGTCTAAGGTACAAGCCTGCAGCTAAGAGATAAGCCATGGAGAGCTAATCCATTGAACAGTGGTTACAGTCAATGGTACTGTATTATAAATCTCAAGGCTGCTAAGAGACTAGATCGTAGTTGCTCTTTCCACAAAAAAAAAAAGGAATAATTACGGGACATGACAGAGGTCCTAGCTAAGGCTATGGAAGTAACCATATTGCAATATATAAATGTATCAAATCAACAGGCTGTACTCCTTAAACTTACACAATGGTATATGTCAATTATATCTCAATAAAGTAATAAATGAGTATTCTCCAAGCAGCATATTTCAAAATAATTTTTTAGAATATGTTTACAAAACACACTTATCCTGTGTACTAAGAAAAGAGGCACCCTGAGAGAAGGGTTCAGGACCTCATGGTCTCCCATGAGTCAAAAGTCCTTGCCTACCATGACAGACACCTGAGCCTTTGTTTTCCTCACTTGTAAACCTACATTCACGAGATGCAAATACAGCACCTCAGCAAACTTCCTTCCCAAAAATCTACTCCCAACCTGCCTAGAGTTTTTTTTTTTTACTTTATCACATGGCTGGAACATCCACCAAGTAAAGGCATAAGTACGTATTTAATTTTTCATTGAAGTTTTTTCATTAAAATATAAATATACCTGGTTAGATGATTTACACCCAAAAGGAAGTGTTCAAGAGGCACCATGCATCATTGTTCCCAAATGTTTATGGTCAACAGCTTTCAAAGGTACCAGGGAAATGTTAACCAATAGTGCTAAAAAATGCAGAAGGCAACAGTGATGGGCATTCAGACACAGGAAATGAATCCGAATGCCATTTGGGCCTATTCTCAGAAAAGGCATACCTGACTTACACTCCTGTGTAGTGCATAAATTCTCAAATTGTTTGAAATAATGGAGAGAATCATTTCCAATAAGGGGAAAAAAGTAAACAAAGACTACAAATCAGCTTAATTAAACCTAATTATTTCATGTAGACATAAATATTCAGAATATGAGCCACGATTTTCCTTGTTGTTACCTATCTTAATGTGAAAACTCTCATGTTCCTATAATTAAAAACACATTGTTAGTAATGTCAGAAAAAGGGAAGTAACTAGCAAGAAGTGCTTTGATACATTATGTAAAAGTACACTCACACAGCAAGAGATTCCAAATTTCAAAACAAAACTTTTTGAATTTTTTTTATTATGCTGTACACCTGCAACTAGTATATTATTGAATGTCAATTGTAACTGGAAAAAAAAAATTTTTAATTAAAAATTAACTTTTTAAAAAAGTTTTAGATGAGAAGTTAATAGAGAATACATAAACATATCTCTGCAACGAAGTCTCTGTCTACTTTCTAATGGGAAGCTATGTACTTTGCAACAAAACTGGCAAAGTCTATCAGGTCACAGTATTGTTCCACAACATGCAAATTGATTACCACTGGCCGAAATCTCTCAAAATAAGAGACCCGAAGCTTCTGAATAAGAAATGGCAGTTTACCAGAAACACACACACACACACACACACACACACACACACACACACACACACACACTTAATGAGCTATGCATTAGTAAGTGAAAGCAGATTTGCAAATTATGTTTGTAAATTTAAAAGTAAATAAAAAGGCAACTAAGCAATTTAGAAATTTTTATAAAAAGGAAGCCATGCATGAAGAACTTATTAATGTCCATTTAACAGTTTTCTAAGGTAATAAGAACTATGAAGGGGTAATCAGTTGGAGTTACACTGGGTTTTAATGTTTTCTCTTCCTGAGCGCCCAGTACCATATGTTTTTTAAAAATTTCCATTAGTGGCTCATTGACAAATGGGACAGAAACAGTATTTTAGGGCTGAAATCTGAAGCAAAAAAGAAATCCAATGGCAACATTTAGGTGCTATGTGTGGTTTTCCACAGATTACATAATGACAAAAAGTGGCCATCAGGAATAAAATTGCAGCTCCTGTAAGCAATTGCATTAGTGAGGCAGGTGCTATATAAATAACAAGTAATGGCAATAGTAATAACAAAAAATGCCTTATGTTTATCTAATGCCTGCCTTCTGGAGGACTCAAAGCTACCAAGAGAAAATAGCTAACCACTCCTCTTAGGTTTTGGAGGTTGCTGTCGGTGATTTATTTTACATATCTGAATTATAGAATGGCTTAGCAAAGAATCACAGAGCAAGAAGGGATTCCGAGAGATTATCTACAGTGATTTCATTACCTCTAAAGCAGATGCACCCCTCAGCATGCCTCATTCAAATTTTCTGGAAAAGAGTCTACAAATTCCAGGTCCAGGGATTCATAAACTTCATAAAGCAATGAACTTCTTCCATAAGGACAACTAAAAATCCAAGTTATATCTGTGATGGAATCTGAGGAAAGTACTCATGCTTTATAAAATTATAATTTCCTTTCCTATACTTGAAAACTGCTGTGTCAACAAAAAAAGAAAAACTCCAAATTAATAAATACCACAACCTACATGGATATGATGGTTAGCTTTCAGAGAGAACTTATATCTGAGAAATACGGCTTTTCTTGTCTTTGATTAACAGGTACTAAGCCTGTCTTCCCTTAAGTCAGTGAGATCCAGAACTGTTACATCAGTCTTGCCAAAGGAAGCTGGTTCTTGAGCTCACAGTTTGAGTTTGTTTTAAAGTTTACACATTGGCAGTTATGCAAGATGGAAAAATACAGCCCAGGAGGTAAAGTTAAAGACAAAATGAGATACAGGAGCAATGGCTATTTGTGTCAATACCAGCTGATGACAATGAAAATAAAAAAAATTCTCTTACCCAGTCAAAGCATTCTTCATTCTTCAAAGAATGAAGAATGATGCTAGATCCATTTCCATTCAGGGGTAGGACATTGTGCCACTGCCTTCTGCCACACTCTTTGCAATTATAAGATGATGGAGAGAGAGAGAGAGAGAGAGAGAGAGAGAGAGAGAGAGAGAGAGAGAGAGAGAGATAGAGAGAGTGTGTGTGTGTGTGTGTGTGTGTGTGTAAGAGAGAGAGAGAATATAAAATTGTTCTTTCTAGAAGTAATGGCATAAAGCAGATTCTTAAGCATACCATAGGTACAAGGTACATGAGTGAGTGAGTGAGAGAGAGAGAGAGAGAGAGAGAGAGAGAGAGAGAGAGAGAGAATATGAATGAGAATGAATGACAATTAAGTAAACATTTCTAGAATAGCAGATAACAGATCAGGATCAGTTTATATTTAAAAAATGTGCTAGATAAAAGGAAAAAAGCATACACACAGAGAGATTTCTCTGAGACAAGTGTGGCAATATGACCCTTTCTTTATACTTATATTATGTATCCCTAAAGAGATTTTAAGCTCTTTGAGAGCACCGACACAATTTTTAATATATATTATAAATGCAATCATATAAGAAAAGAAAAAAGGATTAAAAGATTTTTGGAAAGGGGAAGGAGATCTTAAGCTATAAATGAGAAACTGTTCAATAGCAATTTAAAAAAACTTAATTTAAATAGATATATGCACCTCTATGTTCACTGCAGCACCAATTATAATAGCCAAGACATAGAAGCAACCTAAGCATCCATAGATAGATGAATGAATAAAGATGTAGTGCATATAAACAATGGAATATTACTCGGCCATAAAAAAAAAAAGAATGAAATCTTGCCATATGCAACAACTTGGATGGACCTTGAGAGTATTATGCTACATGAAATAGGTCTGACAGAGAAAGATAAATGTCATATGATTTCACTTTATATGCGAAATCTAAAAAACAAAATAAATGAACAAAGAGAAACAAACTCAGATACAGAGAATGATTTGATCTTCACCAGATGGGAGGGTATTAAGAGGAATAGATGAGAAAGGTGAAAGGGATTAAGAAGCACAAATTGTCAGTTTTAAAAATCGTCACAGGAATAAAATGTACAGCACAGGGAATATAGTCAATAGTACTGTAATAACTATTTATGGTGTCAGATGGGCACTAGACTTATGAGGGTGATCACTCCATAAAGAATATAAGTAGCTAATCACTATGCTGTACACATGAAAGCGATATAATATTGTGTGTCAACTATAATTCAAAAAGAAACTAATTTTTAAAGAAAAGAAAAACAACTCTACTCCAGCTAAATATTTTGGTAGAAATGATGGTTCCCCCATGAAGAAAGATCCACCCATTCTGAAAAAGGAGTAACCAGAATTTACAAAAAATTCACAATCTGTGGTAAGTGAAAGAGCACTAAATAAGAAAAGAAATACCTAATATCAAATCCAATCACCAAATTAGATAATTATTAATAAATAAGAAAATATCCAGCTCCTATACCGCAGTGCAAAAGGAACTGAGTTTGGATTCAAAAGATCTAGGTTTGAGTCTTATGTTTGCTGCTCCCTAGTTACATGACCTTGGACAAGTTAACCAACCTCTGAACCCAGTTGCCTCATCTATTAAAATAACTCTTATGGCCTCACATATCTGTCAACCACAATAACATATGTGGAAAAAAAAAAAAAAAAAAAGCACGGAGTGTTCTTATAGTCGTTGCCATGAAGAAAAGAAACATTATAAAAGAAAATGAAAGGAACCACAAGGATGGGCTGTTGTGGTCAATATGTAAAACTTTTCACAATTACACCTTCAATACAGTTCAAGATTACACTTGAGTCCTAACAAATCTCAAATGTGAACTACATTTCCACAGATGCTTTGATAAAAATAAAAAATTAAAGAGTGCTATACCACTACTATGCTAGGTGAAAACAATATTGAAATATATATGTTGGACTATTTTCAGAGGAATGTGGAGGAAAAAATCTAACACAGCATTCTGCTAGGTTTGCCTGCTAAGTGTGCAGCCAATGATTATGGTAGCAGGTTCATTCAAGAATAAAGATTCTGACTAGTGGAGACAGTTTTCTCCTGGCTGGAAAGAAACAAAATAGAATAGATATATGTTATTCTATCTCCATAGAAAGTGTAGACTTAAAAAGATAAAGTATGGTATAAGAAGTAAACAGGTAGCTACATAAATACTATAAAAGAAATGTATTTGATTCTCCGGCACTTTAGCTAAAGACATAGCACATCTCACATAAAACAACCAGGTAGATGCTGTTAGTTGTCCTCAAATATCCATTCTCTCCTCCGCGGCACATGAATGACTGAAAACAGACTACATTTCTGAGTCTTCCTTACAGTTAAGCATGGTCATATAACTATGTTCTGGCCAATGAAAAATGTGAGAGGAAGTCACTGTGGGCAACTCCCAGAGAGGGGCACACTGTCCGACTCTGCCCCCCCTACTTCCTGCAGATTAATGTGTAGATATGATGGCAAGACCTCAAATACCCACCATGGACAAGGAAACCTTGGGAATGGAGTGCACGCATGACTAAAAGTTAAAAAAAATAATAATAAAATAAAGGGCCTGGGTCCTGGTGGATGCCGTGGATCAAAGCCGCCATGCCAGGACCTGACTGCCAGACTTTTACATGAAAGAAAAATAAAACTCTATCTTGTTTATACCGCTACTGTGTTGAGTCTCTGTTATTCACAACCGTACCTACTCCAACGGCCAGGATAAAAATGTCTGGCAGGATGTTTGTCAACTAGACAAAGAGAGTTTTTAAATGAATTGACAAAAAGGAACGAGCGCAGATAAACTAAACAACATAGGACACAACAGGTGTGACTGGGAAAAAAAGTGGTGTGATGAAGACTGTACCCAGTAATAGCTCACTGAAATAAGAAGGCTGGTGAGACGCAACACCGACGGCCCTCCTTGTGTAACACTCGTCACCAGAGCATGACGAACCCAATCTTCAAAGTGAATTAAGTGCGATCTCGTAAGAATCACTTAGACTGTGAGGTAACGAAGAGCGAAAGACAAAGAGGGGAGGGAGAGGAGGAGGGAAATATAAAAGGTATGGGAAACAGTACTACAAAGAAAGGAAAACGATAATTTAGTGAACACGTACTCTGGGTAGGGAATATGGTAGCCATTTCTCTTTGGCTGGCCTACCTATTTAATCCTCATAATAACAGGACTAATTCCTATTGTTACCATTAGGATAATGTGGTTGGAAAAAGTTTAGTAGCTCGAAAAGCAAGTAAGTGGAGGAGCAAGAATTCTAATTCAGGTCCTTATCTCGGAAGCCCACACTCTTTTCATTACGTGATGCTGCTGCCTCAAAGTTCTATCTCTAGACAAAACTTACTAGACTCAGAATAGAAGCAGAGTAAAACATCCAGTCTGACATAAAAGACAAGAGAAATAAATGTGATAGCACTCTATCAATCTAGCCATCAAAAAATAAAGAGATAATGTCATAGTTACAAAAATCGTGGAAGAAAATGAATATGGTCATTTAGTTTATAACAGCATGCGTGCTCACTAGTCTCAGAAGAAAGATAATGACATGTTTGGATGATAGATATGTATGATGGAGGGGCTAGAGTCTACAAAGAAAAATAAAAATCTGTAAGGTAAAAATAATTTTTAATCAGATAAGAAAATTGATATTACTTAAAATATGCATTAAATTGGTTTCCATAAAATAGCACCTGAGTCCTGTGCCTGTCCTTAGTTTGAATGTCAATTCTATAATCCTCTCAGAGAAAGTCGGTGTGAACGTGGGTGTCATCCCTGCTTTCTACAATGCTTCCAATGATAGTGCTTATCCTAAGTAAAGCTAGGATTCACAGTGGCTGTCGCCATTCAGATGTGATTGTAGGCATCAAGGCATAAGAAATTTTTTTTTTAAATGAAGTCCTTATCATAATTATCTAGCATCATGTAAAGCCACACAAATAAGGCAGCTGCTGTGTGGTTAAAAGACAAATTGCTACACCTGGAGTCAGCAAGACTTGCATACAAGGTCCAG
The DNA here is from genome assembly GCF_014176215.1 of Rousettus aegyptiacus. Taxonomy (NCBI): domain Eukaryota; kingdom Metazoa; phylum Chordata; class Mammalia; order Chiroptera; family Pteropodidae; genus Rousettus; species Rousettus aegyptiacus. Next base: position 59,526,537 of record NW_023416288.1, read on the forward strand.
ATTGTACTTCCAGACAGTGGTGTGGAGAAGTCACCTACAAGTGCTATGAACTTCATCAGTAAAGTCAGGATGACATTTACCTCTCAAAATAAAAAGGGCATGTCAAAGCCAAGTACATAAAGACATAAAGTTTTAGAGTAGACACTCAATATATAGTATTTGAGTTTAACTGATTCATAAAAACTTTGTTATTTTAAAAAAATATCGCTGTTTCGAGTGTAGAGATATTTCATAATGCATGACCCCACCCTACCTCCAAATAATGACCCATATGCCCTTCAGTATTCTGCCTTAGAAGCGCCAGATTCCAAATGTGTGTTAACACAACTACACGAGTGCCACTGAGAAGCAAGCAACTAACATCAGCTCTGAACATAAAATGTAACCCTTCTATCCCATAGTTTTTCAGTTTATGTACCCAAAGACAGCATATTTTCAAACAAGCAGTTTTTCAGCTGGATATGAATGACTCAATGAGACCATAGGTAAATATGCTAGTATGTTTGCTGACTTGAAATTACTAGAGAAGCCATCCCCAAAGTCACTTATTTAGGTCCTTTGTTTGTTTCAGCCTGATTGACTTTGAACACTGATGTCACACGACTTCTGTGTGTACATGTGTATGTGAGTGTATATACATGTTAATGTAATTCAATACTACTAGGTTAACTGCAGAGAAAACATTTCTCAGCCCTTGATTAAGGCCTGCATTAAACCATCAGACCCCATCACAAGGCTTGCTGATGAGTAGCTATTTGGACACACACAGAGCTGTGATTTCCATCCACTTTACTAATCAGCAAGTTCAGATTTGCTGCTAATGTGACATTGATGAACAGGAATGATGCTAATGTGACAGTGATGAACAGAAATGACAGTTCAGGGTTGATTAAAATTAGCTGAGGTTCTTCAACCCAGGACAAAATGGAGGGGCTTTGAAAACAACGGCAGCCAAACGTACACCTCTGAAACAGAAAGGAAACACCAAAAATATATGTTTACTGATTATACATAAATTTGAGCAAATATACACTGCAAAGTGACATCGTTTAAAAACATATGCAGTTATCATTCAAATCCTATGCTAAGTCAAAAATGGCAATACATAGAACCAAAGTGCTGAGCAAAACAGCATGTCAAAAGCTAGAGGGAATGGTTTCATTATCAAAATACAAGGCATACTAGAAACCAACCGAGTGTTTATCAGAGCTGAAACAAAATTCTCTGATCTACACTAATTCTCAAATGCCATGTGGACTTCTCGCATCTGTCATTCTCAAAGACTTGGAGTTCGGTGTCTTATCCACAACTTTCAACACGACTACCTCACTTTCTTTACTTTCCCTTTTCTCACTATCTACTCCCACGCCATGGAGGCCAAATCGGTATATTAACACATGAGGAAACAAAATACGTAAGAGTCAAAATATATTCCTGGCAAAATGCAAGATGTGGATAAGATATGTCTATTTTCCAACATAGTCTTCTTAATCCCTCCACCGATGTTCCCAGCAGCAGAGCACAGTTTCCGAAGCAAAACAAGAACAGAAAACCTACAGAGATGGCACAGTCGGCACCGGCACTGCCATAGCTTTCACTGGCAAGCCGACCAGCACCCCACACTGAGCAGGCTACCCTCAGAGCTAGAGGAGAACCGGCTAAAGAGAGGTCGTTTGAAGGGAAAGTCCATTCATACATTCTGCCACTGTTAAATTCTAAATAAAAGGACCAGATTCTTATGTTACCAGGATTGACTCTAATTCTTAAAGACTAATTTACTCAAAACATAACCTGTACCATTAAGTCATTCTAAAAGAGCTGGCATCCGCAAGCTATCATGTCCTGCCACAGGCCCTTGTTCTAGCACTCAAGATCAAACATCTAGCACAAACATTCACATATACGGCGTTCTACAAAGAATAGGTATATGCCAAAACTATTAGCCTCAGAATTCTAGCAAATTTTAATTCAGATTTTATATAATGTTAATATTGCTATCAATTGAAACAGTCTACTGGTAGACACTAAACAGAAATGGTTTAGTGGTCTTCTAAGAATCCAAAAATCTATAAATAAACCAGACACATTTTACAAGCATTTCTGAAAAAATGTAACAAAGGAGATCAAAGAACAAGACACACTGCTGGAGCTTCTGTAATCAGATACTGAAAAGTCAATCAACACAGGCAAATCTTCAATTGCTGTATTCTCAGTAGCAATCAGTGACAGGACTGTTTCTGGGTCATACACCATCCATATACTTTCACCCTGAAATCTTAGGGAACGGACAATATTCAGAAAGAATTTCTCCTCTTAATAACCATCTATAGCATCGTTACTCCCTTTTTAGTAAGTATTTTTTTCTCATGCATAATACAATTGTCTAAATTATCCTTTATTGGAATTGCTTCTCAAAAGTAAATTTTCTGAAATTATCTGAATTACTTTATTGCTTCTAAATAAGTCAATTACAGGCGCCTCTAAACAAATTTATATTGGAATAAATATTTCATTTTTTTCTTCTGCTAAGGTTCAAAATCAAACATGGTTTCTGAATTTAAGGATAGATATGGCCAATTTATAACTTGGCCACACCAAGATCCCATTCACTTCCAGAAGAAAAAGGCATCAAAAGCAGGTTTTCTCCTAGGCCAACGCTTTCTCACCACTGCACTTTGTTTCCTGTCATTAACCTACAACCACAGCATCATGAATGAACAGCACTCCGGAAAGGAAATTAACTAGTAAACTAAGTACCCGCCCATTGGTGTGGTTACTCAGCTTCTCTCTATTTAAAGTGGAAGAGAATGCAATCAATATTCATTTCCAAAGAGGGTTTTCACGGAATCGGTTTAACCCAAATGTTGTCATTCTGAGCCCATTCATCCTTTTATTTTTCTAAAATAACTGAATTATTTTGGGGCATATGCTAATGAATACAGTTAAAGAGTCAAGGTCAGGCTAAGGGAGAGAGAAAAAGTTCAGAGGATTTTTGGAAGGAACTAGGCTCCTCAAAAATAAAAATGGTAAAAACTGAGTACTTTTAGGTCTACCAAGCCTCTATTTCCCATAGCTAATTTCTAAGAACTATTTAATAAGAAGGATTTTTTTAAAAAATAAAAAAACTATCACATTATTAAAAGTCAGTTTCACTGAGAAGCAGTGCAACTAAATTCATAACTGCAACTCCAAGATTTATGTCCCTAAGGACTTCTATATTTTTATTCTTTTCATGTCTTTTTTCCTATTGAGGTTGACAGACCCACTCGCAAGCCTTCCCTGGGTCTCAAAAGGGTGGCACAAGCCCTGACATAGCCAAAGTTCTCTTTGTTTTATTACAACGTCCCATTGTTTCCCATCTAGCTTTCACCTAGTTGTTACAACTTAACAAAAGAACATAAATTCAGTTAATAAATCTGCAGTGAGAGGCCAAGTAACACTCTCAATCTAAAATGCTCAACGTGAAACGGTTTATTATATTAAAACTAATTAAAGCAGCATGGTACTGTCCAATACGGTTAGGGTCCACAGAACACCCACAGCACAATATGTGGTTCAAGAGTTAACCTCGGAAAGTCGATGTAAGTACGTTTAGAGTCAACAAAATAAAGATACCTTTGCATATAAAGACAATACCAGCTATATTTTAAAGGATATAAACGAGTACCAAATGATTGCTTTTAACTAAAATCTTTTTCTCGCTAGGAATATTACTGTCCTTTTCCTAGTTTTGCTTTGCTACAGAAAATACGTGCATTGATGTATCTGTATGCATGTGTATACTAAGAGCTATTTATTACTCCCCCCAAATGTTTAATGACGACAGTCTCTACTATGTCCTGCCTCCCTGAATCTTGTGAGACATTTCTGACATCATGGCATCTTACAGAGCCTTAACCAAGAAAATCATTCAAGGTTATGTAATTAATAGGCCAAGACACCTAACATGTTTGCTCCTTCCTCACAGATGCCATAGTATGAAAAGTGAATCGGAGTCACATCCTTCATATCCTCTTTCCTTTGACCAAGTTGTATAAGTGCATAACCTCTAGGCACTCTCTCACTGCTTTAAGCCTTGTTTTATGCCCCAAACTCCTAGCTCCTGCCATTTATACCTAAGCTAGAGTGACATAGAAATCGTCACCAACTTTCTTGGATTAATCAAAAGTATACCAAATAAATGTACTTCTCTTTAGGAGATTGGTATTCAAAGGGGGATAGGACCTTCATTTTCTTAATATTTCTATTTGGCTAATGGAAAAAGAAAATAGTCAGGTGTTCAAATAATATACTAGGCTACAATATCACACCATCCACATTTCAAACTGCCGGAGATCTGAAATCTGCTGTCCGCTCTTGCCTGGGCTATATTCCTGCAGGCTCGGTGACCTTGGGCATCTTATTCAACTCCTCTGGACCTAGTTTTTCACATCTATTCCTACACTTCCTATAGGATTAAATGAAATAATGCATGTATGTGGCTGGCACAGTGTAAACTCCCAAAATATGTTAGTAGAGAGGCTGAAATATTTCTTCAATTAAAAGAAGCTCCAGGTTCCTATTCCTGATCATCCCCACCTATTTCATTTGCAAGACTGAACAATTCTCTAAATAAAAAAATGACCTAGATATGCATCTGAAGCTCCAGATAAAACAGGTATTCTTAACATAATTTCTCTAGTTGTCTTTCTTTTTGTTCGGAAGGATCATGCCTTATAAGCAGACAACGATGCCACATGAAAAATGAACATGGAATTTGAATTTATATATCTCACCAAAAAGTAGCATAAGTAGTAGAATAAGATTACAGCATCAGAAAGGCACACATGTGAATCCATCCTCTACAATTTATCAATTGAGTTATTTGATCTTTCTGATGCTCAGGGCTCCATCTACAAAATAGGATAATACTCACACCTCACGGATTTATTACCATGATCAAATGAATATGAGCAAAGCACGCGGCACAAAATCAGGACTCAAATGTAAGCTCCCTCCCCTGGTAAGCAGAATGAATTTAAATTGCAACCCCCTCCCCAGCAAAGTTGCTCTGTATCACCAAGCAACAGTGGTGTCTGAATGGTAGTGATATATTAGCGGAAATATGTTCTAAATATTCTTCTAGTTGCATAAACAAGTGATACGTACTAATTACACTGGGGTTTTATTTTTTGAAATAAAAGGCACAGCATACACCATCAAAATAATAAAAAGCCAAAGAAGAGGGAGACAAGGATAACAAGGGAACAGCTGGTGGAAACTGTGCACATCATTCAAAGAGGAAATGGGGCCAATAGAGTTTTTCAATAAAAGCACAGAGAACACTAGGTGGTAACAAAATGGATACTTTGGATCTGGGGAAGCCAAACATACTCTCTGCTCTTCGGATACCAGGGGAGGCTTGGATAACATCTCCAGTCTTAATGAGCTTATACTCCATTCCCAGCTGTTCAGAACAATGACAGAGTTCACTGAGGCAGAGAATCCATACACAAAAACTCTGTAGTCCCTAGAGCCAGAGGTGCAGGGCAAAAGCTAACTCACACATCTGTTGGTGTTTGGATGTATAAATGAACAGCGATTAAAAGCAAACCAAAAAAAAAAAAAACCACTACACACCTTGCACATCCAGCCTCTTTCTTCTCTAGTAACTGTCACGTTTATGGATATTTTCTAATCCCTTCCTTTGTTCAGACAAACATGCTGGCTCTGAGCACTTTTTTAAAAAATTATTTTCAGAGTAGATTTAGGTTTACAGAAAATCAAACGTTTTTATAGAGTATGCATACGTATATGCTCTCAATCTGAGCACTTTCAACAGTCCTGGATCATTTAATGTCTTAGATGGTTACCCGGAATTTGAAAAAACCGATAAATAGAATGACCAAAGAAGAGACTTTAAGACCCTAACTCCTATTTACGTGTGCAAACACCAAGCAATGGTGACAATGTGAATACAACATGACGATCAGTCACTAGGAAAAACAACGTATAGCCACGGATGTACACAGGTCCTAACCAGGGAAATCGCTGAAGCTAAACTCGGCATCACAGTAACTGAAGACACACTGACATGCACAGCAGTGCCCCCTCATGCACATTCCAAGACCCCCAGTGGGTACCCAGAACTACTAAACCCTGTATACAGTTTTTTCCTAAATGTAGACACTGTGATAGTTTAAAGCACTCTTGCACTCCAGAGCCATTATTAAGTAAGATAAGGGTGACTTGAACTAGAGCACTGTAATGCCACAGCAGTTGGTCCGATAATCAAGACTACGTGACTAGGGAGCACCTACAGCATGATGTGCTGGACAAATGGAACGATACACATCCCCAGGGCCCAGGCAGGGCATACCATGGCACAGCATGAGATCCCATCACGCCAATCAGAACGGCTTGCAATTTAAAACTTACGAATTGTTTATTTCCAGAATTTTCTATTTAATATTCTATTTAATATTTAATATTTTCGGACCTCAGCTGACCTCGGGTACAAATCGCGGAAAGCAAAACCACAGACTAGGAAATGATTAAGTCAATGATAAAGTATAGAGGTTCCCAAAGTGTGGTATCTAACTTACTAGAAACACGAATTCTTGGGTCCCACCTAATAACAAATCAGAAATCTAGGACGGCACATAGCAAGCAGTCTGTGTTTAACAAGCCCTCTAGGTGATTCTGATGCAAATAAAGTTTGAAAATGACTGGTATACTCAAGAATGTCAGAAAGTGAAAATGAACAGTAAATATGTCCCCTTTCCCCATTTTTTGCTAAAAACAGGAGAGAACTTTGATTATTTTTCAACAATGCTGCATTTCATTGGGAATTTTGATGACTGCTTTATAGTGCTTCCTACAGTGGCCTACTGAGTAGAACACTTTCAACTACTGTCACTTTTCTTAATTGGGTGCAATTCCTATTTTTTATGTGTCACAAAATGAACTGAAACCTTTTGTCTTATCTATATACAATTCTTCCCTTCTGTACAATTGGAACGCCATTTTAATTAGGGTTTTTAAATGTTTCTCCAGTTTTTCAGTGGCTTCCCAACCTTCCCGAACTACATCCCACCACACTGCCTAAATCTTCTCATTGCTTTACCCACAGCTCAGGGTCTACAATATGACAGACATACCACGCTTATGATTCAAGGTTCAGATAAATCAGGTAAAGGTCTCTATCCGTATGCAGGAGCCCTTAGTTAATCAACATAAAAGGCCCAACTAGTGCATGAGTTAAATATGTATTATTTATTTCAAACCAATTACTGCTCCATGCAAGAAAAATCCAATTAATAGAGGTAATATTATGGCTAGTGTCCCTGTAACTTTGCTTCATTTTCTATTGTCATCTAAATCTATTTCCCATTAAGTCTCTACAGTAAAATTAGTTATATTCTTACTGCTGATTCTCAATAATGTGCCCAGAGACATGAAATGCCTTTGTGAATCGATTTGCTAAAAACTAGATAGTCATGATACATTTGTTTGTTGCAGGAAGCTATATCCTAGTAAACTTTTCTCTTGAGAAATAAAATAGAGAATCAATGGGAAAAGTTTTATAGAATCTTAGATCATGTATTTAAAAAAAAAAAAATTCTCTGCAAATCAGTTTGGTCTTTCTTCTTAGTCCAGTGAGTAACTGCTTTACTTCTAATTACTGATCCTGTATTACAAACAAAGTCCTAACCCGACATCCACTTGGATAAAGGAGGAGTGGCCAACATTTATAAATGGGATTAACTTATTTGAGCAAATTGGAAAGAAAAAGATTGGGTATTTCTGTCAAATTGATTTATGCTTTGGGCTACACCATCCCAAAGAAATGAGAATTTCTCAACAGCTTGTGTAACAATATTGGATTGGTCTCTCAAGTAAAGAAAGAGCCAATTATTGGGGAAAGGGAAATAATGCACCAAACATATGTCTCTTCTGGTGGAAGAAGCTAAAGACACTGAATCCTTAGTGGCATGATAGGGCTTATCTGCTAATGTTCATGGCAGTCAGCCCCTCAGGAACAAAAGTAACAGTTTCTCTCAGTCTGGAACACTGAATCAGGAAAATACTGATCAGACAAGCAGGAATCCCTTCAGAAAAGGGCTTCTTAATCTGGGATCCATGGGTAAAATTCAATGAGTACATGACCTTGCATGGGGGTAAAAAAAGTATTTTCTTTATTTTACTGAGCACTAACTGAAATTCAGCATTTCCTTCCATTATGATTACAGGCAACAACTATGACAGTATTAACACATCTGTAATTTTGTCACCAACAGAAATCAATATTTTTTATATCATATTACGGTTGTTGCATCTCAAAATTACACTTCTGCTCATACTTGCTTTGAAAAATATTGTATTATTAGACATACCACTCAATCTTGTTATTTATTATCATTGTATTTCAACAGTTAGTTCCTTTTGTACTCCCATGTACATTTTCATTTATTTGACATTACTCTGAGAATTTGAAAGCGTTCATGATTCAAAAAAGGTAAGAAGGATGTAGCATGGGAAAGAGGAAATACTCCCAAGAAGGATGTAGCATGGGAAAAAGGAAATACTCCCAAAGAGTACTGCACACTCCAGCATAAACCCTATCGTGGGGAAGATTTTTCTAAGAAAAACACAGGCATCTTATTCTCTTCTGAAATCCACAAACGCACTGGGAAGCAACACCAGCTTATTCTCAGTTGAAAACTACAATAAAACCTTAAAATGGTTGAGATGGCTTATCTGGTCTCAATAGGAATAATTTCCAGCAATCAATTTGACCTTGGCAATAGTAAGCTAACAGCAGTGGTTATTCAGAGACAGAAAAAGGCAGTTCAGTGATAACTCAGCAAACACATCATCAAGAGCCACATTTCCCTCGGTCCAAATACTGTTAAAGGTACCACTGAAGGGACACTATGAGGCACTACAAGAGTCATGGCTCTTACAGTATGAAAGTAGTAACTAGCAAATAACCTGTGGTGGACAATTCAAATGGCTAAACGTCACACAACACAGACTAGGTCAAAAGCCCTTTGTGTAGAAAGGATTTCAAATGCCTCACAAAACAGAATAACTTTGTGAAATTCTATACAGTTTATTAAAATAATCACAAACTGATATCTTTATAATTATCAGATATGTTTCAATAGTTCATTCCCTGTACATAAGGGATATTCCTGAAACAGTGGTTTATAAGTCAGGGTAATTTCAGTGCTCTAAGAAAGAGCTCATTATTGAAAGGAATCTGATGGGAAGGTCTGAGTTGCCTGGGATCGTGCTTTGGAAAAACAGAGCAGTAAACTATGATCTCAACATTACAGGGACCCACTCAAACTAATTTATAAGGAGCTATTAATGGTTAATATATTTAAATCCTTACTAAATTTAACATGCAGTATCTCCCTTAACAGAGGTATGCACTAGCTATCTAATCATCTGCCATTTATGCCATGAGACCCTAAACTTCAAGCTTTCCTTTCTGGAATGAGCTTTTCTTCTAAACTATCCCAGATTTGGGTAATTTCAAGCAATCAGCACATAAGAAGCTGTGGCATATTAGAGTTATTAGCTGGAATTTCAACTGAGGCTAAATAACAATCATCACTACGAAACAGCTTTAGATGTATTTCTTTATGACATTAGGCAAAAGCAAACACAAAGTGCAGACTGAAACACTAGTAGGCAACATGAATTGGTTTCTAAATGAAATGCTGCAGATGCTCTTCGAATGGGATAGTTTCAGAAAGGAGTTCAAAACAAACCAGTTGGCCATGCTTTCGTATGGCCACATCATAGATCCTTGGGTAGCCAGGCTATCTCATTCCAGTTACCCATATAATGAAGCTACGTAAAATTATGCGTATGCAAGGATCTTACAAAGGGTTATTTCTGAGACAGATTCTGTGCATTTAAAATGCTCTGCTTCTGAAAAAAAAAAAACACCCTTTCCTTCTTTGAACAAAGAATTTTCTATTTTCTATCCTACTCTGTGCAATATGCTGTCCCAATTTTTGAAAAATCTACACACATAATTATGATTCAGTTGAAAACAAAGTGCCACTATAATTGTGCCCAATGAGCCCAAAATATTAAACTTTTATTTTCGCATATAGCTTTCATCACTCTCTCCACCAATGCAGAATATATGATAATGTATTATTTGTTATTCAGAAGAGGAAGGGTTCCATACAAAATGAATGACTTCAATTGCCTTATAAATAAAACATGGATAAATGTCTTGGTAAAATAAATTAAAGGAGCATTTGTATTTGATCACTCCATCATATTACTGTCTTTATCTACAAGCAGAAGAAGGTGTTTCCTGAAATTCATTATGTGTAAAGTCCATAATGGAGAAAAATCACTACTAACTTATGGCTGGAACTCAGGCAAATCACACATATTATGCACCTCAGAGACTCAAAACACATTAAAGGCACAAAACTCTGAAAAGATAATGGTGGCCCACACCTGCAGTTTAGGGGTGTGTTTGCATTATTTCTTCAGGAAGAGCTTTTGCTAGCTTGACTATTTTAAAAATTAAGCTGTAACACAATACCGAAGGTTGGTATAGACTCCATTTTCACAACTTAAAATTTAGTGGTTGAGGAGGACAAATATTAGTCTTGATGAAATACCTTTGCTGATTTTGATTTAATGAATAGGTGTCATGAGATAAACTACTTGAATCCATTTTTAAGGACCGCTAAATCCAAACCATTATCATTATACTGTTAAAGTCACAAATATGTATGACATAGAACTGGAAAGATCATAAATAATAAACAGTATATTTTGCTCTGGGGGGATAATTTTAGGTAATCTTTTACTCTTCCTATTATTGTTGAAATGCATTGGGGGCAATACAAACTTCAAAAACTATAGATATAAATATGGAACACTTATTGTTTAAGACAGAGCATTTTAAAATAGAAATGACACAGCTATTTTCAGTGAGAAAATCATAAAAGAAAAGGCTTTTTTTTTTTCTCACATGCTATGGTAGAATAAATAACAAACACAAAATCTTAATTATAACCATCATTTAAGATCAGGTAAAATAAAAATCATCCAATTTCTAAGGATTTCAAATTTTCAGCTAGTTTCTCATAGCATAAACAGCTCTAATAGAATCATATTAAGATAACAATAGTAAGTGTATTCAATGTAATAAAAGTTACGCCTGATTCATACAAAGTCACTCTGCAAATTTATAAACACTGTCATTTCCACTTGCCAATATTAAACAGGCTCAGTTTACCATCCGGATCATATAATGTACACGGAATAGCCCTGACGGGCCAACATCCTTTTATTTACTTTATACACCATCACCAACAGTAACCATTTGCATTCGAAGCTTATTTCCCATCAAACTGGAGCTCTCTGAAACACATACTTGGTTGATTTTTATAGCTAAGTGGGGAAAGTCACACATGAAATCCAAAACCTCACTCTCATGCTGAGGCAGAGAGTAAGAAAAAGATCAAGAAAGAAGGGGAGAAGTGAAATAAGAAAGGAAAAGTGAAGGCAGGACTTCAGGAACTGAAACAGAGAAGAATTAATAAGGGCGACAGAAAGATCTCCCATAATTAATCCATAACTAATAAGCTGTGTTATTTGCATTTATAACGTGACTCCTCTATCCATTAAGCTGTTTACTGCAATACATATTTCACCTTTTAAAATATTCTGCACCAAAAATCATGATTGATGCTACATTTGTACAGTAATTTACCTGAACACTTTTCTCCCTTTTACTCACATTGGCTTCATCAATTGACATGCATTTGTTAGCATGTACACCTCAGTAAAACACGGGTCCCAAAATCCAATTTGTTCCCACTCAGATATTACTGAGTTCCATCTATGGGTTAGATTTTATGCTTGTCCCTGCAAATACCAAAAGGAATAAGGAACCCTCACTGACAGACAGACACAAAAACACTGATTAGGAGACCGTGTGGGGAGAAAATGAAGAGACATGCATGGGTCTCACAGCGCAAACAAAGAGGCGTAAATCGGGTAAAAACTTCAGACCTTCTGCCAAATTTGTTGCAATACTATTCAAAATTTTTTGACTTTTAATTTTATATATTTTAAAAGTTCTTACATTTTTATATAGTGATGTTAAATTATCCTTTTCTTCAGTTGTTTTAAGCAAAAAGTCTATGTATATCCAAACATTTAATAAATACTTTTACCTTCTAATTTTTCTGATTTGTTACACACTTAGTCTTTTAAACATCTGTATCTAATTTTTGTCAGAAAATGATGTGAATTAAATAATTTTTTATTATTAATTTGTTCTTATACCATTTGCTGGCTATGTCCATCTCGCATTGACTTATCACATACAGTAAGTTCTTAACGAAACTGAGACATCTATTCATTCCCATTGGTCTAATGGTCTGCTTTACAATGAGAACTTCATCTGAAAACTGCTTTCTAATAAAACCGCCTGGCAGGCCTGAGTTCTCAACTTCTCTAAACTATTTACAGTTTTCATTTGGAGGTGAATTAGGTTGTAGCCAACTTTTGTCAAACTTTTTTATTTTTTGTTAAGTATATATAGATTCCTCTTCTGTTGACTTTTTTCCTTGATTATTTTGTAAACTTTTTTTCACATGGTTTGCAAGGTAACACATACATGTTTTTACATATTTTATTTACATGTTTGAGGCTGTACTGAATATTTAATTTTTATTTATAACTAGTTCTTATTAAATAGTCACAAAATTTAAGTTAATACCTAATACTTTCTAAAAATTAAATGAAATATTTATTTCCTACCATTTCTCCACTATTAAGGATTTAGGCAGCTGTCAATACTTCATTGCTACAGTGGATATACATTTTTTATGGTGGTACAATATACATAAAACTTGCCATTTGAACCCTTTTAACCATTGTAAAGTATAAAGTGGCATTAAGTACATTAACACTGCTGAATCACCATGATCCATCTCCAGAACTTTGTCAAATGGATAGAACACCTATAACTTTGTGAAGTTCTCATTAGTCTCTATTGTCCGATATCAATCTCTTCATGGTTATAGTATATCACATATCCCATGGTTCATGAGAAGGATATGTAAGTAGATACACACATTTGGAGTAGAAAGACTAGATTTAGGTGGATATAGGTGTAAATGGTACTTAAATGTTTTCTACTGTGAATGGTTTGAATGTTACAAAAAATAAGCAGTTTGGCAGTAAATACAGTTATCATTTCACTCAACCTTTCTTCTTCTAGTTATATACCCGAATCAAAATAAAACATTTTGTCCACACAAACTCTTGTACATGAATGATCATAGCCAAAAAGTGGAAACAACCCAAATGTCCATCAACTGATGAATCCATAAATAAAATGTCTATACAATGGAACATTCTCTAGCACTGAACAGAATGAGGAACTGATACATGCTTTAATATGGATGAAACTTGAAAAGATATTAGTAAAAGAAGCCAGTCACAAAATACCACATATTGTATGATTCCATTAATATGAAGTGTCTAGAAAAAGAATGTCTACAAAGAGAGAAAGTAGATCAGTGGCTGCCTAGACTAGGGGAGATGAGGGGAAATGGGGAGTATTAACAGGTACAGGACTACAGAAACTGATTGTGGTGATGGCTGTACAATTCTGTGTGCATCCTAAAAACCTCTGAATTGTACACTTTAAATGGATGAATTATGTGGTCATGTGAATTATATTTTGATAATGCTGTATCTTAAAAAGAAAAAAGAAAAAAAGGTGTAAAAAAAAAAAACCAAAGCTTCCCCAAACTTTCTAGTGCTCATACAGTTGCTGAGACTGTCATATAACCCAGATTACAGACTGTAATCTCAATAGAATGCATCAAAATCATTCCTGTATTTTAAAAGCACTGCCATTGAACAAAGATTCAATTCAAAGATGTATTGATGAGATGTTAATTAACATCAAAGACAAATTTTCTATTCAGATTGATGAAACCAGTTACTGACAATATGGCTCTTCAATGACATGTTTTCATTATCTTGGTTACATTATGTTATCTTAATGATTATAAATTATAAGACATGATGTTAAGTTCTTCAGAAAATGGCTGAACTAGAGTATCTCTTTCTGCTACTGTAAAAGATTGGTTTGATGAAAAACAAGTGCCACTGGAAAATGTGGTGTCCTGTGCCACAGACTGAGAGATCTGTCATTATATGTAAAGATTTATAGCCCACCTAGAGAATGTATGTTCTAAAGTTCTTTCAATACCCTGAACACATCAATATTAACTGGCTGCAAAAAATATTAGTCTAGTTTTTTATCCTTCTCATAGTATAATAATATACCAACAAGAGTATAAAGTCACATCAAAAAATGAGCAGCTAATAATGAAAGTAAACTATCTTATAGAGATGTGTACAAGTGAAACATGCTCTAAAAATTTATTCTTTTGATATGAATATAATAAGAACTAGAATTTAATACTTGGTTTATCAATCTGAACATCTCATTAATAATAAACCCGTAGTAGCAACAAGAAAGTTTAGACTATCCTTAGTCCAATACATCAGAGAAAAACGTCCTTATATTCAGAGAATATAATTTACTATAGTATAATGAACATAAAATATGGGTTCAAAAATAACCCACACCCTCCTGCAGGACCCAGATTTGTCTCATTATTGTGCCTCGTTCCTAGCACTCCTAAGTCTAAGCCCTCGGAGTATCACTGCTATCTGATCAACTAAAAAATGTTAATCTATTCTGTGTTACACATTTTTGTATTTTTATTATTCTTTTTTCTGAACTTTTGTGCCTCTTGTATCAATGAATACTTTCTAAAGCTAGACTAGGTAGTGTTTCATCAGTTATTTAGATACTGAAGGGGTTATCTGGTGCTCCCCAGAAACACCCCTGTCAAATTCCAGAAGGAGATTTATCAGAAATTACATGGAGGAATTTCTACTTGTTGTAAATATAGAAATGTTCCTGTGAATTGAATATTAGAACTTAATTAATCAAATTAGATTGCACAATAATAACAAAATATCATCAATACCACTCACACACGTAAATCACCTAGAACAATATCTGAATATAACGCTCAATAAATGTTACCTATCATACTATATACATAAATTAACAAGCATGAAATGGGGCCCTGAGCCAGTCACAAATGTGCTAGAAAAATACCACTCAATGGAACACCCAATTTTGTTCTCTGCCCAGTCCAGCAATTTGGAGAGTGGATATAGCTCACATATATCTAGCAATTTCACGAATCTAGCAATTTCATGAAACAAAAAAGTCCTCCCAGAGGACAAGATAGATGTTACAAATTTCATAAGCCTTACTGCTCACTTCAAGTCTATTTACTCTTACTTTACACAAAGCAATGCTTTCTTATATCCAATTTTGGTGTCTAAAGGATGAAAACACATTATTAGAGGTAAAATAAGAGCAGAAGCAAAAAAATGTCTGACAATAAGAAAGACATAACAAATATATCAACATTAAATTGAATTAAATTAAAAAGCAGATGCAAGAACACAAAGGGCCAGGGTGCTAGATGCTCTGAACCAAGAGGATGGAAAGACTTAATGTGTAGTATAGTATACTGTTTGAAGTTCATAACTATGACTCAAAGTTATCAATAAAAAGTTATATTATGTTTAAATTATTCTGTTCAAGAAGACAGAAAATATATGAAATATCTCAGAAAGCTCCTTCTAGAAAACAGATCAAACTTTTAAGCATAGGGCCAAAAGTTTCATATACTTTACCTTCAATTCTAACTGCCTCCCTAATTAAAAAATATACTTGAGCACTGCAATTTAGAACTGTGAGATGGTTCTTACCTGCCAAGCCATATAAACCACCAAAACATCACTACTTGGGTATTATCAGGAATACCCTAATATAGTCATAGCTTCTGCAGTTATCTGTACCACCCTATCCATAATGAACTGAACACAATAGTCATTTGCAGCCCTGTGGGTCCCATTACCCCCACAGGGCATTATTGAAAATCACTGTAATGGTGTGATTTGTTTTTAATGTATGCTTTTAAAATAATCCTATTGATTATATGCCTCCACTGTTTAGATTTTTTAATAAATGAACTCTTACAGTGTTTCTTTTAATAATTTCATGAAGAAGACTATATCACCACCTTTTAGAGACAAGTAAATCACATCTTTTAGAGATGAGTAGTTAGGAAACTTACCTGAAGTTACCACACTATGAAGTGGAGAAGCTAAGGTTCAAGGCCACCAGTGTCAAAGCCTTGCAGAGGAAAATTCAATAGCATTATGCAAAATAGCCAAAACATGGACACAACCCAAAATTCCATCAACCAATGAATGGATAAACATAATGTGATATAGTCATATAATATTATATGAATATATAAGAAAAAGTAATATGCTTTTCTACTGATATATGCTATGACAAGAATGAACCTCAAAATTATGCTAACTGAAAGAAGCCAGATTCAAAAGATCACATAATGGTAGGATTATATTTATATGAAGTGTCCCAAAAGGCAAATCTGTAGAGACAGAAAGTAGTGATTTCACAGTGATTGCCTGAGCCTAGGGCAGGAATTTATTGTAAATGACCCCAAGGGATCTTACTGGGGTGACAAATGTTTTAAAACTGAATTTTGGTAATATTTGTACAACTCAATTTTAGTGAATTCGCCAAATATCACTGTTTACCCTTATTAAAATGCGTAAATTTTGTTATTTTAATTATGTCTCAATTTGTTAAAAATAAGACAGGTGTATCTGAATCCAAAAATGTGCTATTTCAAGAGGAGAAAATGGAAAAAAGAAAAAGTCTAAGATGACAGGGATCCAGTTATACATGTGAAATAATTTATAATAAATTTACAGGGCCAGCAGTAGAAATGTCTCATAGGTTTTAAAGTATACCCTTGTTTAAAAAGAGAGAAAATACTATTGTTAATATTAATAGCAAGGTTTGCCTGCAAATAACAAAAAATACACATAAATTGTTCAAACAAAACAGAGTTTTACATCTCTCTCCAATCTGAAGGTACAGAGTCCAGGCTGGAATGCTGACTCCGCGGTCATCAGGGACCTTCCTGCTCTAACAACATTAGTGCTTGGTTTCCAGTATCAAGGTGTCCAAGATGACTGGTGAAACTTCAGCCAGCCATGGGATCCAAACTCCAGGTAGAGAGGAAGAGGAATGTTTATAAATAGGTAGATCTCAGCTAAATCAGTTCCTTTTAAGAAGTTTTCTCAGAAGCCCTATACGAATACTTCTGCTTATATTTTATTGATCATACCCACTTGCAAAGGACACTAGGAAATGTATTTTTTAACCGGAGAACATTACCATCTAGAATACAATTGGAAGTAGGGAAATTAAGGAGGAGAAGCAGGCTGGTAAGGGAATGCTGACTAAGCAACCAGCAGGTTCTACTCAATTTCCTTGAAAATGGCTCAGGACCAAAAATAATCAAAAGTCTGGAATAAAAACTCAATCCTAATGTACAACTAAACACCTAGCATGAAGACAGTATCTTTTATAGTATTTTATTGTTTTCAAGAATGTGGGATATTCCTTATCAGCATCTAAACTGACTACTCATATTAAAAACAAAATTAGAGTCTAAAATCTGTTTGGATAACAGTTTGAAAGCTCATCCTTCGTCCTTTTCCTAAATGTTTCCCCACCTCCAGTTCTGTAACTCATGCACGAAACCCAAATGAAGGAGACTAATACAAACACCCAATTATAGACCCGAGTAATTGTTAATTTGTTACTATAGCTACAGGTTTTATGTCATTTGATGGGAATGTCTCTTTTCAAATTGCTCTGGGCCCAGGGGAAGAGGTGTAAGGTTGATGATCCCTTAATGCACATGCATAATTCTATTAGCTTTGTTCTTCTGCAGGGGAAAGAAGATCATTCCCAAGCACTACAGTGTAAAAGAGGTAACAAAAGTAGCTGGTCTGCATTTTATTACTAGGTTTGGAGTAGTGGTTCCCAAAGTGTGTTCCCCAGTCCAGCAGCATTGACATCATTTAAGAACATTCTCAGACTCCGCCACAGACTTATTAGATTGGAAACTAAGGAAATGAGGTCCAGCCATCTGTGTTTTAACAAACCCTCTAGGTATTCTGATGAACCCAAGGTTGTAAAATAGTCTCAGGACGTATCTGTATTCCACTTCTTTCAACGAAAAGACATAATTTTTCAAGGACAGATAAGAAATGTTCTTATATATTCAGTTCGGCACCTCTGTGGCCATGGAGAGAAATTATAATGCCCTAGTTTACATCTCAGTTTATACTTCATTCCTAACTGCGGCTGATGGAGGGGAAAAGTCAACTGGTCTTGCTAAAATTCTTCCTGCCATGCTCAGGTACAGTTATCAGCCAGGTAGTGCCTCTACATGTAGGTTCTGAGAAAGAGAACGCAGGAGTGATTCTCATGTCTTCTACAGGAAATACCATATGTTGAGCCATGTGTTGCCAGACAGGATGGTTATGCCCCATTTGCATGGCAAATGTATTTTATCTTGAGAGCCCAGCTCAACAGACTGAGATTCTGATTTCTGGTTCTGCTGTGGTATGATCTACAGCAAGTTATTGAACATCTGTTCTTCCTTCTAAAAAGTACAGATGATGCCCACTCATAATCTATCCATATGGAACTCTATGATGATCATAGTCTATAAAACAGACTAATTTTAGGGGAAAAAAACTGAAGTCAAGTTGCTACTTGGTAGTTAAAGATTTGAAATATTAACTAAAAGACACTACATCTTGATATTTTATGTTGGTAGGAAAATTTTTTAGATATTCAGACAAGTTGAACATATTAATTATTCTTTATTTTTATTAAGTTGAGAAACAAAGTTTGTAGGGATTATGAGACATTAGAATAAGTTACCCAAGGAAAACTGCAATTTCTACTTAAGAATATTTTTTAAATATCCATCTATCTGAAAGAAATCATACCATCAAAAATATTACTAGGCTAGTGGCTTTAAAATTACTTTTAGAAAAATAATTTTTCCCCCCAAATTAAATCTTATCTACTAAATGTCAGACTAGGAAAAGAAAAAAAGTATAACATATTAACATCTGGAACATATAAAGTACCAGAAAATCATTAAAGAGAAGAAAAAACAGACAAACACCCAATAAATAAGTAGAAAAGGGGTCAAGAATCAAATAGTTTTAGACTCAATAATAATTCAGTGAAAAAACTACAAATGTCAAATAAATTAGAAAAAGATGCTAAACCTGGCGTAAAAACTGATAATATCAAATGATGTCAAAGACAGAAATGAATGCTTTCCTAGACTTTTGGAGGAAACAAAAACTAGAAACATTTTTTTAGAATGTAATTCGGTAGTCTGTTCAAATTTAAATTTTCATATTTAAATTTTTAATAGGCTTATCCTTTTACTCAAGAGTTCCTCCTCTAGACATCTGTTTTAAAGGAGTATTCACAAATGTTCATAAGAGTGTTCAATGGAACGTTTTTGAAATAGCAAAATTTGGAAAATGTGTTCATGTGAAATCATGTAATACACATATAAATTTATAAACAGGACTACAAAAATGCACACTAAATTCCTCACAATGCATGTAGTCTGTGCAGAGGAACAGGAGTGAAAGGCTGAAAGATTTTAAGTTTTAAGAAATATTACACTAGTCAAGCATGAACTATAATTTCATGTATAAAATTCAAAAAACACAGAACTATATACGGGAACACTTGGGAGAAAAAAAATCTTATATTGAATCCCAATATACAAAACAAAAAAACAAAAACCTTCGTCCTCCCTGGTTGAAGCTTTGCAGGGAGCACTAGGGATCCTGAGTGGTTAAATTCTTAAACCTTTTCAGGCTTCTCAGTGTTCTAGGGAACAGTTTAACAACCACTGGACTATATTCTCGGAAGATGCTTCCTAGTCCCTCTAGAGTCGGAATGGAATGTTGTTGAGGGGTTTAACATCACTGAAGTGCATCCACCTTTCAGTCACATACATGACTATTTAGATTACTGGACCACTACCACAGAGTTAAATCAATCACACATCAATATCAAGCAATATATCTTCCTAATTCATTTAGGTATACTAAGACATAACCCATCATGCAATTATCAATTCTAATATAACTACCAAATAAGTCAACTGCTATAGAAAGAGTTTTTCTGAAAATATTTCTTCAGCATATCTCCCATTTTAAAGAAACTCTAGTTGGGAAAGACCATTTTGAAGGATTTATACATTCGGGGTCTGTTCATGCATCCTGCACAAACTGCTGCTTACGAGCAATGACTACACCGTAAGTAAGCAGGAGACTTCAACAGTGGTTAATGGCAATTAAGTTGAACACAACCACAAAACCATAGCAATTAAGACTCCCAGAGAGAAATGTGGTAAGTCATCCAAGCTACTAATCGTCTACAACATATTTTACATTTTTAAGGGAATCTAACTATAGAATGTCTTGCTTTTAGCTTTTGTTATTATACTATCAAGAAAGTATAAAGAAATCTAAAAACACCAATGTGATTTGCAATAGTACTAAATTCTTAGAAGAATCAAAGTGAGCTGGGGGTTCTCTCAGAAACTTGTGAGGTCTTGCAATTATCAGGACCACAAAGAAAGTTCATGTAAGAGAAGGGGAGAAATTCTTGGTGCTATATTAGAAATATTTTCATGGCTCTGCTTTACTTCATGTCATCAGAAAAGATATTTCCATTGAAGACAAAATTCCGTTAGTTAGCCAAAGACTGTTTTTCATTAACCATTATCACAATGGTTGCACAAGACATACAATTCTAATCCAAGAACCTGTAGTCAAGAGTTAGAGATTACTCGACCATTAAAACAGACCCATAATTTTGGACAGATTCAGCTCAAAACTGACAGAAAGGCACTAGAAGCAAAAATAAACATTTGATTATGCTAACTGGGAATCATTAAGACCTCATCTAGGTGAGTTTTAAAACCTGCTAGTAGAAGATTTTTACACTTACAAACCTTGGCTGCCCACTTGTCTGTTCTCTCCTTAACTTATTCAAGGCACTCACGTGTCTAAAGGTGTGAACTTTCTTAACCAAGTCTTAGTCTTGAGCTTCTCTTTCCATTTTTCGCCATTGCATAAGCTCAGCAACTCCAGGGTTCCCATCTACCACACAAATGATTCATATATTTCAACCTCTAACCTGAATCTCTCCCAATCTATTGCTTTGAACCCTAATGTGTCAACCTTTCACTTCACTAGTCTTGTACATAAAAATCTATTTTCATAAATTAGATTGATTAGGTTCCTAAGAAAATGGGCTTCTTTATGCCTACACTATTTCTGCTAGAAAAGGGTATCATTAACAAATCAAGTATTTTAAAGGGAAATGAGATTAAAGAATAGTTTCGGACACTCAGTAACAATATAATTTTCTCAGTAGAAATTTCAATAATTAAATATCTATCTATAGCCTTAATATCTATGTCTATACAGATAAATATATGTAATCATATAAACATATATAAGTCAGTCACTATTAAGATTGATAATATAATACTGAAAAGTAAAAGCTATCTTTTCCAGTCATCACCAGCAAAGATTTTTAAATCGCTTCTCCCAAGTCCACCATCCACCACTACAGAAACAGCACAGTGCAAACCAAACAAAGCAGAAGTGTTGTCAGTAAAACACCTGACATCTTCGCCCCACCTCTCGGAATTCCAGCTTGTAATAAGGCTATTACCAATTGTGAGCCTCTTAAAGCAAAATCAAGTTACTTAATTGATTGATTGTTTAAGCCATACCAAGTTATTTTTTTTAAAAAATCTAACATTAGAAAACCAAAACAAAAAACCAAAAAATTTAGAATACCTTGATTTTTCCACACCACTAAACAAAAATCCCTGCTTTCCTTAAAATGATTCATATCTAATTACTGTCTCTTGATTAATTTTCTCAATTATTATAGATTCAACTATTTCTGCCTACTTTTTATACTTAATAAAATATTTGAATATAAGTATATATGTATTTAGTTCATACTTATTACAAAAGGATATCATTTTGTGTGCTTTTACTTAAGTTATTTTATTTTCTTCTTCTATAGATAACAAGGTTCTCAAAGTTGGAAACTGATTTGTGTATGTACTTGTGAATGTGTGTGTTTACACACATACATGTGTAATAAAAGTATTTTGCAAACCTAATGAAACCAAGGCACTTTCTTCCCCCTTCCTCCATAAATCTGCATAGAATGCAGGGGTCACAGACTCCCCGAAGGCCAACCTCATACCCCTCCTCCCAAAGAATGAGCAAGTAGGTTACATATCCCTAATTCATTTGTTTAGGACCCCTATGTGATGGATCTGGAGATGCAGAAGCATTATCCAACAAAGAAAACATCTAGAAGCATAACACCATAAATTCTTTCAGCAAATATTTATTGGGCACCAAAACAAGCACATAATCATCAACACTCAAAAACATAAAGATCAGCATTGAGGTTGACTGTTACGAATCTGACAAGATCAACTCTCCAGCGTATAATTGTCAGTTTTTCCTCCTCCTTTCTCCAAAATTAAACCGCAGCCAATTTTCACTCATCCAGTGATAGATATTCTTCAACAGTAAAGGAAGGAGGATTAAGCAAGACTGACAAATAAAGCTGCGAATCTATACTGGGATTAGAAGAATGAAAGACCAGATCAATGAATCATGTTCTTAAATCAGAGATGCTTTGGGGAGAAAAATGGAATGACAGAAATCACTGATTATAGAGAGACCATTATGGCCTCTTCCATTTATGATTAGTACCACTCAGAAACTGCTTAGTACAGTCCAGAAGCTGTTTTTAAAAAACCCCAAGATTCTAACAAAAGCTGCTACCCTTTATGTAAATAGAGAAGATCAAGGCTGGGAGAAGAGGAGAAAAGCCAGATTCCCACAGGCCCATTAACCAATCTTCAAACCCCACCTCTACCCTAGGCCTAGAAACTGTTCTTCACCAGTGAGCCACCTTAGTAGCCAATACTAACAATTTCTCTGATAGTGGGAATCAAGCAGTTCGTCAATAGTACCTACAGAAAGCTTCAGAGCACCATTCAAAGTACAAAAAAAAAAAAAAAACAGCAATAAAGAGAAGTCTGGATGATCAAAAAATACTGTCAAGGTCCTTTGACTTAGGAATCTTGGAACCTAATGCATAAAGAAGAGAAAGATACATTTACGCCCGCGAAGTGAGCTAATATAAAAGATACATTGCTCCTCTATTTCTCAATTGAAATTTGATGTCTAAATTAAGAGAAGGTAAAAAATATTTTCAAAACATGAATTTTCACTGTGTTGTCTATACTTAGGGAGCACTAATTATGATGACAGAATACACTTTGTCTTACAGGAGGTATGGGTTGCCTGACCTATGTCAGGCATACCTAGGCTTGACGAAGGTCGCATGTCATTAAGTGGTAATCTATGCCTTGAGATAACTATCTAAACAATGCCTCAAGTGATTTAAAATCATTAAAAACACCCCCCTCCCCAAAGAAATAGACTACAAAAATAGCAAACCACCACTTAGAAAAGAAGGTTCCTTTTCTAATGAAAAAAATTTGGCTTCTCTCCAAAGCATATAAACACTTTAAATATTTGTTCAGCCACTGAATATCTCTAAAAGAAATTTATTGGAGAAAGACTGAATAATAAGTAAAAACACAGGAACAAAAAATATTGCTATGCTTCTAAAACATATTCCAAGCAAACATTTACAACAGATACTTTGCATAGTAAAGAGGTCACAAAAGAATCAGGGATTGCAGGCTCCTGCGTTTTCAAATTTTTTGTTCTTCCCCTTCTCTGAATTTTCCATTGCCTAAACAGCAATCTCAGAATTAAAATCTAAAGACAATTTTCTTTACATATAATTTCACACTCCCCACCCCCTCTTTCCTGTCAAGTGTCTGACCCTGGTTTGATAATCTCATTTCCTGAGAATCAAAAAGCTGGAAATTTAAGCTTCCTAGAGTGTTAATTGCGGCCCGCTCCATTGCTAATCAAAAAATTGGATGTTTTGCATGAAAATGCTTCTCTAATTAATTCTCAGTCATAAATCGCCCCGGTTTTAATAACCCCTCCTTGATTGAATAGCCTTTGAAGAGACAGTGCAGCTAATCCGCCAAACTAGAAAAAACACGCAGAGGAAATAATAAGTGGGCTTACAAGGTATGAACTAGATGATTGCATTAATACTGACAAACCAAAAAAGTGAGTCTCCTTTCCAGGCCTTTCATGCCTCTCCCTGCACCCCAATAAAATAAACCATGAAACTAGGAATCATGAACAAAGGCAACCGTCAAAGAGGTCATGCAGCAGAAGTAAAATCTTTTCACCCTCGTTCCATAAAACAGCTATTCCTATCATTTTTTAACAAGAGGTTTCCCTTGACATTTTTTTCCCCTAGGAACTAGAGATCCAGCGCTGTCCACTTGTCACACCGTCTATTTTAATAAGACAGGGGTTTTGCTCTCCCCTCCACCCCTTCGTCTGACTGACAATGTATTATCATACATACCTCTAAGAGGTGCTGAATTGAATTTTCATTATCCAAAATGTCAAGATTCGTTTTTGTCATCAGAGAACACAGCTGGTCTACACCAGCAACCCTTTGATTAATTCAAATGGAACAAGTCACCTATATATAACTTCATTTTCCTTAGAGTAGGTTTTGCATCCTCCAAGTTTTAATTTGCAGCCTGTCAGTTTAAGATACCATTTCCTGCCATGGTGGCACTCAAAGAAAAATAGAAAGTCTTAATTAGCTGTATTTTGCATTAGTCCTGTGATTACTAATAAAGTAACAATTGGTAATTTTTAGCTCAAGAGCAGGACTTATTTAGAATTCATTCTCTGCTATTTGACATACAAACTATCAGAAGGTGCTAGACCTATATAAATGCACGATGAGTACTTTCAGTATGCACTATTTTTAACATATAAATGAAAATATATGTGGCTTTCATGCTGACTTGTAAAATAGTTACATATATTTTCTCCATACTGAAAAACGTCACAGATGTAGATATTTTTTAAAAAGTTTTTTCAAAAGAAATGACACAGAGTAATAAGTCTGGACTAATTACTGTAACAAGAGAAAAAGGATTTGAAGTTGATTCCAATTTGAATATAGACTGCTCAAACCCGCAGGTATAGCCTTCTACATCATAAGAGACTACATTAAAAGTGCACAAGCCACCACATGAGACACCACTGTATACCCATTAGAATATCTGAAATTAAAAAGACTGACAATACCAAGTGTTGGCAAACACTCCTGGTGAAAATATAAAATGGTACTCTCGCTTTAGAAAACTGGCAATTTCTTCAAAAGTTAAATATACACATACCATATGATGCAACATCCCTACTGCTATGTATTCCCAAAGGAATTGAAAATATATGTCCTACACAAAACATGTACATGAATGTTTAGAGCAGTATTATTCACAATAACCAAATACCAGAAATATCGTGTACATACATCAAAAGCTGGAAGAACAAACAATGTTGTATATCCATATCTACTGTGGTATATCCACCCAACAGAGTACTGCTCAACAATAAACACACACACACACACACAAACTACTGATATAGCCAACAATAACGATGAATGTCAAAATCGTTGTGTTGAATAAAAGAAGCCAGTCACAAAATTGTATCCTATATGATTCCACTTACATAAAATTTAGAACTTGCAAGTTAACCTATTATGACGTAAGTCATTTCAGTAGTTACCTGAGGCTGAGAATGAAGGGAGAAAATGGGGCACTGCAAAAAGATGCAAGTAAATTTTGGGGTGATGACAATGTTCTGTATCTTGATGGGTGTACACATCTATCAAAACTCACCAAATTGTTCATTTTAAATGAATGTGGCTTCTTATATGTAAATTGCCTTGATAAAGTAGAAAATACGCAAGCTATTTGTGAGGAGGAAGAAAGATGGCTGTAGTCAGGCTCCTTCTGGACACCTTTAGCAGCGAAATTCAGAGCGGAAGTGACTCAGCATCTCTTCCCTATGAACCACTGCCTGGTACGCACGTACGAACTAAAAGCTCGTGTGTCAGAGACAATTTTTGTTTATACAATGCATATTATTACTTCTCAAAATATTTGAGCTGTAAATTCCAAAGTATAAAATGAAACAACTATGGCTAAAAACTAAATGAATGCCATCTAAAACTGAGCTAATTATCCCCTTTGGGCATTACAATTTAAATTATTTGTGTAGTCAAATTCACGGTTAGTGACAATGAAGATCAAAATTATTTTGAAGAGAAATGGCCACTTACATTATTGTCGTGAATATTATCTCTGGAGTGGATATAGATGAGCTAGATGAGCGCTAGGGAGCCCCTAAGTGCCGCCCTCTTGGTTAGAGATGTATGCGAATTCCACCCAGACTATCACAGCGGAGGCCACTTAACATTATCAGATCTGGATGATGGCTAAGGTAAACACTTTTTCTCAGCACTCTTGGAGGACTTTTGTTAAAGAAAAACACAGGACAAAAAAATGTTCTAAAGATCATTCTAGGAGATCCTACTTGAATTTATTTGTCCATTAGCACACTTATTCATTTATTAATTTTAAACAATTTATTGAGCGTCTCCTATGTGTGAAGAATGATGTTAGTTGCTTCCAGATCAGAGATAAATTAACAAGAGTTAACATTTACTTGGTACTTAATGTAGGCCAATTCTAAATATTTTATACACGTTAACTCATTCCACCTCACTATGTCCCTATGAAGTACACATATTATATATTTACAGTTTATAGAAAATCAAACAGACATGCAAAGGAGTTAATTTGCCCAAAACCACCCAGGTAGTAAGCCTGACAGCAGAGACTACACTCTGAAATTTTAACTAGACTTCAGACTCAGATCCCTAGGAACAGGTGGTGCCAAGGAGATGAGACTCTAGAATATAGAGCTTTGGACTGAGAGTCACAGAAATCATTTAACTCCTCATCAGAAATGAGAAAAGTGGTTAAGTGACTTGCATAAAATCACGAGTTTTTAAAAAAGAAGGATGGTAGCTTGATTTTAAATGTAAATACACAGTATACCTAGGAATAAAAATTAAAGAATTCATATTCTTCAGAGACTAAAATGGGCACTAAAATTAATGGATCAACAAAAGCCTATAAAAGAGAAAGCAGTATTTGCTATTTAAAGTAGGAGGAAGGAAGAAAGAAAGAAAATCATAACCCCAACACCCAGGGTTTAAGAAGGGAATGGTGATAGGTAATCAAAAACTGCTGAATGCCTTAACCGGAAGAGAGTTGATAATAATTAGATTAGTTAGATTAGATACAGTTAGAGAGATCTAAAGAAAACCAAAAGAGAAACAAACATGAAAATATGTTTTTTAAAAGCTACCTTTACCCCTTATCTAACACTCCATGAAAATGACTCCTCTTCTTAAACTTCCTATCTTAACAAATAACATCGTTATCTACACAAATCACCAGATTGGAAAACTGGGAATCAGCCAAAATGCCTATCTCTTGCTCAAACTCCACGCACCATGAGTCACCATGTCCAACTGATTCTACCAATTAGCTTTTGGATCTATTCCCACCTCTCCATTCTCACTGCTATTCCCCTTCTAAAAAGCTGGCATGAACTTTTATAAGCTCTCACCTGAAATAACAACACAACTTGCCTCCTTGACTGCAATCTCACGGTACTCAACTCATCCTCCACACAGCCACCAGAAAGAATGCTCTCTTCAAAATGCACATTTGATTATGTCACTCTCCTGCTTTAAAGCCTTAGAGGACTCGTTATCACAGGCAGGACAAAACCCAAACCTTCCTGCTGTTATACCAGGTCTTGTCTAGGTCCAATCTTCTCCATACATTCTATACTTCAACCATAAAAACACCTACAATTCCACAAAGCTCTCAAACATCTGTGTGTGTTGTTTTGCCTCTTCTTCCTACTTGCAGTGAGTGCCCTTTCTCTGGTCCAGTGTGGTTAACTCATCTTTCCGATTTCAGTATAATGATTTCTCCTTTGTAACACTTTCCATGATTCCCCCTAGGAATACTAGGTGCTTTCCCCTCCATGCTTCACAAAGTACTTATGAGATTCATTAAAACCATATCTGTTTGCCTGTCTTGTCTTCCATGGCACCTAGAACTCTCCCAGATGTAGATGTCCCAGGAACAGGGTCTAGAATATAATTGGCCTAAAAATATTGACTATATGTTGTTATCTCCAATATGTCAATTGATACAACAACCCTAAAACTGGGCAGGGTAAGTGTCGCTAACTCCATTATACAGATAAATAGTCTAGCGTTCAGAAAGGTAAAGTGGCTTGCCTGGTAAAAGCAGGATGAGTCATAAGTCATGTTTCCTCTAAACCATGATATTCTCCAAGCTACTCAAAGCACAAAAAGCCACACCAATACCCCATATATGAACATCACGAACCAACTGAACAGGGATATGTAAATTAGTTAACTGGTGCTGAAATCAGACATTAATGTGCAAACAAACAGGGACTTATTTGAGCTAAGTGGGCATGAATATGCAAATGAACTGGCTGCAATTCAGTAGATGTCATCACAATTCTAGGAATGAACATCCTATATTATGACTATTATAATATTCATGTAGCATTCACATATACTATCATACATTACTATAATATGGGCTTTTTGAGTTTAAAATTGTAGTGAAGCCAAAAGTAACTTGATGTATGTTTTCATCCACACCAAAATTACAAGTTGAAAATCAGATGTGAGCACACAGAATTTTGCAATCTTCATACAGAACAAGCTGCTATTTGTAGTCCACGCTGAACAGAATACTTTGGAATTATTTTAGGCTGATCCTTCACGATACAGCCCCTGCCAATGTCTCCAGTTGAATCTACCATGCACGATCTGATACATACACTACAATAACTGCATTTAAACAAAGTTATATTCCTATAGGATTTTTACTAATAGAGTGGCATAGCTCTACTACCAAAGTCCAGTATGTGATTACACTTAGCTTTTGCTCAAGTATAACAATAACTTTCACCTTCCTATCCCCACCAGTACACAACACTGGTTCCTATCAATTTTTAATCTCCTATTGTTATGAATAACGGCCAAAGTCATTCACAGCAGCTTTGGCGTCCTTCCTATCATCTCTGGTTCTTGAAAGTCATGAATTATGAGTGGAGGTCTGTATACATAAATTGACTTCCTTAATTAATAGAAAAACTTACATCCAATTCATGTTATGAAATGACAAGAGCTATACTCTCACTTTCATACATTTATTCCTGCCATGCTCACCTCTTCTTTATCTGAAAAACTTCTCTTCATCCTTTATAAGCAGCTTGAAACTTAAATACTTATGAAATACCTGAAACTTAAATACTTAAATACTCCCTGCCTTTCCCAGCTCTTATACAGACATCTCAATTACATACTTATTTATATATTCACACACAGACGCACACACACACACAACTCCATCATAATGCGTACTGCAGTACTGTGATCACTTGTTTGCATGCTGAATTAATTAGGATATAAGTAGGGCTGCAAGCACCACAACCGAAGTACCAGTGACTTAAGTCAGAGTTCGTTCCTCTCTTCGTGGAGATGTCAGGGACAGTACGGTGGCTCTGGTCATCAGAGGTGTGACATTCCACGGCATCGCAAAGCCGGGCTCTTCCTATCTCACTGCTCTACCATCCCTACGGTGCTGTCTCACCTGCGTGCTCGAAGACGGCACACGTGTCATTCACACTATGTGTACACACACCTTTACACACGCACTGGGCTGGGAGAGAAGAGAGTCTGCTCCTTCCTTTTAAACGGAAGACCTGAAGTTATACACGTCAAATTCACTCACATTCCATTGGTTAGAATTAAATTACGTGTCCATGGCTAGGTGCAAGGAAAGCTTGGCACTGTTTGTATTTTGGGGTCGCCATGTGTCTGGCTAAAAACCAGGGGCTCTACTAATATAGAAGAAAACAAATGTTGGGGGACAAGAGCCAATCTCTGTGACACATTCATGGTCCCCTTCTATTCTTTGGCCCTTCAAAGGCAAAACCAGGTTCTGTTAATCATTGGCTCCCAAAGGCCTAGTGAAGTGTCCAGTACAAATAAACATAATAAAT
Source organism: Rousettus aegyptiacus (assembly GCF_014176215.1). Taxonomy (NCBI): domain Eukaryota; kingdom Metazoa; phylum Chordata; class Mammalia; order Chiroptera; family Pteropodidae; genus Rousettus; species Rousettus aegyptiacus. Next base: position 59,556,741 of record NW_023416288.1, read on the forward strand.
CTATACAGAATTAATAAATAAACAGAAAGTCCAAGAAAACACAGGAAACGAAAGCATAATAGCTGCTGGCTTCACGTGATGCTAGGTTCTGACAGACCAGATGAAGGACGAGAGAGAGGAAGGAGCGGGTAAGTGGGGAGGGAGCCCTCCTGTCCCGAAGCTGTCTTCTCATGAACTACCTAATGCACAGTACCAGTTCATTAATAACCTGCACCTGGAGTTTCAGCGGAAGGGTGTAGACCAAACGACCAATCCAACCGTCTCAGCAAACTCCAAATCCGATTTAGATTTCTAAATAGAAGTCTTATTCCACATACATGGTTTTATTTCTGGAGGCGTAAAAATTTTTTTAAATGTTATGTTTGTACTTGTACTTTTTATAAAATGTATAAAATATAAGAGTGCATATGACATTTGTAGTTTAAAAATAATAAAACCAAAAGTGTTTCCTAACTTAGTTTAAGAAACAAAACAGTACCATTACCCTTGAAGCCCCATGTGCTCCTCTGATTACACCCTCTTTCATCCTCCCCAGAGGTGATCTCTCTCCCAAGTTCTATATTTATGCTCCCTACTTTACCTTTATCACATTGTCAGCACATAAGGATGTATAACTAAAAAAGATACTATTTAGTTGTTTCTAACATTCATACAGATGGTATTAGATCATATGTATTTTTATGCTTTTGAGAATCAACCAAGTTAATGAATAGTATGGTTCATTTATTTTCATCACTACAAAATATTCTACTGTATGGCTACACCACAATTTACAAATCCATTCGCCTCCTGTCTACGGTATTTGTTTCAAGGTTCTTGCTATTGAAACAATGCTGCTATGAATATACTTGTCAATAGATTATTTTGCTTTTCACATTTGAGTTCCAACCCATCAAAAATTTATTCTCCTAAATGATACAAGGTCCATATCCAACGTCTTTTTATGTTGTTGTTTATGAAGAATCAATGGTCTTACCACCCACTACTGATTACTCTGTCATATCCGTACAAATCTGTAACACCATCTCTCTCTCATATCAAATTTTCCTTTACTTAGAGAGCTGCTTCGGAGTCTCTGGTTTTGTAATGGTGCCTCAAGGGACCCACGGAAGAGGAAAAGGGGAGACAGAGTGGGGGTGTCTAAGCAGGCGGGTCTGAGAGCCTCCAACTCCACTTGTCAAACTATTCCCACTTAAACTTATTTTCAATACTCCTGTGAAATAAGACTTAAACAGAGGACAGGTTCTATGACTAAAAAATGAGTTTGAAAAGCACAGATTATGAGTTTTAAAGTACTTTTACCAGTAAAACCTATTGGTTTACTTTCTAGACATCATATTATGTGTTATGTGCACGTTTAAATCAATTTCTTCTGAATTTTGATAAGATCACTTCAGAAAAGATTTTCTCTATTAGCATTACTGAAAGGACCCAACCTTCATTTTGAAAATGTAAAATCACCTTATGAATTGTGCCTTATTGATACGATAATAATAAACTTGTTATTTAGCATTCTTATCAGTTTCTAATATTAACTTACTATATACCATAAATATTTGTAGTCTTCCTCTATTTTCTAAAAAAGCTCAAGTCAGAATTAGTTACATTATATAAAGTACAAGAGTTGCCAAAAATATAATTTTTCATGGTCCTAAAGAAAGTCTTTAAAAAAAATGACCAAAGTTGTTATTTTTACATTAAAAATTTAATGTGAACCAAATATTAGAAGTTAACTTTTAGAATTTTCTGTTAACTTCGTGTTAAAAGTTTTAGCTGTTATTTTGTCATACTTTTTTCAAAAAAAAAATAACAAGTATAATATAAACAATGAAAAATCCATGCGTGCCATTTAAAACTCAAATACATACCTCATTTAACAGCATCCCCTCTTTTCCCATATCTGTATGGATTAAGGAATAAGTAGGTAGAACAAAAGTTTTTTTTTTTTTTTTTTTTAATAAGGTTGTATGTCATTGACTAGCTCTGCGTGATGACCAAGGATTATTTCTCAAGAGTGAAGGTCTTACTAGGCTTTATTAAGGCTTTGTGATAGCTATTTTACACTCTCAAGTTCCATTTTCTTGTGACCTCCAGGCTCTTCCACACGATGCAGCTGCCACGGGTAGAGAGGATGTTATATGAACTGGAATTATTCAGAAAAATAAATCCACTTTATGTAAATGAAATCCACAAAGAACCTTTTTAAATAAAATAAATATCTACATTGCACAGGTTAAAGCTAAGGAGTGATATACTCAATGACAATCTTGGTATAAGAATACTTTCATTTTCCAAAATGTTTGAAGTAATGCATTGGTCTGTTCATCACCTGAGGAAAGTATATTTGACTTACTACTTCTAAGGGATAAAAAAAAAATCAGCATTTATAAAAATTGTGTTATAATTTCATTATAGCGCAAATCTTACATCTAAGTAAATTAAGAGCAGTCTTTTAAAAAGGATATAAATATACAAAAGAAAGGAGAATCAATTCTTACACACTATATTACAACCTAAAAAGAGATAGCTATGAACGATTAAGGTTATTTTAAAATAATTAGATTATTTTGAAATTAAAAAACATTTTTCCATATACCCTGTATATTGTTATTAACAAAGACGTCAAACAAAATTTAAAAGACTACAAAGGATTTTCTAATCAAATTTAAGGATATAAAGCTTTATGAGCACTTCTTATATTTAAGGATGTGGAACAAATATGACATTAGTGTAAAATTGCTATATCTCACTTCAGCTAAAACGTCCCTGATAATGTGTGCACAAATGAAATCTTGCTTGAAATGCTCCATTATAGAACAGCCTGCTATTTAAAAGACTCCTATCATATATCCTGTGTAAAAAGGATAATCAACTCATAGTTAATCTATTTCAAATATTGCCTTACCTTAAGGCAAGGAACCTCCAAACAGATTAATTACATACAATATCTTTAAGTATCCACAACGCCAATCACCAACAACCCATTAGAGAGGAAAACAGAAAATTCAGGTCAGTTCAGCTTAAGAGCCCAGTTTTTCCCCTGATGCCAGTACTTCCATATTTACGATATAAAGCAAATCCTCTTAGCGAAGTCAATTCTCAAGTGGTTGGAGCTTCTCAGAATATTTTAATGTCAGGGATATAAAAATGCCACTCATTAAACTAATAGAAATAAAAGTGGCACTCTTAAGGTAATGTTATTGAGGACATACAGAAGTACTAAGTAGCCCCAAGACAGAAAAGAAATTGTAATCGAAACTGAGTATACATTTTTACTTGGATCAATGCCAAATAATGTTCTCTATCCATTCATGACATGAGCTTTATTATCTTTGAAAATGACCAAAGACAAGTCACAGGACTCCGATTCTGATTATTAAAGTTCCCACGAGGGTTTCTCAAATAAGTGGGCTCATATCTACAAATAAGGAGGTACTGAGGATAGAGGCCTCCATCATATATGTTTTAAATGCCTAATGCAAGCCAAGCATTGTCCTAGACACTGGCATGCACTAATGAATGGATGAGGCTTGCATTCTGGGTATTCTGAGGGAAGAGTAGAAATTTAACAATTTAATAAGAAATGTCCATGTTGAGAAAAATATTATAAGAAAAACGAAAACACGTTATGATAAAGAATGACAGGATGGGGGTAGGGACTGGAATGCTGGAAGAGGTCAAGGAACAACAATGAGATCTGGGCAGAAGATCTAGAGCTCGAAGTATCTACGCCTTGGCACTAAGCGAAGCTTGGTTTTGGCTGAGATCGCCTGGGTAAGAGTGATCCCAGGAAGCATCCCAGGACGAAACCATAAGACACTTCAGAGAGAGCCTGAAAAGACCCAGAAAAAAACATGAGGAGGAGGAAAGAGCAACAGCTGCTGAAAGGTCAAGCGTGATGAACACAGGAAGACGAACACTGAGCCTGCCAAGATGGAGGTCGCAGTGACGTCGAGGAGAGCCAACTCAATGAAACGGTGGGAGGGGAGGGAAAAAATGAGAGACAAACAAGGGGACGCGCTTCTCATAATTCCACAGTGATAAAGTTTTTAAAGCCCCGTTCTAATATAAATTAGATTAAAACAGCTATCCTAATTTCTCCAGAGTTTTAATATCGAACTGATAACAGCTTTATTTTCCAAGGAGGAAACTGAGGCACAGTGAGACTGAATAACCTAAGAGCTTATTTTGGTTGCGAGCAGCACTATTTTTTTTTTTAACCCTCATGAGAATGTGTTCATCAGTTACCTTTTTCTCCTGAAGAATCACGCATTAAATGTGAGAAGCTGTACTCAAACTAAATGTTCATTAAAACTAATATCTTTCTAACCTACAACACCGCTGTCTAAGCAATACAATGAAGCAATAGAGAGGCTCAAAACAACAGGAAGTCGATGATTAACGTAGACACATACACAAGTTAGATTTCCACCTGTTATCACACACAATTTGAAACAGCATCCCCACCTCTTCAGCTCAATTGCCAACAGCAGACTATATAACGAACCATCTGTACCATAACAGTTAGAGCCAATTGAGATGGGTTGATGATACCAAAGAAATCTTTTTTTTCCATTCTATTTTCCCCTTGGGTGTTGCTGGGTTGAGTAACATTTTTAATTGCATGATAAAATGAAAATGCTGGCAGGAATTTAACTTTTGTAAAATTGGAGCTTTTTAATGTTACTTTGATGGTCTTTTCTGGTGGATTTCTTTACTGCTTTCCCTGCAACAGAAGGAAAAGTTGACCCGATGAACCAAACCACTGGGAAGCAGATGTGTGGCGTTAATAGACAAAGATCTTCTGCCAGTCTCTTATGATTTGACTGAACTATTCAATTATGCTTTTTCAAGGATATGCTGAAATGCAGATCCCTCTATGGTCCTTGGAATAGTCAGATGAACAGAATAACTGAGAAAAATGGTCATTTTTTAAATGGAAAATAGGTGTGATTTGACCCCTTTTTCTTACTGAAATATTAAAAGCATTAATATGAAAGAAACTTTTGTTCCTGAATGAAATACCATCAAATTTTTACAAAAACTGGTCAGCTGATCTATTCTCTCACCAACCATGTGATGCGTCAGCTCAATTATTTTTTAACGATTATTATGAGCATGATATGTTTGCTAACTACATTCGCCCTGGTAATCAGAGATAATTTTCCTATTTTGTTGAACTCTAGTAAGTACAATAGACTACTGCTTGCAAGTTCCATATTTCAATTAACTTTTTCACAGATGGAAAAGTTCCTAGTTAGATTATAGTGATTCTTCAATTAACCAGTCTCACAGAACTAAATTCCTCTGTAACTTAGTTGGATTTTAAAATAGTTTTCAATTACACACAGTAGTATTGTCCTAGGCCAGACTCCAGGGCAACATTTCTATTTAATGACGCTATGCATAGCTGCAGGGAACAACAACAACAAAATATCTGCACAAAAATTTATAGTCTCTACTCCTTAAGCTTAAAAACTAATAAAACCTATGAAACTGATAATGGCTGTCAGTAGCCCCGTCTCCTCTGGGCCCTTTCCAGTCAATGGCAAGCTCCTTCCTCAGCTGCCCTCATTTACTCTGTCACTGAGTCAGTATTTACTAAATATTTACTAAACCAGGCGCTGTGCTAAGCACAGGACATAAAATAGTATTTCCTTCATGGAGTTTAGAGTTTTGTGGCGGACTTCAAAACGAGTGAGCCTTAATCCACAATTCAGTATAGAAAGTGCTCAGAAACAGAACACTAAAAGGTGTGAGAGAGACAGACAGACAGACAGTGTATGTAGTAGGTTAGGGAAAGGAGGGACAAACAGGGAAGGCTCATCGGAATGAGTAAGAAATCAATTTAAGATGGAAAGCTGAATAGGATTCAGCCAGACAGAGACAAACAGAATGTATATGAAAACTCTGAACAGTCAGTACCTGTAATAATATTTGAGAAGAAGGCGGCAAAACAAATCTACTACACATCGCACTTTTCTAAACAGTGTTCATAGCTTAACTCACCTAACTTTCACAACAACCTCATGAGACAGGTATTGCTATTTTTATCACCATTTAGAGATAAGAAAACAGAGGCACAGAGGCTAGTAAATAGGAAGCTAGATTTTAAATGTAGGCAACCTGGTCCCAGAATCCTCTGCTCTGTGCTATACTGTCTCTCGAGAAATCCCAGACAACCGAGGGTGGACAGCCACTGAAAATCATTCCACGTGGCTGAAGCACAGAACGCTTTCTATTCTTACTATCCAACAAGAAAGAGTCTAGCATCAGTCATTTATCCTCGTTGACTAATCATGCCTGAATCAGAGTGACAAGCTTCATTGCTTAGGTGGTCTTCCACTAATTATGTGGCCGGCTTTTCACCTTAAGCGTCAACAGCAGGGCTCCGCTGTGGTACAGAATGTCGACAGCAGGGAAGGCTGTGTGTGTCAGGAGCTGGGGGGGGCGGGTGCAGGAACTCTCTGTACTTTCCGCACAATTTTGGTGTGAACCTAAAACTAGTTTAAAAATCTAAGCTAATTAATAAAAAATTAAATGATCACGATTCCAGATTTAAAAAAAAAATTAAAAGTCTTCTTTGTCCCCATTAAAGGAATTTCAAATACTAGAAGGCAGGTAGAGAGAAAAATGAAGGTAAATTTAAACTACTCCTTTAGCCAACACCGGAATTAACGTTAGACACTCTGAGTATTATGAGAGATACGTCTAGCCGTGGTATGGCCTGAGTGGCAGTCTGAGGACGTGTGTTCCACCACTGCCGTCTCCTTACACGGGTCGCGGTCCGCCCTATACTCCAGGGAGACAGCGGCCCGCCTCCCCCACCCCCCACTCCCTGCAGAGCGTGTCACTCCTCCATGTGCTCCAGCTCGCTCTGTACTCCTGCACTGTTTTCCAGAACGGACAGCAACACTAATATGAAACAGACCGGTGGTGGGTTAACCTCCTCTTCCTTATATCCTCCATCATATTTCTAGGCTTTTACTTATGGTAACTATATACATGAGCTATGGAATTATTGCCCTGATATACCTATGAGAGAGCATAGCAGGATCTTTAGGAAAAATTATAGATATTTAGATTAATGAAGGTAAACACAGGAATGACTGGGCAATATAGTCTTTAAGTCCAAAAACACTAGCTGGTTACTTCATAATATTTTGACATAGAACTATGATGAGTCTTAAAAACTAAATATTTAATTGTATAAGCTAGTCATCTTAAAATATTCCAAGTGTTTCCAATGCATCAAAACATTGAAAATGTTCTTATTCATCCCTGAGAGAGCCTACAGTTCTAAAATAATCTAATAACCACTCCCTTCGCTCAACTCCTGTAGCAATTTTATGCATACCATCTATTTAGTTGATAGCATTCACTTGATATTGTTATTGGCTTCACACCTTACTTTTCATAACTAGATCTTAAGTCTTTATCTTTTATCCTTGTACTTGACTTCTACCCCTTCCAATGCCTAAGGTGTCTTGCACTTAGCAGATCCTAACAAATCTTTCTTGACTACATTTACCATGATTAGATCCTTTTTGTCACAGAAAGAAATGTTATTGGTCTGTTTTTTATTTCATTAAATTTATTTATAAGTTACTTTCTTAAGTATTGCCTTCTGCAGATTACAACTTTTTAGTAACCACATATGGGTATCAAATATTCTGTGTATCAAAGTCGTGGTTGATTAGAACGTACTGTTTAGAGGGATCTTTCTTCCCTTTAAATGACAGGGGCCTCATTTGCCTTTGTGCAAATCTCAGATACTCTTGACGTATTCCAGAAAGTACTGAAAATAGTAACAAAAAGTAACAGTGGCAGCCACTGAAGACTGGCATCACCCAGAATGGGACTAGACTCATGTCTGCCACCACCCTTAAAGCAAAAGAGAGACTGATTACATCTCTTTCTGCTTTGAGTTCCCACGTGAATGGTAGCAGATCTATTAATCCTGTGGCCACATAAATAATTTTAGCCGTTGGGCAGCAGATGCTGGAAAATGAGAGAAGAGACAGATTATCCAGTCTTTAAATCTTTGCTATTTTAAAAGAATCCTGTGAATGCAGACCTCAAATTCACATTCTGTAAACATTTCAGATCTTCCTCCAGAAAACTAATTTTTCCAGGGAAGTTCGGTCACCTACCCTGTAGTTCTCCACTCCGACTGTAGAGCTCCCTTCTCTGCTCTCGCAAATAGGCGCTCATGCTGATGGCATGGGAGGACGATTCGAACCTGCAGTGAAACGCACGGTGAACACAGGGTTAGGTGGTAACCACACAGGCGGCGTGTCTAGCTGCGTATTCTAATGTTCCATGACCTAGACATTCTGGCCATGCCACAACAGGGCCAGGATGGGCTGCCACGGACCTTGATTATGAATGAGATTCTAGGCCAACACTCTTCCACAAAAGTATTTGGATCTTTTGCTCATTTTCTATTTCAACTGGTACAACTCCGATCAGTCACAACTTTCTTTTATCTCCAGATCCTTTGCCAGGATCCCTACGCACACATCAACAAAAGTAACTTATAGTCATTCTAATTTTGCTACTATCTGGCTCAAAGGCCATCAGTGACTGTCAGCTGTCACCACAGAAATCCTGGCTCCTCAAAGCAGACACCTTGTCTTTCTAACTCCTCCGGTTAGGGACTAGTACAAGAGGCATGCTAGAAATGCTGCTAACTGCACCAAAGGCAAGGCATTTATGGTCTCTACTTAAAAGTCCTAAAAATAATAGTTTCTAAAGAGCTGCCAGGGTTTTGACTGGCCACCTGCCACATAAAATGCTCTCGAATATACCAACCTATAGAATGTTTGTTCACATCTACCCAGAAATTGTTTCAGAGGTCAGAAACATGGGGGAAATCTCACAATCTAGAAAGGGTCTCTAAAAACCAAAATAAAAACAAAAGCAAATCACAGTCTTAAGAGGAACTTGTAGGTTTAAAAAAAAAATAAAAGTATAATTATATCAAACAGTAAATCCTGTGATGTGCTAAGAAATTCCATTTCAAACATGAGATCTTCGAAGTCAGAATAACAGGCCAACAGAAGAAATCCTTCTAAAATTTCTTCCACTAAGGGGTAAACAGTAACATAATGAAGGAACAACAGTGATAATGGAATAGGTTTCTGGCAACATTAAAGGAACACCATCATTCTCTTAACTGTGCCTTCTTTACCCATTCTCTGACAAGGGAGACGAATAATTAGATCAATGTCAGTCTGAGGGATACACTGGGTTACTTGATCCCTTCTCTGCACCCTGCCAAGAACTAAGAGGACACTGCAGCCAAAAGGAAGGCAAAGTCTGTGGCACTTAAAGTGCCACCTGCCAGTCGAGTACAGAAAAGAAGCCAATGACCTCCAAAAAGCATGCTGACAGCTATTGATCATAAATGACAAGGGGAAAAAAATAAACTCTTGAGAAAAGAATAGAGAGGAGCGCATTATACACTAAGAGAGAACTTAAACACACTTAATTAACCTTGACTAGGGGCAATTAAAGAGAGTAATAAAGTCCTTCATAGATGTGATAAAAACAGATTACAGCTCGCCAAAATCTTAATCCTTTATGACCTGATGTATTTTTGCTACTCAGGAATCCTTTTTATGTTTGGAACAAGTCACGATTGATATAACTTTACAGTAAATGAGGCACTGGAGATGATTCAGTCTCACCTCCTTATTTTATGGGCAAAGGCACTGAGGCCCCCCAGCTTACTAATGGTAGAACCAAGACTTAAAAAGGCAGATCTATAATAATGGCATAATTCTGTGTGGGTGATGAGTTTTTATTACTATGCAATAATAATAAAAGTATAACAATTAAGTTCACTTATTCGTTTTCAACAATTTATGTTTTCCAATACCACAATTTCGGGATTGCCTAAACGTTTGAAAAAGTATATGTGGTCTGAGATTGAAAGTTAGGGGTGATGGCTGACATCATGCAACCAAAAAACCAATATACCTAGATTTAGATTGGTGGGGTTAGACTGATGGGCGCAGGAGGGGGGTGGGGGGAAGGCCTAACGGGCAGCATCTGAGGCAGTCTTATCCTCTATCAACCACCCCTCCTGCCACCATCTTTCTTCCCTGCTGGCACAGCTCCCATTCTCTCTGGGTGTTCTGCTTCCTTGCTGCCTCTTCACTTAGTAATTCTTTTTTTTTCCTATGCTCAGGAAAAGTGGCTCCCCCTACAGCTCGTGTCACCAGAGATGAACCCTGACCGGATTAAGACAATCTCACTCATGGTCTACTTCCTTTTGCTAGTGGCTGGTTTAGGAATGGGCATAAAATTCAATTCTAGTTTTCCTGAGGAAAACCTGCAGAAGAGCTTTGTCACTGGCAGGAAAAATTAATGGATAAGTGATAATTATTAATTTAAAAAAAGGATCTGAAATGATATAGCCACTTAAACATGGTCTTCACGTTCCTAGGTATTTATCCAAATGAGTTGAAACATACATCTACACAAAAACCTGCCTAAGAATGTTGATAGCAGCTTTATGGAAGCAACCAAGGTGTGTTGCAATAGTTGAACGGTAAATCCCCACAGTGGAATATTATTACTCAGTGATACTAGAAGATGACCTATCAAGCCACAAAAGACAGGACGGAACCTCTAGTGTATATTGCTATGTGAAAGAAGCCAGTCTGTACAACTTCATATTGTACAATTCTGACCATAAGACATTCTGCAAAAGGCAAACTAAAGAAACAGTCAAAAGATAGGGGTTCAGGGAGCAGGGAAAAGAAGGAGGAATGAACAAGCAAAAAATAGGATGTTTAAGGCAGTGAAACTATTCTGTGTGAGGCTCTAAAGGTGGGTATGTGACATCATACATTTCTCAAAACTCACAGAACTGTACAACACAGAGTGTAAACAATGAGCTTCAGCTAAGAATGATGTGTGAATATCAGCTCAGCACTTGTAACAAATGCACCACATTCATACCAGATGTTATTAATAGAGGAAGCTGTGGGAGCAGGGAACGTAAGGGCGCTCTTTGTATTAAGTGTTTGATTTTCCCAAAACTGCTATAAAAAATAAAGCCTACTAATTAAAATAACAGATTTACAGGAAGACTCACACCCTATTTTCCTTGGCATCACCACTTTACTGGCGTGGAAATGAAGCAGAGCAATGGAAAGGGCTTGATCCTTGCTGATAATCTCTCTACTGGTGAACTAAGGAACCGTCTACAACCACTGTGTGAGACGATAACTGTCCTGTGGTTCATCTGGGGTTCTACGTTACTTGCAAACTAAAGCATTCTTACTGACACTGCATCTAACCTGAATAAAACTGGGGGTGGGGGCGGAGAACATTCTGTTCAATAAACAGAATCAATTTTATTCCACTGTGGGCACAGTAAATCTCTTCTCTAGACCACAGGATAAATAAACTGTTGAAACTTCCTTAATGATTAAAAATTCTATGAATCCATAATTTAAAAAAAAAAAATTCTCCAAAGTGAATCAATAAAAGATACCGGAGCCTCAAACTATTCGAAAAACTGTGATGATACTTCTGTAGTCACTTTACATGCTTAGATTTACAGATACAAGTTTTTAAATATCTATTAACTTCTAAAAGAACACACAGATCTGTCAAGATTGCAATCCTGAATCTAACGCTTGCTAGCTATGTAAACTTATATAAGTTACTGAACCTCTCTTTTGCTTCAATTTTTTTTTTACACATACAAAGAAAGATCAAAAATAGAACCTACACCTATTGGGTCTTAATGAGTAAATGAGATAATCCATGAAAATGACTTAATGCCTCAGCTAGCACTTAGTAAGGGCTCAGTAAGCATTAATCAGAACTCCAGCTGCTAAAATTTGATGTAATCTGAATAATGTATAATTGAGATTATTTTGAGGAATTTATCTACCATAGTGCCTGATACATAGTTAGCACTCAGCAGTAGCTATTTTTATTATTGTTGTTATTATTAAAGTTACATTAACTATTAGCTGTTACCAAGTGATATACACTTAGGATACGTGGCCTAGTGGGGTTAGTAATTAGAAAAAAAATTTCCAGATTGTTCCCTTGTTAAATCAAATAAAACCCAATACTACGTAGCCTGAGAGATTTACATAACTTTATTAACAAAGGTTGTTTCTTGACACTTGGGGTTTTACAAAGACTGAAATATTACATTTCCTTTCATTTCATATAAATTCCCCAGATATAACTAGAGAGTTTCATTTCCCCTCATTTTATATAAAATTCTCTAGAAACAAATTCCCACAACTCTTTTAAAAAGTTCTAGATAGTCCATTAACCATATTCCAAAATAGCCAGTTGCCCTGGCAGAAAACAAAAGTACAAAAACCTGGAGATATAGTCACTTCCTATAAATTATTTCGAATCAACTTTAACTAGGTAAAGTAATGGCCACCAATAAAGTAGAAAGTCATCCTACACGGATCTAACACTTTGACACCTGCCATCTCACCAACAGGGAGATACTTACTTGAAAAGAGAATTTTTTGGCCTTTGAGGTTTCTTCTTGGCAAAAAAGGCTGCAAACTCTCGTCCAGTGCTGGCATAACTCAGTTGAGCTGATGGTTCAGAGGCCGTACGAGTATTTTTCATATCCAAGTACTCAGTCAACAGCATCTGTACAATCAGATAAGCAGTTTAATACACACATTTACGACATGCTATTAGGAAAAGCAATTGTAAACCACAAAAACCTAATTCTAAAACCTTATCCTTCCTTGGCATGCAGAAGTATATTAACCTGGCTATTCGTATTCCTAGTGGTAGATCTGAGGAAAGATTCATTATAGCCAGAAAGTCATCTATTTTCTGCCTAGGAACAGGGTGTGGTGCGCATCTGAACATGGAAGAGAACATTTTTATCAGGGGTCTACTACATGCCAGGTACTATGCTGAGTTAATGTTCTCCTTGAGCCATAATTTAATCCTCATTATTTCAAATTACACCAGCATCAGCTACAATGCCAAAATATTTACTGAGGGCTTACTAGGTTGCAGGGAAGGAGCAAATCCATTTAGATGTATTATCTCCATCATATAAATTCTCGGATTATAGAGAAGGAAATGAGGCCCAGGAGAAGGTTCAGGGGTTGCGGAATGCACCCTAGGCACTGGTCTCAGGCCCACGCCCTCTCACTACCTCTAATAGCACAGAGGGCAAGTGCTCTAACCAACCGCTCAGAGGATTCCTGGGCCACAGCAGGCCAAGATGTCCTGACCTGCAAATAATTTCTAGGGCCACTACCTACCTTAAGAGCTTTGAAACAATAAAACACCTTTTTTTAATATATATATAACTATTGCCAACAGGTCCTGCTTATAAAATCAATCCACATTAGAGCTTCAGGAAGTGTGGGCCTGGGCTAGAATCAACTGTCATCTGTGTATTTTCCAATCCAGTGTTCTGACAAGTTCCCAGTCTTGTGAAAGAAAATAGCAGGTCTGTAGTAGAAATCATCTCGGCTCCTAAGAGTATCTAACCTGCAACTAAAGTATATGAATTCATTTCCATAATCAGACACATTAAAAATTCTTAAGATACCCAAGTGGTAGAGTACATATATGCAATTCTACCCATAACTGAAATAAAAGCTTTTCAAAGACTCAAGGTCCATGCAATTATTCATTCATGTCCATATATATTCATTCATTCATTCATTCATTCAATGCAAGTTTAAAGACCATATTAAGCATTTTCGTCAAAAAAAAAAAATCTATAAAGCACCCTGTAAACATAATGTTGACCCTATGTAAGTTTTAAAGCAATTATGCCTCTAATATGAGCACATACACACTACTGAGCACTTAACAAATATCAGATATTTTAAAAACGTAATCTTCCTCAATCCTGAAATCTATGAAGGAGTTACGATCTGCATATTAGAGATTAAGAAACTGAGAACTAGTGGTATATATAAAGTAGCCAACATGCATTGGTGAGGACAGGAGTTAATAGGAAATCTCTGTATGTTCCCCTCAATCTTGCTGTGAATCTTAACCTGCTCTTAAAAAAAAAAATAAATAAAGTCTTACTTAAAAAAAATAAATAAATAAAAGAAGCATAACAGGCCAGGATTTCAACCCAGGTTCAGTTGACTCCAGAGCCTGTGTTCTTCCCCCATGGCACTCTATTCTTACTAAGAGCATAAAAACTGCCAATGAGAATGGCAGTAAATAAACTTTAATACATCTGCCCAAACTGCCCAATCATCAGAGAGAGTACTGAATTCGGTCTTTACTTTAGCAACTCAACTGAGGGACTCAATTTGTATATTTTTCACTGAGGCTAATAAAGTTTGCAGGCGTCTATAATCAAATTTGCAGGTTAGTAAAACAAGAACAGAATCATCAAATTGATATAACATAGAAAGATGTCTATAAATGCACTGGTTTCAATGGTTTTAATACCAAAATGACAGAGATAGTTCTACACTAAACCAAGTAATTCTTCTGAGGCGCTTACCTGTCCTCATCATAATTCAATGACTGGCCTTGTAAAATAAAATATTGACTGGCGAAGGCTTAACTAATCAGCATCCTTAAATCCCTGGTATTAAAGATTGTTATTCTTTTTCTCCAATTCAACAAAGTCTCCTCAATTATTACCTTTCGGCATTGTTATTCCATTCCTATCCACTGGCTTCTCCCTTTCTATCTTCAAACATGTGCTATTTCTACCCCTCAACAAAAATCTTGCTTTGATCCTCGTGACCTATCTAAAATCTTATTTCCCCTTTTGCCTTTAGGTTCCAAACTTCAAAACACAGCCTTCATATATATTATTTCCTTCACCGTGATATGATTTATTCCGGTTTTCTCTCTCAAGCTCCAGTCCCACATTTGTGACTGCTTGATACGGTCACATATTTCAACAATGAAAATCAACCCTAAATTCTGAAACCTAAATCCTCTTCCCAATACATCAGTAATTCCTTGTCTTTTTGTTGTTGCTGCTGCTGTTGTTAGTCGTTTCTTACTCTCACTGCTCTTCAGGTTTAAAACTTCGGAACCAGCTTTGGATACATTCCCTACCCCTTGTATCCATAAAATAATTGGTCTCCAAGTCTATTATTCTTTCTCAGCAATCCATCAGTTTGCCCCTTCCTGTCCGTTCTGACAGCCACCAACTTAGTTCGACTCACACAGCTGTTATTGAATTTCCTGACTCTCGTCTCTAGTCCTTCCCATGCGCCAACAGCGTGATCTTCCCAAAGCGCTGCTGCTGCCATCGCCGTAGGCTACTCATCTCATAATGCACGACCATCCCATCTCAGTGCACGTTTCTGATTGCGTTTCACTCTCCTCGCAGCGAACCCAACACTCCAACCAAAATCACCCACTTAGCTCTTCCCTGAACATGGCTGGGCCTTCTCATTTCTGGAATGCCCAACCTAGATTGTTCTCTCTCCTAAAATAAAAGGCTTAATAAACCCTCCCAAAAACAGTTCCACTGGTTTCTCTTCAATGGCTCTTTCCCAGGCTGCTCTAGGCCAGCCATCCTCTTTTCAGAACTCCTAAAATACCCGTTTTTACACACCATTAAATAAGTACTCGTCAAAAACCACTTGATACTAGCTATTATCTGATGAAAAGAAGCCTGACTTCCCCCAATTTACATGCTATAATCCTTAAAGCATTATATTTCTTTACTCCTACCCCAGAGCCTTGCAACATATCAGAGAATCAAAAAAAGTGACTCACTGAATTTTAAATAGTATGTAGTCAGAAGCCTTGAGATATATATATATATATATATATATATATATATATATATATATATATAAAATACAAATTAGAGATAGTCTTAAAAATAAAATGAGCCCTATAAATGAATCCTCAGTACAAACATCTTTAATAGAAATAAAATTAAAAAGGGGTAGGTGTGATTTTAATCATACGCTTTAGGTTGTTTATTTCTGTGATGTATTTGCTTCTTTTTCCTAATACTATTTCACCACCACATGGAAAATACTGCTTGAAAACAGGTAAAGTTGTATTTCAACACCCGAATTGGTAGAAGTGATTTTAAATATCTCAAATAAAAAACAAACAAATAAGCTCCTATTTCTAAGATGCTTGAAATCTGAATGAATTAGGCTAAATCTTCTACTACAGTCTTGACACAAATATT
This sequence comes from Rousettus aegyptiacus, assembly GCF_014176215.1. Classification (NCBI taxonomy): domain Eukaryota; kingdom Metazoa; phylum Chordata; class Mammalia; order Chiroptera; family Pteropodidae; genus Rousettus; species Rousettus aegyptiacus. The sequence continues at coordinate 59,572,903 of NW_023416288.1, forward strand.
AGACATCTAGTATTAAAATATAATCAATCACGTAATTTCTTGGTGACTCTATATCACTGTGGATAATGTACTGCATCTTCCAAATCGTACATGAATATCCTAAGCATTCGCCTATAAGTGCCTGGGAAAAATCACTCAAGATTGGAATTCTGGGGCAAAGGGTGTTACACATAATATCAAATATATCCTGCCCATAGAAAATCTGCAGAAGATAAGTCTGTGTTCTTGCTGGCTCGAAATTCCTTCACATCTTAGACACTCATTTCTTTTCTAAATATCAGAAATTTCTATTTGTTATTGATCAAGAGTTCAAAACCTAAAAGTCAAAGTTTGTGGGTGAGTTTAACTTAAAAGGTAATAGTTTGTAAAACCAAAGTCAAGAAATATAAAAACACAGTTTTAAAGCACCTGAAACTTTGTATATCCCAGTGAGATCATGATTCACATATTTTTTGAATACCTAGTATGTTGGATGGTTCTGCAGTTGAAGCAAAGAAATATAATGCTTTAAAAAACATATGAATTAGGGTGGTCAGGTATCTCCTGATATAATACTTAATTAGTTGCTAAGATGCTAGTCCAAAATCTCATGATGCATAAAAGCAGGGCCATAATTTTGAGATTTATAACTTGATATAACATTGGTGACATCACTCATTTACCATTTAATCCTCTTTGACACATTACCTGTGTCTGCTTGTGTTTATACACAGAAATTTCTAAAAATAAATATGGAGGTTTCTGGCTTAAAATTGACACGTCCCCTTTCTTCGGCTTCTCTGTTTATCCAGGTAGTGACACACTGAAATGCCAGATGCTTCTAGGTACTTAATTTGGTAGGTAGATCCTTTCCAGAAACTTCCCAGCTTAGAAAACCCTCTCCTCATCTAAGAACTGACCCTGGTAGCCATTTTTTCCTGAGAATCTCCCCTCTTGGCAAGAAGCTATTCCACCAGGCGGACAGCCAGCCCTCAATGAGCCAATAAGATTCACTTTCCCAGGAAGATGTTGGTGGGATACAGTTTCTGCTGGTCAATAAGAGAGGAGATGGAAATTCTTTGGGGCAACCACCTTTAACTATGTGGATGGAAAATCAAAGAAATCCAATCTGCAGAGAGAGAAAATAAAGAATAAACTAGATAACCAGAGAGAGAGAAATGGACCCACAGGAGAGAAAGTGAAAGGTTGCAAACCTGTTTGTCATGGCTTTCTATGTCTCGACTCCAGTTGCTGATACGGTCTTAGATATTCTACCCTGGGTTCCACAATATATCCTTATGGCCTTTAGAATATTTTCCTTATTTTTCTTTATAATAGCTCAAATAGGTTTTTGTTTCTTCACTAACATACCTAAGGATAAATGAATAGGTACTAATATGCATTCAGGAACATTTATATCACAAATATGTCTTTGCAGAACCCTGATATCTCATGACAGCAGAAGTAGTGGAAACCAATTCTCCTGACTACTGACTTTAAATGTTTGATGATTTATATCAAAGCTGTACTGTATTTGTCCCCACTGATGAATCTGAACATTAGATTGCTTTTTTGTTAGGAGTAATAACAAAGTGGGAAAAAAAAAAAAACTCCCATTATGAACTCAGACTCAGTGTCTCTTGGGCAGTATCTTGAATGTGCCAGCATTAAATACTCTAATTTTCAATAATTTGTTCTTTTAAAATACAGATGCCCAGGAGTTCCAGACACAGTAAAGTAGCTTCCGGTGGACTAACCCACATATTGATAATAATTTTAAAAGCTGAAGAAACATATAGAAAATAAGAATTTGAAGGCCCTAGAGAGGAACCAAATTAGGCAGAAACTGGTGGCTGTAATCCCTGAAAAAAGAAAGGAAGCGCACAGGCGAGATCCTCTGCCTTTTCCCAGAGAGCACTTCCCAGGTGTCATGGAGCAAGGAAGGGTAGAACCCAAGCAGAAACTACTGTCTTACTAGACGGAGTTGATAAGGCCTAGGTACGCGGATAGAAGGATGCCGGCGATTTGAGAAATCAAGAGAAGGAGGAAGAGCAAAATCAGTAAAATACACCCATCTCAAACCATCACCTTGGTTCCAGAGAACATTACAACAGAGGTCAAAACAATGTACCAATATTTTTTAAATTAGGACCACCACTCGGAATTACTAAAAGCTATCAGATCTCCTCCATAGAGTTGCTAGTAAATGAAATATTAATGACAAAGAAAAAAAACAGAAAAGCTTATTTTTTGAATACAGCAGTCTCATTTCCCTAATGTATAAAGACTAAAATATTCTGCGGTAAAGGAAGCCAAAAGAAAAATAAACAATCATTTTGAAAATAGAATGGCTGCCTAATTATACCCATCGTCAATGGCAATTTTATAATTAACACCGCTATTAGCATGGTCTTGTGAATAGTTCTTTAGTGTTGAAAGTAAAACAAACCAAAAAAATTCTAAGAGTACACATGTATTTTTAGGTCCTGCATCAAATAAATACCTGACCAGCAAAGCCTCGAGAAAAGAACTCATGTTTAGATTTCTTCTCCCCATCTCAACAAAAGAACTTTTAACAAGGAAAACTCAGTTTTAATAGCTTTCAAGAGTTTTTTTTTTTAATTAAACATATTTAATACATAAAATATGCAAGTCATTGTGCTAGATATAAACACAGGACTCAAAAAAAATCCTCTAATATTAAAAGAAGTGAATTTTACTACATATAAATAAAAATTTTTTAATTAAAGCCAATCGATCCTTCCCTCATTTGTGTTTATCTAGTAACAGAAACACACAGGAAGGAGTGCAAGGCAAGGGAGAAAGTGGCAAACATCAGGACAAAGAAACTGATGTGAATATTTGTAGGACGAGATTGTTCCTACTTACGACAATGAGAACAAAATTTCAGGATCATGACTCTATAGGACATATAATCTTAAAATTAAAAAATAAGTTACAGAAGTAACAGCACAAAGAAAGAAACAGCGATGGGGAAATTCAGGGGATCATTAGTGAATGGCAAATAGCTCAGGTTAACATAAAAATGAAAACTGAGAGGTACATCTGGAAAGGTGGCAAATGAGCTAACGTATCAGGACCTTTAACGCCAGGTTCAGGTACTGGAGTTAAATACAAAATGACAAGGCAATAACAAGTTTTGAATAGGTAAATAAAATGTTGATAAGTATACTCTAATCATATGCCAGCATATCAAATAACATATTAGAAAGCAATGGGATTTGGGGCAAAATAAATGATTTAAAAAACACCATAAAGGGAGGGAGATGAGAAGAGAAAACCTACTAAGATAGTTCAAGGGGAAACAAAAAAGAATTTAAACTAAAGCAGTGTTAATGAGATTGAACATAAAGGGATACATCAGGGAGTCAGTGCAGAGAAAAAAAAATTTAACTAGTTATTCTGTGAAAGAAAGGAGAAATAAAAATAGATGGAAGACTGCAGGAAGAAAAGATTTGATAAAGACAACAAAGTTTAAATTTGGAATATACTTCCTTATTCATATTTATTTGTAACCTCAAATCCATAATTGTAAAAGGGAAAATAATGTTAATGGGAATCCCATGATTGATAGATTAACTTCCATTAGGACAGTTAAGTGTATGCCTATATGGTCTCTGAAGGATACTGTGAGGGTCATATATCTTTGAATATTTGTAATTTGATTTTATTCCACATTTTTAAAACAGCTTTACAGAGTTATAATTTACACACCACAAAATACACCCACTGTAGTGTATAGTTTAACAATTTTTAAGTAAATGCATACAGTTGTGTAACCATCACCATAATCATTTTAGAACACTTCTAACATTTCAAAACTTTTCCCTAGGATGTTAGTTGCAGGTTTTTTCATGGAGTCTTTTATCAGATTGAGAAAGTTCCTTTGTAGGACTAGTTTCCCGAAGGTTTTTTTTTTTTTCTGTTTTTAAACCATCAATGAGTATCAAGTGTTCTCCTGTGTACTGAGATGATTATGTGGATTTGATCCTTTATTAATATAGTATAGTACTTTAATTGATCTTATGACAAATCTCACTTGATGGTACAAAATACAGTTTGTATGTTGATGGATCCAATTTGCTAATGTTTTGTTCAAGATTTTTGCATCTATGTTCATGAGGGATACCACTCAACAGTTTCCTGTTGTCTTTTACTTTTTTACCAGGGTAGTACTGGACTCATAGGATGTGCTGGGAAATGTTTCCTCTTTCCTATTTTCGGAAAGAGTTTGCAAAGCATTGGTATTATGTCTTTAAATGTTTGATAGAACATTTTTGTGGCTTATGTACATGTAGGAGAAATTTTAATTATTTGTTTTAAGACAATTCATATTTGTTTCTTCTTGAATCAGTTTTGGTATTTGTGTCTTTCTAGGAATTTTTCCATTTCATTTAACCTGTCTAAATGGTTAGCATAAAGTTGTTCATAATAATTCCCTTAATCTTTTTAATTTCTGTAGGGTATATAGTGATGTCTTCCTCTTTCATTTTTGATTTTGTTTTTTTTTGTTTTGAAATTTGACTCTTTTTTAATTGATCAGTTTTTGATCTTTTCAAAAAACAAACCTTTGGTTTCATTACTTTTTTGTATTGTTCCTGATTTTTTTTAATTTCATTGATTTTCACTTTAATCTATCATTTCCTACCTTCTGCTTGCTTTGGGTCTGATTATTTTTCTAACTTTTCAGGTGCAAACTAAGATTGTTGATTTTCTGTTTTTCTTCTTACGCCAATGATGTATTTAGAAATTTGTTGTTTTATTTCCAAACATTTGAGGAGTCCAAAATTTCTCCCTGTTGCTTATTTAATTCTGTTGTGCCTAAAGAACATACTTTGTGTGATTTCTATCCTTTAAATGTATTGAGGCTTACTTTATGGTGTAGTAGATGGTCTATCATGGAGAATATGCTGCTAATGTGAAATGATCTGTATTCTGAGGGTGTTCGGTAGAGTATATGCCACTTTCAGCCAAGGTGCTAGATACTGCCATTCAAGTCTTATGTTTTCTGTCCAGTTATTCTATTAATTCTTGAAAAAAGTATTGAAATCTCAAACTATAATTGTTGAATTTTCTACTTTGTTCAATTCTGTCGATCTTTCCTCCATGTATGTTTAGTCCCATAGTATTCTGATGGTTTGTAATTTCTAACCCATTCAGAGTACATAGAAGACAAGAGCCATGCTAGGGGAAGACACAAAAGCGGTCCCATGTCCAATGGCACATTCCTAACTGCGGTTTCATTGTATTCCCTGACCACTTCACTCAAACAGACTTCGTTCTACCTATTTATAATACTTTCTCCTTTTTTCTCATCAAAATGACCACAAAGCTCTGTGATTATCTTACACTATCACAAAGACTTCAGCTACTGGTATTATAAGTTTACTGTGTCCCGAGACACAACATTTCATCACAATGCAAATGACTCCTTTTTTCATCACACAGTCTTTCTCAGTGTTAATTCCAACAGCCTCTACTCTCTTACTCCTTGACATCCTTTCTCCTTTAGAAATATTCCACCTCCAAGATCTTCAATTCTGAATTCTCCCCTCTACCCACAATGTTTTATCTCCTCCTAACAAATATATGCCTCTTCCTTCAACTTTTGTGTTGAAATTCTGGAAAGATTAGTCTACACATAGGAATCACTTGCGGAACTACTTTAAAATAGATTCATGTGCCCTACTGTAAAATGAGAGGGTAATAAAGAAATATAAAAAGTCTGTGCTAGAAATCAGTTCAATCACTTATTAGCTATGACCTTGGCAAGTTACTTAATCTCACTAAGCCTATTTCCCTCAACTGTGAAATAAGAGTAATAACAGAAACCTACTTTGTAGAATATGAGAATGAAAATAAATAGCATTTAAATGCTTAGCACATAACAGTTTATTATAATCTCTGAGAATGAGACTCAGAAATCTGCTGGCATTTCTTCGCCTCAAAATCTTGGTTTCTTCAACTTCAAAAGAGGAATAATATTAACTACCCCATAGAACTACTGTCAGGCTTAAATGAGCTAATGCTGTAAGTCACTTAGAATAACGTCAGTTGCATAACAAGCACCTGTGTTATTAAACATAAATAAAGTTATTTCCGTATCCTCACCTTTCCATTATCATTCTTCTCCTTCTTTCCTCTTCCCTTCCTCTCTTCAACAAAGACCTCAATCACTTACATTCAGACTTGTTAGTATTCATTCTCCAAACTTTTAGAATGTTTTCTTTCACCTAAGTTTGACTACCATATTTTCCTTCCTAATTTGGTGAATACTCAGTATCTTTACTCTTATTCTCTTCCATGTTCTCGTCACATGATTCCCAAATCTCCTTGCGTCATCATACTTCCTCCCAAGCTCCAGGTAGGTACTGCCATTGCCTACAAGAGGATCTGGTTTTCAAAGGTCAAAATCTGAAATTAGCTGTGACTCTTCTCAGTCTTATACTCTGAGGCAACTGTCAAATCCCATAGATTTTCTACTACTCATCTTATGTCCATTTCCTCTTTCAAATATTTTTATTCCCACACTCATCCCTCTAAATCTGTTCCTCATTATCTTTCACATAGCTTCTTACAACAATCTCTCAACTGGCCATCCTGCCCTCACACTTCTCATGACAATCTATACCAGATTAAGCTCACTAATGCACAGTTACACATCATCGATCTTCTGCTCAAACCCTTCAATGGCTTCCTCCTAGCCTGCAAAACAAGCCTCTGACTCCTTACTGATATTCAGTACCTTCCGCAGCTCCAATTGACTTCTGGAGCCTTCGTTCCTATTTGTGGTTTTTTAAATAATTACCTTTTGGTTAAACTAGATTATTTCCTATTCCCTAAATAAGTCCCAAGGATTTCTGTCATATCTGAGTTTATCCTTTTCTCCCCAGCTTGTAATTACCTCTTCCATCTGTCAAAAATGGGGGAATGAGAGCGAGAAATGAATTTAAGTATAACTTGACTGATTTTAACAAACTACATGTGCTCCACTCGAATGTTACAAATCAGAGTCCACGTGCCCAGAGAAAACACCAAGCCCATGCACGAGGAGGCAGAAGCAGCCGTTACGCCCTCAAAGTTTTATCTTCTCATAGGGGTATTATCGCTATCTTCTGCTGAAAGTTCTCTTAGCAAGGTCTTTTAGGTCACTTAACCTTTGTCTGACGACAACAACTAGCTGTCTCTATCTTCACAACAGACATCAATGTGTAACAAGTGTTGCTGAGGAGGACAGGCCTTTCTTATCCTCCTTACTGTCTGGAGGTCAATCTCCCACCAATAGGCTGACACCTAAATTCAAACTATTGGACAACCAGTAGACCTCTCTCCAAAAGATGCTGGCTTTTTTTTTTTTTCCGGTTTTTCACATCTTCACCATATTCAATGCACATCAACACCAGACATTAATAATTCATATCTCATATAAGCGGGGGGGGGCATATTTGTGAAAATTATTAAAAAAATGCTAATTGATCTAGCTCATATTTTACCACTACATGTGAAAATATATGTATATACATACATATATCTGTTTATATTTATTTGTATACACAAACACACAACATGAACAAACATAAATGTGCATACTGTGTGATTAAGTCATGTCCCTACTATCGGTCTTAACTGTTAACTCTGATGTCTCATTCTCATTAAAATCTACATGGCAGCTTGTGTCTCTCAAGGACTTTATCTTGTAGGTATCTATCTGCCTTCTCTCCTCTCAGTTCAGGCCATGCCTTTCCTTTGTATCTCTGTTAACATCTAACACAGTGTCTTGAACAAAGTAGGTGCTCCCTAGTAGGTTACCTAAATTGAAAGCACAATGCTCCAAAGGGCAGCCACTTATTGATGTTTCACAGTCACACATGAGCTTCCTGGAGTAGAACTACAACACTCATGGTGAAAACCAAAGCTTTTTGAGGTACATTAATTTACTCACATCACAGGGATACCATTTATTAAATGTCTGCTCCAATGAGATAAGTGCCACCCTAATGACCTGAAAGAGTTAATGCATCTTGGAAAAGACCCAAATTGCTCTCTGGAGATAGTTTATTCAATTAAGTGGCTACGACTCAGAATTTTCAATTAGCAGTTCAGTTACTAAAGATACCTTCATTTTGGTTATCTAGAATCTGTGAGTACTGACACCTATAAAAAATGTTTGCTTATGGATCATTCAAAATGGAATCTGCACTTATTATTCCAATTAAAATTTATTTTGTACCTACTGAGTGGCAGGTACTGTGTCAGGTACATTCCCATTAGGATTGGAGGGAAAGCTGGGCGATAAGAGGGTTTGGAGGCACTGAGGATAGAAAGCACAAGGCTATAGAGACAAAGTGGCTCCTTTCTTTAGGGAATCCACGAAGAAGCTCTCCACGGAATCCATCTAAGGCTCTTCAGAATCTGGTTTCAGTCTATCTAATCACGTCTTACACTCTTTTGTATAAATTGTGCATATGGAAAATTCAGTAAGGTACACACTGCTATGAATACATACATATTATCCCTATCTAGAATGATCTTCCCACATGCCTAAATCCTAGCCTTCCCTAAAGAACCAGTCAGCTCCTACTACATTCATGAAGTCTTCTATGACCAATTTATCTAAAATCATCCTTTAAATTCCTGCAGGACCAGCAGATGGTTATCAACACTTGGTAATTAATCATATACCACTGTATATTTAACTTCTCCTGTATGTTTCTCTTAAACTCTCAATGTAACTTGAAAAAAAACACCTTGTCCAACATGTCCCTATATTACCACGAATTCACCTCACACTGAAATACCTTAACTAAAATCTCTTATAACTGAAAGAGTAACTTCTAGACTTTGTCAACTTTTAAATCTGTAAAAGATGTTGTCTACGATATAAGCAAAATTATTCTATACGAGGGTGATGTATGTATACATACATATATTGTATATATATGTATGTTCACAGCTTGGTTAAATAAAAAGTAATCCTATTTTATCAGTTTCGTTACCAAAAAAATCCAAATCGATAATAAGTCTGTGATGATTGCTCACTATTTCTACTGAAATGGTATATGTTAATTCAAAACATGGGATTAAACTAACTTCATACACTTAAGATCAGCTTATCCTATAAAAGGTTAACCAATTAACTGCATTACTGGTGTATGTACATTTATAGTAAATATAGAAACTCTAGAGCCCAAAAATGGAGAACTACTTACTGATATTTCTGACATAAAATTTAATTCCTTTAGGTGGGTTTTCTTATTTAACTTAACTTTTCCCCCAATACCTCATTTTGATCTTTTATTTAAAAGCAATGTATGCTCATAAAAATTTCAAACAGTACAGAAACATGTAAAGATTCGAGTATTCTTTGATAATACTGTTATATGTAATATATTTTATTGATTTGCCTTTGTTGCTACTTTGTTTCATTATTTCCTCTTATCACTCCTCTAAATGCCAGTAAACACAGCGCTATGCAGAGTGCCTATGAAACGCATCATACGCCTCCATCAAAGGGTCTGATTCTATCAGCAAGTATAAAAAACCTGCCAGACTGGCTGCATACGGTCCAATAGGATCCTGTGGCTATACACCCCCCATTTTTCATACAGCACACCACAGTTTGTTAATCACTGGCAACCTACCTCGACCCACTCCAACATATTTAACTCCTTCCTTCTGCCTCCACGCCCCAAGGGCAATGTCTGAACACTGAAATGCCTATGAGTTTACAAAGAAGTTGTATACCTGAATCATTTCTTTCTCTGAAATTCATATCTTTTAATTTTAACTCTCAGAACAACTACTACATCCAGCAGAGAGACACGATAAAGTGCAATGCGGTAGGATGGTTAACCTGACTCCTCACCAAGTGAGAGTGAATGTTTGTAAACATAACTTCAGGACGTGAGAGGGAGGGGAAACTGAGCCACACTCCCCCAGATATGAAAACTGACACAGGGGCATCTAATTATCCTTGCCCCTAATCTACCCTTCAGTAACAAGCTCACGCCATGAAGCAAGTCACAGAAAAGGAAAAGACAGCATGCTAAATACCAACCGTGTTAACTCTGAAGCGATACAGTACAATTCGTGTACCTCTTGTTCTCTGCTAATTGCTTAAGAGAGCCTGCTCTGGAGAAGACAGCAACAGTAGCCAGGTCCCAGACTTCTTTAAATGCCAGCTCTTAATAACAAACTCCAAAAAGGTCTTAATTGCATTTACCAGGAGCTCATGAACTTTAAAAGTTGTTAATCAGATTTCCATGTAAATGGAATGACGATTAAAGGTTAAGTACAGGTTTCTAAAATTTCAGAAGTTGAGAATATATTGCCCTTCATGTGGGGAGGTGGGGGGTGGGAGGGGACTCGATCAGCCTTGACAGGAACTAAACACCTTAATTAAAGATGCAGAAGTACCATGTTTATTTTTGCATGAAGTTCTATTTTCAAATGTCAAAGTTAATCATGCACTTGACTAAAGATGTGCAGTAGTCACTCTGCCAGAGAAGAAATCCCTTAGTATTCTTTTCTGAGACAGCATCTGCAGGTCTCCAAAAGTTCCTCTGGTGTCCCCTCAGACCTGATACCTGCCTACGCTGCTCAGAAACCTGAGACTCACGGTGAAATGCCTTCTACAGGGAGATCTTAATTGCTCTCCATCTGAGGAGTAATCTAAAGCCACACGTCTTCAATCAAGTCTGCTTCATATTTATGTGGCTCAGGAGAAACACGAGGTGCTTCCGCCATAAATTTGCTGCACCTGTGTCCCTGGAGTGACATGTTGACAAATGAACATGACATCTCCTCAAACTCCAATAAGAATTTATGATTCTTTGAAAGAATATATTTGATCAATTATAGTGTCATCACAGTTGAAAAGCAAACCCATGTCTTTGGAGTGCACTTCACAGAATTTGCGAGTGCTTGTATTCTGCAATAGGATAAATGACAGATCCTGAACCTCGGTCAGGTCCTCGTTCCAGCTTTAATACTCAATCTCAGATTCTCCAGCATAAGAGGAGCCAGGTACCACCACCGCTGAGCATAACGACGACCAAGAAGAATAAAATAACTGCAGAACTCAACATCGGAAAATATATGGAGTGTAATATCTAGCCAGTAAAAATAAATGATTCTTTAAGCTAAGTATGCACTTATGGAAGAAAAAAATAATTCCTTCTACAATCCTACTATTTGTCTATTTTTGTCTCCGATTATGCTTTTAATTCTTTTTTTATTTTTATTCCTTCTAAGTGTCTGAGAAAGGTTCAGTGTTTGTTCAATACAAAGTACCTACAGCACACTTTTTTAAAGCATGGGTTTTCAGTGTTCCTACCAGAGCCACAGCTACTACTAAATTATTTCTAGTAATTGTACGATCCGAATTCAATTTTATTATAGAAGCTTCTGTGTTAAAGAAATCCATAAGTGAAAAAAGTAATACAATATAATGGGTTAGCCAACTTAAGGTGGGAAACAGGGAAAGGGAGAAGTTTTAAATGGTTCTTTTCGGAAAATACCTCTACTAAAGTTAGGTCCTTTTATTTAGCAGTACCTGTGACTGCCTCTCAAGAACTGGCACAACACTGGGACATATCAACTGGAAACTAGAATAGGAGCTCCCTCTTCCTGAAGATTAAGTTTCAGAGTGTTACATTGGGTCAATCCACTACATGTCAACAAGGCGTTTAATAAGCAATCTGAGTGAGAAAATGATGCAGCCCAGCGTGGCGAGCTCTAGGCTGCAGGGAGGTGGGCGTGCTCAGCTCGGCACTTACTTCTTATTCCTGCCCCCAGAGTGACCCACAGGACACAGTTAAGGCAGGTGATCAGGACTTCTGAGATTAGTCTGTGAGACAGAATTTCTCAGTAGAAAAGTGTCTCATTCTCCTTTGTATTTCTCTAAAGAAGCTTACACTGAGTTTTACTGTGTGTGTGTGTACGTGCACGCGTGTGCGCTCGCACGCGCACAATCTCATATGAGGAAATGGCTTTTATGCAGATGAAATCCATAAGGCTGGCCTCATTTAGTATCCCATTCTCCTCAAGGAGGTTTACCCAACAAGATAATCAGCACAAAGCTTCAGTAAAGACAGAACACAATTCCCGGGAACTGGTCTTTGAAAACAACCTCCTGTCACCATAAAATCCACCACAAGCCACTAATCAGACTGACCTCTCCAGGGCATCGCAAAATCAAACAAGTGTGTCTGTCTCAAAATCATTCCAATATTTGTGCCTTTATCCACAGAGTCCTACTAACTTGAAAAATCATCTCACTGCTCTCTGCTACCAAATTCAATCACTTTTCAAGGCCCAGTACAACTTCTCACTGGTGTTTCCCTTCATTCAATAAGCATTTAAGAGCGCAAAGCACTGTGCTGGGCGCTGCACACACACAGATGCATAGGACAGTTTATGCCCTGAAGGAGCAAAGCAATGCTCAGTGGTCTTCCATTCCTTTGAACCGCAGCACTTAGTTTCTCTGTTGGCTTACACAAATAACACTGCAAATAACACTAAATATTATAAACATCGCACCAAAAGTGTACATTCGAAAGCACTGGACAGAGATTTCGGCCACTGACGTAGCGCTCAGCTCTGTTCTCCATACAGTCTCTGGCCTGTGGTAGGCACTACCTAAGTACCTTAATTTGTCATTCAGCCACTATGTGGAGTGACCTAGTTCTTCAAATCACCTATCATGTCCTTTATCCTGGGCAATATGATACCTGACGGCCGGCAGCTGGAGCCCAGTAGCAGCTTCTGAGAACTTGGGAAGGCACAGCTACCATCAGGTACAAGGTGATTCTCTGCACCGCTCATAGAAGCTTGTGGACCTCAATCTATGTCATCTCCAAAATTTTCTCACACATGAGACACTGGTTAGATAGTAGAGAATCCAGTTTTTTATTATTACCCATTCTACCAGAGTAGCTCCATCTTGAAGTTTCTCTCCCTTCTGAGGGCGTTAAATGGCATGGTCACAAACATAAATTATGATGACATGTTCCAGAAAGGCAATAGAACTTACAATTCCTGAGTGTGATGTACTTACGCAGTGAAGATATAATAATTAGTACCTATTTTGTTGGCCTTGGAACAGCTATTCTTTCTTCCAGACCCATGAAGACATTACCTAAACATTTTCTAGCCACATCGACCCCTCTAGAATCTGGTGACTCATAAATTACAGCGATTCCAGAATTCACTTACAATAACATGCAAGCAGAAATTAGAACTGTTAATGACAATGTATAGGCCGGGATACAGTTGCTTTCATTTTCTTTGCATTCTCTTTCAACTAAAAAACATGTATTTACCTTTAAATAACAGCTTCCATGGACTGAATACAAAATGTAGCATAGCAACCAAAAACATTCCGGTTTAGCCCAATGTGGAAGGAAAAAGGCAGCTCGCATAATAATTTTTTATAATTTAGATTCTCAGAGCGTAAGGCTATTATAATCAATAATCTTCAAATTAATAAATAACATAGGTAAATAATATGTTTATACTTTGGGACATGACGAAGAAGGAAGTAGTTGCACTGCTTATGTTTTACGGAATTGTTTCTTTTATTGCTTAAAACACTGCTAGGACTATAGCTAATCATTCAATTTTTAAATCAAATAGTAGTAAATTAAAACCTATTAAATCTATAAAATGTCAATTATGCATATTAACATGCAGTTTGCAGTGAGTACTTTTCTATCTGGACAATCACTAGCTCGCCTGCATGTGTGTGGGGGGGGTGTGTGTGTGTGTGTGTGTAATCACATTACTTGAATTTTCAGATTCATCAACTCCGAAACACCTTTCAAAGAAACCTAGAACTCTCCATAATAAAAAAGGTCCTAAACGTAACTTTAAGAAATGCCTTTTTTTCCTCATTTGTCAGTCAAGATACTCTAACTGAAAATCAATAACAGACATCTAGATAGTGATATTCCTCAGCTTTGTCAAAGATGAGTTGAAAGTTGGCAAAATAATATTCCTATTAAATAATAATCGCATATTGCTACATTAGAAATATGCTCTGTTTTTAGCAGGGAGGAAATTTTATATTTTGTAACCTTCGGCCCAACAATGAACCAAAGCAAATCCTCTTAAAGAAGGTAGTGTTGGAGAATTAAAAGTATAATATAAAACATTAATACGAAATATAAAAATAAAGAGTTCTTTCAGAGTGAAAGAAAATTTTTTTTACAAATAAAAGAAAACATCTCGAAATCTGTTTGGGAAATGAATAATGTTTTCAGTTCAGTTACATGTGAAAACAGGTAAAAATGTAATAGTAGCCTGTCTTTAGTTTTCTTTAAGATTGACATTTAAAAGCAGCCTGAACCACACAATTTAGGACTTAATCATATATTGTCTTGAAATGTCAGTGCTGTTAAAAATATGTTTGATCTCAACTAAGAAGCACCTAAGAACGAGCATGGTCTTATACTTTTTCTTCATCTCCTGCACAAAGGCTGCTCAATTCCAAAATGAACAAAGCACTTTTTATATAGAAAGAAATCATCCTACTTTCAAAATAAAGTTGTGCATTTAACATGTAACATATTACTCTTAATTGTCTAAGAGTTGTATACTATAAAGAAAATTTTCTAAAGCAAAAAAAGTTTGCTAAAACAACTGATTAACCAAGAGATGATACCTTTAAGTATAAAGAATATTCTCTTTAATACATGTTTAAAAGGTTACTAACTTACATGTTCATAATTACTTTCCTTGGAAAGTCTTGTTAAAATAGGCACAACAGGAAAAAAAATTAAGGAGTTCTCTGGATGCTTTATAAATTTAATCGCTAATTTCAGAGAAAACACTTTAATTAAGTGAAAATATAGTGTTTAAAATTTTCAACAGTTTCAATTTTTAAAGGATTAAAAATCCAAATGCTAATGCCTGCTTCGGCAGCATAGATACTAAAATTGGAATCATACAGAGAAGATCAGCATGGACCCTGCTCCTAGATGACACACAAATTCATGAAGAGAAAAAAAGCAAAGGTAAAAGAAAAAGTAAAGATTTCTTTTGATAATATGCTGATAGCAGTACACAAAACACACTCTTCAACAGCAAGCAAGCCTCAGTGCTCTGTGCTATCAATTATCACCAAGAATTTTTACTATAGAACTTTGTACTATATTCTATGTACAATCTGGTCAACCCATGTTATTAAAATCATTGAGCCTTATTGTAGGAAGAATATATTTCTGCTTTCATATAAAATGACTTCTATAGCCCAATGTATTATTTATAATTCACAGTGGTTTTTATATTCTTCCCATCTACTACAGATTTTTCTTAGTGATTTATGTTAGGCTCTTTTAAAGCCTCGTTCATATTTATGGTTTATTCTCCCCCCAGAAAAGGTAACAATCCATTCCATGTATATGTGTCATGATAAATTTACAGACTGACAAAGGGTGGGTACAGGCAGACTTTACATAACAGGGGAAGATTGATGAACAACTGGTGATGCCATTGTAAGTTACTTTTCATATGCAAAAAAAATACAAAATGGACTACAGAAATAGAAATAACCTCACATAACAGAATGTTAAACAGACATATATTTCAAATGTCCATATATTGCTCGTTTGTTCAGGGCAAACACAAAGGTTAGCAGTTCACATGTGTAACATTCTGATGGCTGGTCTGTCATTATTACTGAGAACATGTTCCCACCCTGCACACTGCTTACACTGTCAGTTGCTGTCGACAATCCATAATGGTGGAAACAACACAACCTAGTTAAAAATAACTTTCTTGAGAAAAAAAAAAAAGGCTATTACCTAGAATCGATGAGCATTAGCTTCTCTGGACATGTGAAATGGGCAAGAGCTGAAGGCTAGTTTATAACATATCTTTAGAAAGTTATCAACAGTTGTTTAAAAATAGATAAACACATTTAAGGTACTTTTTCTTTTTTTCCTAATCTTATACTTCTTAGTATCTTAAATCAAGGAAATGAGGTATGTACTGATACTGCTGCCTATAGGGACCATTTCTAATCTAAGCTTTATTCCTCTTCCCTCCCTTCTTAAATTTACCATATTTCTTTATTGTATGTACGTTTATGTGTGTGTTTGACTATTTTGGTCCTTGTTTCTCATGCACTTCATAGAAAAAACTGTGTTGTTCATCAAATCACAGCACATTGGACTAATTATCAGACCCTTGCCTTTTCTCAATGGTAGAAGAAAAAGGTTTAAAAGCAATGAACAATGAGAACAAATTAACACTACTGAATTGCATGCTTAAGATGGTATAGTTTATGTGTTTGTTACAACAATTAAAAAAAAAAGTATAATAGAAAGGCACCAACTCTCTGGGATCATCCTGGGACATAGCTCTGTCTTCTCAACTCAAAATCATTGACCTCTTTCCACGTCACTTAGGTATGGGATGCACAGGTGTACCCAATCAAAACACTAATCAAGCAACACGCCGAAGGCCTTCCTGAAAAAAAAATCATAATTGGGGGTCCATTTCATTCTGTCCTTAGCATGGCTTTTTATTGATGGGTAGTCACCATCTCAAATCCCTGTAACGCTTTCTCTGACTCAAGGTTTTTTAAGCAAAATATGTCTGGGGATGACTGAGAATAAAATATAAAAAAGAGGAAAAAAAGTGAAACATTTTAAATACTATGAATCTATCACACGAATGAAAGAAAAATTCATTTGTCAAGAATGCAAGAAAGAAAATGTTATCTTAATAAGTAAAATGTTAGTAACTTATCTAAATATTTATATTAATTTACGTTAAGTGTATTTATTTAAAATCCAAATTTAAACCCAAAGGAAATAAGATTAAGAGAAGATCTTGCCCTAAGTTACAAGCCAGTAGGAAATCTATGAGGAGAAATGAGAATATCAGTCTTTCCAGTTAAAATGTTAAGATGGCATTTGGCTAGTAGTACCCCACACAATCTGTCCCACGTACTCTCTAAAAAACCTATGAGTGCAAAAGACCAAAAACAAACAAACAAATAAATAAATCTACGTCCACACACAATTATTGCCAGAATCTTTAAGATATTTTCCATGAAATACAAGGCTGATGGGACAAGGTTAAAACCTGCACCTTTCTGGTTTAAACTTAATGGTTTAACTGCTGCACCAATGGGAAGTGTATCTGCTCACGTGGAAGCAGGTACAGAAAGCCTTCCCACCCTCCCAAACTGCGCACCACTCACTATTATGCAGAGGGTGACCTGCGAAGCACCTGGCCCTTCTGCTGTCCACTCCACACGAGCACTTCTTTGTCTACATCCATTAGAAACAGCACGTCAAAGGGAAACAGTGTGCTAGCAGGTAGGAGAGGACTGGCAGTGGGGCTCCGACAAATAGAATCCTCTTACATAAAAGACTGTAAATAAGGACGAAAACAATCATGGAAGATGCACTTATGTTTATTTTAATATGTCATCTACTCTCTATGTATCAGGGAGTCAGGCAGAAATGGAGGTTGAAGATTCCATCTCAAGGAAATAGATTTGCATTATGTGAAAACTAGGAACTAAGCAGGCAGGTGTACACATGAAATTGATTTTTAGCAGTAAAACTAAGAAAATGATTTCATTAGCACCCAAATATTTAAATAATAAGCTAAGAGTCTGTCTTCATATTCCAAAACCTGGCAAACATTGGGTCTAGGTGAACTTCCTCTCAATTAAAAATGAGTAAACAAGAAAAGCAAAGGGACCAAGAGATAAATTTCAAGAAACTAGAAAAAAGAAAATTTCAATAAATTCTGGCAACTTCAGTAGCTTTAAAGAACACATGGCCTCTTCCAAAAGTAAAAGAACTCTTTAAAAAGAAAACAGGCTGAAAGGAAAAGATACCAGGATAAGATTAAAAGTGGATAACGGAAAGATAAGAAGAATTGCAAGAAAAATAAAAATGCTGTAACAGAAGAGAAAGCTGCAATAAAAACAATAAGTTAATCATTTAAATTCCGTAAAGTAAAATCAGAAATGCAAAAAACAAATTTAAGAAATATTCCCAAACATAGAAAGGAAAAAATAACAAAGATTGAAAAGACTGAGAACAGATGATAGATATAAAGATTTGAGAACAGGGATTCAATCCAAGAATTATAGGAACAACTTTAAAAAATATATATGTGTGCACATGGGTGCACCTGTGCGTGCACGCGCACACACACACATGAACACATATGCACACACCCCGAAGTATATTTTCTTGCTTTTGAGGGGAAAATGCCATGAGTAAAACAAGAGGCTACACACTGGTGGTGGAGATTTTGACAATGAAATGACTCTATCTCATTAGATTCAATTTGTGATGCAAATTTTTAAAAAGTAGGCCAAATAAAGAACTCATAAAAAGAACAAAAATGAGTATAGCTTTATACTTTCTGTAACACTATATAAGGCTATGGAACACTGTCACCAGATGATTAAGGAAAAAGAGTGTGTACAAAAAAAAAAATTCCTCACATTTTAAAAAGCTCAGAAAACATAACTTGAGAGAGTTCAAAAAGTAAGTACCCAGTGTTCTTGGGAAGTATGTTGGTTTCCTAGGGCTGCGGAAACAGATTACTACAAACAAGGCGGCTTAAAGCAACAGAAATTATTCTCCTAGTCTGGAAGCCGGAAGTCTGAAATCGAGATGCTGGCATTACCGCGCTCTCCCCCAAGGTTCTAGGAGAGGGTGCTTCCTAGTTTGTGGTAGTTGCTTATAGTTGCATCACTTCAACCTCTGCCTCCACTGTCACGTGGCATACTCTCTGTGTCTTGTTTTCTCTATATCCAAATTTCCTTCTTCTTCTAAGGACATTAGTTATTAGATCAGGGCCCACCTAACACAGCGGCACCTCCTCTTAACGTGATTACATCTGCAGACACCTTATTTCCAAATAAGGCCACATTTACAGGTACCAGTTGTTAGGACTTGAACATATTTTTCGGGGGTACACATGATTCTACCCACAATGTTGTAAGGGAGGGAGGGTATTCAGACATACTCTAGGCCACCAAGGATGAGTAGCAGTTAGGATTGAAAGCATAAGAAGTCATGACACAAAAGGACTGGTAGGTTGTCCCAGCCCCGATGTTAGTAACCCCATGGGTTTGAGCACAGTGGGGCACGCCGCAGCTCAAGGCAAGGCGTGGCCAGAGGACGCTTCCCTGACCTGTGCCTCTCCCGCCATCCACCTGCAACCACCTACTTTGACCCACAGTCTAAATATTTTATTTGGA
The DNA here is from genome assembly GCF_014176215.1 of Rousettus aegyptiacus. Classification (NCBI taxonomy): domain Eukaryota; kingdom Metazoa; phylum Chordata; class Mammalia; order Chiroptera; family Pteropodidae; genus Rousettus; species Rousettus aegyptiacus. Next base: position 59,592,140 of record NW_023416288.1, read on the forward strand.
CACCTGAGACAACCGCAGTGTTATCCTTTCTATCACTTGCTAATAGTGGTTCGACCATTTCAAACACATTTGGGACAATATTTCAGGAGAACTACTAAATAAAAAGTGTATTTTTCTTTCTAAAAGGGAACAGTTACGTAGAGCAACATAACATCTTTTGCGTAGAACTTGAGAAATAAGTTTTGGCATCTTTTGACACTCATACTGACTGACCTAATCATTAGCTTTTTAAATTAACTCTGCTCATCTAGGTCCTATAACTAAGCCTGTTTTAGGTATGCTTAAAAATACTTAGGATATAAACTCAACTATGCTTAAAAAAAAAATCAAAAGTAAATAAACATAAGTTAAAAATTATCTCAGGGATGTAGGATTCTGGATGATTTTTAAATTTTATACTTTATTGGTTTTTGCTATTTTCTATATATGTCTAATGAACACACAACTACATTTATAGAATGTAAGTAGAATAAAATGGCTTACAGAAGGGCCTAGAATTTTGCATTTCTGATATGAGGGCAATTTTATGATTTTTTATGAAGCAAATATTTGGAGAAAGATATCCACTAGAATATGAACACAGTTATTTCTAGGTCCTGGGAACATTATTTCCAAAATTTCTGTAATGAGCATATCTTAGAAAATAATAATACAAGAAAAAAGGGGAAAAGGGAACTTCCCGGTGGCCTCTAGGGGAAGAACAGAGAATGAACCAATCTTCCTTTCTCACCTGTAAGAGCTATATACTGAGGTTGGGAAAGAAGCAAGCAGAAGTCTCTGATTGCCTAAAACAGAAAAGGGTCAACACTGATGTTTTTCATGCCTCCATATGCTTTAGAAAATGATGTATCTTCTAGAACATAACAGTGCAGAGCCAAAATATATCTGAATCTCACAAATGATGAAATGGTTAGTTGACTTGGCCAGACTCACTTAAAAATGGAAACATCAGCTGCCAGAGCCATTTGAAAACAATTTTTCCACTTTAGTTCTTGACTCATGGTTAAAAATCCAACATTGAACCTGCCAGAATGGCCCTGTGTCTTCGAAGGGCTAAATAAACATATGGACATGTAACTGCAGCCTAAGGAGGACAGGTGGCAAACAAAGTGTCCAAAACATGTTTAGAAAGTTATATTACAAACTGAGGCTGAATTCTAGGCTGATTCCCATCACCAGAACGTGAAGTTTACCACCTGACAGTTTGTTACTCTACATCCTCAAAACGGCACCAAATCAATAACATGATCACTATTCATGTGAAAAAAGTAGGGTGGCCACAGTCCTCTTAGTTCCTGCTGGGTTCAAAATCTAGTCCATGGCTCTACGTTAACTAGATCAGTTTAGCTACTTTTATAAAACACAAAAGAGTAGAATTTTAAAGAGATGAACAAAACCCAAGCTCTTATTTTATTATTCAATTCAAGAGAATGAAATTACTTTGACCAATTACAAAGAGTTTCTAAATGCTCAAGCTCAATTTCTGGACTTAATTTCGTTACGGCTAGGTAACAGTAAACACATACTCATGCTGGTTTAGAACCACACCTTGAATAGCACTAAGCTAGCCAAGCTAGAAGCAAGCATGTGTTCACTAGCTAACAGTAAGCAAACGAGAGAAGACGCCATCTTCATTTTACAGACACACCTGCATTAAAAGCTGGCAGTATCCATTCAAAACACCACCTAGTCACCAAAGAGAATTTTATAACTTAAAGAATGTTTTATAACTTAAAGAATGGAGCAAAAAATACAAAAGCATATCAATCAATCTTAAAACGGACGAAGTCCCCTTTTAAATGATAAAACAGTTTTATCGACAATTTGCAGTTATAACTGTACTAGGCCAAGGGAAGAAAGAGACTGATCCAGCTTCACTGGTCTCAGGTACAGGAGCAGAGAATGTTGATGACAGAGAAAGAAAGTGTGATGCATTCAAGCTCACAACCAGACAGGAAAAACAGTGAGAGTAAGAGGAAGGGCCGTGTCCATAACTTTACTGGAAAGAACAGAGAGGCCTTCCTTACTAACATTATTAGAAAGTGTCCTGGTGAGCTCAGTCACCTCTCAGAGTTAAGGAGCCAATACATGTGATATCAACACAGCTCCTGATGAGGCAGTTTGGTATAGGGCAGCGGCTCACAACCACCCCTCCACATCAGAATCACCTGGAGAGTATAAAAAACCAAACCGATGTCCAGGCCTCCAGAGTGGGGGCCTGGGCATAGTAGGTTTTTGTTGTTGTTTGTTTGTTTGTTTGTTTTTTACTCCCTAAGATGACTCTAATGTACAGCCAGAGCAGAAAACCACTGGGGTAGTGAACAGAGCCGAGGCACAAACTAGGCCCCTGGGCTCTAAGACTAGCACCAACGATCCTTAATTGTGTTGCCCTTGACAAGTTACTTCCTATCCCAAAGCCTATTACACATAATTTTAAGAGAAAGAGCGCACACCTTCCTGCCTCTCAGGGCTTTTAGAACCTCAGATGTGTGTTAACTTAATACATGTTCCAGCAATCCTTTTCAAATACAATATTTACTAAGAGAGGGATTTCAGGGACTCTTATTAAATCTGAAGATCAGAAACCTATGACTGCATATGCACACTTCAGTAGATTCTATAATGAGTTTAGAAATTTTTCAATTTGTCAAGATTTGTTAAAATTTGAGAAATGCTATCTGTTTGAATCGAGAACATAGGTAGGAAGAACTTAGCAAACAGTATACATGTGATCCAGAAACATGAAAATACATATATATATACACACACACACGAAATCATACTCATGCCCATAAAGGTCTACCTAATTCCAAAATATCTGTTCTATTTAAAATAAGAATTTATTATGCAGTTCATCTGTAGACAAATAGACATGATTAAAAAGAACCCTCAAAGAGTATGAGTTCGAGATCTCGTCCAGTCCTGTGACCTGAAAATACAATCTCTTAAAACCTCCCAGTCTGTCAGCTCAGACCTCTCTCCTGAGCACCCAGAAGCATGCGCCCACTGCCACTTAACACCTCGTCTCCCAGGCACCACAAACTCAGTATGGCCAAACACAAATGCAAGTCCTTCACTCCCTTTTCCAAACCTGAATGCGGCTGCCTCTTTCTCCTCATTCAGGACTCAACTTTCTGTGCACAGAAGACAACGCCTCACTTCACCACATGCTGCTCTGGGGGGCATTTTCTGGCTGACCTCCCTGGGAATGTAACTTTAAGAGATAAAGATGAAGCCCCAGGGCCCTTAGGTACCATGCTTGGTTCTGGCCCCTCATAGCCAGGAAGATGGGGGATCCTTTCCTAAAGGCCACTTACACCTCCCCTAACAGTCCCCAGAAAGGCGAGCCAGCAGGTGTGCGACTGAATCTGCAGAGCAGCAGCGACACACACTCGCCCAGGGCTGGATTCCGCACCCTGTGCCTGAGCACGGGAAAGGTCCCATTGGAGCTTCCGGTATTCCATTTTCCACCACTATTATGCACTTCACGGACCAAGTGCTTACCTACAGGCCTCATTTCTCACTCCATCCAAGACTAACCAGCTGCATTCTGGCGAAGAAACCAGAGATGAGTCCACATTCTGCTCTGCACACGGCTGACCGAGACACCGGCGTGTCTACTGTCCATCTTCCCCTCGTGCTGGGCCTCCCCCGCTGGCATCTCCAGAAACCCACCCTTCTGCTTCACGCACTACTTACTCTTCCCACTCCAGGTCCAGCCTCCACCTCATTTCACACCCGAGTTCCTGGAAAAACACACCACCTGCGAAAGACGCCGTGGCGCCACCACGACAGGGAGGCACATTTTCTTACGGCTCGCTCCACGCCTCCCACAGCAACTACAGCCCCTCGCTCGGCCACTCTCACAGACATGCGCTTAGTATTGCCGATGACATTATTGTTATTATTACACTCTTTGATCAATGGTGCTCACCCTTATCTTTCACTGGTCAACCTTATCAACCTTTGCTACAAGCTTCCCATTGAACTGCCATCATCTCAAACTCAAATGGGTGTAAAACCAATTCATCTTCTCTTTATTACAAATAGCACCAGCATTTGTGTTCTTCTAGTTACACAAAACTGATTACTCGGTCAGCTTTGATTTACCTCTGTCCTCGATATCCAGCCAATCTTCAAGTCCCTCAAATGCCTTCTCATGGTAATCAAAATCCATTTACTCCCACCTCCTCCATATTTCACTTCATTAATTCTCCCTTCTCTCCCCCTGATCATAAATAAACCCCTCTTTCTCTACGAGGTTCTTCCCTGTAGCTTGTAAATACTCAAACACCACCCCTCTCAGGCTCCTCCTGAGCTCTTTCCGTCCCCTCCTGAGCCGAGGAATCCTCCTTCGGTTTCCACCGCACTCCGTCAGTGTTCTGTCATTACGCACATCCTGCGATCACAATTCAAGTGTCTGTCCGCCCACCAGTAAGGGCTTTTTGAAGCAGACATTTTGGCTTTTTCGACTATAAATCTTCAGGATATAATAAATTTGCTAAGTGAATAAATTCTCCTGGTACATCCTCTCTAATAACCATTCCTTTCCTTCTGTTCTCACTGTCCTTATTCTGTCCCTCTGTATCTCATGCTAGACTTTCAAAAGGGTCTTTTTTAATTGGCCTTGAGTCTTACCCCTTCCAATTCATCATGTAAATTACATTCGGAATCTCTTTTCTAAAACAATAATTTCATAGTATCAATTCCAGGGTTAAATATATACACAGAATACAAAAGAAAAACAACAACAATAACAACAAAACCCTCCAATCGTTCTCCACTGCTTATGGCAAGTCTTGACAGCGGGATGACCATCAGTAATTGGCAGATCTAAAAGACCGTGTGGTCGGAATTTCGTTTCACAGCTTTCTAACATTACTCACAAGAAGTGTGTGAGCAGTGCTGTACTCCCCTCCACTCTGCGTAAGGCATCCCATCTCAGGAACATCCACTAGTACGTATATTGTGTTTGTGCACATGCACACGCACACACACGCACATACAGCACACAAGAAGGCTTAGCAATTTTAGTCAGAATTAGCCTCATTGTACCATTCCCAGCCCTATCCTTAATGACTGGCTGATTGAAGCCTGTTAGACAATGATAAATGCCTTTTTGAGATACTAGAAATGCTTACTCCATAAACTATAAAATTGAAAATCTTTAGCTGCGATTTCTAGACCTTCCAATGACCCAGCCCAAACCTCCCTAGAAAGGATTTTCTCTCCTTTGTCTTACATGGAGACCCTCTGTGCTAGTCCATTAAGTACTGACCCTCCCCCCACCCGCCCCTCTACCTTCCTGTCTCTGGTACTGCTTCTCCAGTCCTACTGGCTTACTTATCTGTAAAACCACTCCTATCTTGAAGCATTTTCCAAAAACTCAGTGATCTCTCCTTTCCTTTAACTCCCCTGGTACTTCGAGTCCATATCACTTATTTGGCATTTACTGCTAGCTGTTAAAGTTACAACGTCTGAAATGAGAGATTTCAACTAAAACCTCCCAGTAGTACTAAAAATACTTCCAGTCAAATCATGAACATTGGTGACCAAATGTAGCAGGAGAAGTTAATTCTAAGGCTAAAAGTGCCTGAAAGGAAGAGGAATTGAGCGGGCAGCTAAGGGCAGAGATAAAAAGACGTGAAGAATAACGGAGTGAGAGTCTTCATAAAAGTACAGTATTTTCGAAGCTCTGTGTCCCTTAATATACCATCCAGGAACAATAAGACTCAGTAGAAACATGAAGAGAATAACTTTCTGAAAAGTGTAAAAGGTAGTTACAGGGTCTTACCTCTGTAAGACCCTGACTTGGGAATGAAGTATGAGTCTGTGGGGGGGTTGGGAGAGGGTTGCAAGCGATTATTCAATTGGATCGCTAAACTTGTTTTTAAAAATGCTCTTAAATGAACACATTTAATTAAAAGGAAAAAAAATAAAGAGGCTGTAACTCATGAGAAGCACTGTGCTAACCTAAGTTTGGTTTCTTTGAGCTGTCTGAACTGAGTGATGGATGGAAGAGCTACCCACTGAGTTATAGTCGCCCTGATGACTTCATTGTTAGAAATCTCTACACACTCCACAATTCGATAGTGAGAAGGATTCAGGAGAAACACAGGAAGGGTCATCTGGGCTGAGAGATAGTCTCCCACTTCATCTTTGCTTCTTTTGTGTTACAGACTTTATGTCTCTTAATAAATCCCGACTCTTTCATTAGTGCCAGACCAATGACACATCTTTCTTGGTCCTAGGTAATTATGTGTCAGTAGTTAGAAGGTAGCTTTGTGTACTATCATTATCCTCATAAATACGAACACATACACATATAGACAGTATTTCTTTGATTATATGATGTGTATTATTTCACATTTTAACATCTCTGAAATTGGAAGGACTCTTAAAATGATGGCATATTAGAACTGATGAAGTATGGTATATTTCCTCTAACTCTGACTGAAGACCTTGAAGACAGAGAACATGACCGAAATTCAAACACCGACTGAAATGAACATTAGTGATCTAATATCCCTCCTTTCATCCATCTCTCTCTCTCTCACACACACACACACACGACACACACACACACACACACACACACACACACACACAATCAGTGGGGGGTTTGGGGGGAGCCAGGGCTCTAAGTCTCCTGATTCCTAGTAACTGCTCTTATGTTCTAAAACCCCTCAGCAAAAATCCTGAAGAACTGACTCACTGTTAATATGTAAACAACAGGAAATCAAAGAAGTTTTTTGAGATGAGGAAGACATGAAAAAAAGTCAATCTACTGTGAGCAGTGCAAAATCAGGGGCAAAGTCCATTTTGTTCATTTAGATATTCTGTGTGCCCAACACAGTGCCTTGCAGATAGTAGGCATTTTATAAATTAATTTGCAAAAAAATGTCCTGAGATGAAACATCTGGCTGTCGTATCTGAGGTAAAGGCTGGTAACAAAGAACCCCGTGAGCAGGGGCCAGAGGACCCCGCACCAAAACCTCTTACATGCCGTTTAAAAACGCAGACATCTAGGGTCTTTACAAACCAGATGAATCAGGATTTCCGAGCCTGGGACCCAGCAATTCTTGAACAAGAATTCCATGGTGATTCTCATGGCCATTAAAGTTTGAGAACAGTGTACAAGAAAATATTACCTATATTGGAGGCAATGAAAAGAAAGGAGCAATCACAAAAAAAAAAAAAAAAAAGTAAATAAAATCTAAGGAATGTAGGGCATTGGACAGAGGAGAGACAGAACTTGAGCAATGGCAAAACAAACAAACAAACAAAAACAAAGGGAAGTTAGTTATGAACCAATGTAAGAACCATTTCAACATAAATGTACAAATATTAAAGAACCAGGAACTCTGAGAAACCCTGGGATGAAGGATTAATTCCATCAGTGTGCAAGAGGCCAGGAGCACCATCTGAGACATAATTAGGATAATTAAATAATTAACACAAGATTAAAATTTCTCTTGGGAAAAATGATAATGAACAAGAAACACCTAATGTAGTTTCACAAATAACTCTTCAAGTATCTATGAAGACTGATCCGAACTAAACATAGAGAAAGGTAGAAAGTCTTTGTTACAGTCAGCTCAAAATTAGAGAATCAGAGGTAGCAAATTAATTCCTGATACCCAAATAAGTCAGACATGAGAAGACGAGTTTTTAAAATTATCAAGGCGGGGGAAAGAGTAGGAAAAGGATGCTGCTGCTAAAAATGAACTAGCTCGGAAACTGAACAAATTCTTTTTCATTTGTCTCTGACAAGGAAAATGAAGAAGACATATTTGTATAATTAGAGAGAATGAAGACTTTGCAAAAATAGCGACTGACAAAAAGCAGATGGGGAACACTTGACGAAACTGAACTCATACCAATCAGTAGCCCAGACGATGGCAAGTTGAGCCTCTTAAGGGAATTCACTCACACAGCTCAGGAGTCATTTACCATCATTATGGAAATACCACAGCAAAATGGGGAAACAGAAGATTCGAGGGGGAGGAAAAAAATTAGATAATGAAGTAATTCTATCAATTTTAAAATGATTACAAAGAGAAATTATGGGAAATGTTAGGGGTAAAGTAAAACCAGTGACATTTTCTCCCGTGTAGATGGTGAGGGCCATGAGTCCAGAGGCATTTTTCTTCACTATCCAACATTAGCACCAAGTTTAGAGCAAACGGCAGGTGAGCACCAGATAGCTGAACATGTGTAAAGACAATGAGCCAGAATGTGAACGCTACCAAACTTTTCCATTTTTTTTCGAGCAGAAAATTGTACCACAAAGGAGATAATAGCCTCTTTTTCCTCTATGTAACAGCAAAGTTTAAATATTTGAACGTCTAGTGGATAATTAAATCATAAACCATATCAGAATAAAAACCTAAAAATTTGAGTAACATAAATATAGAAGATGTGAAAAATATAAAATAAAAGCAAAATAAAGTACAATATGTATTATAAATGTGAACAAATAGTCTCGGTACTTTCTTAAAAAAAAATCCTTTAATGTATATTTCTGGAGACTATGCTAAGTTTAAAGAGAAACCAAAAATAAACAGAAATCCTAAAAAACTACCTTTACTATAACATAATTTAATGAATCATGGAAGTTCCTCACATACGCACACATAGCAACACAACCCCCATCCACAGTCAAACACTAAAATATTTGTATTAATTTATCCTTAATTTATAAACAGGGCAGACAGGCAAATTTACATAAAGGCATATACTTTTCAGAAAGCTAATGGAAAAACATCTCAAAAAATTATAAACTTAAGCAAAAAAAAAAAAGCTAAATATTTCATTTCCTACAAGCTAAATTAAAAGAGGGGACTTCATTTTGGGGTATCTTTTTGAGTACAGCATAACGCATTCCATGTAGTACATATTAATAACACCACACTGATTAAACTAAATTGAAAGCCACTCAGTTCACATATAGGAAAGGTATAAGATACTTACAAAGGCTGTTTACTTCACAGGTCAGTCCTAGTCCTCTGATCAAATCCCTAAAACTGACCTCTAAGGTCTTAATAAAGAAGGATTATGCCAGTAGACTTCCCCTCAAAACATGAATGTTAGAATCGGGGGAGATGAGGTGAAAGCACACCGCCTTTTCTCAAGAAAAAGGAGACAAAGAAGAAACAGGTGCTGGTCCTGAGTACGGGGAAAGGGTTTTCTGTCATTTATGAGTCTTAATGCCAAATGCAGAACAAAGGAGAAAGCAGACCCAAAAGCAATATCATTTATATGAGTAACTATAGCTCTGCTCTAAAGGGGCCAGTTAGAATAGAGTCCAATTTAAGATCCTCTCATTCGGAGGGCAAAGCTCAGGGTGGACGGATGGGCGAGTGTGGGCACATGGGCTGAGATGGTGAAAGGGGACATAAGGAAGGCTCAGGTGACACAGCCACTCAGTTGGACTGGATGCCAAGAAAAACTCTTCAGAAAGGTGTGAACATCAATCTCTTAAAACATTGGCAAGAGGAAGGTTTATCTCTTTAAAACAAAATACACATACAAAAAAAAAGGTGTTTGAGATAATTTAAACGCCCTAATACTACTACCTTTAGGAATAAGGCATGACAAGAACAAGGAGACTGTTTCCGTATCTTGTCTATTGTCAAAAATGCTACAACCTAAGTGTTCAACAAATGAATGGATAAAGAAGTTGTAGTATACATTACACACACACACACACACACAGGAATGTATTATTCGGCTATGAGATGAGAAAGAAGGGCATCTTGCTATTTACAACAACATAGATGAGTCTTGAAGGCATTGCGCTAAGTAAAATAAGCCAGAAGAGAAAGACAAATACTGCATGGCATCACTTAACATGTGGAATCAAAAATAAAAATAAAAATAAAGGAGTCAAACTCGGAAACATAGAAAAAGAGTTGCCAGGTGTTGGGGGTTGGGGAAAACAGAGAGAGGTTGGTAAAAGGGTACAAACTAACTTTCAGCTATAAGATCTGAGAATGTGATGTAAAACATGATGACTATAGTTGATATTACTTTTAAAAAATACCAGAAAAAAAATCTAACCAAGGATTTGACTTGAACGAAAAAAACCCACTTCAGTATCAAAAGAAGCAGGTTTATTCATTCACTTATCCATTCACTTACTCATTCACATAATCCAGGTAGCATAACAAGCAATGGAAGACACTTTACACCTAACTTAGATACGTCTCAAAATTAACACGTTACTGGATAAGGAACATTTTCCCCAGAAATGGATGTCCATGGAAAATCTAAAACTCAAGTGATAAAAATGCGGATGGATAGGATTAGGAGAGAGAATGCTACAATAGAGGTGCTTTAGGTATAATTTGATTACCATTGTTAGCACGACACTACCTAATTTATTTATCAGGCAACCTGGACAGTGAGAACTTTAATGAACAGGAAAGAAAGAGCAAAGAGACACCTCCATAGCTAAAATTACTTATGCTACAAAATCTAGAGAGTACTTCTCTGTTTACTTATTTTAACCACCTTGGGCCAGACTCCACAGGGCAGTTGGGCAACCTAGAAGATAAGGCTTGCCTGAGATGGACACAATGAAGCGGTAGATATACATGATAACCTACAGCCACACGGCAAGGGAGGAAAAACAGATGTCATGAAAAACAGACAAGTGACAGAGAAAGAAATAAAAGTCTGAAGCTCATTCAAAGTGGGCGCAACACAGTACATGCCTGTGTAGGCGAAAAGGTGAGCTCTGACACACCGTAACGCACTTGATAAAGGGCGGTGCTGCAGAGTTCAAATTAAGCATTAGTTAACCAGGCTGAAAATGATGGCCCTTCAATCGTCAAGAAAAGTCTAAATGTGCTCAGTATTTCACGACAAAAAGGCCCGAGTTCAGAGCATGTCACCCCAAAATATGCCGTGTTGGCATATTGACTAGTTTGAATTAAAGGAACTTGAAAAATAGCAAATACAATAAAAACACTCTGACCTCCTTTATCTTAGAAGATGAAATTCTTATATGAAAGATGTTCTCTCTATACCAGAAAGTACATTCTTATCAAGGATGAGAAATTGAGATCAAGAGAATTCTATTTAAATAGACCTTGTTAAAATAATCCTTATCTTCCTTTAGTTTCTTCACATAGTTTAGTCACTTTTCTACAACTATCTCTATTCGACCAATATAAAAAAGCAAGTAGGTCTCACCATGTCTTTGAGTCTTCCATTTCCATATAAGGGTTCCCGTGTCATGTGAAAATTCGATAAATTTGTATGCTTTTCTCCTGTTAACTTTGTCTTTTTCAGTTTAATTTTCAGACCAACCCAGGGTCCTTAAGAAGGTAAAGGAAAACATTTTCCGACCCTACAGACCCAATTTAAGAAATATATTGTACAAAATGTTCCATTTGAAGACATTAAAATACAACATTTGGTGCTTAAAAGAGTGAGATTTTGTTTTCTAAGGAAGTAAGCTTTAAAATATCACATTCCTAAGCAGTGCTAAATAAGTTGGGCATTATCAATATTCTTTTTAAAGAAAATATGATTCATTAGTTAGGAGTTTACCTACGATACACAGCAATCAGACTCATTAAACAAAGATAACAATTTTTTTAAAAAAAAAGCAGTAAGGATAAAGCTTTAATTACAAAAACAAAGAGCCTTATGGATTTCTCTATTATGACAGCATAACCCTGAGGTCTGTGAAAAGGCAACTCATTTCAGCCTGGGCACACAAGCCTTCAAATGTGGTTTTAAAAAAGCCCAAAGTATCTTTGAAGACACCAATGGTGCACTGAGTTTCCGATTTTTGCTGCACTGAATTAAAAATTAATAAATGTTGCAGACAGTTCCTCTGCATTCCTTAATCCACAACCCACCAAACTCTAGGAAATGAAAGCAGCCCCATCATCACTTCACAGTCTAGAGGGTTTGCAAAAATAATATGGTAGAGGAGCTTTGAAGTTTGTAATAATAGAAGAGAAATATACCATGAATGCCAGAGGGGGGAGCTCAGAGCAAAGGGAAAGATCATGTTTACAATGGGCAGGAAAGGGAAATTCTGAAAACCTTCTGAGCTTTTACACAATATCCTTTTTTCTCTTTTTTTCAGGGTTCTCTTTTGAAGGATGAGTTCCAATGCCTTCTGAAATAAACAATCTTTTTCCCCCATTTTTTGCTAGGTAGAGAGAAAATAAATAAAAGTACTGACGAGGGTAATTGGTTTAAACAATGGGCAGGTATCTGGAAGCTCTGCTTTAGGGAAGTCTTGAGCACACAGCCTCTCCTCTCTAATCAATTTGTTTGCAAATGAACCTGCACAGTAGGACTGGCACCTAATGATGCTGGAGGCACAGAGACGAAATTAGCCCAAGACTATCATTATTTTAAAGAGGTGTTTGGCCTCCTCCAGATTCCTTTATGTTTACTTCTAAAGACAAAATGGAATTTTAATAGGCTCTTTCCATAATTAAAGAGACTGTCTGTGTATTATTCACTGCCCTTTTCACCACCAAGGAAACTGAAGGACTTTACCCAACAGAAAGGAGCCAATGGCCATTAACCACTCCCAAGTACAGACAGGTTTGCAGAAATAGCCACAGTCAGCCAGCACCCTCCTTCCAGATCAGGATTGTTAGCTTTCCTTTCAGCTGAGCTTCCAATCCTGAAGTTTTCAGTGACCGGACACAAAGTTGACATTAAAATAGGTACAATCCCACAATAAATGTATGATTCTACAAGGAAAGCTAAGGCTCCTGAATCAATGTCCAAAGGAAATCTTTAGAAGAAATCAGCATCCCTTTGCACCTGACTAGCTACTGTCACAACACCACTGAGCAACAAACCACTTCCAAACTCAGTAACACACAATACTAAGCATTTCTTTCTCGCTCACATTTGTGTTGGTCATCCAGGATTTAGCCAAAAAACAAGCCCTGTGCACAAGCACATTTCACTTCTTTGTTTGTGGCATTTCTACTGACATTCCATTGGTCATGAGAAGTCACATGTCTAAGCCCAATATCAACGGGTAGGAAGCATATTACCCTCACGGAGGTAAGGGGTGGTGGTGGTAGGGTGAGTTAGGAAATGAATATTTGCTGAATAATAATTCAATCTACTACATCCTCAGATGCAGGCTGCTAGAGAGTTTTTTGTCTACCCATAGCTGGTATCCTGCTGATAATACAGAGGTTCTCATCACTATACTTTTTCAGTAAAAGAGTTTTTAATAGTTTGTCATTTTCAGGCCCATTAGAGAATAAAAATTAAAATAAAAAAAAAACTCTTTATAACTGAGAATATAATATATTTCTGGGTATAAACAGAAATGATTAGGAGCTTTATTAGCATCTCAGTAATTCAACAAGCACGAAAGCTATGTTGTCAGGAATTATTATTATCCACATTTTACGAATGAGTAAGTGACCCCTGGTGAAGTTCTGTAATTTAAACAAGATTACAAAACCAGTTAGTCATAGAGCCAGAATTTGAACTCAAATCTTATAAAAGCCTGGTATTATTTTCTACCACCCCAAGCTAATCTGCATAAATACACTTCTTACTTTAACAGAAAGGAGGATCCTTTAATATTTTTCCACTTTCAACTCCCAACACTACATGGACGGAATAAACTACAAACATAATTACTACCTTAACAGCCTATGATCCTCCCTAGGCTATGTCCCACAGATTTGGACAAATATGAACAGAATTCAGGAATCTGTTAAACCACTTACTTTAATACCAGGTATCAATCAGCTGGCGAAACATTATAAAAAGCAGAAAATCTCAATATCTTCAAGTAACATCTTAATATTCTGCTTCCTGGAATGAGCCTTAACTAAAGTAATTGAACTAACTGTTTCCCATAAAGCTTTATAAAATAAAGCCTTTGTCAAAAGAAAGTGAAATACATACCCTTGCATTCAAAGGCTCTAAGTTCCTACCTACAGTCTATAGCTTTTGCACAGCAATTCTCAACTTCATTACGGGTCCACTCTATAAACCTATCCTTCATGGCACACAACTCCACTTAACATGCAAATGTGGCTCTAAGAAAGCTGCCTCAGATAGAGGGTAATCTATGCTTACTTACACTATGCTACATTTAATTTAAACATATATTACTCTGGAAGAGCAGAATAGGGAGGAAAGACTGATAAAATTGATTCCTCCATCCACAAGGGTGATTAGGAAAGAAAAGAATACTAGTAAATAGATAGCAAAGTTGCATTAACTTGTCTCACTTTCAGATAATTAGTTGTGAATGTTTTAAGGCAAGTGACTCACAAGGGAGGGTAAAAATTTATAGTCTTCTACAATCTAATAATCTTGGCAGCTATGAAAGTTATCTATTTATTGATGGGCAACTGTAATTTATCTTCCCTAGGTAAAATGCAGTTATTTAAATGTTTTTCTCCTTTTATGAATGCTAGCCTCAGCAGTAAACATGCAAATGATTTCAGAAGAACAAAAACACTCATTAAATGTCAATAAACCCCAAAGCAAAGCTGTAAAACTGTCCGAAAATGCTGTACCAGGTCAGCAATGGACCACCAAGCTCGAGGAGAAGGGTGAATTCAAGATGACTGTGATGATGAAAGCTTGGCAAGGGTGGACCCCTCAGAATCCCCCCAGCTCTAAAATTCTATGACCTTTCAAAGCTTCAGATAAAAACTCATTCCAGTATATATTATGTCCGGAAGTGTAGAAAACAAAGATAAACTCATTTTTGATGGTTTGTCAGTTACATTTTAAATAATATGCCCAATATGGTAGGAATATAAAATGGTGCAGCCAATTTGGAAAACAGTTTGGAAGTTCCTCAAAAAGTTAAACAAAAAGTTACCTTATATGACCCCAAAATTCCAATTCTAGGTATACTGAAATTATAAATATATCTTCATGCAAAAATTTGTACATGAATGTTCAAAGCAATATTATGCACAACAGCCAAAAAAGTAGAAACTATCTAGATTTATATCAACTAATGAATGGATAATATATGGATAATGTAATGTCCATACAATGTAATATTAGACAATAAAAAGGAATAAAGTACTAATACTTGCTATAACCTTGATGAACTTTGAAAACATGCTAAGAAAAAGATGGCAGTCACAAAATATCACATATTATACTACTCTATTTACAAGAAATGTCCAAAGTGGGTAAGTCCGTAAAAACACAAGGTAGATTGGTAGTTGCAGAAGGCTGGGGAGGAGAAGGAATGGGAGTGACTGCTAAAGGTGACTTACTGCCAGTGATCAGGCTCCTTCTTGGGGTAATGAACATGTTCTGGAATTAGACAGTGGTGATGGATGCACGACCTTGTGAATATACTAAACAGCACTGAACTGTGCACTTTAAAATTGTGACTTTTACGGTTCATGAATGATATCACAATTGTTTAAATCTTTACAAAATTATATATAATAAAAAATACTGGCCGAAATATGTAATAAAATCACTTAATTGAACAAAACTTAGAAAATGGCATATTGAAATAGAAAGCAGAAGATTTCATAGTGAAATGTTTAAAATATTCAGATTATGATTTCAAAGTAAATTTTACACTTTGCCCATTATTTTAGGTCCAAGAAAAACATCTTTCAAGTTAATTAAAATAGAATATGGAAAGGCATGTTTCCATCAACTCTTTCTCTAATATTCTGAGACTTCGCTGTTCCCGTACCCCTGTACCTACTAAATCAACATATTCCCTATTTCTTCTTCATCATTGTTCTTCTAACACATATTTTTAATTACCTCAATCCCTATTCTCAAGTCATCTCTCTCTTGGTTCATAATTTCCCTGATGCTTCAGTCTTTCCAGTGCATCGGTATTTCTACCATCCCCCTTTAATCATCTTTTGACTCACTGAATTAGGATTTTCAGGTATACACATGTGCATACTATTCATAAGGTAACTTCTGACTAGTGAAAGAAAGGAAGACACAAAATACAAAATTTTTTTAAAAGTCATGATATTCACTCTAAGAAATTTTGCCAAAATTAGCTTTAAGTCCTAGTATAACGGTTCGGAACCACGTATACACGATAAGTACAATAAATGCCTGTGGAATAAACAGCAAGTAGAATAACACGCTGATGTGGAATGCAGCTGAGGGAATCTAGAAATTATATTAAACAAGTCTTCAAGCCACAATTACTGAATCAGTTTCCTGATTTATAAATTCTACAACAGCAAATTTCTGAACATTAAGTTTGTGCATACCTAACCAAACTCAGGAAGCTTCAGGGATTTTGAGAACTGTATGAGGACCTACATAATAAATTTAATAAAATATGAACACAGAATGATTAGCATTTGTTCTGAGATCACTTCTTCCTGATTACTCTCAGGCGTGTGCTCCCGTTCGTGGCACCTACTTATGGCGGCTGAAATAATGAATGGCATTTAGATGTCAGTGAAGAACGCACAACGTCAAGGATGGAGGAAATGTTAGTAATTCTCTGAGAAGGAGGAAAGCAAAAGAACTCCTTAAAGCTTAGTTTAGTTGGCCCTGACCAGAAACTTATCTGTGGTTGAGAAGAAATTTATACTCTACTACACAAGACTACAGAAAGGATAGCCACTCCTTACTTCAGACCAAGTGAATAAAATTGAAAAATTTTAAATCAGGACATTCCCTATGCTGAGGTTTAATAATCCATAGACATACAAATCACTGTCAAGTGTGATTCAGCAATCCTGAGAGCTGCACTTTAAGCTTCCATTAGGCTGGAGCACTTTTACCATGATCCCATCAGTCATAAGTTGAGAAGTTAAATACCCTATTTCTCAAACTCTCGAAAGCATCACAGACTGAAAGCAAATAATTTGGAAACACAAAGTAGTTATGTTTCTCATCCTTTTCTGTAATAAGGAAATAGATTCTCTCCTCTAAATCTACCAATTGATTGTTCTACTTCTTTTAATCAGGATTATGAAAAGGAAGTATGATTTCTCTACCTAGGGACCTCAATCTGAAAGGAGGAACTGTGGCTCCCCAAGGGGTGTGGGTTTGTGTGTGTGTGCACACATGTACGCACACATGCTATAATACCCATACCCACTCATCCCACCCTCCAGAAACACAGTGAGAAAATAATGGCTATCAAGCCTTCCAAATTCTAATCTCTACCATGGCAATCAATGGAGAGGACTAGCAAAGAGAGTCCTCGAAGGCAAGATGTTAACTTACAGAACTCAGCGGTTCAAACTCCCTACGCCACCCCCATGTTCTCTTGTACCCTGATGCACACAGGTAACCACTAAATGGCAAAACAAGTTTGGAGAGTAACAGATACAAACTAATCCCAGGTACAAAATGCTCTGTTTTCCTTTCTGACTAAATGTTAAAATTCCCACTCGACCAAAAATTAGAGCAAAAGTCCCTTTCCATTCTACTTCCTGTTTTATGAACAGCAGAGAAGTAATCACAGTGTTTGGCAAGTTGTGAGGTAACAGCTTTAAAAATATGTCAGAATGTGAGGGTTGTTGATGAAAATGCACAGAAGTGAGTAAAATGCCAGAGACTTAGCACAGAGAGAGAGAGCAAACAAAACGGTAACTGGCGATGTGTATCATCTGATGGAAGGAAGCATTCGGTGGATAAGCCCAGCCTGGAAAGTTGGATAGAAAAGCAATTACTCCTTATTCCAACCAAAATGTTTCCTAGCTTATGAGGCGTCTGATAATACAACTCAAGTTAATGACCCACAAGAACTGATTATCCTGAAAGAAACAAGAACTCATCTAATCACCTCTGAGGTACCTCAAGGAACATACACACACGGGAGCATGGGGAGTCGCAGCAGGATGCAGAGGTTTATTCAGTGTGGAGCACTAGGCAGAGTTTAGAGCCATCTTTTCAAGATAAGCCCAATCACTCATTAGCAGAAAAGGCAGAGGCTCACACCATCAATATAAACTGCTCAATTCCCTGGGTTGCCTTAAGAAAGGAAATGTCTGAAGTTCGCCAAGAAGCCGACATCAAAAGATGTTCATGAAAAAGATCAACAGAAAGTCAGTCTGGACCTAATACATGAGTGCTATTATTCAATAATAAGAACCTCTGTATTACAAAATGATGCTTATGACAGCGGGCATTTGTTGAAGGCAGAAAAAAACCCACACACGATAAACAGTCCTTTCTTCAACATGCACACACAGATACTGTCTTTATCACCCTTGGCAAGGCAATGATAGCAAAACAAAGTACCGGTTTTTACAATTACAATGAAGTATTTCTGAAAGAAAGGCAAGGGAAATAAGTATTTATCATTTTTCACAGAAAAATTAGCAGAAAATTGAGCCATGTAAATAAACTTACCATAAACATCCAAACAGATACTATTATTATCCCACACTTCATGAACAACAGTTATTTGCATGTAATTAATTTGCTTATTTCTGGTGCCTCAGACAATGTAATATGCTTATCAGCTTGGTTTCTAAACAATAAGTGTTTAACTCATCCTTTTATAAGAAAATATTTATCTTGCTCTTTCCTTGACAGATTCAGAGCCATCTGCAGGCATAACACACAGAGCTGCTTTTGTGGCAGTTATAGCCATAACCCCCAACTGGAGCATGATATGACTCAAGTAAGCACCGAATTAGCGAGGTTGAATTCAGAAATACCTCCATCATCCAGGCAGGCAGATATGTTGACCAGTTCTACACTTTGTGCCAAGATCATCATTACCACAGACAGAGAAAACATCTAAGGAAGGAAGGGTGTCAGTTAGCAGTAAATCCAACTCTAAAACGTGTCCTCCCTTGAAACACAACTCATTACCAATATCTCCCACCCCATGTAGCAGCTCAGCTCATGGTCTTCACAGTCCCTCTCTGAAGACTCATAACTGTGAGCCATGGAGCACATCCCTTCCCCAAAGGGCACCCTGACAGGGCCTCGCCTCTCTCCTGAGCATGGGCCCTGGGAAGATGGCGTTGTTTCCTCCACTGGAACTGCAACCACCATTGACTCAGTTCGCACAGGCATGAGAACTCCCTTAACCTTGACTGTACGCTGGCCAACCTAATTACTAGAGGCTTTGCCCCCAGAGAGTTTTGGCAGTCATTTGCCAAGTCACGGGTTAAACATTATAAATGCCCCACCTATTGATCCCTCTCTTATTCTTCTTTTCTTCTTTTAAGGTTAACTTCTCTCAGACAGAATAAAAGAAATAAGAATCGAAGTGATCACACTTTTATGGAGCATTTACTAACCATACACATACTACTAAACATCAAATATACAATAACCTGAGAGCCTAAAAATGATGTTACTTATAAATATTTCTGGTGTATCCTTGTATAAGAAATAGAGAGAATATTTGTGCAGGGTTATATGAATAAATAATAAATATCTATCCATTCATTCGATGATTACCGAATGCCCTCTATGCCCAAGGACAGTGCTAGGTACTGGAGACACCATGACAATAGGAAATCACATGGTTCTCGTCTTCGATGAGTTTAAAATCTAGCAGGGTAGAAAGTAGCACAGAGACACACAATCGCCAAAAGAGCAAAGTGATGTGAAGATGAAGAGTGCTGAGAAAACTACGTAGGCTCATCTAAGTCAAGAAAAAAAAAGATGCAACAGAATGTCTAAGGCCATATTAGTTTTACCTATGGTTCCACTCCTCTGCGTTATGACGTTTCTAGAACAATTCTAGAATATCTACAAGAATTCTCACATCGAAGAAAATTATTTAGCTCGCCCTGGGTTAGTTACTCCATTAATTGTATTACTTCCTCTAATGATATTTTCAAAATAAGACTAATTTAGTTAAGCATTAAGCATTTCCCTCCATTTCTTTAGTAAGATAACGCTTCATATAGTTGCCTAAAATTCTAACTACAGATTTCTTCTATGATTAAAATGAGATTCTTAGCTTTTTTTAATTGCTCCATAGATCCCCAAGGGATGTTCCACCAATGCCCATTTCAATCAGCTCTAAGTTGAATGTCATTCTGAACTGGGTCAATTTGAAAAAATGCATGAGCCAGTAACACACATAACCTATATAACCTCCCTGTGTAAGAAAATATGGTTCTAAAAGCAGCCCTATGCAGTTTGACTATAATTTCACTGGCTTCCATCTAGTTTAAGCACCCATTATGTAATGCAAGCTGTAGGGAATATAGAACCTTTATATTGGGTACTTTTTTTTTTATTATGCAATGCAAGCTATATAAATAACCTTTTGATAAATAACAAGCTATAAGAAACAAAGAACCACTAAGAACCTTAAACATGGAAATATTCAAGAAACTCACAAGTTAGGGTGACTTAGTCATCCCAGGAAAGCCAATAACTTCCACTGAGCATTTTTTTTTTCTTTTTAATCACAGATCTGAGCTTCTGTTTTACTTTGTTTTAAGTTTTGCCTCCATCAGGGGATCCCAACTCCCGGGCCAAAAGCATCGGTCAGGACCTTAATATGACCTGGGGACAAAAAGGCTGGTTCTCGGCAAGAAAATGAAAATTTTAAATGGTCTTAAATCAGGCTATGTAGCAAAAGATAAAAATCACTTCGTATGAGCTGCACTGCACATAACATATTTCTTCTGCCTAATATGAGGTCATTTACATGTCCATCTCCCTCAGTAAACTAAAAGTTGCTTATGGGTAAGAATCATATTTCTTCATCTCGCATCTCCAAAGTGCCCCGAAAAATATACTCAATAGCTGTTCAATAAATGAAGAACTATAAGAGGCCTTAAAAACAAATTATACAGAAAAGGGAGAAGGAAAAGGAATGAGTAGTTAGGGGATTAAAAAAAAAAAATCAAGTACCATACTTACTGGTCTTCACTTTCTCTCTCTAACTGAAAACAACAGAAAACAACTCAAAATAACTTAAATAAAAAATAATTTGTTTTTTTAAAAAATTTAAGTATTTTATATAATTCAAAGGCCAGAAATGTAGCCAGCACCAGGAAAGGCAGGCAGGAAGTGAAAAGGCAGACTGGAAGCCTAGGCATCTCCTCTCCCCACGGTTCTCTGTGCAGGTCTAATCTTCCTCTCCCTTCTGTGACAAGCTTTCTCTGTTACTCATTCCAACGAGTGGAAGACAGCTGCACTGAAGCTGCCTTGGTTTCTAATCTCCCTACATTATCGTCAAGGCCAGAATGGCCATCTTTTGACTCCAAATGCCAAAATGGAGAGTCGGAGTGGCCCTGTCTGTTTAGGGGACCCATCCCTGTTCTAAGACTGTGGTCAGACAGACACAAGAGGGCAGTGCTGTGAATTAGGCACATACAATGAAAGGCATCCATTACGACTTTACACAATGTTTTACTGCTAAGAGTGTTCATGTTCTTTAATTCATTCAATTCAGGCAATCCCCTGTAAGAGTGGAATGCTAGAATTCACAAACAAGAGAATTGAGGCTGAGGATAGTTAGGCAATCCCTAATGTTGCTCAGCTATGAAGGAAGGGGGAAAAAAAAAAGGTCCAGTATCTCCTATCAACCCCCATGACAGAAAGAGAATAGTAAAAGGGAAAAGAACAACTTTTCTCAAAATGTGAAAGTTAGGAACTCCCAGACTCTCAGAAAGTAGTGTCTGACAGCATCACAAAAGTAAAAAACACTACACTTAACCCACGGTGGCATGGGGAGGGGGAAGGGGGAGGTAACACAAGTTCTCTAATGAGAATATGCCTTTGCACAACCATTTTGCTGGTCATAAAACAGCTTATGTGGCCAAGCCAAGCACAAGGAATTTTCTCGGCCCTCTAAATCAACTCTCTTGGAAGCCACCATCTGTAACACTGCTTCTTAAAATGTAACCACCTGGGGAATATAGTTAAAATGTATGTACTGATTTTGTTGGTGTCACGGACAGGCTTTAGAGTGGCCCCCATGATCCTCACTTCCTGATATCTATACTTCTGTATAATTACCTCCCCTTGGGTGTGAGAAACTTGTGACTTGCTTTTAATCAGCAGAATACGACAAAGGGTGATAGCACGTCACATGATATCACAGAAGACTGTCTTGCTAGGAGACTGCCCTACCCATTGCTGGCTTTGAACAGGCAGCAAGGAAATTAATTCAGCCGACGATCAAGGAAGCCTGGAAGAAGCAAATTCCTTCCCAGTCAAGCTTCTACAGTGAACCCAGCACCTTAACTACAGCCTGGTGAGAGGCCCTGATGAAGAGGAGCCCAGAGAAGCTGCCCAAACTGCTGACCCACAGAAGCTGTGAGATGACAAATGGATGTGCTGCTTTAAATCACAGACTGTGTGGTCATTGTAAGGCAGTCACAGAGAACGACTATGGTAGGTATGGGTTGGCACCTGAGAGCTGAGATTCCCGCTCTGCACAGCGCTGCTCGTCATTTGACACCATGTCGCCTTCTGTTTGGGTTGACCTTTTAGATCGCCCTTGTCCAAACAGACTACTACCTCCGTACAACATAAAGCAGATACTCCAGGGCTCTCAGAACAGGACTCAATAATACTTGAGTATGTATGCTCGTGCCACTGTTACCTTCCTGATCTCGCTTCATCCGGTCTTTGATTTATCCCTTTTAAACCGGCTTCACATGAACACGCCATGAGTCAGGTGGTAAATTTATTTACTGTTGGTTCTCAGAACTTAATTCTTAATTATTTCGATAATAAATGCCAAATTAGAGAATTTCACACTTGATCAGTAAATAAGGCCTTAATCTGTCCCAGGCCATGAGCTTCTTTTCCTTTCCCTCCTTGGTATCTTCCATCTTGCTGACCACATATCGGCTCCTCTGCCCCTGCGGCGTGATTCCTCAACCACCAGAATTCTCATTCGATGATTCGTCTGATGTCCCTCAAATTGAAACCACCTCCTTATTTTCTTGAAATCACTTCTCCGCTCTACCTTCTTTAATTCTGCCTAGACACCTGGTACTCGAGTGACACCATTATTCAGGACTCTCCTCTGTCTCTTCTGCAGCACGACACTCCCTGAATCCACTACTACCGGGAAGGTCATATTGAACCACTTTATCACTTCTAAACACAGTCAAGAATGACCTTTTTCTCAATAATGAAAGTACCCATAGTCCTTACAATATTTTCCCATAAACGTCCTTTTTTCTCTTTCAATTTAAATTCTAAAAGCGTATCATGTATGAGGGCTTTATCTAACCCTATGCCCTATATGAGAGTTTGCTATAAAACAGCTGGCCAATCAATTACAATGGTCTTCCAGCCTGAGTATCCGCGCTGGCATTGTGCTTCTCATTTCATCTTATATCTAACTGTGTGCAAGACACTCCCTAAGGTAGTTATAGGTAGTATATGAGTATATGCAATGATTAAAAGCAGGAGAAAGGAAAATGCAGAAGCCAGGGAGTGATGGCTACAGCAAAACCTCCAGAGGTGGGTCATGCATATTTACAAAAGTTTTAACCTGAGATTCTGCTATGGCTCCCACCCTCACCCCAAGAGAATCAATGTGATGACCCATTTTTTTTTTCTCCAGCACTTCACCAAACTGTGTATATTTTAGACATTCTTCTTAGGCATTACTAAACTTTATTTTCCATGAAAACTGTGACTTGGATAGTAATCCCCCCTTATCCGCAGTTTCTTTCCATGGTTTCAGTTACCTGCAGTCGACTGTAATTCAAATATATTAAGTGAAAAACTCCAGAAATAAAGCATTCATGTTTTAAATTGTGCACCACTCTAAGTACCACATGATGAAATCTCACACCTGAACATGAATCATCCCTTTGTCCATACTGTATACACTACCCCCCCACCCCACACTTTAGTCGATTAGAAGCCATCTCAGTTATCAAGTAGACGGTCACAGTACTGCAGTGCTGTGTTCAAGTTACCATTACTGTACTTAATGATGGCCCCAAAGTGCAAGAGTAGTGATCATGCCAAAGAGTAGCTGGAAAGTAATTCCTTTAAGTGAAAAGGAAAGTACAGCACAATATTTTGAGAGAAACCACATTTACATAACTTTTACAAAACTATATTGTTTTAATTATTCTATTTTGCTATGGTTGTTAAACTCTTACTGTGCCTAATTTATAAATTTAACTTTCATCATGGGTATCTGCGTACAGGAAAAAACAGTTTAAACAGGAGCTGCTACTATTCATAGTTTCAGGCATCCATCAGGGGTCTTAGAATGCATCCCCAAGGATAAGGCAGAACTGCTGTATCTTGGCCATACAACATAAAAGGAAGAGGCTGATTACTCAGTGTTCTCTGGGAACCAACACACACCCTTAGTAAGCAAAAAGAGGTAACTGGCAACGTTATGATCCAAGCTACTTTTCCATTCCTTTCACATTCAGATGAAGCAAGAGAAACTAATCAATAGTAAATCTCAGGGCACTAATGTACCACATCAAAAAAAAAAGGGTTGAGTTTGGAATCCTACAAAAGCACATCCTATAACCTACAGGCGTTACGCACTGAGCCAAGAAGGAAACTAACATGAATTCTATACTAATTAGTTGTCCCTTGTCCTGGACTTCATGGCATGTTTGATGGCATTAACTTCCTACGGTGAGTGCAAATGACGAAACTGCTGCTGTCCTGTTACAAAGGGGAGATGAAAGGAAGCAGAAAAGTCAGAAAACAAGAATTACTTAGTAACCGTGCTTTAGTAAAAATAGAAAAAAACATTTGTTATTAATAATATGCCTTTTACTCAAAATAAAAAATTCATCTACTGATTGATGAATGTGAAAAGAAAACCATGCAAAAGCTGGATATGTATAAAAAAAAAGTTTGTGTTTCACATGCACACCCCACGAATAAACTTAAAACTCCCTGATTTTGATTTCAAAGAGGTTAATGATAATTATTCGTTCTGAAATATTAAATGAGGGTTAAAAATAAAAAAAAAGCATGGAGCCCAAAGGGACTGATGAGACGAACTGTTGAGCATCACACAAGCACTGGGAGATCTGACGGATGAGCCCATGCTGTTAACGGCGAGAGGAAAGAGGCAGAGAAGAGGCGGTAACCATGGCATGGACATCACAACTGTCTTACACCATTGGCTCCTTTCTGGCTACAGCTGACACCCAACCTAGCTTGGGCTTATAGTCACTACATTGTTTCTGCTCCTAACTGCAAACTAGATTTTCTTGCCCCATCAATCTTCTTATCATAAAACCTTTTAACACCCTACACATTGAAAAATGTTTTTAGTGGATGTGCAGTGAGATCTTCCAAACTTCACATCCCAGCCTCTGAATTCTTCCCCTGACGGAAACTCCCTATATATCAAAAATAGTGTATTCCAATAATAGATGGTTCTAATGAAAGATTTTTACTGAGCAAGAGTCTTACTTCAACTCTTCAGCCTGCGTTCTGTCTTCTAAGAAAAAAACAATTAAAAGAATTGCTTAAAAATGAACAGGACAAACAGAGATTCATGGACATGGACTATAGGCTAGTAGTTACCAGAGGACTATAGACTAGTGGTTACGAGTAGGGTAGGGAAAGAAGGGGGAGGTAGACAGGGTAAAGAGGGTCAAATATAGGGTTTAGGAGGAGGGTGACGTGGATAAGGGGATCAAATATACAGCAGCTGAAGGAAACTAGACTTTGGGTGGTAAACACACAATAGAATATATAGGTGTCAAATGATCATGTACACCTGAAAATTATATAATTGTATTAACCAATGTTACCTCAATAAACTTAATATTAAAAAAAAGAAAAATAATAATTACTTATCCATATGTAAAAAAGTCAAGCATTTAAAAGAAAATTCCCATGTCACCAAATCTTTAATTTTCAGCCCTATGAATCTTGTCCCTTATATTATGCGTTCTATGCACTCTTCTTCAATACCAGCTTCCAAAGCACAAAAAGCAAATGTTCACATATTATTCATGCTATCTAAATTCATGTAAACACTCAATGTTGCTAGATGTTGCATTTAGTCATCTGCCTTTTACTTCTTCATTCATACAAAAAGGTTCCGAATGTTCTTCATTGTATTTAATACCCCACGTTGCTACCTCCGACACCACAGGACCTCACTTCGCCCTTCAGAGGGCAGTAGCCATGGGTTCCGTCACTGTTCCTCGTCTACTCCAACACCAGCATATCCTCCCTCCTCCCAGCTCTCCTTCTTTAAAAATTTAACCCGGTCAATCTTTCTGCCACTTCTAGAACTATTTTCCTTGATTATCTCCTCTCACATATCTGGTTATGGAGGAGTAAAAAGGGTGTACTAACACTTATTGACCATGACTTAGGTATTTGCATACACTTTGTCCACACTGTTTCATTTAATTGGGCAATCTTTTTTATGGGTTCCCCATAAGGCCTCTCCATGAGAATAAAGTTGTTTCTTTTTAAATTAAGATATTGTTTATGCGTCTACTGTATGCAAAGTTTTGTGGTTGGCAAAAGTACAGAGATAAATAAATAACCTAAAGGATCTTAGGAGCTAGAAAGTAAAACAGTCACATGTGCAAATACACAATGTTTTTAACAAGAGAGGCAGGAGAGAAGATATAGTCACTCTCAAGTTTCTAAATCAGAATGGGGCTGCTGTTGTGCCACTTAGGAATGCCAATCTGATCACATGGATGATGGTCAAGTACTGTACCAACTCTGATGAGCGAGACTAAATAAAGTTCTTTGCTCCATCTTTCTTTTTAAGTTATTGCCCTATTTCTCTCCAATTTACTGACAACCTTTTCAATGTGTTTCACTGTTTTTCTCACACACTATATATTGCTTACTCCTGCAATTTAAATTTAAACCTTGCTTCTAAAATCATAACTCTATCCTTGAAGGATATTAACGAGCTGATTACTAAACAAAAAGTTTTGCTGCGTTATTTTTTTATTTAAGAAGACCACATTCTCTGTCTCCGCAACATTTGACATTGTTGACAACCCTCACGCAGTATCTACTAATAAATAATTCTCCTTTAAACCTTTTTGACCAAACTGTACTTCCTATTTCTCATATCTCACCAAAATAGAAGCAGGCATCAAGACATTTCTGGAATTTCTATTCTTTTGAAATTCTTCATTAGAAAAATTTCCAACTCTGACCACATCAACTATTATTTTGGGGTAGTTGCCTTTACAGATATAGATATAGAATGTAGTGGTTTTTTTAAAACACATGCACACACAAAAACAAAATAACAAGGTATCTATGACCGTTCTTTAACAAATGGTAACATTTTGCCTTGTGTCATGCCTTTTTTCTTCATTTTCTAAGGAGTAAAATGAGACAAATATAGCTAAAGCCCCACTCTCCACAATTCGCATTTTTATACTTTGATTATACAGATATATCTTGAGAAACAACACATACTACTGTTCATTTTTAAAATGTGGAGCCAATGAACACATGAAAAACTGATCAATATCATTAGCCATCAGAGAACTGCAAATCAAAACTATAAAGAGATGCTACTTCTCATGCACTAGAACGTTTATAATAAAAAAGATGGAAAGTTACAAGTGTCAACAAGGATATGGGGAAAGTAAAATCATGACACATTGCTGGTGGGAATGTAAAAGGGTGCAGCCACTATGGAAAGCAATTTGGTAGTTCCAACACAGAGTTAAGTTACCATATAATCCAGCAATTCCACTCAAGAGAAA
Organism: Rousettus aegyptiacus; assembly: GCF_014176215.1. Taxonomy (NCBI): domain Eukaryota; kingdom Metazoa; phylum Chordata; class Mammalia; order Chiroptera; family Pteropodidae; genus Rousettus; species Rousettus aegyptiacus. Next base: position 59,619,754 of record NW_023416288.1, read on the forward strand.
TTGAAACGTATTTCTATACAAAAACTTGTACATAAATGTTCCTGGCAGTATTATTCATAATAGCCATTAAATGGAAACAACCCAAATGTCCATCGATGGATGAATACATGAATAAAATGTGTTTTATCCATACAATGAATATTATTTGACAATTAAAAAAATGAAGGACTGATACATGTTCTACCATGGATGAACCTTAAAAATATGATCCATCTGAAAGAACTCAATTACAAAGAACCACATACTGCCTCATTTATGTACATGGAATGTCCAGAATAGGCAAATCTATAGACCCGGAAAGTATATTAGTGGTTGCCGAGGGCTTGAGAGGATGGAAGACTTGAGAAATGGTGACTAAGGGTTTCTTTTAGGAGTAATGAAAATGTTCTAAAAATGATCGATTGTGGTGATAGATGAAAAATTCTGTGAACTTACTAAAATACACTGAATTATAAACTTTGAATAAAATGAATTATATGAGATATGAATTATATCTCAATAGACCAGTTTACATCTATACACACATGCTATATACACATATTATAATTCTATTTCACATATAAGTGTCTATAATAATTATTACACATATACATTACTCTTTTACAGCTTATTCGTTTAGTATTATGTTTCTAAAATTCATCTATATGGACACATGTATAACCAGTTTATGTATCTTAAACTTAACTGCTCCAGTGTGTGGGGAGCAAATTTCTCAACATTTATCAATTCCTCTACCTTTTTTCCTATTTGAAGTAGTGCTATAATGAACATCCTTGTACACGTCTCCTTGTTTTATATGAGTGACAATTTTCCAGGCTAATACCTAAAAGCAGGATGGCTGAATTGCATAATATGCACATTTCCACCTCTACCAGATATTTCCAGATTGCTCACTAAAAATATTACTCTAAGTTATTCTAATCAATTATATACAAGAGTTCCTGTTTCTTCTCACCGTTGCCAACACTTGTTGTTATCAAGCTTATTAGGTTTTGCCAGTAAGTATAAATTGAAATCTCACCAAGTTCTTACTTTTCATTTCCCTGGTTACTGATGAAGTGGAACATCTTTCATAATTGAATATTCAATCTCTCTTCTCTGTTAATTGCCTACTCATATCCTTTGTCCATTGTCTATTGAGTAGTTTGTCATTTCTTTATTGATTTGTATGACTTCTTCCAAACTCTGAGTTCTTGTATTTGATCACTTAGAAGAGATGCAAATATGTATTCCCAGTCTATTGTTTCTTTTCATTTGTTTTAATGTCTTTTGTTATATTGAAAATTTTTATGTTAATATATTTTAAAATGTCAATCTTCTGTTTTAGGGCTTGTAATTTTTATGTCTTAAGGAATTATTCCCTATCACAATGTCATGAAAATACATATTGTATGTTCTCCTATGAAAGTTTTATGAGTTTTGCTTTTCACACTTAGAACTAAACTATGTGAAATTTATTTTTCTCTATGGTGTGAGGTGAGTATTTAATTTTAACTTTTTCCAAATAGAAAGCTAACAACTCTAGGACCATTTATTGCTGATTATTTATCAAATCCATCCTTATACCCACTAATCAGTAACTAATGCATTTCAAATCTATATTATCTAACTATTTTATAATCACAAATGTAATAATTGATTCAGACGAAAACCAAAATTGGATGCAAGAACTATCCAGTGAAATGTTGAGAAAGATAATAGACAAATGGTCTCTAAATATCACTCTATAGATAGCTTATTAATTATAATGGAGATCTGTCTCCTTAAAATGAAGAGAATTGGAGGAAATACTTTAATCAAGTGATCAAACTTAATAGTGGCAGTAACAGAAGAAAGTAATATGTACTTCCCGAAGTGACAGCAGAAAGTACACCATATCACCTATGTAGCATTCTTGCCCACATTTGACAAAACAAATCCAATCAAAAGGAATGAATAAGAAGAATCCAGATGTGAGACATTCTTACAAAACAAATGGCCTGGACTCTTCAAAAATATCACTGATAACAAAGAAAAGTGAAAGGACTATTCTAGTTTAAAGAGAACTAAATAGGCAGGACAAAATGTAATATGCAATCTTTGGGTGGATTCTAGATTATTCTCAGAAGCCCAGTTATAAAAGATATTTTTGGATAATTAAAGAAATTTTAATATGGACTGCATATTAAGTAACATTATTGTATCAACAGTAAATTGTGTGTAATAACAGTACTGAACCTCTGTAGAAGAATGGCCTTATTGTAAGAAGATACAGAATAGATATTTAGGGGTAAAGTGTCTTGATGTGTGCGACATCACATACTTTATAAATACATACACACGCATATACTTTAATTTAGCGTATGTGTGTATATATATGTATACACACAAAGATTAAGTGTAGCAAAGTGTTAACAATTGGCAAACCTAAGTGAGGGTATATTAGTGTTTATGGCATTATTCTTTCAATACTTTTCAAAGTTTGACATTTTTCCCCCAAAAAAGCTGGTTATAGTGCCTCCCTTGCCTTCTGTTTTGAACTACCACTGTCTAGACATTTCATCCTAATGCCCATTGTCATTTTAATATAAACCTATATAAAATAAACATATTTCCCAATATAACTTCCTTTTCTGACTTTTCTATCTCTAACAAGTTGTTTTAACATCACTTGCCCTGTTGTTTAGACTCAACATCCTGTAGTCAACTTGCAGGACACTATGAAGTTAATAATTAATAAATATTATAGGAATATATTCAGACAGATTTTACTGATTTCTACAATTAGTTTAAAAATTATTCTACCTAAATAGACTAGAGAATGGAAAAGAATGTGTAAGTCTGTGAGGAATAAGGTAAGTGAAGGAGAATTTTTAAAGAAAACTGACCCAAAGACATTTCTCATCCGAAAGAGAAGACAGACTTGTTCCAATTTCAGACCTCCTAGAATAAAAAGTCATCAAGTGACAAGACCTCTTGGAGCTGATAAAGTCTCAGGGACTTCTATAAACCCAAGATTCTGGGTTGCAAGTCATCAATATACAGTGCAGACCTCCAAGCCCACAAAAGGAAGTCTGATGCAATACAGAGCATCTGTGCATGCTCCCCAGCATTGCACAACATTCCCGGATTCTGGGAACCTCTCAGGGCTATAACCAAGTTATCTTGACTCCATGAGAATCTGACTCAAGCTGGCACAACACAGAATCTTTCATCAACCTATTTTCAATGAACATTTATTGAGTGCCCATGATATACCATAAACACCATTCTGCAGGCTGAGAAATAAAGCATGAATACAACACGTGCCATAGGCCCAAGAAGGTCACAATAAAAACAGTTAACTCAACACATAATTACCACAGTGTGCTAAGTCTGAGAAATAAAAATGTATACGATATACAGACCAGGAAGTGACCATGATGATTAATCCAGTCTCACCCCTGTGTGATCCATATGGATGCCAGATCAAACGTCTAATACGCTGCTTTCAGCATATTACTTCTGAGTTCAAATCATCTCAATGGCCCCTTATTGCCTACAGGAAAATATCCAAATTCTATCATTTAGTCTCTATTCTCCAAACTCCCAAACTGAAGTCAGCAGAAAATAGACTCTGAGATGGAGTTTAGCATGCAGGACGCTTATTAAAAAGTACCCCTGGGATTTACACCCACAGCTTCCTTTCAGAGAAGTAGTGGAAGCAGGATGGAGCAGAGGGAGCCGTCAAACCATAACGAATGCCCAACACAGCAGCAACTGACACTATGGGGAGCTATGGCGCTCGAATGGCCCTTTGGAGTTGCCGGATTTTGGCTGAGATGGCCTGGCCTTCAGCTGCCCTCGCTGATCAGTCAGTGCAAATCAATCCAAGAACGATATCCCAGAGCTAGCCAAAGTGGCAGAACTGAAAGTCAAGTCTCATCGGACACCAAATTCACTGTAACTTCTCTGACCTCACCAATAAAATGCCAACATCAGGTTGTGGAAGGAGTTTCGAGCTAGGGATGATTAAAGAAAGACCATCTACAGCAACATTTTCTCAAGGGCAGTTTTACCATCTACCTAGGTGCCAACAGAACATGACTATTAAATAAAGTGAACTTAGAATGCTCACTGGTAACTCCTTTGGACCTAAGCACTAGGCAAAATGACAAGGAATTTGGTTTTGAAACAAATTACCAGTTTCAGCATTACCTCCATTGAAGCTTGTAAATCAGAAGAAAATTCAATCAGCTGTGCAAAAGGAAAATCACTGAACTCGACAGAAGGAATCATTCTGAAATGGGCCTGCAGTAGATGGAGCTGTCCCCTCTGGATTAGTGCTGAACCACAAAGAAGGAAAATCTGAAGAGCTAAAAATACAGTTATTCAGACAAAGGTTCTGAACATTTGCACTGATTAAAATGCCAATCACCCTTCTCCTAAGAGCACTGGCATTGACCCTGGTAGACAAGCCACATTTTGACCCTGAAAAATGTTATTATTATACATGAACTGAGCACCAACAACACCGTCAGCACCTCTAAAGAAAGTGACAAGAGTACTTGCATACTACTTTGCTATCAAACCAGTGTTTTGACAAAGATAGAGAAATGACTGCAAACTACTTTGGATTTCGTTTTCATGGGGAAAAAAGAACCCTCAAAGTTTATCTTCCCCTTAAATTTTAATATGATTGAGGGGGTTACTTATGGAAAATATTCTTTATGACTGCTAATTTTTTTCTCATGCTTGCTGCTGTCATATGAACTAGGCTTATGCCTGGGCTCTGTTTAAATTAACTTAGAGGATATTTGATTCTACATGTTGGTTTGATATTAATATAAAATTGTGAGGTTGCAGAAACAGGCTACCCTCAGGCAGATGCTAACTTTACACCAGAAGTGAAAAAATTAGATATTACCCAAAATAAGGATAAAAATATTAAAATATCCAAAATATTCAAACGAAAGATCAAATGCCCCACCACAAGATGCCACTTTTTATTCAGCTAACTCATGCCGGCCCACCAAATACTGGCCTAAGAAAGCTGAACTCTGAAGGACTCGGCAGGTGCAAATCAAAAATTCTGCACAGCCTAGAAGCTTTTACTAGGCTTAAAGTTAGACTGGCCACTGCAGAGCAGGACTGTCTATAGCCCAGCAGTCAAGTAACAACCCCTGAGAAGCAACACACTATAAACAAGCTCGATGAAAGGTGATTGTATTTAATGATTCATTTTAAGGTTTAGGGTCCTACTACTTTCTTTCAAAGGCCACACTTAAAAGTAGACTGCATTATTAGAGAAGCACAAAGAACTTACAGCTCAAAATCGAGGGGGAAAAAATGGCTTTGTTATGATGATTTACTCCATGACTTTTAAAAGGCATAAGAAAAGCAGGTAAGGACATACATTTAAGTACTTCAGTGTAAACAACAATGCAAGAGTTCCACTTGACATTGGGACACAGTATTCCCTAAGCCAGCCTTTTGCGACCTTGAAGATAAATTTCTCATAATCTGACCATAATTTGCACCTAGAGATGCTTTCACCGGGGTATTTGATGTTGAAATTTGGTTCAAATAACTTACTTGAGAATGTCAATATGTGTTTAGGTAGAATGTAAAGACAAAGGAATTATTCTACTTTTGCTGATGCCAAGCCCTGAAATCATGAAATCTACAGATATACATCTGTGACAAGATCTAGTTAGAATTCCCCAAGTATAAGAACATGCCTAACATACTGGCAGAGGTCAAGAAAAAACAGGAAATGGGAAATATTTTTAAAATGCATAAACAACTAAGAATGTTTAATAATAAAAATTCTCGTTTATTTCTAATGACATTACAAACTATTAAAGACAACACTACCATAAATAAAGTTGATCAGTGAGGATCTACAATCTATAGATCACAGAAAGATGCTTTGACTTCCTTACATTTGGTTAACACTTTTAACAAACTATTTAAAGGCCTTTCCTTTGTATCCAAAAATGACTACAGTTCAGCATGATTCTTTGAGAAACATAAAACAAAGGTTTTACTAGTCACCAAATACCCTCAATTTGACAGCCCTAAACATACATATATATATTCCAAATCCTCTTTCCATTAAATAAAAAGAACTCTACAGATGTAATACATGAAGTCTCACTCCTTTTTATAAAGGTATGAGTTTACACTAACCACATTCTTTTTGTCAAGTTCCTTCTGATACAAAAGATGGCTGACCTATAATTACTTATTTATGAATTAAATATAAAATTTATAAACTATAGCCAAAAAATAGATAAAAGTTGACCCAAAGATAGCTAGCATCTACACTGTCCGCTTCTTAAGAAAATGTCCCATCCAATGTAGTGCCAGTTCTAAACTTTAGGAAAATGAGAGACGCTGACCTAGCACAATTTAAATAGTCTAGATCTATTGATGCTGATGTAGGTTTCAGACAATAAATTTTACAAGCATGTTTTGCAAACTCAAATGTAGTTATCTGAGCAAAATACAAAATGAGACAGTAGACAAATGTCCATGTATGTACAATATAAATGAATTTATAGCCTCACTTGGAAAAGAAAATCACATACATACACACACACATCCCTCTATCTTAAGTTTTTGATAACCCTATGCAAAACACTGATTTCCCTAACATAATGCTTTTTTCTAATATAATGCTGTCTATCTCCCTTCTCTGTAATATCCTATAAGTCCTAATAAAAAGACTCTGAACTACCTCGAAACACATGCTCAATATATTATTATGATGCCTACAGGCTCTGTGGTGCTCATGAACATAAAACCATTTCAAAACTACATTCACTGTGTATTGGCTCAGCAGGATAGGCTGTCTGGAGGTAGGGAAAAAAAATGAAAAGGTGATAAGCTGGCAGGCCAGGGTAAAATATAATTTTCACTTTTTAGTCCAGTAAAAGAGACTTCCTTCAAATCTACATGCTTAGTCTTTATGTCTTTATTGTAAAACAAGGGAAATAATTCTTAATATTCTCTTGAGATCATCATATCGATAGGCTAATTAACAATAAAAAACAAGGAAAATGCAAAATTCTTTAAAAATGTTAACTGACAACAGGTTTTCCTGCAAGTAAGGTCCAGTAATTTCTAGTTCATTCAACCCCCTTCCATTAATTAGCCTGTATGGCTATTTAACTCAGAGCTATGAAGATCAAAGTATTTCTAATACTTACCGAACTGGCCAAAAGTAACATTCTTTAGAACAGTGGTCCCCAACCTTTTTGGCACCAGGGACCAGTGCTCCTATGAGACTCTAATGCCTGATGATCTGAGGTGCAGCTGAGGCGGTGATACTAGCTAGCACTGGGGAGCAGCTGCAGATACAGATGAAGCTTTGCTCACTCACCTGCGGCTCATGCCCTGCTGTGCAGCCTGGGATTGGGTAGGTGGGGGTGGAGGGGAGATGGTGACCTCTGCTTTAGAATATCAGATCCCCGGGGTAATTACAATATTTAGGGGGTAAAAAAAAACAACAAGGAGGAATTAATTGAACGACCACAGCCTGCCCAATGCCTAATATGCTCCATAGTAAGAAGAGTTGAGCAGGACTCAGGATGTGGATAAGAGGAAGTCACACCCACTTGTCTGAGTTAGTGATCTCTAAAGGAAACAATAGAAATGTTTGGGGAAACAAAAGCAAATCAACTCCTCTGGCCATTTCTTGAAACAATGTGAGCATAAACAAAGAAATTTAGCCTCCAGCATATGCGGCCTCTCAGAGCTGGTGATACTGAGCATGACTGCTTTGACAAGGGAGGGGAGCACTGTGTTTAGCTGTAGCATGTAGCACAGACCTTACAGACACATCTCTCACGTGTGCAGTAGGGAGTAAATTAGGCAAAAGAGTAACCCTAATGCAGCTGAAATTCTGGTATTTTTAGACCATCAAAATGGTAGTTTTGTAGCAGGAAAACAAAACCTCAATAAAATGGCAATAAAGCTTGATAATTCTGTTATTGTATTTTAGCAAACCATTTATAAATTTGTTAGCTGGCTGTACAATCCATGATGAGGAATGCAGAGGCACAGCCTATGAGTAAGAACAATGATGATTAATCTATATACTGACTCACTGGGAGGTTTATCTGATTTTGATTACACTTCTATTTTTATGTAGTCACTCCAGGTAGCTTCAGAAAGAGAAAACTTTATATAAGATGGTCCTAAAACAGGCTACCTATGTGCTTCAGAGAGGTCATTTGGCCTTATAAAGTGTTGAAAATTAAAATGGGCAAAAATAAATGAAAAGAATCACTGATACCTATTTAACCTTTTCCTCCTAGCCAGATAGTCCCAGAATTCATGGCTAGTGTTACTATTTTATGAAAATATACAGAACTCACATATGCTGGAATGAAAAAAAAAAAAAATGTGAGAAGGAATATAACATTCCTATGCAGTATGTAGCCTTCGGTGTCAGATTGATTTAGGTTCAAAAACCAAGCTTTGACATTTGGCAGCCATGCTGTAAAACATGGACAAAACACTGAAATGTAGGTGAAATGAGATGATCCCAGAGCTTAGAAGAAATCCTGAACAGTAGTTTTGAATAAACTGACTTACTAGGATTCTTGCTAAAACTGGACTCAGCAAGATCAGACACATAAGCACAAAGTCAAGGCCTAGTTGGGAAAAGGACTCAGAGGAACCTTACTAAAGTTTGTCAAGGAGATTTTTTGTCAAATCCAAGAGTCAACGAGCCCTTCAATGAGGACAAGAGAAGCTGTCCTTATAAGGGACGCGAGGCTCCTTGCACATACTCTAGGACATGCACACTGACGGCAATTGATTGGTCCCTCTCTCTGACAAGCTGAATATTATAATTATACCACTTCACATTCATATTGATATTACATTTAATAAACCATGGTTACATTCACTTTTATCAATTGATATTGTCAACAGAAATAACTGTTGCCTAAATGACGAGCAGATATAAAAATAATTTAAGCTAAAGTGAACTATGAGAATTGCATTTTATTTATATGCTAGAATGCAATATATTTCTTTCTCTAAGTTTCTTCGAGCTATAAGAATTTCATCCTTTATAGTTTATCAATATAGCAAAGAAATTACAAAAGGCAAAGAGAAAGAATCAATTTCAAAATATACATACCTTCCTCTTACAGCTAAACAAAACTATAATCTCAGAAAACATTAAGGGTAAAATCACAGTTTTAATGTTTTCAAGCAACCGAGACCCAATAGGTAATATGATAGGCTTTATTAGTCCACATGCTCAAAAGTTACTAAGCATTAAAACATATGCCATAAGAATTTTTAGAAGTATTTTTAAAACTATGATCTTGAACACTTGTTAGGGATCTGGGAGGTATTCCACGGTAGCCCATGGAGGCAGCACAGAATGGTATAAAAAAATAGCATGAGATTTGGTGTAAGAGTCTATTCTGGGTTCAAGTTTATTTTCTCCACTGGGTAGCCATATGACTGTATAAATTACTCTCAGCCTCAGTTTCTTCATCTGTGACATAGTTATAAAAGGAGATAAGGTACATGAAACTTTTGCAAGGAGTTAGTCACTATACAATTATTAACTATATCAAGACCACCAAAGCAGACTTATACTTGAAATGCTTTTACAAATTATGTACGTTTTATCACCTTGCTTGCAACCACAGAATCTAACAGTGTCTTGCCCACAGTAGGCAAACAGTTGACAAGTCAGGTAGTTAGATGGGTAAACAGCACAAACAAATAGTTGCAATTTCTTTTACTTTCATTAGCTCTCAGTTATAATCCCATTACCATCATAGGGTGCTACATTTGCCTCAAATAGCAAATAAAAATTATATTCAGAAAACAGGAATTTTAATATCAATATTTGTTGGTAATATTTACATTATTTTACCATGATCTAGAGAAACTACAAAAAGAATTTCATTTTTTACAATTTCTACAACTTCTCTATATCTGTATTCAAATGTTATTATTAGTCTTATAATTATTATTCCACATGTTTTCCCTCCTCCATATTTAATACGGATCACTGCCTAAATACTAACATAAAATTACAAATTTTGTTTTATTAACATTTGTTTATGTACATCATTAAAACTTTACTACCAAATCAATGTTGTATGATTTTAATTAAGGTTTCCATAGCCTCAAAATCATTGTACATTCTGTCTTAGGCAAAATAAAAATATAATACCTAACTTTTAGCTTTCTTTTTAATTCAGTCTCTGACTCAATAAATATTTGTATGCCAGGCACGAAGAACACGTTGTGAGAATTTAAACAAATGATGCTGGGCAAACTAAATATCTACACACGAAAGAATAAAGTTGGGCTCTTATCTATATATAAAAATAACTAAAAATCGATAAAAGATCTAAACGTATGAGATGAAACTATGAAATTCTTATATGAGAACATAGGGCTAATGTTTCACAACACTGGATTCAGCAACAATTTTTTTGGATTGACACCAAAGGCACAGGCAGCAAAAAAAGAATTATCAAGTAGGACTTCATTAAATTTAAAATTTATGTACATCAAAAGAGGACAAAGGTAACCCACAGAATGGAATAAAATACTTGCCAATAGTATATATCTGATATGGGATTAGCATCCAGGATATACAGAAAACTCCTAAAACTCAATAGCAAACAACCTGATTCAAATATAGGCAAAGAACCTGAACAGACATTTCTCCAAAGAAGATATACAAATAGCCAAGAAGCCCATGAAGATACTCAACCTCACCAATCCACAGGGAAATAAAAATCAAAACTACAATGAGATACCAACTCACCTCTATTAAGATGGCTACCATCAAAAATAAACAAACAAAAATAAAACTAAACTAAAGGAAGTATTGGCAAGGATGTTGAGAAACTGGAACCTTGGTGTATTATTGTGGGAATGTAAAATGGCACAGCCACTGTACCAAAAAAAACCAGACTTACTACGTGAGTCAACAATTCCACTTTTGGATATATACCCCAAAAAACTGAAAGCAGAGTCTCAAAAAGATATTTATACACTCATGTCCATAGCAGCATTTTTCACAATAGCTAAAATGTAGAAGCAACCTATATGTCCATCGATGGATGAATGGATAAGCAAAATGTGATATATATACATACAATGGAATAGTAACCCTTAAAAAGAAGAAAATTCTGACACATCCTACAACATGGATGAACTCTGAGTATACTGTGCTAAGTGAAATAAACTGGTCACGAAAAGACAAATATTGTGTGATTTCACTTACATGAGGTACATAAAGCATTCAAAACCACAGAGAGAAAGAATGCTGGTTGCCAGGGGGTGTGGAGAGGAGGAATAAGAGTTACTGTTTAATGGACATAGAGTTTCAGTTTTACAAGATGAAAAGAGTTACCAAGATGGATGATGGTGATGGCTGCGCATGATAAGTTATTTAATACCACAGAATTGTACACTTAAAAATGGTTAAGACTGTATATTTTATGTGTATTTTACCACAATAAAAAAATAGGGAAAAAAAGAATATGGTTGTGCACAGGACTCAACTGAGCCAAGAACAAGAAACATCGGTCAAAACTGCTGGAGCAGGAAAGTACCCAGGACTTTAGGAAAAGTCCATGACAGTGGTCCCTAACCCTCCACTGTAAATTCAGGAACTGCCTTCTAGAAAGCTTGACGAGTTCAGAAGTAAAAGATAAATGAGTGTTATCCAAGGAAGGCAAGGTGAGAAAAAATTCTCTTACACAGAAGGTATGATAAATGAGAAAGTGTGGAGGCAAGGAAGAATAGGACCCCCATCAGGGGACTAAAATGAGATGTAAAACAGCCAAGGCCACACTCAAGGAAGCCCTTGAGTGCCATGTCAAGGAGTTCAGACTTACCTTTAAGAGCTTGGACGTTAAGGAGGGATAAATCATTTAAAAATATGATCCCAGCTGCAATGTGAAGAGGAGATCAGAAGAGGGCTAAATCAGTTAATAGTCTAGTTATCGTAACCTAGAGAGGCAAGGATGGATGGGGAAGAGAATGGTGCCTTGAACCAAAGCTGCAGCCTTGCAGAGAATGAAATTGAAGGATTTAGAGATGTTAAGCAATGAAATTGTTAGACTTTAGTGACTGATATGGGACATTTTTGATATGGAGCATCTGGAATGATAATATTCAGAAGTCACTAAAGTAAAGAACATAGCTAGCTCAGCACCCAGCAATGAGTTAAGCAAAGATGCAGGACTCAATAAATAATGTCGGCATCACTCTAATGGCCAATCACTGTAATAAGACAAATAAATTTTTAATACTGTTGGTAACTCACAAAGAGGTTCAGAACTTGAGTTCTAGGTCAAATGTGATGGCCTCCCTGCAGTTTTTCCGCAAATGCAGCAAGATTACAGTAATTAGGAGAAAAGGATACTGAAGAAGAGTAGAGACCACAGCCCTTTGAAGACCCCAAACACTTCCCAGTATCTCAAGACGAGAAATGTTGAAGATGGCGTGTTTCCTCTGAGTAAAAAGATTTCTACTCCTGTTCAAAGAAATATTAATGAGGGTCTTGCTACTCAAATTGTGGTCCAAGCAGCACTGGAATCGACTGGCAGCTTGTTAGAAATGCAGATTATCTATCAGCATACTGGAACTACTGGATAAAAGTCTGCATTTTAAGATCAACAGGTGATTCATATGCATGTTAAAACCTGAGAAGCACTGAAATAGGGGACTTGTCTACAACTTGCCTCTCTAAAGCTAAAATGAAAACACCAGCATTTCTACCACGAGGCCCCATCTCATCAGAGCACCCAATACAAAAATCGTTTTCACTCTGGCATTAAGGAATACTGAATGCAAATGGTGATGGTAACAAGGGGTTCTTAGGCACGCCCTGGCGTGGCACTAAGAATCACGGTGACTTAAAAAAAAAAAAAATACTTGAAAGATATTTTTATAACTTTTTACTGCTTCCTGTACAACGTGGTTAAGAATTTTAGAACCTGACTTCGACTATGAACCTACGGCTGCAAACAGCTTCTCAGACCATCACTCAGAGGTCTCACACCTTCTTTTTCTCTGTCCTGTTTCAGTCTATGTATGTTTTACTCTCTACACCTGTTCTTCCTTCCTTCTTATTTCTCTACCACACAATTCATTTCCCACATACCCACTACTCTACTAATCTATATACTCCACCTATCTCTATATCCATCCTCTCATCATCTAGTTGATCAACCCAAGAGGTAACATAAAACAGAGGAACAAGACTTCTCAGAGAGGTGATGGAGGGAAGGAGGGACTGAGACAAACCTCGGATAATTGTTATGGCCAACAAGTACTAAAACTGAGAGAAAGAGGTCAAAAGTTAATTCTTCGAAGACATTTGGCTTTTATTCCTAAAATGATGAAATGAGAAAGAGAAAAATGAGAAACTATAAACCAGATTCAGTGTCTGATATTAGCATACTGCTGTTTAAAAAATAAAGGGGGGGGGGCAAAATTTCCTAAGAAAAAAACTTGAAGAGAGAGCATTGTAGAACTATAATCTTCAGTCATTAGGGTGACTCCCAAACCGGTTATATACAGGTATTAGGAAATACTTATTAGATGGGTACACCTAAATTAACCAACGCCACAGAAACGGGAGCACAGAGCATACATATGTATCAATAGCAGGTGACTGAAAATTTATCTACCAACTAAAAACTCATTATACTATTGAAAACTCTTGAATTAGATTGTATGTAAAATAGTCAAGAAACTCTACAGCCTCTTATCTCTAGGTCCAGGGTCTTGAGGTAACCGGATTTATAAATTTTGGGACCAAGCTTAATCCAAGGTCACATCGCCTGTGCCTGATCCACCACCACAACACTCTTCTAACTGCTCTTCCTGCCTCCAGTCTCTCCATTTTTCTCTAGGTGTTTATGTCTTCAGCGTCACTAACCTCTGCACCTACAGCCTTGTCTTGAGTGTAAACTTGAAATACATATAAAAGCCTTAGGCATTATGTCTAACACACAGATGGTATTCAATAAGTGTCAGTTTACTATGAATCCTTAGCTGTCATTCAAGAGCCTCAAAAATCTGGGCCCTATGTACCTCTCGAATCTGAATAGTTAGTGACTGTGCTCTTATAGGAACCATCTATTCCAAAACAAAGTGGAATATTCCATCACCAAAACATGCCACATGTAAGACAAACCTATTTCCCTTCCTTGGAATATATGCCACTCCTACACGCCTCCTTTTTTCTTCTCTTAACTCAGTCCAACTCTTCTGTCCATCCAACTCTCTATCCCAAGAGGCAGCTGGTCTCTAATCCCACCTCCATGTGAATTTTTCCTAAAAGAACCCAACTTTACTCCTGTGATACTCAACACTGTATTTTTTTCTACACTACTCATAAGATGTACATCTCTTCCTGTGACTATTAGATGCTACTTTAAGCCAGTGGGATAAAATTTCTGGAATATATAAAAATCAATTTCATAACTGAAAGCAACATCTCAGCATGAAAACTCATTATGCTCATAATTTGAACTACATTGATTTTTATATCTCTAGTCTGCAAGACACAATCTTGCACTTAAATGAACTTAACAAATAAGTGATAAGAGAGTTTCAGAGACCCTGGTAGTGTGTTATTTCTTGACCAGGGTACTGATTAGGTGGGTATGTTTAGTTTGTGAAAATATGTGAAAAATATACACTTACAATGTAACCACATTTTTATGCATATAATACAAAATAAGTAGGTGAAGGAGAAGTGGGAAGGTGAAAGAGGGGAAAGAAAAAACCAACATATACTCTTCATACGAAGGAAATAAATTAATTCTCAAATATCAGCCTGGCGGCCATGTCAGTATTTCCAGGCACCCAGTTATCTTCGAGGGTATGTAAGAACATTTCCCTTTAGTGGTACAAAAGCTATTAATCACTTTCACCCTTTTAACAAGGTGTAGTTTGGCTGAAATAAAAGCAGTAACTAAAAATGTCAACATTTCAGAGGATAATACCGACATAATTTATAGAAATGCCAGGAGGATCAGCTAATTTACATAAATAAAGCACTTTGAAAGTGCAAATGGTATACAAATTCTAAATGATGATGATGCTAATGATGGTTGAGTTATCAATATTTTAACCTTCATAAATGTAATTTAAAAATAATAAGCACCTAAATACTGTTTTACATTCTCTAATCAGTTTAGAGATACTAATTACACCACAGGTCATCCTCTGAAATACATGTAAGTAATTCCGTTTAGAGAAAATGGAAGTCAAGTCACTAAGTTAGGCTCACAGTCAAAGGAACTAAAAGCAATCCAGTTCTCTTTGGTCTCTAGAACTTCAGTTGAAAATGTGGAACATACTGAAATAAAGGAACACAAAAACTCACTTTGTCATTCTGCTTTTAGCTCCTTCTGCAAACCTTGCTTAAAGAAAGGATTATTGGGGAATGTCTGCAAAGGGAATATTATTAAAATGAAGATCTGGCCCCACGTGCTCTAGTCTACATCAAAAGTTCAACATACTAAATAAAGCAAATGCAGAGAGTGAATGTGAAATAAAGAAAAGGACTGACACACAAGTGCACAAAGTCACTAAGATCCTGGATTAAAAGGAACTGTTTGTAATAGCAGAAGGAGGTAACTAAACCAGAAAAAGGCTGATACGACCCTATTTCTTAACAGGACCATGTATCCATTCTTGTCCTTACCCTTGCATCAGAACCTACTGAAAATGGCAACCAATCTTAAGTATGAACTATGGTGAAGAGATCACTTGTGCCATGTAAAATAAATCTCTGCCTGGGAGAGTATAGCTCATTATGGCCTCTTATGATATTCGGATCCCTCTAAGTAGCAGATTCCCAAGATGTCACATGTGGGAGTGCCGGCCTGGAGGGCCTGCTCAGAGTCTCTACACATTTTTTTTTTCCAGATTACAACAGGTATGTTAAGCCTAATACATGAGTAAGATACCATAATAAAGGGAAGTAGACAAAGCCATAATAAGGTTTACATAAATTTTGAAAACGACGGAGATCATATATCAAAGGGGTGAAGTGTCTTAACTCCAATTAGGAAAAACTGAGTTTGAATGTCGGCCTCACCACTTAATAGTTCGGATAAGTCACTTCTTTAAATCTCACTTTTACCACCTATAAGTAAGAATAATAATGGCATTATCAACATGGGGATTACACAGGATGTGTGTAAAAGACTAAGCATAGTGGCATGTGGTATACGCTCAATAAATGTTAGGTATCATTTCTATTATTAATGTCGAGAGAACAGGTTTAGAGAGAAGAGAATGATGTATCGGCAGTAGGTGAATGGCAAGTACAGATGCTTAGAGGTAATAGGATGAATTATGAATACTGAAAGACAAATGAAATAATAGAGGGCAGGCTTGAAATGATGTAGGAAAGCATAGCAAGACGAGGAAGCACCAAAATATTAATTCTTTGTGAAGTTATTAAGCACCTGCTATGAAATGCCATAGTATTATTAGTGGACAGACAAGAAACAAAGACATGCCCAAGAGCTAATAATAATTCAGCTGAAGAGACTGCAACTTCAGGTTAAACAGGGGAAGAAAAAAAAAAAGGCGAAACGATAAAACTAAAAGACATGTACAGACCTAAAAAAGATGGCTAGGTGAGCTGTCTGGAGTAGATCCAGGGTGGTTCGAAGGTTGTTATAAATTAAGACTTGAGATGACAGAATCATGACTGTTATGACAAACAGCGAAGTTGCAAGTCAAAGATATACTTTTGGTTTGCAAATGGACTCCTAAATAAAATGCAGGTGAAAGTGAACTTTAGCATTTTGGTTTGTACTCCTTTGCTCTTTGAAATGGAAGACCTCAGTCTTATAACACCAAGATCAATATGAGCAAATTATAGCTCTTCACCTTGAAAGGAGATGATGATCTTTAAAAAAGTCACTCTACTGTGCTCATCTTTCCAGATTGAAGTGAAAGCCTTGCTTTAAAAAGGTAGCACACTTCACAGGGAAGTGATAGTCACCTAAAGAATCAAGACTCCCAGGACGAAGCCTATTTGGTGAGATGCTAGGCTGACTAAATGAATCGGAGAGAATAAAGGCAGAGCCGGGCCTAGAATTGAGTTCTAGGCTTATACTCTGGTTTGCTCTTGGGACCCAACCTGCCATATAACAAACTGCTTGATGATATACTTTTTTGTAAAAAGTCACAAGTCAATAAAAATCATTTTTTAAAAAATCTTCCTATTGAGTAGTAAAGACAATAAACGTTGACACCAGACAAGAATTCAAAGTCAATCGTGAGCTTAGACACAGTGTCATCATCTGAGCATGGGAATAATACCACTGAGCTCTGAAGTGTTGAGGGCTGAAGGTTAAATAACGCATTTAAGGTTTGGTCCAGGTTATAGTTATCAGCACAAATGAGTATGAGAGTTGAAGTTTCCTGAAGCAACACCGGTATTTCCTTTTTACAGTCTGGTGTCTAAATTGTGGTTCCCCTAACCAATGGGACTTTTCAGCACAGACTGCAGGGCCCCATCCTCCCAGAGTTTCTCTACCAGTGAGTGTGGGACAGAGCCCTAGAATTTACACTTCTAATCAGTTCCCAAGTGATGCTGATGATGCTGGTCTAGGGACCGCACTCTGAACCACTAGTCTGTCTAAAATCATTCTGGATGCCACTGCCTACCCTGAGAAATTTTCATGGTAAAACAGAGGAATAAACCTCTTCCAGTAAGAGTCAGAAAAGGTTAAAATTAAAAAAAAAAAATCGTTCGCCATGTACATATACGATAATATTTTTTTTTTAAATGAAACAGAAAAACAAAAAAAGAGAGAGAGAAAAAGCATCTGCTAAGTTGGGAGCTAAACATCCCTGAAGAGAAAGTTTTGGTTTCCCGCCCCCTGCCCCCACCTCCTGGCACTCTTTTTCATAAAATGTTAGCACCGGCTTATTCTTTACAAATCCCAAGTGATCCATGTCAGATTAAATCCCCACAGAAACATAGGCAAAACGAACAGATGGCTTTTTCCTTTCTAAAGACTATGTGTATAATATATACAATTTTTTTTTTCACTTGAGCAGTAAAACTCACTGCCTCCAGAGTCACAGAGAAGTTCAATACAAATAATCTATGGATTCACAACCACCACCATTCCAGGGTCCTATTCCTTTGCTCCTTTGATATTGTGAACTGCTCATACCCTGTCCCATCCCAGTTAGCCATGGCTGAAGGAAGATGCAGCAGATATAAAACCAAGAGCATAACAGATATAAAAGATAAGGGTTTTCCCAAGAGCCTCTGGCTGCTTCCAGTTTGTTATTTTAAAGAAAGGGGCATGGTTCTTCTTTGCATACATGTTTGTCTCTCAAGTCCACTTGTTAATGATTCCAGAAAAGGAACAATAGCTCTTCACATATATCGGAATGGTGTTTATATGAACATTGAGGAAAATTAGAGGTATTTTATATTAAAAATGCAAACTTTCTTTAAAGTGAGCACTTTAGATGTCCCTTTTTCACTTTAGAAATTTCACCTTTACTCTTCCACAAGTAAATGGATTTTTCATCACCACCAATTGCTAGGCACAAGGTAAGAAAAAAGGCAAAAGTACTGCCTTTTGTTTGACCAGCAACAATGACATAAAGACTTGGTGACTGCAGCAAAATTATACTAATTACCAGAGACTAGCTGGGCATCCTCAAATTGAGGCTCTCAGAAGTAATTTACTACCATAAACTGACTCAATTACAGCAATTTTAATTTCATATTCCTGTAGTTCATTTTTTCCATTTTTTTTTTCTCCTCGTAACTTTATTGGTCTTTTGGTAGGATTTTTATGCTAGATTTGTAACATTCTCTTGAAGCTTGAAATTAAAATTTCATTCTACCAATTTAGTCCCTTCCCATTTGGCGAACACCTTTTCTGATTCTTGCATCTCTAACGGAGCTGAAAATTAATATGACTTTGTTTAATTCTTTGATTATGCAAAAGAATCATCAACGATGTTAGCATGGTTCTTTGTGTATAGTAGGTCCGCAGTTATAATAAAAGTCTTACACTCCTAAAGCGCCTCACCTCTTAGAGGACCGCAGAACTCTTCACACACTACTCAGAGGAAACACCTCCACGCCACTCACTCCAGCTGCCCCGCAGGTGAAATGCAAGCTCTGATGAAATAGCGTTTCCTCAAAAGAATTACATCATATAAGCTCTGAGGACCCTAAAGACTTAACATTTCAAAAAGGCAATTATAAACAAAACATGTCCCTGGAAGAAGTGGATTTAATTTACAGCAAGTATAGTTCACTTATAGCAGGATATGAATAAAAATTTTTTGAATAAGGAGAAAATCAAAATGAAAAATCAAAACGTGAATTCTTTTTCCAAATAAGGACAATTTTGGATAGTTTTATTTTAATTTAACCTGCAATCAAACTTTTCACTGTTCTTCCAAATGTATTATGACACCTACAATGAAAATGATGGCAATGAGTAAGCACCAGTTATCTAGTAACGATACTGTGATACACTCAATTATCAATGATTTCTCTTAACGTTATTTCATGCCCTTTACCTGAATCCCTGAGCTGATCTACCTGGATGACAGAAACCATGGGATGGTATAATTGCTCTAGAGTATAAGAGAAAGCAGGGTGCACTGGTCTCCTGGGAACTTTTTCACAATGTTATGATTCCTCTGCCACATGCCTTTTAAATCTACAAAGTTCATCATATTTACTAGGCATTTAAAATTCAATCTTAAATAAATCAATCAATAGATATGTTTTGGAGTATCTACTACTCATTCATTCAAAAAATATTTATTAGGTGCATACTGCACATAAGAAGCTATGTCAAATTCTTGGGTAGAGTAGAACCACAATTAATGAATAACAGTCCCTTTTCTCAAAAGGCTGAAAGACCAGTTGACAAATGAATTAAAAATTGAAAGTGCAAAAGAACTGTGAGAAACTTAAAGACAAGTAAGAAATGGTCCTCCAGAGGACTTTTATCTGATTGAAATGAAAGATGTAGATTCTGCAAAGGAAGAAAAATAGGAGACATGTCAAATAAGTGATAAAAACAAAAAGTGCAACGAATTCTTGAAATGATCAGTGACTGTCATAGATGTGACCACACAGAGCACACGGGAGCACGGCAGACGAGGTGCCCAGGAATGCGGCAAAGGCAGACGGAGAGACGCGAAGCACAGACAAAAGCACTGGTGTGAGAAAGAACAGACTCATACTGAGAGGACAAAGGGACTAATTTAATTGTAATACAGCATTTCTATAAGAAAAGAATAAAACTAGGTGTGGAGGAACAGGCTTTGTCTAAATTGTAGAAGCATCTGAATGCCAAGCCAAGAAAATGATCTTATCCAACAAACTAGTTTATTACAGGGAAACACAGACCATTTGTAATAAACCTAAAATTTCCTTTGCATTTTCAATTTACTTCTTTGATTATAGACTGGCCCACACATCATCATCAGACCATAAGGAGTCCAGCTTTTCTCCAGGAGTCCATTCCCATCCAGGAACGTGACATTATCAGATTTCTACAGGATACAGGAAAAGTCTATGGTCATCCAGCCCACTGAATAACCTTTTTCCTTAAAGTAAAATCCTGGGAGGAGTGGAAACAGAACTGGTATTATATTCCCAGCAGCTACTCTATTCCCAAAACACCCCAGGGGAGCCAGTGTGCAACCCTGTTAGGTTATTATGAGTCTTTGAAGAAGACCCTGACCTCATACATACCAGCCACTCTCTCAAATTGACTCACCTTCAGTGAGGGCCCTGACTGACCCTACTAGTGCTGCATCCCATACAGCGAGGAGTTAATTCTATAAAATCAGGCAGGAGGGTGCAGGGTCAGCCTCAGGGCAGTGAAGCTCCCCTTTAGCCTATGTCAGTCAGCAGAGCATCTAAAACATGCCTGGGTAAAGAAAAACAAGAGATGGTGTTTCTTTTTGATCACAGCAGGTGACCAGATCATCAACAAGGGCCCAGACTCAGAGAAGAAAGAAATGAAAAAGCCTTCAGGGATAGTCAGTCTATTTCTCCACTGATGCACATTAAATTCTGTCAAATGCCCAATGAAATTCAATTCCATTGTCCTGGGGACTATCCTATGGTCCAAAGTAGAAGTGTTCCCTGACGTTCAGTTTACATTCTGCACTTAATTTCTTTATGCCGTGTTCACGTATACTATTGTGAAAGTAAATAATTCCTTTCACACTTGAATTTTTAAGAATTACTATAAAGTCTCACCCTCATTGTTCCCAATGCATTTGCATTTGAATTTCCAGTCAAAAGCATCTGACCTACATCATCAATAGTTATTTTGTATTCCCTTTCCCAGCACAGCAGGCACTGCCATACTTGTTGATCCCTTGATAAAAACACAAGTGACAATAAACAAGTACTTGCTTAATTTTGCTTTGGAGCCCCTTTGTGATAATCTGTTATCTGTGAAAATGCTTGAGTAACCCCTCAAAAAGTGTTCTATATTAAACCAATTATTGGCTAGTCATAACTCTCTGAGTGACTAACATTACGATGACGATATTTCTTCAGTATCATCCTATCTTTGAAAAGGTTAACATCTTTTTGCTTCCATGCTCATTCCTAAACATGCCAACTTTTCCAAAAAGCACCGAGACTTGCCTCATCTGAAGCCCTTAATCACTACAGATGCTCTGCTTGGGACTCCCACCCGTCTGTCTATCATTCCGATGCACACGTGTCCAACACCCGATGCAGCATCCCAGATGCCGCCTCACCAGAACTGAGTAGACAGGGATGACTGGCCCCAGATCTGTGATGAGATGCTGTTTTGTGCAGCACAGCCCAAAATAGTGCTGGCCTTTTTCACTGCCATATCACGTTGCTAACACATATCTAATATGCTGTCATTTATCACCCTCGTGAGACTGGCTATGTCGTGCTGAGCTTTCGTCATCTGTTGTATGTAGTTCACTTGGCGGCAGCCCTTGTCTTCCTTAGATGGAATACATATTTTAAAGCGATGAATTTTGTTGGCGTTGTTCACTTTATAATTTCAAAATCCTTCGAAACTTTTAGGCAATTAATTGAAGAATATTCATGCCACTACTAAAAAAAATTTGCATCTCTGAATGCTATAAAATTTGTTATCTTACTAATGAAAAACTAAATTTAAATGATTTTTAAGACCACTTGCCTTGAAGAAGTGCCCATCACCTTTTTTCAATACTTGGTTGTATTATGAGCATAGATTCAACAATCAACACTTATTCTGTCCATTCTTCTACAACTGGACAAAAGTATACATAAAACATAGGTGGGTAAGTATGATGGTGTTAAACAGTTTGAGATCTCTGAGAAACACATTTTCTCAAGATCCTTCAAGTTAGGAAGAATGTTTTTATGACCATATGCAGTTTTTGTAGCTTTCCATTAACCACATTCCCTGGAGTTCTGATGGATATAAGAATGGACGAACAAGAGAAGATATCAAGAAACTGGTGCCCACTCTCACTAACCAATTCTCAGTAATGGTGTAGGTTAAGCTGGCTAATAGAGATTCAGAGGGAAACAAATATCAAATCATCTCAACTTCAAGGTCTTTTCCTTACTGCTGGCCCAAATATACTTCCTGTCCTGCTTGCTCTGTTTCTTTACTTCCTTCCAGGCTCACTTCCAGACCTGTTAAAACAGGCTTTTACTTCTTCTTCATGGTGTCTGTCCACATCCCCTAAGGAATTGCCAGCTTCTGAAAGCCACCGCCCTTGACCTAAACAACATTTGGCTTCTGCTAAAAAATTTGCTATTGCATCACCCACATAGGATGACAAAAATTCAAAAGTAAAATGTGGCATCAGTCCAAGAAACACCATCTCTAGGGACTGTATAATATGCTCTTCATGGCAACTATGGATAGCTGTTGAGCTGGTGAGCTACTTAAGGGAAATAGTCCTCACTTCACTTTCATACTCATGAGCTTCTGATCTGGTCCATTTATATAGCTTCAGCTTTATCATTAGACGATCCCTAAATTTCTGTCTCCTGCCCTAACCTCTCTACTAGCCTCCTATGCTCAATCTCTACTGGCCTATAACACAACTCTACAAGATATTCTTCCAATAACTCAAAGTCAACAGGCACAAAGTACCATCTTCCAGCTCCTGATTCCCAACCACCCAGGTTCAAAACTTCACCTTGATGATGGCTCCCCATGTCTTAGAGTCAGTGTTTAAAGGTTTCAAAAATTCACTCTTCTTTCAAAATCTCTGTCCTCTTTCTTTTCACTGTCCCTACCCAAGTCTCATATTTCCCTCTTGACCTGAACTTGCCCTATTGTTATCTCTCCATCTATTTCCTTCCCTGCCAATTCATTTTGCACCCTGCTGCCAGATAAATCATCCTAAAACTTATTTTCACCATTTTGCTCCTCTATCAAAAAAGCATATCGACCATCATCTATGAAGTAATCATGCCCTCCATCAACTTAAATCTGATTAGACTTCCAGACACAAGTTACAAGACAATAACAAATAGCAAATGACACCAATGGAAAGCAATCAACAAAATCCAGAATGTAGAAAGTTCTACAGGACAAATGATTTGGTATCTTCAGTAAATAAATTTCAAGGGGTTAAAAGAAAGAGAAGGATGGAAGGAAACTTACAGGTAAAAGAGTCTTAAACTTATCAAACTGCAAAATTTAAACCTTATTCGGATTCTATTTAAATGAACTGTAAAAAACATAATTACAATACCTGACACAACTTGAAATGTAAACACTGACTGGATATCTGATAAGAAAGAAATTATGTTTCAGGTACGGTTATGTTTTCTTTAAGAGTCCTTATCTTTTAGAGATTCATGTTGAAATACAGATAAAATAGTATAATCTCTAATTTTTTTTTTCCAAAATAAAGGAAAGGTAAAAGAGTAGGGGTAGAAAAGAAACAACATGACCGTAAATTGATAACTCCCAAAACTGGTGAAGTTGGATGGACGAGTACATGAAGGTTCATTATACGTGTCTATGTATTTCTGAACATATTTGAAATTTTCTATACCAAAAAAAAAAAAGAAAAGAAAAAAGTAACAGCCCTCTACCAAAAGGGGTAAAGTCCAAACTCAATCTCTTATTCATTCCAAATTATTCAACTTTATTTTTTTGGTAATACTTTCTAAGAAAACAAATGAACAAACAAGCCAAAAAACCTCCCTTCTCTTTACCTTTCTATACTACTATTCATATTATATATTCAACTCTAACGTAATGTGACATACAGCAAAAAATTATAGCAAGTAGAAATACATTACAATGTGCCAAGTTCCACTCTGTCCATGAACTCAGCAACTCTAACCCATTCTGACCTCTTCCTTTTACAATCTCCTCTAGCACTTGTGTTCACATAGAATATTTTTCCATGGGACCCTAAACTGCTGTATATTATGTTTTGTCTTAGGTTAAAATAATTTCATAGTGCTTTTATATGACCATTTTAAAAAAGAAGTATATTTTTCTCTTGGTTTTAATATGACCAAACCTATCTCTTAACCAGTGTCCATTAGAATCATTTAGAATCCTACTGAGGGAGGCTTTCCAGATGCGGGGTCAACAGGTAATTCTGATTCTATGTTCCTGTTTTAAGACAGTAGAGAAGACCAAACTAAGATTGACCATGACTAGTATAACAGAATCCAGAAGACTCCATAACCGGATCATGCATGTTTAAAACGGCAAACCATGGGACTCGACAGGTCACACCCAGCACACCGTCTGACCTCTGCATCAGTGCCTGTCACCTCAACCATGGCGATCTGATGCTCCACAACACAGCTGAGCTTCACAGAAAACTCTTCTTTCAGTAACTCTTTCATTAGCAGGACTCATTCAAATAATGGTGATTCTATAGGCTCAAATAAAAAGAAATACTATAACAGCAGGTTCTATATCATCTTTCACCTCAAAAGGTTTACGGTCAAAGGCATAAAATAATAACATCCTGCGTTTTAACTTCCACTCAATTTCTATATTAAGCTTTGTGTACTATGAAACACACACATCGGTAATGTCTTTGATTTCTATATTCTAAACTTTATCCAGAACGACAATATAAGCAATGAAAACTAACATAGTTACTAGAATACAGTCCTCACTGGAGTGACAAATAGGCACAGATGCACATCCTCAAAGGAACAGTAATCCCCAGAACTTCTTTGTGCTCCCTGCTGACAACCATTTCATAAAGGTAATATATATATATATATATAACAGAAAATTAAACTACTCCAAAAATAGGAGGGGAGCAGAGGGGGAAAGCAGGAAGAAAGGGGTGAGTAGAGGGTGTGGGAAAGGGAGGCTCGACGACCACTAACAGCTGTGACTACCAAAATATTCAGAACATTCAGATGATCTAATCTGAAGCCACTGCAATACATGAATGAAATAATCTTAATTTCCTTAATCTATACAGTAATGCAAAGGCTTGAACCAATTTTACTGCATTTATCAAAATCTTTGGCATTTTAAAAGTGGAGAAGCCAAATTTCTATTCAGTGACTCCTATTCTTCTTAAACTTGAAATCCTCAATCTTCGTAATGTGAAAACATGTACATATGTACAGATGTAAATACACTGCCTGCTATACATACACTTAGCAAAACGCCTAGTGTGACATATTCCTCAACACGAAGCCCTCGTTTTACAAATATATGGACTAAAATCATTTCAACTAAATAAATTAAAAGGGTATCACAGGTTTTAAATTAAATGTCAAGATGTCAAAGTATAACCCGGAGTCCATTTATAAACCACTGACTTAACAATTTAAAAAGATGAGGCAAGCTGAGTTCTACATTTGACCTTTTGGTGATAAAAAATTGATTTAAAATTCTTATCTCAGTTTTTCCATCTCTAAAATGGAGACAAAATGACATGATAAAAACAAAAGTCAAAGAGATTAATAAGATAAAAGAAAGCATTTTAGTGCTTGAGTCTAAAGTGACAGATAAAGTGTAATTACTGTAAGAATCTTTATAAGCTCACTTGAACAAAACAATTCCATGAAAGACCTGTATTTTCCTAAAGGCGACTTCAGTGGTCTTTGTTTTTATTTAATATGATCAAACTAGTAAAACTTGCTGAGCCTGGTAATCATTTAAACATTCTCTAACCAAGTAAGAGTAGTAGGCAAGAATAAAATGTTAGCCTTTATCTTGTGACCAAGACCCAGAGCAACAATCTCATACCACAGTCTGCTTCCAGTGGATCATTCTGCAAAATCAAACCTACAAACCCCACAATATTTTGGCAGAATAAAGATAGCCACAAATTCTTTGCCACTCTTCCCACTGAATGAACTGTGTTCTTCCCCCTTGAATCTGGGCTGCCCTTTTGACCAACAGAATGTGGCAGACGTGACAGCATGTAAAATCCAAAGGTGGGCCTTAGGACACGCTAACTTTAGGCTCTGCCTTTGCATTTTAGAATGCTCCTCACTAGAAGGCACCTGTCGTGTAAGAAGACCAAACACCTTGAGACCACCATGTGGCAAGGTCCTATGACAAGAAAAACCATGCAGAGAAACCTTCTTGGACTTCCTAATCCAGCCTGGTCTTTAGGTGAAGAAACCACGTGAACGATCACAGTTAATACCACATGAAGTAAAAAGGACCACCCAGCTGAGCCCTAACTAAATTTGTGACTCACAGAACTGGGAGCAAATAAAATGGCTGTGTCTTAAGCCACGAAGTTTCTCAGTAATATGGGATGCAGCAATGAACTAAAAGAACTACCACTATACAAGAACTTAGGCATACTTACCAATGATTTCCATGACCAGAATAGGTTAAGAAAAAAAATTTTTTTCTAATTCATGAAAATATAATCTTTGTTGCTCTAAAATCTCAGGTAGATAAGAGTAACAT
Organism: Rousettus aegyptiacus; assembly: GCF_014176215.1. Classification (NCBI taxonomy): domain Eukaryota; kingdom Metazoa; phylum Chordata; class Mammalia; order Chiroptera; family Pteropodidae; genus Rousettus; species Rousettus aegyptiacus. Next base: position 59,646,663 of record NW_023416288.1, read on the forward strand.
TAGTGAAGCAATGTCAGTTGCTTTAATTTCATTTAAATCATAGGACGAAACTCTATACTTCACACTCTTTCACCTGTCACCATTAATCACCACCACTTATTATGGCCTCTTTGTTCCTAGCAACCCCTTTGCTTTGGCCCAAGTGCACCAAAGCCTGATAAGCACGCGGCCTTCACGAGGACACTTAAATCATTTGAGGAGCACTTGGCCTTTAATGGTCCAAAGTCTCATACAAAACCAGACAAAGATAAGTTTTGGGCGTGTGGGGCTGAAAGGAAGACCTGCTACTTCTACCCTTGGGTCTGCTAGACTAAGGTCTAACCAGACACAAGTAGACCCTCCCCGGGTAACAGGAAATTTAAAGAGATCGGACTTTCCACCAGATCCACTTATTCTGGGCTATCAGCTGTCAAGCTGTTACTTTCTAAGTTTGTCCCTGTATTGAGGTATCCATGATGTTCACCTCAGGTTTCGCTGGCCTTATACTCCTGAGCACTCTGACTTGTGCATTTGCCACATCTACACTGGGAGCCAAAAGGATCTCTTTTGCTACTCATCAATTTGTGCTTTAAGCATTAGCAGTGAACATAAAATATCGGAAGAGTCTCGGCACTATAGAAGCTGAGCCCCATTTAGAGGAAGATTTCTCCTTTAGCTTACAAAGGTTAACTTAATTCTGTTCATAGGGCAACATACTATCTATCCATTTACAAGGCGGAACAAAAATTCTAGGAGTCGGCATCTTTCTGGAGACTCAGTAGCCTGGTTGACAACATGATTGTAATATGCCACCCAAAAATGAGGCTATCAAAGTTTTAAACGCTGAGAAATGATGAAACTATTTCTGCAGGAACAATTTCACAAGTTATCTGGCTTGAAATACTGACAAAAAGCTAGTTTTAAGGTATGGAATCCTCAGCTAGCCAAAATATCAAATGAAACGAAACCTAAGAATAAACTGGTTTCAGATCTGGATTCGAAATAGAAATTGCATCCGTCTCCTCAAGAAAGCTTTCCAGTTCATGGATCAGTACCAGTAAGATTTGTGGATTTTCCTACCCAACAGCAAACTTCAAGTTCTTTCTGCCTGAGGTTAATTTTATCATTATTTAAAGACTCATGTGGCAGTTAACAAAAGTAAAAATATTTTATGTTCTATCTCTGTTAATCTCCAGGAAAAAAGAGATCGAGGCCTAAAAATTGAAGTGACCTGTTTTGGGGGTCACCATCAGGGGCGAACAGTGTAACTGGACTCCCTGCCTCCATCTGCAGATCACTGCTTAGCACAGCGAAGGGTTACACATTTAAGCCAACAATGGCTAACTGGGCAGCGGTGTTTTTAAAAAAGAGATGAAAAAAGTGAGATTTTTTTCAGAATCACAGAACCTGAAAAATGGGTTTGTTCAAAGTGATTCTCTTATTTCCTATATTATGCAGAATCCCACAATAAATGGAATATTGTTTCTAATGTATCTCAACTTTATATACTTGATGTGCAGCCAATAGTGTGACAGGCATGTCACCAAGTAAGTGACATTTTGGAAGGTGCTGCTGAGCTCAAAGAGGCAAAAACATGTATTTCTATTATCACAGTTTCAAAAAAAAAAAGTGTGAAACTGAAAAAGGAGCGTCACGGTGTGTGGTCACAGGGCTGACACCAGGAGAAAACTCTGACACCCTGTTACTATGATAGCTACAGCCTTGTGTCCTCACTAAGCCGTCCCCAGACACAAATGCACTGAGACAAATGAGCCTTCCAACTACAGAATGGATCCTGCCTGCCAGGGAAAGCCCAGGCTCTAGGGGAGAAAAACTGCTGAAGTCTTTACAGGATCAAAAATTATTTTCTTTTCCAAGATTCAATAACAACAGAACAATTCAGTTTTTCAGCAAAAAAAAAAAAAAAAAAAAAACATTTTCCGTTCAAGGAAACACTGAAATTTGAACTCGAGACACTTGTAACTCCATTCATCATATGATCCCATTACCTTCATTCATGCTGGTACATACTTAACCGAAGGTGTCTTTTGGTCTTCTCAATGACTTTGTTCTCCAAGAATGACTTTAACAGAAAGAGTATTCCACCAACAAGTAGATGAAAACTAAATTGGCCCTAAGCATATAAAATTCTACGTGGAAACTGAAAACAAAAATCTTTTCTAAATCCATGCTGGGGAATATTCTCCTGTGTACTACTAGTGCCAGATTGCTATCATAGTAATGGTTGCACAACTCTGTAAATATACTAAAAATCACTGACATCTATACTTTAAATGGGTGAATCTTATGGTATGTAAATCATATCTCAATCAAGCTATTTAAATAAACAAATAACTCATTTCATAATATCAAGATAGGATTCCCAAATCACTCTTTTAAAACCACATATGTGAAAAGCAAAACTCATTTACTATGTGAAAAACATTTTTAGTCATTTTTACATTTTAAGTTAATGTCTGATAGAACTTAAAGTTTCTTAGTTTATTATAAATATTAATATGACATAAATAGGTTTTATTAGGTCATGTAGGAATCATGTACATTTGACAAAATATGAAAGCTAAGGCATGATATCTTATTTTGTTCCTGACCATAATTCTTCACAATAGTATTATAAATAGGATCCTAAAAGATTGATGAATTTAGAACATTTATCTAAGTCAAATAGCAGAGATCATAAAAACTTATGAAGTATTTTATAATCTTGTGAGACTAGGATTACATAGTCCATACCATACTATGTATTCGGGTTTCAAATGCCATAGTATTATGATAAAAAAAATTCTATTTGATGATATTATATATTCCAATAGAGTATGTTTGCATAATACAAACTATTTTTATTAGTATTTCATGGTATACCTCCTTTCATTTGTATATTTTTAATCTATCTACATATTTATATTTAAAGTATATCTCTCACACCCAAAATAAAAAACTTGTATTAAAACATGGATATATAGTCTTCAAAATACCACTGTTAAAAACGGTCAAAAAAAAGGCTATGAGTCTATGGCCATGCTACCCTGAACAAGCCCTATATCTGATCTCAGAAGCTAAGCAGGGTCGGGCCTGGTTAGTACTTGGATGGGAGACCACCCAGGAAGACCAGGTGCTGTAGGTATAAAAATATAAAAAATAAGGGATTGTAAACTGACAAGGTCCTTGTAATCTGTGAGGTCAATCAAGGGTTGCCTTGCCTAAAATAAATAAATAAATAAATCATTTTTAAAAGCAGGCTATGGAAATGTTCATGCTTAAGTGATACTAAAGGGACCTGGAAAATAAAGGCAATATCTAACCCTAGACCGGATTCTCTACTGGAGAAGAAAAAAAAAAAAAAAAAACTCTATCAAGTAGGATGTTACTGGGGCAACTGACAAAACTAGAACACAGAGAATAGATTTGACAATTTACTGTTAAACTGTTCAGAGAAAAATATTTGTGTGTGTGTGTGTGCATATACATACATGTACATATGTACAGATAGAGAAAACAACTGATAAAGTAAAATATTAATAGCTAAATCTGAATAAAGACATACATGGATGCCCACTGTACTATTCTTATTGTTACAACTCTTCTAAACATTTGAAATTTACAAATTAAAAAGTAATATAAAATGCATCTCATAAACAGTATGGTTGGGTCTTATTTTTTCTTGCTTTTAAGCCAATCTGACAAACTCTGCCTTTTAATTGAAGTGGCCAGTTCATTTACGTTTAATGCAATTACTTATAGGGTAAGTACAAGTCTAACACCTTGCTATTTTCTACTCATCCCATCTTTGCTTTGTTCTTTGCCTATCCTTCCTCTCCTGCTTTCTTTTAGAATAATTAAATATTTACTCACTATTCAGTTTTATCCCCTCTACAAACTTTTTAGCTATACGTCTATTTTACAATTTTAGCATTTGCTCTAGGGATGAAAACATGCATGCTGAACTTACCAGTACACTTTAGCCATCATGCCTCTTCCTATACGGGCATACCTCGTCTTATTGTGCTTCACAGATGTTATGCTTTTTACAAATTGAAGGCAAGACCCTTCAACAGCAAAAAGATTAGGACTCGCTTTACTGCAATACTCCTTTTATTGCCATTGCCCGGAATTGAACCTGCAGTATCTCCGCGGTAAGCCTGTATAATGTAAGAAACTTACAGCACTGCAGTTTCATTTATCCTACTCTCATCATTTGTATAATTATCACACATTTTACTCCTAAATATATTCTAAAACCCACAAATATTATTATTTTAGCTTTAAATAAAAATTAAACAATGAGAAAATTTTATTCTTACACACACATTTACCACTTTTGGTCCTCTTTATATTTTCCTATAGATGGTACCATCTGCATAATTTTCCTTTCCCTTAAAAAAAAAAAAAAAAAACCGTCTATAACATTTCTTGAAGTCCAGGTCTAGTGGTGACGAATTCTCTCAGCTTTAATCCCTCTGAAAAGGTCTCTATTTAACCTACATTTCAAAAAATATTTTCGGTGGATATAAAATTCCAGATTGACAATTTTTGTATTTTCCAGCCCTTTCAGGATGCCATCTATTGATTTCTAGCTTACACCGTTTCTCATGAGATGTTAGAAAAAAAATTTTATCATTGGCAATATGTCTTTTCCTCTGTCTATCTTTAAGATTTTTTTCTTTGGTTTTCAGCAACCTGATGATGATGTATCAAGGTTTTCCTAGTGTTAATCTTGCTCCAGATTTGTTGAGCTTCTTGGATCTGTGGGTTTATGTTTTTCAACAAATTTAGAAAATTTTGGTCACTGTTTCCTCTATAATTTTCTCTCCTTATCTCCCCCCTCTCCTTCCATACCTACAACCACACAAATGTTAGACTACATCATATTGTCCCATAGGACATTATGGCTTCGCTCATTTTTCTTCTCAGTCTAGTTTTCCCTGTGCTTCGGTATAAATTATTTCAATTGATTTATCTTCAAGTTCCCTGATACTTTCTTCTATAGTATGCAATCTGATGCTAAATCTGGTGAATTTTTCATTTCAGATATTATCAACTTTTTAAAATCCCAGTTATCGGTCACATTTTTTGGTGTTTTCACAATTATAACAATTGTATGCTCAACATTATGAACACTTTGTTACTGAGAATCTGGATTATAATGTCTCACTTTATAATGAGTTTTGTTCTGGCAGGCAATTAGTATGCGGGTAGATCAGGCTGATACCATAGATACTTAGTTTGGTCTCTGTCATGCGAGATCTACAGTAACCTTTACCCTACAACTAGAAGGGCCTTGTTCCTAAGACATAACCTTTCTGAGGTCACATCAAAAGCACAGGACATTCAACAAGTCCTCCCCACACTGAGTGGTTTGAACTCCAACATTTCCAAGCATTTGGCACCTTCTGGAATCTCCATGCAGCTCAGTCCCACAATCGCTCTTTCCTACCAGGCGTTGTGGTGTATGCAGCTTCATATTTGAACAAAGGATCACTGGTACTCCAGATTTTTGAGGCTCTTTCGCAATTCTTGCTTCACCAGTGCCCTAAACCACAAATCAAAGCTACCTCTACATCCCTGAACTCTAATCTCTGCCTTTTAGAGAGTCTGCTGCTGTTCAGGTTTCATGTGCTGTCGTTTGAAAAACATCCCCAAAGCAGCAGCTGGGATGACTGTGGAGCTCACCTCATACTTTCTCTTCTCAACTGACCGTGCTGACTGCCTGAGTTCACTCAGTCTTAGAGCTGCCTGCAACAGGCCTTTCAACATGGCCTGAAAATGAAGTCCTTAATTCTATTTTTGAAATCGCTTTAAAATCTATTGTCTTATTTCATCCTTAACATGAATTTGTAACACGAAAGGCACATATTACTCCCATATGATAGATTAGCCAACCAAGATACAAGAAGTTAAACAGCAAGTTTCTAAACAATAAAGGTATTTTACTTAATACCCGAATATTCATCAAACGCCTGCTACGAGCATATAGTAATTGACATAGAAGCAAAAAGGAACTCAGGGAACATGCTACCCATATTCTTTCTACTGAACCATCAATGAAGTACACAGACTGTACTACTGCCTCAAAAAAAAATGCCGAATGAATGAATAAATTCAATCATTCAGCCCACCAGGAACATGTCTATACTCTCAAAAATAACTACAACTTCCATTCATTATTTATTTATTAATGCAAAACTCCTATTTTCCATGCAAGTAATTTCATTCCTGTAGTTATATTTTTTCAATTCCCTACATATACTTAATTTTTTTCATATTAGTAGGTACTGTTAACCAAGACATTTCTATTTAGCTATGTCAAATTTGTTTCAGCTGACTCTTAAATGTATTATTTCTAATTTTCTGGCCAAATCAAATATATTTTACCGGCACATGGAGAGAAAATATAATAAAATTTCTAAATACCATCTCTGCAGCAACATATCAAACAGTAATACCATTCCTCCAATCTTAAACAAATCAAGCAAAATGATGTATTTACACTTATAGATTTATTCTCCTCTCAAAATTAGCTCTTGACCGGTGAGTGATTCACCCCAATGCATGGAAGGGTGGACTGTAGGAAAATGGTCATAAAGTTAACCAACATGTATGTTTATAAAATAGTGTTTAAGAACATTTTTATATTGATTACCTTATTATGTAACTAATTCCAGTGAAGTAAAGTACCTTACAACCAAAAGCCAAATACCATACATCCTTGATCACTACATACTGAGAAGCTCCTTCTGACTTTAAAGGCTGGCAAAAAAAGTTTGTTAAAAGGTCTTGTGAAGATGATAGAGTTCATGAGATCAGTAGCATCACCTTGAAACAAAAACATTACTTTCTCACCCTGTTTAAGAGAATATTGTAGGTGGTTCATTTTTCTGTCATCGTTCCAACCTGTTACTATGAGTCAAGATAGCATCCTTTGTAAAAAGGACCTTACCTGGAGGACATCTTGGATCTTCACCCACACATCTGCCATGTCGTATAATTTGACATCTTCCTGCTGAGTCAGTGGAGTCACGACGGCGTTCTGCAGGTAACCCAGGACCACAGAGTGTGCAGTGGCTACAGCATTAAACTTGTCAAACAGCAACTCCAGCAGTTCTAGAAGTAACCTAGCCAAAAACAACCAAGCAAGTAAATAACAAACATACACACAGAGATGATTTACACTTGGCTGCAAGAAAACCACCAGACTAAAGTGAAGTAGAACACTACAGGTAAACAGCACAATAACAGATTACAACAGGCTTAATTTCAAACAGTTGTATGATCTAAGAAACTTTGGAAAACTTATCTAAGCCTCGATTCCTCTGCTACAAAATGGAAATGACATAAGAATTTAAAAACCAACTGTAAAGCCTCTAAACCACCAGTAGCAGTGCAATACACAAACATTTCAGTGATTACAATACTACCATTTTGTACTCATGTAGACAGTTTCCCCCAAGGAATTCAGGCAATTTTTCAGACAGCAGTTCGGATGTCACATAGACCATGCTATTCCCTAGCAATAAATTGGCCACTTTGGTAAGGATACTAATCCTTTTAGTCGTGGACAGCTGTGCTTACTACATTCAAATGCATGGCTGAGGTTGCCTGAAAAAAATATACACCTGCCAAGCAATCTGACTTTCACCACAGGAAGCAGCTTAGTCATCCGCATTAACTCATTTTTCATAGTGAGAGATGCTGGACACATATTATTACATCAATTTTATATACTCAAGGACACAAAATGAGGTTGGAGGCAGCTGGGCCTAGAACAAAAGTTGATTTCCATGTCAGTGTATTTAGCCACCTACCTCTCACTACAGTTCTAGAATAAAGATGTATATTCAGAGATAGCTCGGAGCTTTATGTCATGGAAGCAAATAATTCCTCTACCACTGAGCTTGCAGTTTCACTGACCACCGGGCTCGGAATCTGCTTTTCCTCTGAACTTATATAGTATTTTATCTACTTCATTTTATCTGACTTAACCACATGTGGCTCACATACGTCTCAGTAAACATGGGTCACGTTTATTTATACATAGACGTTTTACCTCCCTTCTCCATTATTAGTCTTTCGGTGTAGGCACTGCTATATACATCTGTATACTTAGAAGGACTTAGGACAATGATCAGCAAACTCTGCTGAATGAATTTAATGTGGATACCATGAACAAGGACAAAAAATTTTGGATGTGACCTTTATTGCATATTGTGTGGCTCTCAGTTCGTAGTTTCTGAATAGACTTATAAACCAACCTGGAAAGTAGAAAAGCAAGGCAAAAGAGTTTGTCAGCAGTGTCAACTAACGAGATCTTATTACCATTAACAAAAGGTTATGACTACAATCTCATCTAAACATACAGCATGTTATCTATTCCTCTGGCTTCTTTACTGCCCAATTATTATAATTAATGCGTCATTGTGACAGCCAATAACTACCTTAAGATAAAACCCTAATACCTATTTGACAGTTTCATTTAGATGAATCAATAAAATTTATGTCATACTCTCAGTCTAGACTATACATAATCCAGAATTTACACACCGTGTTTATAAATAAGAGCCATCCTACCTTCTGAATGATGATTTTTAAAAATCTTTTAAAGGTCAATTTATGTTTATACTCATATATACCTAAAACGATTCTTCTTTCTCATGTTTGTTATTGGAGAATTACTCAAATATCAGCAAAGAGAGGGACAAATTACTAACAGGAGTGTCTGACACAACAGCCAAAATAGTTAATTCAGTGCAGGGAAATAATCTGTATAAAAGTGGTATCTGGCATCACAGAGTAAATGCCTGATTAAGTGAAGGTCCTATTTTTCAAAAAAAAGATTTATGTTGAGTAGGTAAGCTTGTGGTTCCCAAATATCAATCCACAGACCATAATGTATTTATCAGTGGTGCGTAGCAAAATAAGAAAAATAAGGCCATATATTGACTTTTCACAAAGCTAAATTTGTTTGATATTTTTTTGTACTCTCTTGACAGGAAAATCTGTTATTTTCTCTCATGGTGGCAGTTATATTGCCAAATGTCCCTACTTGACAAAATTAAAACTTTATAACCTTATGTTATACTCCAACATTTTGTGAAATCATATCGATCCATGACATTCAGAAGCCTGAGGCACACTGATGTCCGACTTCCCAACGGCATGAAGTTCTAGGTACATGCCTGCGAAGCAGCAATGAAGCGGAAAACACCAGAAGAGAAGTGGCTCCTCTGAACGGAGGAGTGCTGTCTGGTTATCTCCAGAGCCACCAGCTCATGACTGCTACTCAAGGACAAGAGCAACTCAGAAACCAGGGGACGTGCTCTATTTAGAATAAAGAGACCTAGCAGGGAACTGAGGTGTAAGATGAGATCCATGGTAACTATTAACATCATAGAAAGAGCGATCCCTCGATAAAATATGGAGAGTGCCAACTTCCTTCACTCCTAAATGATCAAGGCCAAGACAGATCTGCTGCAGTGTGACCACCGTAGCCACAGGAGAGACTAAACGGGGGAAGGAAAAAGGGAGAAGAGACAGGCGAGACGTGGTGAGATTCTACTCGTAGCACTTGCTGACTTTGAAACACCCATTTCAAAAAAAGAGAAGTTCTCATTTGCCTTCTCATCACACAATCATGGCAATAATAAAACCTGAAGCTCCAAAATCAAAATTATAACCTTTTGTGCTGTAAATGATACTGTCAAGAGAGTAAAAAGATAACCAATAAAATGAGAGAAACGATTTAGACATCACATGCCTGATAAAGAATTTATAGTTAGAATATCTAAAGAAGGCTCACAACTCATAACAAAAATACAAATAACTGAATTTAAAAGTGGAGAAAGGATCTATCTGAATACACATTTCTCCAAAGAAAATATATGACCACCAATGAGAAAACAAAAAGACGTTCAATATTGTTAGCCATCAGAAACATACAAATCAAAACCGCGAGATACCACTCCAACCCACCAGGATGGCTGTAATCAAACAGACAATAAAAAGTGTCGGTAAGGACGTAGAGAAATTACAACTCTTATACATTGCTGGTGAGAATGTAAAATGTTACAGCTTCTTTGGAAAACAGTTTGGCAGCTCCTCAAACCATTAAACACAGAGTTACTATATGGACCCAGCAATCCCATTCCTAAGTGTGTACCCAAGACACACAAAAACAAACATGTGCACAAAAACTTGTATGCAAATGCTCATAATAGCATTATTCGTAATAGTAATATTAAATAGTAAAAGGGTAAAAGTGGAAACAATCCAACTGTCCATCAACTGACTAATGAGCAAACAAAACATGGTACTTCATACAAAAGCATATGACTTGACTATAAACGGAATGAAGTACTGATACGTGCTACAACGTGCACGAACCTCGAAAACATTATGCTAGGTGAACAAGTCAGAAAATTACATAACGTACTATGCTATTTACACGAAATATCCAGAATAGGCAAATTTATAGAGACAGAAAATATATTTGTGGTTACTTGGGTGGATGGGAATTGACTAATAAAGGGATTTGTTTTGGGTTAGCAAAAAGAATGTTCTGGAATTAGACAGTGGTGATGGTTGCGTAATCCTGTGAATCATCTAAAAACCAATGAATTCTGTACTTTCAGTGGGTAAATTGTATAGCATGTGAATTATATGTCAATATATCTATTTTTTAAAAAACCATCAGCTATGGCTCTGGGTGAAGACAGTAAGGGCCGAACAGGAAAAAAAAAAATGTAAAAGCAGAGAAAGAAGGAACATGGTATCCTAAAATGTGAAGTTTGAAAGCTGACCCCTTCAGATTCTTACTACCAAGAGATATTAGCTCTTTGCTTCTGAATCACTTGTTTTTTGTTTGTTTTTCCTTCTAATATAAGTAACTTGTAAGAAACGAAACAAATTCACTCTTTCCTAGCATTGATCATTCCTAACCTTTTAATTACGAAAAAAATCTGTCAACTTTTCCAAGTATTCCCATCTGTAAAATCAAAGCATTCATTAATACCTGTTCTAGAAGCCTCACAGAACTGCTACAAGGATCAAATCAGAAAACTGAATAGAACCAGTCAAGGAAATAGTACGATATTAAAGAGAGGAAAAAGTCAAGATTCCTCTGTCTGGGTTTCTAGCTTGATCTACTCTGAAGGAGGGAGAGAGGGGGAGGAGGGAGAGAAGGGGGGGAGGAGGGGACAGAGAGAGAGAGAGAGAGAGAGACAGAGAGACAGAGAGAGAGAGAGAGAGAGAGAGAGAGAGAGAGAGAGAGAGAAAGAGAAAGTTTGGAAGGAGCATGTTAGGTTTAGATCTGATTATGTTAAGGTATTAGGTACTTGGATAGTCAAGTCTGGTGCTCAGAAGAGAGACTGACATTGGAAACTTAAAAAGTAAGAAATATCTGAGAGAATGAGACTACGCAGGGATAATATGCAGAATAAGAAAAAAGAAAAGCAAGCAAGGTCCCACAGCCAACATTCCCTGAAACAGCAGCATCGAAAAGATGGTTAGGAAGTAACTAGGGAGGAGGAAGGAAGTCAGTCAGGAAGGAAAATTTTAGAAGACAAAGGAGAGTATCAACAGAGTCAAAGGCTACACAGGAGTCAGATAAGGTAAAGAGAGAAATTTACAACTCAGAGGTTCCCAGTAACCTTGGCAGGAAGGGTTTCAGAGGAGCACGGGAAGCTGAACTCAGCAGTGGGATGAAGAGTAAATGGCTAATGAGGAAAAAGAAACCAAAGTCAATCACATACTTTGCAACCAACATATCCTCTCTTGAAAAAAGAGAAAGTAAGACGACTCGCCCCTGATGCATCAACAAATAAAAGACATTAGGAATCATTCACGTAAACAGAACGTATCCGCACTAGTTGACCCAATTTAAAGCTACCAGAAATAAACTGAAATATATTGTTAATATTCATATACACTTTGACTTCCCACACAATGCTATGTTGAGAAAACAAGGGTTTGCCTTTAGCTGCAGACATACTCAGAATGACCTAAACACACAAAGCCCCACTAAAATCATTCCCAGCTCCATTCCCACCACAAAATATTAAATAAATAAGAGATAAAACACTACATTGCAGTTAGCTCAGTTGCTTAAATCCTGTGAGGCTCAAGGTTTTCACCACTGATCTAAAAGACAATAGAGCAGGCAGAATCATTAAATTACTAGATGATTCCTTAAACTGAATTAAGAGACAGCCTCATATAGAAATAAGCCTAAGAACCTTAGAGATTAGAATTTCAATTAATTGTAATTTCTACCCTTCAGAAGAAAATAACACTCATTCTCACTCTCTCTCTCTCTCCCCACCCTACCTCACACACACACACACACACACACCCACCCCCACAGAGGTTATTTCAAGAGTTAGAAAACAGTGAGAGAAACTATTGCTCCTGGGATGGCAATGTGGTACAAATGCCAGCATAAAGGACTGTCATTAGAAACCTAGACTTGACACCAGCTCTCTACTAAATAGCCATGGAACTGTTCCAGATTCCTGGTTCCTGAAACAGAACTTTCCTCAAATACAATTTCATAAACACGAATTGATTGTGAGAATTAAATGCAAAGTTATACGGAAAAGTGTAATGAAAAGCAATTAGTTATTTATGCACCTTTAGCAGTTACCATCTGGAGGAAACTAAAACGGAGACAAGAGCTGCTGCGCATGCCGCACGTCCGCCTGCGTCTCCGCCCGACCCTCGGCGTGGGGGGCAGAGCGCTGCTCGTCGTGTTCCAGAAGCCGGTCCCATGTCATCCCACAAAACTCCCTTTCTAATCTAATTTCTTGGCGTTGGGGTTCTGTGACTTGTAACCAAAAGATGCTTAATTCACAGAAGAGCTAATTCTTTCATTTCTCTGTAATTCTATAATTGCTCCGAACAAAATCAGATGATCACAATGGACTGTGTAAAGTGACAAAAAAGTGACATGCATGGCCTCCTAGGCCAGAAAGTGAAAACGGAGTCCCTGTTCACGCTTCTTTGTAACCACACCTTGACCCTAACACATGTCCCAATGCCCGGAATGGAAAAAGCACTCAAATTTTGTGGGTGTCCAAGTCCATGATGAGTAAAAGCATGAGCAATGTAGGGTGGCAGTATTAGAAGTCTAGAATTAGAGACACCAGCTTGGGGCCCTCTGCATGCAGCTGGCAGCTAAAGCTGTCAAAATGGAAGAGACTCCTAAAATAGTAAGGCTGACGTGAAATGACGATGATGAGGATGATAGCAACAAAGATGACAACAAAGACCACCACGTCAACAACAGCCACAATGATTAGAACATGCCAGGCACTGCGTGAAGTGCTTTATTTGGATTATCTCATAAAATTCTCTCTCAAGACAACTCTCTGAGGAAGGTACAGTAAGTCCTCAATGTCAATGATCGATTCCGGAACTCAAAGCAAAACAGCATGTAACAAAACCAATTTAACCAACAGCTAATGAGGCATAAACAAGGGTTGAGCTTCTACAGCATCCCATCAACATTATAATAAAACTTGGAACAAAACGTTATTCAAGGACCTGCTGGACCACTTTTATCCTCATTTGGAGACAAGGAAAACAAAGCTCATAAATAAAGAGAGTACAAAGGACTGAATTTTGGAGAATGTTCCTATAAAGGGGTGTTAGGAAAAAAGAAAGTATTTTAAGAAAAGAGGCCAAAGAGGTATCGGTACTGTAGGATGCTAGGGAAACCAAGGCTGGGAAGAGAATCAGCAGAACCGTCTGTGTTACCTCTACTTTCCCACTGCGCACTGGCACTCTACGAAAACACTCTTGCTAAAGTCTCAGATGACACTTTGCTTAATCTAATAGTCACCCTTCTGTCTTTATTCACATAAGTGCAGCCCCTGTTTCCACTGACCACTCACTCCTAGAAACACTGCCTTCCACTGGCTCCACAACCCCGCACTCCGCCACTTTCCCTCCACCTCTCTGGTTCTCCTTCTCAGCAACCTCTCCCTCCGCCTGTTGTTTGAATGCTGTGAACTATTCTCAATCCTCATGCTCTCCGTGTGAACTCATTCGCCACTATGTCCTCAGCTCTGCATCCACTAATGACTCCCAAACATACCTCTGGCCAGACCATTCCCCTAAGCCGTAGACCTCAAACGTAGGATGTGTTCTATGGAACTCATCAAATTCCGCTCCAAACCTACTTCTCCAGGTTCCCTAAGTCAGTAAATGGTACCACTTGTTCCAGCAAATAATCCCCACCCCACCCGTCAAATCCAATCAATCCCCAACTTCTTTTACTTCTTCCTCCTTATTTTCTGTCAAATAGGCCCACTTCACTCCACTGTCACTGTTACTCTGCTAATGCAGGTCGTATCATCTCTTCCCTGGGTTATTAAAACAGCCCTTCTGTCCTTGCCTCTCCCCCTCTAGAATGTAAACTCATTGAGAGTTAAGAACTATGTCTGATGTATCACTATATTTTAGTTTTTGTCATAATATCCAGAACATGATAGGCAATAAATAAGTATCTGCTGAAAAAAAAAGAAAAAAGAAAAAAAAAATGAGCTCTAATAGATGGAAGAGGTAGAGACCTGATTATGGATAATAAATAGCAAGGAAATGAATTTATAGATTATAATATTCTGGTTTTAGAAGACCAGAATTACAGCTATTTCACATAAAACTACTTTCTCAAAAAGATAACCTTATCAACCTCAACATAAGAACCATAAGAGTACAGTTACAAGCTGAAAAATACATGTTCAGAGCTAACATAATGCTGTAATAAAATGTATTTTAAGCCTTAAACACACGCACGCACACACACACACACACACACACGAAAACTGCCAAGATGAAGAACATATTTGTCCTTTAAACACTCATCTAATTACCTGGCAAATTTTAAAAACAGCCTTATTATATGTATAAGTAAAATGTTGCTTTTGCTTCCCGATCTATTAACTTCCTACCCAAAGTTATCCCTATGTGTCTCGTTTTCAAGCACTCCCATGAAAAAAGGCAGAGAAGTAAGAAGAAAATGTTAAGGAATAGTCACAATTGCACAAGGAAAGAAGTGTCTATTGTATAGAACTGTATCATCAAGCTGTGAAAAACATTTAATTTTGAAGGTGAGATACAACTATCTGAATCTAAATTTAACATCCAGGAAACCTTGAATTAGTCATTTGGCTGGAAAACACATGTTTTCAGCCAAGAAGCAGCCTTACTTGGTCACAAAGCAAAGACACACACACACGCAGGCAGAATCAGTTCTATTCTCCTACTTATCTGCTGAAACCTTAATATCAGGGTTCTGCATTTTCCCCCTAACAGACAAAGGCAATAACCACAGAATATTTCCCTACTACTACTCGGATCTAAAAGGTAAGAAAATACTGAACTCTGAACTTAGATTTTAATCATCATTACTTCATATCAAAATGGTTTTAGTTTTACATAGCTTTATCTCACATATATATTTTTGTAATAAACTTGGCTGAGCTAGTATTTTTCATTTCAAATAGGACATAGTCACATTTAATCTCTAAGGTTATCTAATACCTGCTTTTAAGAGGTAGCAATAAGTTTCACCACTTACTAATAACAATATTCATGTAAAAAGAAGTTACTATTTAAAGAGTGCTGACTAATTCTCCATCTGCACTATGAAAAGAACAGGAAAAAACTATTAGCAATGTAGAATGAAACACAGTAAAAATAACGCAGAACTGGGCTCTAGACACTTCCTTCCTGTGTCACTTCCCTACTTAACACGTCAGCCTCTCAGGCTCAGTGTCTAAATTCTGGAGAGATGACTAGGAAGGAATTTCTCATTCTAATGTGCAGCAAATTACTGGCTACAATTACAAAATAAACCCAGGCTCCCTTTCTTTTAATTAAAGTATTAGTTATCATTCTCTCGTAAGCTTTTCCCAGGATAATCTCTTCAATAAAATGTGTTCAGAGAACTGGACTACCACATGCAAAAGCATGAAAGTGGACCACTAACGTACACCATATCCAAAAAGCAATCTTTAGAAGAAAACATAGGGGCAAGCACTTTGACAACCGTTTGGCAATGATTTTTTGGATGTGACAACAAAATCAAAGGCAACAAGAGAAAAAATAGGTGAAGCTACATCAAATTAAAAAGCACATGCACAGCAAAAGAAATCGTCAACAAAATGAAGAACAACCTACACAATGTGAGAACATATTTGCAAATCGTATAACTGATAAGGGGTTAATAATCCAAAATATAAAAAGAACTCACACAACTCAAAAAACAAAACCAACAATAAGACTTTAAAATGATCAGGGGAACTGAACAGACATTTTTCCAAAGAAGACATACAAATGACCAAAAAGTACATGAAAAGGTGCCCAACCGCATTAATCATCAGAGAAACGTAAATTAAAATCACCATGAGATATCACCTCACATGTTACGATGGTTATCATCAAAAAGAGTAAATACGTGTTGGCGAAGATATAGAGAAATGGGTTCCTTGTGCATTGTTGGGTGGGAATGTGAACTGGTGCAGCCACTATGAAAAATAGTATGAATGTTACTCAAAGAAGTAAAAACAGAACAATCAAAAGCTCCGGCAATTCCACTTCTGGGTGCATATCCAAAGGAAATGAAAACAGGATCTCAGAGAGATATCTGCACCCCCATGTTCACTGCAGCATTACTTATAATGGCCAAGATAAGGAAACAACCTGAGCATCCATCAACAGGTGAATGGATAAAGAATATGGGGCATGTATTATATGCAATGTAATATTATTCCGCCATGAGAAGGAAGGATATCCCACTCCTTGAGATGACATGGATGGACTTTGAGGGCATTATGCTGAGTGAAATCTGACAAAGACAAATACTATAAATCACTTACATGTAGAATCTAAAAGAAAGAAAGAAAGAAGTAGATACTAGAACAGTGATTGTCAGGGGCTGGGGGAGTGAAGGAAATGGGGAGACAGCTGTCAAAAAGCACAAACTTCCAACTCTATGATGAATAAATTCTGGGATCTAGAGTACAGCATGGTGATTACAGTTAATAATACTGTATTATATATTTGAAAGTTGCTAAGAGAGATCTTGACTCTTCCAACCACAAAAAGATATGTGATTACTTGATGTGATGCAGGTGTTAGCCAGTGCTATCATGGTACTCATTTTGCAATACATAAGTGTATCACATCAACAGGTCATATGCTTTAAACTTACACAATGTTATGTGTCAATTATGTCTCAATAAATCTAGGGTGGGTGAAAAGCCTTTTCTCCATTCCGAAATTAATATTTCATCATAGTGGAACACCAGAAAAATTATAAATTCACTTCCCAGTTAAGATTTTAAGTGCGTATTCTTAGAATTTAGTTGTATATTAGTCTCAGTACAAGAATATACTGAGTCTCTAGGGGAATTGTTTTGGTTTCTAAGCCATCAGTTTGATTCTCAGGTAAGCTAATTAAGATCCATTTACTCTATGGCTGCTTATCAGACTTATTAACATGTCCAGCTATCTTTGAGAGGCCTGCCATTGATCGCAATGGGGGGTGTGGGAGAATGGATATGTCAGCGCAGACATCCCTTTCTCCGGAAGAAAAACAAAATCAGGCCCTGGAAATGAGAAAGTCATGTTTATATGAGCCAAAAGCAAATTTACATGGTAGAGAGAGACTACTTCTACTCTTAATTCCACCACCACCAAACTTTGTGAACTGTCAAATTACTTCGGCTTTCACATTTCCCTGGGTAAATCTGGGATTAATAATAACGCCCCCACCTGTGACGAGGCCAATGGTGAGGCTCACTCAGGTGAGACACCAGATGGCACACCGCTTTGCAAAGCATAAATGCTACAAAACTGCAAACTCCATGATGTCTGTGATGTTATAAAGAATGTTTGCAAACTTTACTGCACGTAAGAATCATCTGAAGCATGTACTCCTGTGGGCCCTGCACCCAGAGATTCTGACTTAATCACCCCTCCACCACAGGGGTAATTTGCATCCCTAACTCTCAAGTGACACTGGTGGTGATTCTTAGATCCCACTGTGAGCAGCGCTGATATTTAAAAATAAATAAAAATTGTCTTCTTATTAAAAATTGTCTTTGAACCTTTCACTTATTCATTAAACTCCTCGAACATTTAACATATGCTCATTCCTAAATCAGATTGCAAACACAAAGTTCACTCCCTTCTTAGCAGCTCAATCTGGTTAGACACCATAATAATTGGAGGGACCAGGTGCTTGAGGAGCCCAGGAGAAATACAACCTGAGACACGTCCACAAAGGTGCTTTAATCATATCTGACACCACCCCTAAATATCACCAAGGGAAAATTTCATTTAACGCAAGTCTTTGTACGTTTCCACAATGAAAAAGATTGAGTTAGTTTGTGTGTGGAGTATCTTTTGTATTGTGATACTCACAAGTACAGAGAAAATGACAAGACCGAAGGCAGCTCCCACTATCAGCCAAAGAGAGAAGTGGCCTTGATGCAGCATGAAGGCGGATACCCGGTAACATTATCAGGAATGACCCATTCAATAAATTTTAGCTATTATTCCCTTAATTGGTGCAATCTCTAATTTAAACCTGCTGTAGTACGCGAAAAGAGAAATCAAAAACCTTCTTCTTTTACTCTGACAAATATAAAACAATGATTTAGAAAATGTAATACTGAGGAAGACATCTGGCTTATCCAGCCAAGCACCCTTTCTCTAGAGACTAAAACCAAAGGACAATATACAATCAGAAAGACAGCTGTCTGACTTCATGTTTACAAAAGAGCTATAAACATTACTGACTTCAGTAATTCACCATGTTATGAAGCTATCAATTAATTTATATAAGTCTTACTAGAAAATACATAGATTTGGGACCAGTACCTACCTTCTATGGCAATGAATTGTATATTTTAGTTAACAACTGGTATAATAAGTCCCATATGTAAAATTAATTCCTGTCATTTGTTTTAAAAATATTTCAGTAAAGCTGCAGGGAATATATTCCAGTTGAGGAACAGTGGAATTTCTATAAGTCCCTGTTTCATCCTATTCATACCCTTCAGTGTTTAATAGCTGGGTGTATTTAAAGCATGTTCTCACTGATACATGTAATCAAAAGCAGAGATTTAATCAAATGGAATCATAATCACCGAAGTCAAATTTACTTGCTTCCCGCCTGCTTTGATTTGAATTAACTACTCATCTAAATTACATCGAGGCCCTTCCGGATTCCGAGCATGTCCAGGTGCTACATGCAGTGCTTGGGAATGGCTACAGGAAGGCACAAGGACAAACGCTTGACCTTGCTTCAAAGCTGCTCTTCCCGACTGTTCTGTAAAATAAAATGACCAATCTCACAAAATCCTACATTTCAGATACAAGAGTAAGAGAGAGATGAAAGATAATGCTACTTTTCTGAACAAGAAACACATGCCTCACTCTAGCCATAGGTCTAAGGAAATCATGAAAAATATTGTATTTATTTCTCTTTTCATAAACACTCTGCTTGTACTACAAAGCTAACCTTGGCACCTGTGTCATTAGATCTTCTTATAGATAAAACCACTTTTTAAGACTCCTCTATTACAACAACATGGCCTCATTCCGACGTCTGGATTCTAAATTTTTAAAATATTTTTAAATACTTTTATTTTCAACATTTAGAGCAATAATTCAATGTATTCCTACAAATCTACAGCCTTCATAGACTGAGAAACCAAAAAAAAAAAAAAATTAGGAAAAGCAAATAACAACCTTGAAAAGACTACGACTATAAAGTAGATGATTCAGCATTAGAATTACTCAGCACTCATTCAGCTAACACTGGCAATCGATTACATGACAGACACATGGAAAGCAGAACTGAAAAGGGGTATACAGTCCACCACAATACAGTGTAATAAGTGTTATATCTGTTTAAAAGTCGTGTAGCCACTTTTTCGGATTCTAGATGAATCAAAAATATAGATATTAAAAATGTACTAGAAGAAAGTTTGGGAAATTTTTCTTGTAATCTAAAAGGGACGGAGTCTTAAGTTTGACACAAAACCCAGAAGCCAAAAAAGAAAATACTGATAAATGTAACCTCATAAAAATAAAAACAAATGTCTAAATCCAGACATCATAAAGTCAAAAGGGAAACGAGGGGATATTGTGATATAAATGTCTAAAAACTAATTTTCTTAATATATAAAGAGTTCCGGCAAATCAATAATAAAAAAAAAACTAGAAAAAGATAGTTCACTGTAAAAGGACATAAACATTACTTGAACATTTCTGCAATTTTCAAATGTTAAAAAAGTAAACAAACTAGCATAATGACCCACCCTATGTCTATCACCCTACTTCAGTAAGTATCATTTATGACTAATCTTGTTTTATCTATACCTCTACCCACTCTCAACCCGAATTATTTTGAAGTAATATATCTAGCTATAACCCAAATATCATAACAAATCATTTTTTATACAAATGAAAATAAGTTTAACCTCACTTATGTCTTCTTGAAAAATGCACATCTAACCCACCTTGGAAATACTGCTTTTCACCTATCATATTGGCAAAGATAAAAATGTTTGATAATACAATCTATTGACGAAGGAATATAGGAACTCTCAAACATTACGGATGACATGAGAACTAGGTATTGTATGCTTGGCAATAATTATAAAAATTTAATCAACCACGGAGGTCAGTAAAACTTTGAAAATGGCATATTAAGAATCTGGCTGCTTTCCTTCACATTTATTATATGTCGATATCAAGCTAACTGTACAACTAGAAAAAAAACTGGTAGGTGCTATCAAATGAATGGAGCTTTGATAACTACAACTAGTACCAAGCAATAAAAGCCGTCTTCATTAAAACACACACACACACACACACACACGACTTCCCCTCATGCCCACCTACTCAGACCAGCTCAGGGTCCCATGGTTACATGCTCGCATGATACACGGTTTTTCCTCTGTTGTGCTTAACACAATTTGTAGTAATATACTTATCTCGGGGTTCTCTGATTAATGTCTTTCTTACTCTCTAGACTTTTAACTCCGTAAGGACAGAGACCACATCTTATTTGCTTGACCCAATTTCTGGCCCGTGGCAGATATTAAGTATACATGGAATTCAATCTTTCATTCAACAAATATTTACCCCGAGTCAGGTGGGTACTGTGCTAGATTCTGGAGATATGATGCTGAATAAGGCAAACGAATGTTTTCTTCTCTTGCAGCTTCTTTTCTATGAGCAGTCGGATAATAACCAAACACACACACAAACACACACATCACAAAAAGTGATCTAACTGACACGATCCATTTGATCTGCAAAAAGGTATTATATTTTTCCATACTGATATTCCCAATAGATTTTCATTTTTAGTTATTTCTCCTGATTAAAATAACTCGAATACTTTAAATTAATTCTTAAAACACAAATTTATTTTTCACTATAATCTAACAGATCCAAAATAGAGTGGAAAAATAAAACATACAACCTTACTATCAAATACAAATACTTTTAACATTAAAGTATATCTTTCCTGTGTTTTCCACAAAACTTTCAACATGACTTTCAAAGTGGGCACTGATCATGCCCTGTTCTCTGCTTTTTTATCACTTACTCTTCTTTCACTCATAATAAAGATCTAGGAACATTGCAAAATGGCCTCTTCCCAAAAGAGAAAAAGGTCTCCCTGGCAACCACAATTTCATTCAATCTTTTCTGCCCTCTTCAAGACCAAGTTCTCCAAAGCAAAACAGACCTCCAACACCTCCCTCTGCAATGAATTTTCTGCCTTAACGTTTAAACGGGACCATATTCAAATAGACGGAGTGGTTGCCTTACACATGCCAATCATTCTTTTCTTTTTTATACTCTTGACAAGATATCACACCTTTGAAGGGATTTTATTTCTTCCATGTTTTCTTCATGCCTTTGTTTGTTAAATATTAGAGAACTTCTTCCAGTTTCTTTGAAATAAAATTGATATGAAAATGCTCGTGAGCTAGATTTTGGGAAAGAATCAATGATTAGGCAGTAGGAGCTGAAGAAGCTGGTTAGGAGCTGCACAGGCAGCAGATCGCATTAGCTGTCTGAAATTGAAGACACTGCCTGACTCTGTGAGGACAGTATGGGTAGCGGGTGGTCCTGGGAGATTAGCAAAGCACATGTTATTACTCTAATGTTTATCGAGGTGGCAACAATAATAGTGGAATATTTTCCTTTAATAGGAAGCATAGGTTTATAGATACTAGACAGATTATGAATGAACAGAAAGACAAATAGTCTTCCTATAAACAGACAACAGATACTTTGGGAAATGTTAGTTTAGATAGCTTGGGGAAGGGGAATCAAAAATAAAATCCAATATGTGGATCACCAAAGTGATTTTTAAAAAATGGCTATGAATGTATTCTGGTTCTGTAGGACAGAATTCACTAGCCTACTTCCTTCTACTTTTCTAGCAAAATAGCACACAACATTAATTCTCTTTACATAAAGACAAATGGAAAAAAAAGCCTGCAATGCATCACAACCAGAATATATTAAATAAGATGATGCTGAACAATGAAACATTTAGAAAAAGTTACAGTGCCGGTATCTTGCCTCACAGTAGCATTTATATGCTAATGATCTGGAATAGGTTATTTCATTGAGGGATGAGGAAGAAAATATGCGTCCCAGGGAAGAAGGAATCACGGTTCTTTTTGCCAATGCTCTAACTTTCTTTTAGAAAAACAGATTCTTATAACATTAGCATTAGATTCCTTGCAGTGGTAATAAAATAAAATAAAATAAAAAATAATCCCAAATACTGTAACTTGACTTCTCTCTAAAATAAGTGCCACTAACTCCTCCCAGTAAAGTTGAATAAACACAAAGTACCATCCAAGCTTCAAGGAACAATCTCACAAAATTCCTTCTCAATCTTCTAAACCTCTAGAAGCAACAATGCAAATCACTTTTGCATAACGTTTCTAAGATAATTATTTCTTGACAAGTTTTTAAAAAGCACTTGATAGCACCCAGCCACAACAGACTAGTTCAAAATTATCAGTCATTTAGAATCTCAGGCCAAGAATTTAATCTTTGATCTTCAAAAAATGGTTTACCACAAACATTTGCGTTTTCTGTACTATTTTTATCACAAAGAATTTGGGCCCAAATTTTCAGATTTGTACATTTTATAAAATGGGATCATGTTACAGACATGAAACCAAGACAAATAGCTTGTTCACTTGCCAGTGTCCAATATGTATATCCTGTCTACAAAAGCCTTTAAAATATTGACCAAAAAATGAAAAAGGAAGAGTCCCTCCTGCTGACTCATTCTTCACAGAGAAACATTTATTATTTCCAGAGGCAGCATGCTGAATTTCCACTTCCACTGTTGGGTTTCCACTCGTGACTTCCAGAAGGGGCTTAAGGAACAGAAGAGGAAGAGGTCAAAATCCTTTGAAAGACGCACTGCTTTTAAGGGTACTGTAATAAGATCTGCAGAGAAGTTATCGATCCATGCCTTTTTGTTTTATTTCCAATATATACTATAGTTATGTTATTTCCCTATGAAAGTTCAGTGTATTCTATTCCTCTAGGGACTCGCAGCAACAAGGCAAGCAGCAAATCAAAATTTTGTAGTATTCATGAGTAAGGAGGTAAAAGGTCTTCGAGGAAATCCAGGCACCAGGCAAAGAAAGAAGAAAAGGAAAGTTCAATTTAGGACCATTCCCCAGCTTCTCTGGATCATAATATGAGTGGATCAAGAACATGGAATTTGAGGAAAGAACCAAGAAGATAAACTTGTATATTCATATACACACATATGCATGTTAAAGTACTTACGCTATTCTACTAAACGCTAACTATATATCCTCATCTGACACAAGACAAGCAACACTATAAGACAGGTATTATTCTCCTCAAATTATAGACCTGGCATTCAAAGTCAGGTCTGTTTGACTCTAAAACCCTTGCTTGTTCATGAAAACTTATGATTTGAAATATTCTGTGGCAGGAGGGGGGTATAGGATGGTTTCTTCAACAATCACACTTTCAAATTTACAAGGAAATTCATTTTTGAAGAGTTTAAAGTATAATTAAAATCAATGTTATTTAGATACATAAAATATAAAAATGTAATTAATTTTTCCAAATATTTTAAAGGAAGCCTGGAGAATTCTATACTAAGTAAGCTACTATTATTTCTCCTTTTAATTTATTTTCTTTTAAAAGTAATTTTAAAGCCCTAATTACAAATAGCAGTATTCCCTTAACAACGTGTCAACAAGATCAGGATCCCTTCTACACACTGTCTAGCACCTCCCAGGAAGTCACATTATTTGAGCAACTGAGAAGATATGCTCTACTTTGCCCTCTGTTCTCAGATGAAATTGTAGTTTCCACTGGCCTCCCCCACCACACCACCACTAACCCCTCGCCAAACTCCTGCCTTGCCCACGTCTGGTATATGCAGAGGACTTGTGGGGAGAAACAGAGATGGAGGAGGGAACAGTGACTTATACAAAGTAAATTCGGATTTTCTAGGAAAGCCTCAATTACAAATATCTTGCCCCACCACCAGATGGCATTAGTCTAGGACCTAAACTTCAGTTAGGAAAAAATGATCTCCCAGTGTCTGATAGTCAAGACAGAGTTTGGATCAGAATACAAATTCAGTTTTCCTCTTATAAAACAAGAATTATGAAATCCAAATCCTATTACTTGTTTTAAGCAGAGAGAGGAATTCTGAGACTGATTTCTCTATTATCGAATATCGTCATACATTAAAGCGAAAAGCAAAGGAAAGACCATGGACTTGTATTCAATTCCAAGACCAGCCTCTCGTTTGGGACCCTGAATTAATTACTTACTCTCTGAGCCCCAGTTTCCCTAACTGTAAAATGTGGATGCTAATAAGTAGCTCATAAAGTTGTAGTGAGACTCAAATGAGATTATATAAATTGCCTTGAAATGTTTAGTACTTAGTAAATATACAATAATTGCTTCATTCTTTGAGTATGGACAAAATGCTTTGAAACTTCTCAACTACATCAAAAGATGGCTAAATTATGCCCATCCAAGCTGTTTTCACCAAGCTGAGTTCGTATGGGGTATAGTATCCCAAGTTCAAGAAATAACATCTACAGAAGATAATTACCCCCACATGCCCTAGAAAAGATACAATAAATAAAGTTATTAACAAAACAAACTGCACTCCAGTCTACCTTGGCTGGTTCTCCGCAGTGAGGTTCTCTCCCCTCTGATAGCTACTGTCTGCCACCTGGGTTGTAGATCTTTTCACAATTTGTTTTAGCTCCTGCTCCAAGCGTTCTTTGATCGCCTTAACGGTCTCTGGGATCTTTTTCAGTTTGGCCAGCCCCTTGATGAGAATGCCCATAAAAAGGGTACTGTTTTCCTCCGGATCCAGTTCCAAATCCTCCTTGATGTCCTGCAGGTTTATCTCTCTCACTGAAAAATAAATAGACACAGATTCCATTACAAAATCCCATTCGAAAACAGAATGGGTCTAGTAAATGAGATCACTGCTTTGATGACTCCCCTAAAGGAATCAGAAAAGATTTTTCAATTAAAAATGTAATTAAATTTTATTTACACAGTAACTATCTAAGAATCACAAAATAAAAATATGTTCTTCAAATCATATCTATCCATAATAAAAGATAGAAACAATTAAAAACAAGTAAGCAAATTTCCATGAGAAGTTTCCACAGATTACCACTTCTATCAGGACTCACTCAGTCAGTTCACGATTCACTATATAAAATGTCATAGTTTGTGCTGCAGAATTCTAAAAAGCCAGACCACAGTCTTAAATTTCTATTTGTTAATTGGAAGAGATAAGTAGCTTGAAATAAAAATGTTACAAATACATGCAGAAAAGGTAAATAAGTTAAAATTATAACAAATGATAAAAGAAATGAAGAAAAATAAAGGAAAACCAGTATGTACAAATGAGACAAAACTTTGAGGAAAAGAGTAATGGAGTATTTCATAAACAAACAAAAAAACCCTATTTTTTTAAACATATGTCTACCGCAACATCATTACCTACTGAAGATAGGTTTTGCTTATTGATGGAAGTTTCTGAGAAGTAATTACATGTCAGAAGTCTTTGTTGATCTTTAGACTACAGCTTTCATCCAAACCATCTGGTTTGGGAATGAAAGAAATAGGCTAGAACGGAGGCTCTTGACCCCTGTGAGAAGCTGGGGAGGTGGCACTGGGATCTGAGGCTTCTGTTACCTCCCGAAATCCTTTCCCTCCAACTACCAAAACTCTCATGTGATTTCAGAGGTTTCGCAAGTGCCATGAGAACCACGGGTTAAAAACCTCCGGCCTGAAAATAATTCCTTCATTTTAAAAATGGCTGGATTAAGGCAGACAAAGCAAAAATGAGTACGAGCCTAAATATGGACCTCATCTTCTCCTCTCTTCCACTCCTCAAAACAACTGGAAGACTATAAAAGTATACAATACCCTGACAGAATGTATACATTCATCTATAGTAGATTCAAGATTAACTAAACTACAAGCCCACTTTAAGTTGTTCAGCATCACTGGAATGCACTGAAATCTATTTATTTAGAGAAGAATGAAAATATTCCAGTAGATGAAGCCCTTGTAACCACTACATAAACTTTCTAAAACTTCTACTTCAGATGGCACGTAGGCTAATCTCACTTTTTTGCTCCCAACTCATAAAATGTACTTAAATGGGAACCAAAGGTATTTAACTATGAACCAAAGATACTGAATGACATGAATGAGATTACTTATACAAATTTGTTCCAAAGTTAATAAGTCCTCTACATGTTTATCGATGATGCTGTTGCCTTAAGATTCTCTAGAGCCCAGAAACCCATAAGTAGAGAGAAGCACATTAAAAAAATAAAATTAAATTAAATTAAATTAAAAAATCATGATTTTCTTCATGACATCAAGGGCATTTGTTGATATGGCAATTATTATTATTATTATTATTATTACTGGTAATCTAGGAGTAGAACCAAGAAGCCTTATGCTCTAAAGATGACATAACAATTCTGAAGGCAAATCAAAATAGAATACCAATGTTCCCAAATGTGACATTTCAAGAATAGACATTTTAGTTACTGGTTTTGTTTTATACATAAAGCTCTAGGCACCTCAGGCCACATAATTACTACATCCTACAAGACCAACCCCAACAGCAAGAAAAGTACTTAGCAGTCAATGAGCCATCTAAATGTAGCACGTTAGAGGGGGAAAATGAAGCAAAACGATAAGCAGAACTTCAGGCAGGAAAAAAAGTAACAAATTTAGTAGGAACAAAATAATCTTCACAAAAGAGCACATATGAGTAACAAATAGGACCATGTAAAGGCCACTTGAAATCTGCAGCCACCTGACTCAAAAGTGATTGGCAATGAGACATAGTTTAAATCAATAAACCCCTGGATTATGGAACATATAGCTACTTATATGCGCACTGATATGAGTTTATTAAAAATAACAAATAAGCAGGATATGAATAATAAAACGTGCCCCAATGGCACATTTGTTTAGAATCTTTTCTTTCTGTTTGTCTCTTGAAATCTCCTAGAGCATAAACACTGAACAGATCCAATATTAATTAATTTATACTATCTATTTCACTTACATCGGCTGAAAATTAAAAGGCAATTTAAAAGGATAATATAATCAACCATGAAGACTAGTCTAATAATCACTAAAGCTCTGTGAGGTCAGATAGAATGATTGGTGCTTTATGGAAAAACCCTTGTACAAAAATAATTATGCTGAAATTCAGTAAGGCCTCACACCACAATTAGAACAAAATGTACATATTTCCAAACTCAAATCATCCCTTTATATCTTGTATTTCTATAATATGTACTCAATATGTAGGTTTCAGAACATTTCAAAAAATAGAAATACTTTACACCCTTTTCCAATTTTCTTATCTTTGATTTTTTTGCTGAGGATCTTAACAAGTAAAAATATCTTAAACCTGTGTTAAATGCTTTCAATGATAGAATAGTATTAAATATTAAAACACTTTCATGTCCTTTAACCATTTATTTCTACTACAATCCTATTGACCTCAACTGTTTCCTATAAGGCAGACAGACAGGCATATATGCCTATATATCCATTTCTAAATGGATGTTAACTCATGTCGGTGGTCGAGGCTAGGCATGAAATCCTGGAAGGAGGGTTTAAATAAGACACTTTAGGACTCATGAAATGATTAACTAAATATCTAAGGTCATTTCAAACTCTACAATTCCATGATTCTATTAACTACAGTTTAAATCTCTACCATCTTTGATTATAAGGCCTATAGCTGATTATGTATACCTATATTATACATAGCCCATTTAAAAAAAAAAAAACAGATTAAAAAGGTGCATAACCCATTTATGGAGCTAAATATTTTATAAAGAAAACTACTTTTTCTGTTTCCCATTGAGTAAAGAAAACTATTAACACCAGTCCATGGCTTTCTTTTCTCAGTATGTTTGGAAAGAAAGATCAGTAACACAGGCCATACCTCTACAACAGTGTCATCAAACTGCAGAAGATAAGGGCTATGGTAATAAACTTTTTATTGAATACACTATATCATTTGTACGTGTTAATTAAGGTCTAAAAGATAATGGTAGTGTTTACTGTAAAAAAAAAAATCCTGATAAATGTCATTCCTTACACTATACTTGGTACCTAAATTATGTAAATCCACATGATTTTGACCTATATAACTTTACCTATATATATTCGAGAATATTATCCTAATATAATTGTCTGCCAGTATTGAACAGAATTCAATATAAAAAAGAGCCTTCAAAAAATTACCAAACCTAATTAGACCACTAAAGTTATCATGATGAGAATTGCTTATCTACAATGCTGTCCCCACAGATGGGAACCTGACCTCAGAATACTGACAATATTCTCAAGCAGAAAACAATGAGCTACCACTTAAAAATAATTCTTGTGCCTCTGATCCAAGCGTCACTACAAATTCATACTTCTGATACCCAAGATGCTTTAAAAAAAAAAAACTATTATATAAATATATATTAAGAAATTTAAAAAGAAAAAGTCTGGCTCAAAATCTTCATAGACAAGAAATGCAAACAATAAGTAGAGCCAGAGTGTGTGTTCAATGAGCTCTGTCTGGGTAGAGAAACCGGCAAAGGCAGGTGGATTTGGCCCATGCGGGTTTATAGAGACTTAAGCTCCACTGGCCAGGTAAGCTGACAAAGTCCTTCACCAAGGGCTGCAAGCCCAGGACCAATCAAGCTCTAGACTAGACTGGTAGGTTGCTAGCCTCACCAAATCCTTATCTTCCATTCATGTCCCAGTGGAGACACTTGGTCAACTACATATCTTAAATACTATTCGGTTCACCAATGAAAAATTACTTCTAACATCTTTTATTGTAATTAATGCACCCACTGGTGCAAATTGAGAGAGCAGTATCTGAGGCACCAGTTGCCTCTAGAGTATAGAATCTTGATTAGAGTCTTTCAAACATTAACTAACTACCCCTGGAGTGTGGATTCCTGATTAGGGTACTTCAACTATGTTAACTAAGCACCCCTAGGGTACAGATTAAATTACTTTAAAGAAAACTACAGACAATATACATTCCACTCCTGAAAGGAGGCTGCCTTGCCTAAGGCTATTGCCAACTGCTACTTGGGGCTATCATTTATAGGATCTAGGAGTTTTTACAGCCTCAAAACAGGGCTGGTTTCAATTCTGAGGTAGAGACGAATGCCACATTGCAGTGAGTTTTAAAGCACAGTAAATGTGCACAGGTCCTTCCATAAGTAAAAGTGGGCTAAGGGGAAATGATGGGTTTGTTTGTTTGTTTGTTTTGCCTTGGGGGAAGGTAGAGTGGAAGGTTTGATTAAAATAAAAACAAACAAAACTAACATCTGCTGAATTAGTTTCCCTTGAGATAGTGCTTGATGTGCATTATCTCATTTAGAGCAAGAAGGATGTAACTTTGAAGATCAAAGAATAGCAGCTAATAGAAGCTACTAAAAATATAACAGGGATACAGGGTAAGAAAAGGAACCAAAAAAAAAAAAAGATGAACTAATAGTTTATATTAATAGTCACTAAAATGTATAAGGTTGCAGCCCTTTGTTAATGTATGTTTTTATAAGTTCAATTGCCCATGGAGACAGCATGATATAGTAGAAAAAAGCTGAGCATCATACATTTTAGATTTGATTATCATCTCCACCAGTTTCTAGTTGTATGATCTCTCTCAAGTCATGAAATCTTGCTGGGCCTCAATTTCTTTACCTATAATGTAGCGATAACATTATCTACAGAATTATGTGCATTAAATGAGATGTGACATTAAAACACAAGAACAAGTCAAAAGAAAGGAAAAACAGATAATTCTAAAATTTCTAGCTTTGGGAAATTTTGGGTTGAAGACAATGGTGGCTGCTGAGGTCCCCATCTCTCAATATTTCTTCCAAAAACAGCATAGAATGTCAAGCATGCCCTCTGGATAACTCAAAGAAACTGCCCTGAATTCAAAACAACTACAAATAAAAATAAGAAAAAAACACCTAATCTCAGCAAGTGATCTCTCATGCTCCTGTTTCACTCATGCTCAGCCACAAGACTTTGTTGCAAACAAAGGTAGACTAAGCAAAACTGTAATGAAGAAACAAGCAGGAAGCTAATGACGAACCTAAGATTGATCTAAAACAATTCCTAGAAAAAGTCCACCCTAAGTTTTGAAATACTGAAAGTTAACTAAGCAAATTAGAGCATGAACTATAGGTAAGAGACTTAAAAGCAGACACAACTTGAAGGAACAGTGTTTGAGACACATCATTTCTGGGGGAGAAACAAGACAAAAATAGAGAAATGCTCTGTGGTTACTGGATGGTGACGGTAGAAAGAAGAAAAGGAAAAATTGGGGATCCTACTAGAGTCAAAATTCTAAGAACAACCTTCCCCCATCAAAACAAAAAAGTCTACTGAAGTATCTAGATTTTGCTATAGTGACAGAAGAGGGAGCTAATGAGCTAAGATTCCTATAAACACCCCAATATCATAAAAATGAGCAGGAAAATGAACAGATTCATATAGAAGTATATCGAAAAAAAAATTCAGGATATCAAATGCGCAACAGAGGAAAATTCCTGTAATAAAACAACCATAAAACACAAGAAAACTACATGACAATACTCCAGATGGAATTATATACTCAAGTAAGAATTTGTGGAAATAAAAAGCCAACTTAAGTCAAAAATCCAAAAACTAAGAACACACATGGACAAGTGAAGGTGTAAGAAAATTGACAAAACTCAGTTAATATATGAAAGAAAAAGACAAAATTATCTCATTCATGAAAAATAATTTATAAAATACCTAAGGGAGAATAAACTCAAATGAATATTTTATAAAGGGTATTGAGGAAATACAAAGAACCAAAATAGGAAATATAAGGAGCTATAAAGAAATAAAAAGACCAAAGAGAAAGTAGTAGAAATGGAAGCCAAAGAAAAAAGTAATATTAGAAGAAAAACAAACAATAGAACTAATACTTCAAATAAAAACCAAGAAAATTTACCAAAAAAAAAGTCTTCAATTTACAAAATGAGAGTCCACTGGGTATCAGGGGTAAATTAACACCCCCAAAAAATCAAATCAAGACATATCCTACTAAAACTATTCAATTCCTCAGCTAAAAAAGTCCTCAAGGCCTACATGATCAAGTAACTTACAAGGGTAAAAAAATTAGATTGGCATCAGAAGTTTCATAAAACACACATAGCTTTTTACACAAAAAGCTCAATAAGCAAAAGTATAAACCAAGGAATTTATACCCACTCGAGCTGCCCTTTAAATAACAAGGCTATAAGTAAAAAAGTATTTTTCGTTTTTAAGATTTTTTTCCTTTTATTATGGTGACATCGATTAACAAAATCAATTAAGTTTCAGGTGTATGATTTGACTATCTATATATCCAGATAGAGACAGATGATATATATAGTTATTGCATTGTATGTTCACTGCCCATAGTTAGATGTCTTTCTGTCACCACATATTTGACCCCTTTTACCCCATCTACCTCCTCCCTTCCCCCCTCCCTTCCTACCCTCTGGTAACCACTAGTCTATTGTCCATGTCCATGAGTCTCTGTTTCTCCTGTTTGTTGCTTTTATGTTTATATCCCACATCTAAGTGGTAGCATGTGATTTTCAACTTTTTCTGTCTGCCTTATTTTGCTTAGCATGATTATCTCGAGGTCCATCCATGCTGTTGCAAATGGCAGTATTTCCTCTCTTCTTATGGCTGAGTAATAGTCCATTGTATATATGTGCCACAGCTTTTTAGCCAATCATCTATTGTAGGACACTTCGGTTGCTTCTATGTCCTGGCCACCATGAATAATGCTGCTATGAACATCAGCATGTAAATATCTTTTTCAGATATGAGCCTTCAAGTCTTTAGGGATAAATACCCAGTAGAGGAATTATTGGATCATATGGTAGACCAATTCTTAGTTTTTTGAGGAACCTCCATACTGTTCTCCATAGTGACTATATCAATTTGCAGTCCCACCAGCAGCGTATGAGGGATCCTTTGTCTCTGCATAATGGCTATTCTAACAGGTGTGAGATAGTACTTCATCAGGGTTTTGATTTGCATTTCCCTAATAGCAAGTGAAGTTGAGCATCTTTTCAGATGATTGTTGGCCATTTGTATGTCTTCTTGGGAGAAGTGTCTGTTTGGGCCCTCTGCCCATTTTTTAATTGGATTTTTTTCTTGTTGTTATGAGTTGTATGAGTTCTTTGTATATTTTGGATATTAGGCCCTTATCAGAAGCATTGCTTGTAAATATATTTTCCCATTCAGATGGTTGTTGATGGTTTCTTTTGCTGTGCAGAAACTTTTTAGTTTGATGTTGCCCCATCCATTTATTTTTGCTTTTACTTCCCTTGCCTTTGAGGTCAAATTCATAAAATTCTCTTTAAGTCCAAGGTCCCTGAGTTAAATTCCTATGTTGTTCTCTATGCAGTTTATTGTTTCAGGTCTTATATTCAGATCTTCAATCTATTTGGAGTTAATTTTAGTGTATGATAATAGATAATCTAGTTTTCTTTTTTTGTAGTTTTCCCAGCACTATTTATTGATGAGGCTTTCCTTTCTCCACTGTATGTTTTTGGCTCTTTTGTCAAAAATTATTTGCCCATTAAAACATGGGTTTTCTCCTGGACTCTCGATTCTGATCCACTGGTCCATGTGCCTGTTTTTCTGACAATACCATGCTGTTTTGATTATTGCCGCTTCGTAGTATAGTTTGAAGTTGAGCCGAGTGATGCCTTCGGCCTCATTCTAAGAGTATTTTTCAATGGAAGGAATTCTGCACCTATGAGCCCTTCTTGAGGAATCTTTTAGATGAGCCTTATCCAATCGAAAAAACTGAGAAAGTCTGAGCAAAAAGACAGATGAGCACCTAAAATATTTAAATAAAAGTTTAAGACAAAACGAAAGCAAGAGTATGGATGAATGGCAGCTATACAAAAGTAGCATGTTGTGAAAAAGTTAAAATAATGCAAATAAAAACTGGCAGAAGAGAGGAAAGGGAAAATAAAGTATATTATTGTTATCTAGGGAATGGATGGGAATTAAAGGATATTAATAAAAACAAAAATCTGAGAGTTAAAAGTTACAGAAAAAAAGAGGCTTAGAATATTTTCAATGGTTATATATATTAAATATATTAAAAGACAAACACTAGAAAAAAAAAACAAAGATTTAAAAAAAAAATTGATATCTCAGAAACATAGCAAAGATACACATATTTATAAAGTACAGTTGAGACAGTTGAGATAGATCTATCAGTCATTTCAATATATTCAAACAGATCCAACTGGTCTATAAAATTTTCAATTTGACTCAAAGGAAGGCCCACCTATATACTATACACATATCTAAAACAAATGTAGAGAAGCTAGAAATATAGAACAAACCAATGTAAGCCAAAGAGCATTAACCATAACAAAGAAGAGCATTTTTAATACCAAAAGCCACAATTCACGATGAAGCTATAACACTTATGATTATTTATGTACCAACTTAAACAGCAACCACCTTTTGAAACAAAGGTGATACATAGAGGAAAAACACACTAACAGAAAATTTTAATGCAACACATAAAAAAAAAGGAGACAGAAGACCTAACCATCATAATTAAATAAGATAAATCTTATGGATATATATCAAATAGTACACTTAATAATAATTATTCTTTTTCTAAAATACCCATGGGACATTCACAAAAATTGATATGTTAATCACAAAGAAAATGTAAGTTCCATAAAGTAGAAATATTACAAACATCACTCCATGAATTCAGTGCAACAAAACTAGAAGTACTAATAAAAACAAAACACAAAGACCCTTTCACCTTTAAAGCTGAAACTCTTCTACTAAAAACACCTGAAACAGACTGAAATAAGACATTATCTTTTTTTCCAAAATGATAATGAAAACACCACATATTGATGTCTATAGGATACATTTAGTGTTGATTAGAGGAAAATTAATATCATTAACACTTATCAGTGAAAATCAAAGCATAATTTCAATTTCTAGCTTAGAAAAAAAACATGACAAAGGAAATAATAAAGATAAAAGACAATGAGGTAGAGAAAAAAAACAGTATACATTATCTAATCAATATGTCCAAATCCTGGTTATTTCTGGAAAATGAAAAACATACTACACAAACCTCTAGCTACTTTGATCAAGAAGAAAAGGGAGATGGCACAAATGAATGACAAAACGGAAACAAAAAATTTCAAAGCCATAATACTTTATAGACCCGTACGTATAATTGATCAATTAAATGAAATGAATAATTTCCTAGAAAAATAGATTAAAATTTATTCCACTAGAGACAGAATGCTTAAGAGAACGATTTACATAGTAGAGAAAATTATTGAGAAATAAAAAGTAAAACCTTAAAAAGTATGAGATCAAACAGTTTCACACAACAATTACCAAACGTTTAAACATCAGATAGCCCCAATGCTCTATAAAGTATTGTGATGAAGGACTAGGCAAATTCCCACGTGGGAGGGAAACGAAGCCCTGAACTGAGAGAATTCTTTCTATACTGTTGGCGGAGAATATAGAAAGAATTCAACGCACACACCAAAGTTAGAGAAGGGTAAACACTCCACAGACAGAGCGTGGTCTCTCAGAGTGTCAGAGAGAGCCTAAGAGAGACTCAGAAGGACTAAGACAATAGAAAGAGACAAGAACAGTGAGAGAAAGAGTAAAGGCACTGAGAGACACCCAGAGAAAGACACTGAGAGGGACAGGGTAAAGACAGTAAGAGGGGATTCAGTGTATATATCATTCTTTAGTTCCTCTGAGTTACAGTTCAAAGACTTGGTTTACCCATCTCCTTTGATATGGACATACAGTGAGGAAGGGTAAGAGCATGGAGCGTGAAAAGGAAAGAATAGGTAGCGTGAAAGGCCTGCTGACAGTTCCCAGCATTTAATCCACAGGTTCTCTATGGTTTTAGCCATAGGGAATGAACAATTTTATCTTGTGTAGGGCAGCCATTTAAAGACTTTTTCCTGTTCCCCCTTCACAGTAGTGAAAAATAAGTTGTTGGCAACCCCAGAAGAAGTTTTTCTTTGTTCTGCAGGTGTCCCCCATGGCCTGGCTGCAGGGCTGATCAGCATATTACAGTCTCTGAACATAGCTTGATTTAACTTTTTAGTTCTCTTGCCTCCTCCCTACATTACTTCCAGAAAATTGAAAATGAAGGAAAACTTCCTGATTCCTTTTATGAAGTAAATTATGACACTGAAACCAAAATATAACAAGATTTAGACTACAAGCCAATATCACTTAGGAACACCTATATATAAATCCTAAATAAACTACTAGCAAACAGAATTCAACATCACTTTGAGAAAATACACCATGGTCAAGAGGGATTTATTCTAGGAATGAAAAATTGATTCAACATTAGGAAATCCATTATTAATAGTTAAAACTTAAAAAGTGATAAAAGGCATAATAACAATTCACAAAAGATATATAAAAATGGGCTTTAAACATGAGAAAAATTGTTCGACCCAATTCATCATCAGAGAAATGCCAATTAAACAATATTGTGATATTATCTTCACCTATCAAATTGGCAAAAATGAAAAACTATGATAACACTCTTTAGCAAAGCAGTGGGGATACAAGTAGTCTCATACACTTTTGGTGGTAATGTAAACTGATGCAACTCTTCCGAAGAATTGTCAATGCCAGAAAAAACACATATAGGCTTCTCTTTTGACTGAGTTATCCCTCTTCTAGATATTTACCCTAATGATACATCTCCAACAATATGAAAATACATATGCGCAAGATTATTCATTGTATCATTGCTTGTAATAATGCTTATATATGAGAGGATGGCTGAACTATGGTAAATAGACACAACAAAGTACTATTCAAGTGTAAAAAGAAATCTAAATCTCAATGAACTAATATGGAGTGATTCCCTAGATATATTATAAAGTGAAAAGAGCAAAATATAAG
Organism: Rousettus aegyptiacus; assembly: GCF_014176215.1. NCBI lineage: Eukaryota > Metazoa > Chordata > Mammalia > Chiroptera > Pteropodidae > Rousettus > Rousettus aegyptiacus. The sequence continues at coordinate 59,683,266 of NW_023416288.1, forward strand.
AGTATCTATAGTATACTACCCTTCATGGAAGAAAGATGTAAGAAAAAAACATACCTGCTCTTTTGTGCCAAAAGAAACACAGTAAAGATAAACTAGAAACTAACAAGATTGACTATATGAGATGGGTGAAAACGGAACAGAAAAATGCTTAGCATCTACTTGTCTTTTTTACATATTAATGGAGAAAGAAATGGCCTGATAAAAACTGGGCAAACAAAAAACAAATCACAAGAGACCCAAAAGGTCCAAATACATAGAAAGATTCTCAATACCACTAGAAACCAGAGAAATGATTTAAAATAACTTAAACTGAATAAAATCAAAACTTGTCAGATATGTAAAAATCAATTTGCAGAAATTAAAGTTCACCAAAGCTAATTTTAAGGGCAGGAAGTAGAGAAACAAAAGCTCTCACACATAGCTCAGAGGCATCTATGTTGCTATAAGCACTTGAAAAAGCCATTTGGCAAGAAAAGTTTAAAATGCACATTCTTATATGCGTACACACGCAACCCTAAGAAAAGGGATTCCCCACCTTTAAGACATCGTGGCCCATATAGAAAATAATAGTACATACACAGTACAACTAGGGTAAATGGAGGTGGCTGCATGTGACTAAAGAGGACTTGCCTAGGGATTCTAACTGCCCAAGACCCACCCAGCTACCCCAAAGGCTGAAAGGTTCAATATCTCGGATATACCTATAACCCATTCCCAAGAAATCAGGGGCTGGACAGCTCTGTCCTACAGAAATATGTACAAGAATACTCATTGCCCTCGGTCCTTAATTATAACAAATGAGAACAACTTATACCTTAACTATAGGGAAATGGTTAATGATCTATTTTATAATAAAATGCCACACGGGAGTTAAAATGTAAAAACTAGAGCTATACTGTCACATAAGAAAATCCAAAAAAATTAGATGTTGAATGAAAAACCCAAGTAGTAGAATAATATGTTGTTTTATACAAGTAAATTAAGTAAATCGTACAATTAAAATTAAGTAAGTAAGTACATTAAGTTATACAATTTACTTAAGCCTTAAACTTTCAGGTGAATAAGTCTAAATATAAACATATAATGTGTATTGTTTATATATAAATATACACATATATAAACCATAGTTTCTATATTTACAAATTCACAACAGTACACATATACACACATAATAAAGGAATGAAGACATACAGGAAAAAGATGAAGAATAATTTCAAAATAGCAGTTACCGCTGGAGTAAAAGAGAAAAGAAAGGAATTAAAAAAGAATTCACATAATCACAAGGGGCTTTGATTATACCCATAATGTTTCATTTTTAAAAAAAAGAGAATCTTAAGTGAATAGAGAAAAATATTAACATTTATTAATCTAGTGGGAAGTATATAGTGGTGGTTATATCTACATATATCTATATATATGGTTATTTCTTTATATTCATATATATCTATATGGTTATTTCTATGTATTCATATATCTCTGATAAATGAATATTTATATTTATAATAAATATATTTTGAATACTGAAAAAATAAACTCTAGCCTTGCTTCACTTTTACTGTAGAAATACATTTGAGCGATTAATTTTATTTTGCCTATCCTGTATATATTCCTCAATTTTATGACAAATGATAGAAATCAACAGATACATCATAAGGACAAATGACAAATGTAAGATACTTGAGGAACCGCTGTTAAAATGCCTTGGGAGACCTCGACCTGAAGACAGAAGTAACTCAAATATTTTTTGGAGAATCAGATCTTCATTATTCTGGACATGTGAGTTCCAAGGAAAGGAATTTTTTCTCCTTTTTATGTTGAGTTTAATAGCTCTGACCCCAACTAGAAAAAAATGTTTAAAATGTCAGACCCCGTGTTAAGATAAATATTAAGTCCCAGAATGAGACTATGAATAAAATACACAGCAAGAAAACAGCGGCAAAAACGAAAATCATTTAATTTGTGCTCTCTTTAGGTTTTATTGCCTAACCTGAGCTGGTACCAAACAGAAAAGAAGTCCAGTTTCATTACAGTTATGTTCACAGCAAGCCCAGCAGGAACGTGAATAAAATGAATAAAGAAGGTACAAATGAAATGCCTGTGTACTCTGGGAGTAATTGCTCAGTCAAAACGTTCCAAAGGCAGTATGCCAAATGAAAGGACTTACTGAGAATCCAAAAGCTTAAACCAACATTTTCCTACAATTATTGGCTTTTCTCCACACTTTTCCCATCCTTCAACTCAAGTTATAGTTGAATCACTACATCTAAATTACGCATTAGTTTCCCTGTAAATTATAAAACACTGTGACTGGTGAAAAGAGAAAAAAAGGCTTGGAAAATACATCCCTTACATATTTAGAGTGGGAACAGCATGAGGTCAGCCACCGATGATTAATTAGCATCTTGGTTCAACCTGAACCAATCACTCAACCTCCCTGGATTCGATTGTCATATTTATAAAATGAGTTTTAAAAATATATGATTAACTGTAGAGTATAGCAGTTTTTCATATGTTTACTAGCATAGATGTCTTCTTATGCAAACTTCCTGTTCATATTTTTGCCTATTTTTCTATTAGCTTGTTTTATTCATTTATAAAGTTCTTTATATATTCTGAATATTTAACCTGTCAGGCCAATCTTTCTCTATATATGGACTCTTCTGTGAATTGCCCACTATTTGCCCAGCTATTTATTATGCCATTTCTTTTCTTCATTATTATGTAGGAAAGCTAAGTGGATGCTAATCATTTTTCTCTTAATAGGTTTCTGCCAATCTGTGCCTTGATTTTGCATGTTTTATGTTTTAATTAGATGATGCATACACATTTATAATTCTATACAACTTTCATGATAACCTACATATTTAATAATATACTTAAATGTAATATAAATACAATAATCATATTGATAATGACAACAGTACTGGTCCTAACTACCTCACCAGACTGTTGCAACGGTTGAACAATATATCTTGCAAAATATAACACAAACTGACAGGAAATCTCTCACAGAAAAGTCGTTTACAACTCTACCTCTAAATAAGACATGTGAAAAATGACTCATTCACAAACAATCAAAACTCTCATTTAATTAAACTAACATGAAAGTTCTCAGGAATTACCACCAATCTGAATTTATGGCACTGCAATGGGAGATCTAGTATACCCAGGGATTCTTTATTGGAACTCCCTGCATAAAAACATCAGTTCTAATGGATTACACCTTCAATCCTATTATTTCACGAGATGAGAGGGGAGCTTTAAGAGTGTCTCTTAAACTCACTGCAGAAAATGACTACTATTTTCTAGGCTGACCTGCAGAGCACTTTACAAATAGACTCTTAGGACTTACTGTTCATTATTAATAAAACAAAATTTCTGCCCTTTATTATAGTATATTTCATCGGCCACACATTTTTATGTGTACTTAGTAACATTTTATGCAGTTCTCTACATTTTTTACATCTTCCTCATTTATACAATCCCTTTGATAGTGTGACCCAGATTAATATAGTCCTAAAGACTAAAACTGCAATGATTTAAAAAGACTTCACACGTAATTTCAAGAAAGTCAAATTTCTACACGTTGGCTCCCAAAGATAAAATAAGTCAGGAAATAGGCAGTGCAGAGTGTGATAAGCAGACTAATGACACCAGAAAAATACTCAGGTCCTCGTCTCCAGAATCTGTGAATGTCACTTTACATGGCAAAGGAAACTTCACAGATGTGATTAAGGTTTAGAACCTAGAGATGGGGAGAGTATCCGAGTATCCAGAATTATCCGGGTGGGAATCAATCTCATCACAGGAGTCCTTAAAACAGGAACAAGGACACAGAACAGTAGGTCAGAGAGATGTGATGTGAGAAGGATGTGACCGTCCCTGGTGTTGAACATGGAGGAAGGGGACTGCAAGTCAAGGAGAGCAGCAGCCTCTGGGAGCAGGAAGAGGCAAGGAAATGGATTCTCCCAGAGAGTGTCCCTGCCTACATCTTCATTTTAGCCCAATGATACTCATACTGGACTTTAAACCTACAAAACTATAGAATAATAAATTTGTGTTGTGGTAATTCATTATGGTAGCAATAGAAAATTAATGCACAGAGCATACCTAGCTCATTTGCCAGGAAAAAAACTTAGCACACTCTGGAACCCAAATCCTGATTTGAAATCACAGTTCTACTGCTTGTCAGCTATGTCAGCCTAAACCACTATTAACCCTCCCTCAGCCTTGGTATTCTCATCTGTAAAATAGGGCTAAAAATACAGTAAGTCCTCACTTAATGTTGTCAATAGGTTCTGCAACTTTAAGCAAAACAAAACCAACTTTACAACAGGCTAACCGGTATAAACAAGAGTTAAGTTCCTATGCACCTCATCAACATAAACCAAAACATCATTCAAAGACCTGCTATAGTACCTAACTCAAAAGACTATTGAGGTACTAAATGAGTTAATCCAGGTAACGCATTTAAAATACTGTTTCACAGATAGAAGGCACTAAACACATCTTAACTATGCTATTATTGATTTGAATCAATAATTAACCATTAATAATTTTCGATCATCCACAGAAAAATCACGTGATCAACAGTCTTCAAAACAGTCAAGGAAATGAGCCCTTCTAAAAAGAAAGGTCTGTACGCATATCTACCAGCAGTCTGCATAATGGTCCCAGCCTCACTAAACTACCACATGGCTTCAAGAGTCACTCCCAATAATGAAGGAACAGACTGCCAAAGTCACAGTGTCAACAAGAAATCCACTAAGTGATAAATGCTAACAACAGGGCCTAACGGAAAAAGTGACCATCAAAAAGAGCTGCTTTCTTATTAAAAAATAATATATATTGCAAAATTAAGTCTCTACTGAAATTTTCCATAACTGGCCTTTTTCAGCTTGTTGGTATTTATACGGCACTTTTCATTTGCAAAACACCTGCCCTATCATTTCTTCATAAAATTAAAATTTTATTTCACTTGCCTACTAACTCAGCAACATTTACACAAATTGACATAATCGGGCTAAGCAATGATGATTCACACTATAAAAACAAAAAACTATAACAATTGGTAATTTCCACAAAAGCTAGAGGTAAGACATAAATCAAATGTATAGATATATTTTCTGTTTCATAATGCCACACACTACAACAGCTCATACGGTGTCAAACCCCAAAGAAAAGCAACACTATATCAGAAAGAGGGAGAAAACAAAACCTTGTGACTCCACGAAGAGGCTTGAGTACAAACCTTTGTAAAGTACCATATAAGAACCAGTGTTCGGGTTTTTTTAAAATCGGTAACCAAGACGACTAACAGAAAAATGTATTATAAAATAATCCCTATGGTAAAAGCAATAAACGCCAAGATTCCAAGCCTAAAAAAACCTAAAATTTACTAAAATGATATTTTAAAAGGTAATTAATATGCCCCAACAACATATTGTTAGGCTCTCAAAAACTAACAATAATTTCAATTGATTACACAAAACAAATTGATCAAATCCAAATTATTGTTCTACCTTTTCATTATTTCAAGCTCTATAGGACTATTGAGCTACAAGAACTATGAGAACTAATTTTATCTGAAAAGCCAATGATAATCGACTTTACTATTTCTTTAAAAGGCACTGCAGACTTTGGCTGTCAAAGGAATGGAACCTGCAGGGCATCCCACAAGACATCCAGTCCCCTTCTCCCCAACCCAAAGCGGCAAGAGCAGAGAAGCTAAGCTCTCTGCAGAGGCTGAGCTGAACTCTGTGATGGGCAGGTTGCGAGTCATACCAGAACTCCCCTAAATACATGCACACAGAATCAAAATATAACCTCCCTCCCCCAAATTTAAATATAAGCCAAAATGGCTCTCCTTTATCTTATTCAAGAGTATCAGAATAGGAACATGATTAGTTTGTGGTTATGTCCTCAAAGTGCATTATGTGTGTATGGGTGTGTTTACACACACATACTGAAGTGGAGAGGCCACTAGGAAGGTGCAGGAGTCAGGATATGAATCAGAGATCACACACTCAACGGACCAGACAGGGAACATAATACATGAAGGAGCTGGGTAAAAGCTAACAGGAGCAACAGAGGGTCTTGCAAGAAAGGAAAACACATACTCCATCAAAAAGCATTCAAATTCGACTTCAGAAAAATAAACAGTGCCAATAAAATAAAGCACATCCACAGTGTGACTCAGCAGGGACAGATTCAGCTGTCAGTTTTCAACCCTGATAAATGCAAGAGTCCCCACCAATCATCTTGTCTTATTCCCTCTGAGGGTGGCAAAGGGCTCATCACAGGCCCCAAGACACCAACCTCAGGATGTCCTGGTCTTTGTCCAGGAACTGCAGCAAACTAAAAAGAAGTTTAGTGGCTAGAGAATTAAATACTTACCACTTGAGCTTCCAGGAGTAGAAAACTGAGACGTATCAAGGAATTTTCGAGGAGTGGGAAGGTTTGTAACATCCATCAGAGGACCAGGAGAAGCATCTTTCACAAGGGAGCTAAAGGGGAAAGGCAGTAATTACCACTTACTCCAAAACCAACTTAAGTCCCACTACATACCAGTCCTTTATCACTTCCTTTTTGTCATGAGCCCTTTTCACACTGTGACTTTAAATATCTCCCACGTATATTTTCCATAAAGTGGTGACTGTCACAGACGGGTATAAGAATGTATTCTAAGGGTTCCAAGTATTTAAATTTCTATTGTCTTTTCATTTTGATGGAAGTTTAAAAAAAAATGATGTATGTTCTGGATCGTCTGGATGACCACCTTATAATCAAATTATGCAGCACAATTTCAGCACCCTCCTTTGTTTCTGAATTAAAATTAATTTATTGGCAAAGAAAGGTCAAATGACACCATATCATGATAACTGAATGAAGATTAATTGTAGTTAAGCCTAGTTTAGACTTGTGTTTTTCAAGCTGGAGTTTTTTGACATATTCTGGGAGTTCACTACATTTAGTTTTCTTTAAAAGAGGTTCATAAATTTCATCAAGTTGAGAATCACTTCAGGAAAAGATGATTTAAGAAATCTCGAACAGGTTAATTTAGTATTTGATGACCCTTTTCACCTTTTCCAAGGCTTAGGCTTTCGTCTCAATGATTAACTTTAGAGTCTCCAAAATAAACACATTAATTTTAAATAGCATAAAGACTAAAAAACAATTACATTTTCAAATTAATTCCCATTTATAGGCATCTGTTAAATGCAAGAATGTAGGCAATGCCAATGCAAATAACACCTGTGCCCTACTGTCTAGAAAATCATCTAACCATCTTGTATCAACAACAGAAAAGCTTCTCTAAGTCCCAAGGGTAGAGGGGTCAAAGCCATAATCTTCACCATCCCTTTCCAATCCCAGTACACATCATCTGTAGCAGTACCTACTCATGGAAGTGGTTTGCAAAGTATGTTATAAAGGGAGGGCAGGCAGAGGGAGAGCAGATAGGAGACCACAACTGCAGGAAACTTTCCCCAAATGGGATGGAAGGATGTATGCAATTCTGAAAACTATCTACCCCCTACACGCCCACTATAGTGATACAGCCCCAGCTCCCTCCTACACTACTTTTGGAACTAAAGTGCTAGGGTTGTGTGTGTGTTTAAGCTAATAAAAAATGTATATATTCTTTCAGAAAACTCTGAAAAACAAACTTTGTTAGAGGGTGAAATTATCATTTAAGGTATTATTTTTATCAAGTGCTGATAATGTGTGTGATCCATTGTCCTAGGCTATAAGAATAATGAAATAATGAAAGTCATTAACTTCTCCCTTTTCACTTAAGAGGAAGAGGGAATCATCACTCAAACAAGTCTTGAGCATCTGTTATGTGCTTGGCACTATTCCCAGTGCGGAAGATCCAAGTATGACTAAAATGTGAGCTAAACCAAACTTAGCACATTTCCAATAACTGGAATCACTTACAGACCAATGTGAACCCTCAAGTGAAGATACAAAGTTAACAGAAAACATTTACCAAGAACTGAACTGATATAGTTCCAATAACTCCTTTCCACCAATATAAAGCTGTAATTTCCTATTTGCCTATCTATCTTAAAGAAAACGCTTTCAAATCCATTAGTTTATCACATTCATTTATCTATCACATCAATAGACAAATCCATTTAATTTTTCATTTATTTACTACTATTGTCTTCTCATTTTTCTTTTCAACTACCTCATCCTCTTCTATCTTCATTTTACTCACAATTGGAAAACCAGCTCTATACACCTATCTAGCCCCTGGATACACACGCCCAAAGAGCAGAGGATAATCACTGATGTTTATGATTCTACTACTACTGAGTAACTAAGATTTATTTCCATTTTAAATGGCAGGAAAAATATATAATACAACTTATAAATATTTCCATAACAAAAGCAGTTATTTTTAAAGTATTGCTAAATGAAAGTATCAATTAGCAGGAAAATTCAGGTATATAGCTGGAGTGCTGCCTGCCAAGCCTATAAATGAAGCAGTAGTTAGTACATACGTATGTTCACAGTGATATGTGTGTGTGTATATATATATCTACATATACATATATATATGAGTATGATACACACTTCTATAAACACAGATGTGCACATGATTCACTTTACTTTAAAACCTATAATTATTTTCTCAGTTTTAATCTAAAAATATATTTCGGTTAAATATAGGGTGATAAATGGCTTGCCCTTTTAACTTTGAAAAACGCAACCTGCTGACTTTATTATCAGAGCCAGAAGGGCCCTCAAACTCCATCAATAAACTCTTAGAAAGTCAATTTACTGCAAACTATTTTCATAGACTCCTCTCTCTAAAATTTTCCCTTTGGCTTCAATTTTCTCCTTTGTGAACACTAACCCAAAGGCAAGTTACTCTGGAAATGACTTTCAGTTTTTCTCTTGTTCTTTTACAAAAGGACTTCATCTCAAGAGCACAAGAGAAAGGGGACACACCCACTCGATCAGTTACTACAGACATGAAGCTCAACTGGAAGGTAGGTGCTATTATAAAACATGGCATTTACGTAGTATGGCACTGAAATAGTATGTCCATCAGTTTTCACTTCAAAAAACAGAAAAAAGTCTGTTTACATGATACATCAATGATAAGGTTCACAAAGTATTAATTAATAACTTCAAAGGGTTTTGAATTTCTCAGAGGAAGTATTTTTGAAAATGAAAAAAACAGATTGTTCTAAGTTTCCAATATGAATGATCTGAATGGCTTTATTTTGAAAGAAATATTGATAAGTTATTTTTCTTTTTAAACACATGATTACAAATTGTGAAGTCCATTCAAAATCATTCATAGCTGAGCTGAAAAAGACAGCTGATGGACATAAAACCTTTCCTAGTATAAGACCATCTCCCCAGAAATACAAATTGTATATTGAGATTAAATGTGGTTTGCTATTTCATAACCACAAGATGGTGGACAAGAAAACTATAAAGTAAATTAAAATATACCAAAAACAAGCCTTCCCACCATAATCCCAAGGACTTTCTGGCCATCTAGTAAGGAGCCACATCTAAATGTGTTTAATTTCAATATTTCAAGCCATAAAAAAATTTGTTAAGAAGAGTTAGAAGTGCTAACGGTTTATTAAACATTGGCTTTTTAATTTGAACTTATTTCTGTTCCTTCACTTAGTAATAAATGTGTCCGACTATATCCAAAATTTATAGAGGCAGCTTATTTGGCTTATTTTACATGCAAACTAAAACTTGACAGCGGTGAGTTGAACTTTAAGTTGAACATCTAGTAACTAATATATTCACCTCTATAACCCCAACAGCTGGCACAGTACCTGTCAAAGAACAGGTGCTTATAACTTTGTTAAATCGAACTGAGCTGAGAAATATCTGTCACGGATGATATGCCCTCAGTAAGAAAATTTAACTGAATAATAAAATAGGAATGGCTGGCACAGTAATTTTCTATAAAGATCCATCAGAACATACGGAAAAAATAACGATTCAGAGGTATAAAAGTAAAAAACAATCATGGTCTCAAATGACAGATCAAGAGTAAAGACATGTAATACTAAATGAAGTAAAGCTAAAATCTAAGCAAAGAGGAAAAAAAAAGAGAAAGAACTAAAATATAACAAAAAGTAAACAGACATATATAAAAAGAAAAAAATTTTAGAGACAAAATAAGCAGCAAATAACACAATAGGGTCAAGGACGCTGTTTACACACCCAGAGACAAATATGGACACCAAACTCCATGGGCCTGAAGTTTTCTGTTCAATAAACTAGAGAGTGTCCAAGAAAGCAAGGTTAATCAAGTATTAACCCAGATGCATGCAATAAGGGATTAACTATTTTTAAAATAGCTTTTTATTGATTTTATCTTACTCTAAAGGCATTACGGGTTTTTTTCTGAAAACACAAAGAAAATAATCTACTCATAAATTTTAGTGTAATGCCTTCCAAAATATTTAACAGAAAGGAGTCTGTCTGTCCAACCATCCCAGCCCCCCCCCCCCACACACACACACACGCACACACTCAACATCCTTTGGATCATCCTATATAGAATTTTAAATTCTAGTATTTCCCTTCAACGGTAAACATGTTGTCATTGCATTTTTAAAAATCTTCAAAAGCATCATCAAGAACCGTACTGTTATTAATAAAGTAATAATACATGCTCGTGACAAATGCATTCACAGGGCAGAGGGTATGGAATAAGTCTTTCTTTCCCATTCCTCATCCCCCGTTTCCATTTTCCACAGGTAATTCCTTTCATCATCCTTTTTAGCATCATCCTTTCAGGAATTTTCTAATATCCATACATACATTTCTTTCTTTCTTTATATAAATATATATATAAAGGATACATATTTAAATAAATATCTTTTCAAATTCTACTTCAAAAATATCTGTTCTTTATACGTATGTGCCTTTATGTGATTTCTTTTTTCTCCTGCAGTTAAAACCTGTTGGGTGTCCATGTGCTTGTTTTTGGATACCAACAATTGGAACAGTGTTTGTATTTGGAGATACCCTCCATTGACTGGGTCAAAGCAAAGAAAAGAGAACCCTACTTCCTACTCTAAAAGCTGAAAGAGGCCGGACATACCCCAGGCTCAACAAGCTGAATGCTTCCATCTGAGACTTTGAAGAGATTAAAGGAAAGATTCAGGGACATTTAAAGATCATTTCCCCGAGAATTAAAAACCTAGCAGTTGTAGGCATCATTCCAAGCAAGGCAGCAACCCAACCATACAGACCCTTCCTGTGACTTGTCTATGATGTGTGCTCAGCTGCTTCATCTCCCTTGATCCCTCCTGGATTTTAGAGACTGATTATACAGATTTCTTTCCCCTACATTCTGTGACCTACCTTTACCTTTTCATTAAATTTCTTACCTTGTTTTAGTTACTAGGACTGACTTCTGCTATTTGCAATCAAGAACACCAGCTAATACATCTTCCCTTGCAGTAGAGAATATGTTTTATTTGTGCTGTCTTCTCTAGTGACTTTTCAATATTGAAATCTTTAAGTTATATAATGTTGATATGCAAAAATTTAAATGAATTAAACATATTTTCTCTAATTATTAAAACCCAAAATAAAACTTCTGTCTCATCTTAAGAATTCGGAATTCCTATCTCCTGCCTCTCTAAATTTCAATCTCTACTAACAATCCTGTTTATTATATAGTGTTTGACCACACAGACCTTTTTTGAAATAATTTTCAGCTAATATTTTTAATCTTGTAAAAATAGATTTGGCAGTTATTTATATGTAAATTTACATATTTAATGGTGTTTAGTCCTCATATTAGCTATAAACTACTTACAACTTTATTGTTCTCAAGTTGCCAAATTTGGTTTACATCTCGGAGTTCATCTTTGAGTATTTGTCTCAGAAAAATAGTGATTTTTTTGTTGTTATTGTTGTTCATTTATATCTGAGAATGTCTCTGTCCTCCATGCGTAGCAACGTCCACTTGGGTGTGTATAGAAATCTTTGGTCCCAACTCTTCTCCATTCAACACTTTGTGTTCTGGTAGTTCATGTTCAGCAAATCCTGGTGAGCCTGATTTTTGCACCCATGTGTCAGCACTAGATTTAACTGTATAAAACAGAAGACCCAAAAGCAGTGGCCTGAATAAAACTAAGTTTTTCCTTCCTGTCATATAAAAGATGTCACCTATTCAAGGTTTTAATGGAGACTCCATGTGGTTAAAGAGATTGAGATGTAGCTTCCATCCTCAAGGTCATCTTGTGTCCAAGATGGATTGATGGTACCAATCCATGTCCAACACAGGAAGTAAAGGAAGGTAAGTAAAGGGTATAAGAGTGAGCACACCAATTCAGCTGGCACCCTTACAGAATTGTGCTATGATCCCCAATTCAACAGCTTGCAAGCAGAAGTCTTACTAATCACTGTTAGCTATATAGGAGGATGGAAAATGTAGCCTTACAGCTGGGCATATAACCACCAAGAACAAAATAAGATTGTCAAAACTCAAGAACGGGGTAACAGATATTGAATGAACAAGTAACTATGTCTCAGCAGAGACGTTTACAGAATTTTTTTTTGAAATTCATAAAAACTTCCTAATCATATCTAAGAGTAATGCTTTCATTAATTTCATCTTGAATTAACAGAAAATTGGTCTGATTTGCAGACCAAGGTCTTTTTTTCCAATTTAAGTAGGTTTCGTTTTACTCTATAATTATTGCTTCTGTTTCTCTCTGTATTCATTCTCTAGGGCTGCCATAACAAAATATCACACACTGGATGGCATAAACTACAGAAATTTATTCTCAGAGTTCTGGTGGCTAGAAGGCCAAGATCAAGATGTTGGCCACGTTTGTTTCTTCTGAGGGCTCTCTCCAGGTAGATGGCTATCTTATCACTGTGTCTTACATGGTCTTCCCTTTGTGCTAGTCTGTGTCCAAATTTCCCCTTATATGGACACCAGTCATATTAAATCGGGGCCCAACCCAGTGACCACATTTTAACTTACCACTTGAAAGACCTTATCTCCAAATTTAGTCATAGTTTGTGAGTTAGGAATTCAAAATATGAATTTCAGGGGAACATAATTCAGCTCATAACACTGTCATTTTAGTGTCATTCTGGAGAATATCTAAAATTATTGATCACTATTCTCCATCTTCCATACCTATTTTCTTTCATTATCTTGTCTTTTCTTCAGGATGAGCTAAGTGTTCACTCAATATCACTATCCAGTTCTTGCTGATGCTTTAAACAGAGACATAATTTCCTACTTTATTTTGGTTTTCCTTACACTCTATTCGTGTTTTAGTTAGGTCTTTTTGCATCTTCCAATTCCGTTCTTATTGCTCTCCACTAACATTTTATATAAGCCATGTGTTTGCTGTATACAGTCACAAAATTTCAGTGACATTCAACAATAAGCACGTATTTTGGTGGTTGGCTGATCCACGCTGGGCAGCTCAGCTGACCTTGGGTCAGTTCCACATGTCTCTCATCCCCCTCCCGAGACCAGCGCCATCATGGCAATAGCAGAGGCACGAGAGGGTATGCTCGCACAAGCCCCTCCTGTGTCACGTACTGACAATCAGCATGAGCAAGAGTCCAAAACTCAGAGAGCAGGAAACACACTTCTCCTACTTAAGTGGAAGGGGAAGGAGTGAAAATTCTGAACAATCATTTAAAATACTACATCACCTTACATCTTTTGAGAAAGTTTGAGCTTAAGTGTGCTAAATTTTTCTTGTTCTGCTTTGTAAATTTTTTTGAAACAAATGCTCTTCTCTGAGACCTCGATGTAATTCTCATTTTCCCTTATATAGAATATTTTCACAGAACCTAGATTGTATTTTTGTTTTATCCTTGCATGGGAAGAAATCTATTCAGACCTGCTATTACCACAGACACTGTGAAAAGAATTCCCCTAATACTGCCCCACCCACTTTAGCCTCCGCTAAGGCAGTGACAGTTATCCTACTGAGATCCCGTGTTGAAGTCTCAGGGACGTAACCTTAGCTCAATTTGTGAGTCTCGCTGAAGATTTTCTAGTGCCTATCTGCAGAAAAGCAATAGAAACACCTCATTCTTTGTCAGGGTCTCTAAAACTGAAGCATCACACACAAAGTTGGCAAATTTTGTTTGAACAGGATAGGATTTTAAAGATCTCATTCCCAGCAAGTAGTGCTTCCAGAGTTCATCTTGTCTATAGCTGATGAAAAACTATGAACATGAGTATTTCAGTAGATACTGCTAACCTGTACTCTGAGATGATCCCATGGCTATTTTAAAGGAATCTAGAGAGGATGACATGCATAGATAGCTCTCTACTACATGTTAATAACACCAATGTCCTACTGTCTTAACTGTCTTAAGATTTGGTCTTATTCCCTACTATGTCTAAACTCACTTAATGAATTCCAGCCAGCCCCTTAAATACAGGACTGTGCTACAGTTAACTCAGATTAAAGTAAAGCGTTCTCTCTGAACCTCTCCTAAACTATTTCAGAAAGAGGACTGTCTAAAGTTGAACTTTAAGCAACAGAGAATCTTATAACTTCCATTCATAGTCCATATTTCTTACTTAGATTGATTTCATTATTCAATTTAAGATTATTTTCTCTTCCTTTGGAGATATATCAGAGTATCTCTGCTCCAGTATATTAAAGGCGCGAAGCAAATGTTTCTTTTGTACCTTTACATATGAGGACCATAATGTGCAATGGAGGAACAAACAAACCCTGAATGCCAGACTTTCAGAATATACAGTATTTGCTGTTATAAAACCATCTTAAAGTTTCAAAGACAGTATGTTAAAAAAAAAAAAAAAGAAGAAGTAGTAGTAGTAAAATCAACTACAACAATATTCTAGGAAACAAACAATATTCTTTAAAATTCTACATTGCCACAATACACCATAGCAAAGAGCCTCTCTAACCAACCTCATTCTCCCCTTGTCCTTGTTACGCTGCACAACTCGGCTAGTGGATTTGATGTACAGGTGCCGATGCAGTTCGTCTATGAGAACCAAGTGCAGGTTCATCTTCTTGCTGTGAAGCTCCAACCTAAGGTCACTCAGTCCTTCCACCTGGAGCAGCGGGCCCTCCAAAGACTCAACTGCTGACACCTGAAAGGAGGGGAAAAAGACAAGTATAACTACTAAATAGCCTAACAAGATTAAAAATATGAAGGACTACTTTTTAAAAAGATACTGTCAAAGTTTATGAAAACCTTATAAGTACACATCATACTCTGTACAGCAGACCACTTTCTCCACAGTCAACCAACGTCCAAAAATAGTAAACGGAAAAATTCAAATAAACAATTCATAGGTTTCAAACTGTACACTGTTCTGAGTAGTGTGGTAAAATTTCACCCCGTCCATTTCCATCTCACCCTGGATGTAAATCACCCCTTTGTCCAGCATATCCACACTATATGTGCTACCCGCCCGTCACTCAGCAGCCATCTAAGTCATGGTGTTGAAGTGCTGTGTTCAGGTCATCCTTATTTTACTTAATAATGGCCCCAAAGCACAGGAGCAGTGATGCTGGCAATTTGAATATGCCAAAGAGAAGACATGAAGTGCTTCCTTGGGTGAAAAGGTAAAAGCTTTCAACTTCAGAAAAAAATCACAAGCTAAGATTGCTAAGATCTATGGTTGAAACGAATCTTCTAACTGTGAAACTGCCTAATTTATAAGTTAAGCTTTATAGCAGGTATGTATCTATAGGCAGAAACATAGCATATACAGGGTTTGGTGCTATTTGCGGTTTCTCAGGCATCTACTGGAGATGCTGGAACACATGCCCGGTGAATGAGGGGGCACTACTGCATAACACAGGCAGGCCTACTTTTGCCCTTGAAGGATTTAACATCTAAGACAATGCTAAAGAAAACAATCTTGATAAACAAGAAGGCATCTAAAATACCAAAACAAATCTATACATCCAAATTCATACCCACATACATTGCCAACTATGGACACAAGTAAAATGACCTCCCCCATTAAACGATTATATCATTAAGTCTCATAAGAACTCCATGTATTTATTTATGGTTTATATCGACTTTCAAAGTTAGCTTTTTAAAACTAAGACTAAATAAAAGCATAACATAAATTTCTTAATAATTCTCATGATGATCATGCACCGGAGCTTGGTTAGCCTACATCTACATGTAGGTCCACACACTCTTTCTCAACACACATACACACAGTGGTCAGTGCAATTTTTACATGAATGCTACATGTGGACGGTAGCAATCATCACCTCTTCTTGGCCTATTCCAGTTTGGCAGAAGAAATGGGTTTGAACAGTGAACAGGAGATAAACTATGGAGAGAAAGATACTCCTGGTGTAAAGTGCGATTCAGATTTTAAGACAAAAAGGATTGGATGAATAACAATGGTGTAGGAATGCCTATAACAAATGGAGACGATGGGCTTGGGGAACCTAGAGCAACACATTTTGAAACCAAAGTGATAACTGCAAAGGGAAAAAAAACAGCATGTATGATATGATCCCATTTATCCATGTATATAAAATTATATTTGTCTATGTATAAAAATCTTGTATTAATTAATAAAAAGATTAAAGTGAATAGGATATTCTAGGTATTATTCCTTGGGAGAAAAAAAAAAGGAGGAGGTAGAAAAACACGAAGAATGCGAAAATAGTAACAGCAGAGATGACTACAAGCTGAACTCGGAGGGAAGAGAACACCACCAAGCTCCCTGAAGGGAGTAGCGTACCATGACTATTATCTGCTCACACTTCTAAATATTCCTAATATGTACAGATAAAGGTATTAATTAATACTTTAGGGTAAAAACATTAAATGTAATCACGCATACAAACATGCTCCTAAAAAAGAAAGCATTTATACAAAAGCAATAGACAATGGAAGCCATGCAACAAACAGTGATAAATATTGATCACAGATCTATACCAATATACACGGTCACTGAGGAGCTTGTGGACAGTGAATATAGAAACCTTGGTAGCTGCCCAATGCAAACTGGCTAAAGAAGAGAGGAAGCTGCAATGGCTTCCTCATATGATGTGCTATAATCAAATGTCGGTAGCAAACAAGTTTCCTTAAGCTAACTGAGAAAGAATCAGGAATGAAAGAGTGACAAGCCCTGGGCCAGCTGTGCCCTCTGAAGCCCCCCAGTTCATTTTCATGCTGACTTGCAAGTGCCCCTGCTACATGAGCCCCTGGGCCTTGCGCAAGCTGCCAGCCATTCCAAATAGAAAGGCAGCCTCACGAAATGACCAAAGTGTCCCCAAGGAGGAAAAACAACAACAAATTCATTTACACTTATGCTCTAAAATGGATTTTAACTTGGGTTGCTAGCAGAGAAAAGAGGATGCATTAACCTTTAGTGACATCGAGATCTAGAAAATGAAAAATAATTTGGTAAACCACTGGCCCATCATGTAGCCTTATCCCTTAAGGTAATTAAATCCAGCTGAGATATTTAAGCTTAAAAACCACCCACTGCACAGCCAGACTTGATTTGTTTGTAGGAATTTGCATGAAGATTTTTAACCCAAACTGCTCACGTTCCAAATACGAAACTAAATAGCAATGTCAACTTTCAAAGCCATTCGATTAATTTTTTTTTAAATATAGATAAAGCACTCAGCACAGTGCCTGGCACATACCAACATTCACTGAAATTATTTTTAACAGAATCTCCTTATTCTGTGGATAAAGAAATCTCAGTTTTTCAATGCAGCATTTTCAATAAAGTGCTATTTCCTTCACAGAACCATTATAACCATTTAGACGACAAATTTTCTGAATATGACCCCAAATACAAATATAATTAACACACATGCACACACATATACATGCATACACACACACACATATATATATACATACATACACACATACACACACGAGTGATCTTAATTTCAAAGATCTGAAAAACCACAAAGAATAGAGAATAGGCTATTATTTCTATGTGAAAATACAGTGCTTATTTTCAGGTCTTCTCTTAATAAAAGTCTATTTATAAAGCTACAATTATGGAAACTAGGCAAGGTCACTGTCTTCCCCTACTCTAAATTTACTCAAACCAATTTAAAGGAGATAGTTGTCAACGCAACATTTGATCTCTAGAACCTCAGTTTAGAGGCCTGACGTTTATCCTACCTGGTTGTAAGTAGCTCGTACCGTAAAGTTTTACACACAAAGAAAACCTTGGTGAGGCAGCACAGTCAACCCAACCACCACCACAGACAGCCTATTCTGGTGTACTGGGGGGTCTGGTTTCCAGGCACTTATTAACAACTAAGGCTTCACTAGGAGAGGAATCCATTTACATTTAGGAATGAGCATAACCACTAATAAAAATACAACTAAAGAGATTCTTTTAATATACGAGAAATGGTTATTTTATAAATTTCACTGTTCTGCAAATTTAATGACTAGAGAGCACTTAAAACAACACTAATGAAACATCAACAGAAATTCAAGAGATGCAGCTTCATCAAAGTAAATGGTCTCACAGGTTAGTGGCTATGAGAAATTATCAAAATTGAGTTTATAAGTGTGATACACAACACTAAATAATGTCACAAATATATATATATATTAAAATTACAGGAAAAAATGTAGCAGATGAAGGATCAAACAGACAACATACAGTATAACAGTTTATTGGTAAATACTGTCTATACATCTACTCACAAATCAAATATCA
The DNA here is from genome assembly GCF_014176215.1 of Rousettus aegyptiacus. Classification (NCBI taxonomy): domain Eukaryota; kingdom Metazoa; phylum Chordata; class Mammalia; order Chiroptera; family Pteropodidae; genus Rousettus; species Rousettus aegyptiacus. Next base: position 59,701,960 of record NW_023416288.1, read on the forward strand.
TTCATTTGTGGCCCAAATGATTTCTACCATGTATGACCTTTTAGAATTCTCAGGTATGCCACATCATTTTTTGTGTGTGTAATAGACTACCACACAATGAGCCAACTAAATTTATCTAGAATTTTTTTAAACGTATCTTCAAAAATGTTGTTTTAGGGAAAAAAGATACTATTAGTAGGGAATTTTTTTCATAGAACTCCAATTATTATCTAACAGAACACTGAGTTCTACTCAACACAGTTTGAAACTGCTCATATAGATAACAGAACTGTTTTGAAGTTGAAAACAAATATTTGTTAGGATTAGGAAAATAAGCAAACATTTACGAAACGTTTTAACACATAATACTGACCAAGACAATATGTTTGGCCATTAGAAACCTACCCACTAAAACAGAAATTTCGAAAAATGCATACTTAACTCGAAAAATAGGTCAAAGGTACTGTTAAAATGTACACAATCAAGAATTGTCCGGTATTTCAAAAATTTCACCTTGAGATAAGAGGAAAGTCTGTAACAAAATAATTCTTTGTAATTAGGAACTGTGGTACCCACATATTTTCTTTCCCAAATGTCTATTTCTCAGTCTCATTTTAGTTTAAATTAGGAAATTATTATTTCATATTTAAGTGCTTATCTTCTACTAGTATCACTCAAATTGATTAGCTAAAAATATCTAGTTTCGTGCTTTAACGTAAACCAATGAAAATGTTATGGAGAAACACCAAAATTGGCCATTCTCAATAGCAGCTTAGCTTCCTTAAAGAAAAAGCTAGAAAGGAAACTACTAGTCTTTATAAAACTTTTGGTTGGAGGTGAGATATACAAAGGTAAATGACATTAGTAACTGTTACTCAATAGAACTAAGGTTCGAGCCAAAAGAAAAAAGAAAAACTCAAGTATAAACCAACCAACCTGATAACTAAACCATCTGCTAGCTAAGGAAAATGCTTATTTTGGCAACAATATAAGAAAGCAAATGTTTGCCACTGTTGAGTCCAAAACAAATATTTCCTTCAGGACTCTGATAGTTATGTGGTTCCAAAATGTTTTATCACTTTTCAATAGGTCAGTATGTCTCCCTTAAGGAAGCATTTTTCTAGTAAGACAAACATTCTGAAAAAGTCATCTTGGCCCAACTTACCCAATACAGTAAAAGATATGATATTAGACTATTCATGAGAACTGATACCTTCTCCTTTCCTACATATATGACACAAATTAAACTGTTAGAACAGCCTTAAGAACACCAAAAATCTGTCTACAAACAACAAAGAAACACGCTTTGAAACCCAGAAGAGGAAGATGTTTTAGGCTCCAGTAGGCTCTGCTCTGCCAATGACTGAAGGCCTCAGGGCTATTGACAGTTTGGTACTTAAGACAGACTTCCCAAGAAAGCTGCTGGCACAAGGCAAGGCCGAGTGCCTGGAGCAAGAGCACTCTTTTTTCCCCAAACTCCTCAGCTTGTAGCTAGTCGACAGTGATCAAATCAAGCAATCAAAAATGCCAATTCTTAAAATCGGTTTGCTAACATAATATTGATCCGACCCATTCAGGTGCCCTTTCTCCCTCAGGAAACCCAATACCTATAATGCAGACTCAGCATGCTCTCACCATTAAAAACAGGATGCTGCCCACCTCCATTCTCCCTTCATTACTGCCAGGGTTATTGCACGTTTTTATTTAATAAACCTTCATCAGCTCAAATGAAGGGTTGTTATTAGTTGAGCTAACAGCCAAATGATAATGCTCCAGAGAGATATCAGTGCTTGTTGGTGCATTAACAAAGAGAGGAGAAAGGCTGAGGTCAAGCATGTGTCAATGTAAATGAGGCGGTATTAGGTACCAAAGGCTTAATGCAATAGACTGCCTGGGAGATAATGGAATTTCCAGGATAAAGCAAATGAGATGAAGTTATTGATAAGTGAATGAAGGGAGGGGGCTGTAAGATAAAGTGCTGTCAAAGAAAAGGCCTTTTACGTCTGAATATCTTCTTCAAAGTATCTTCAAATCTCTTAGAAAACAAAACTCAAAAGAGATCAAATGTGACTTCTAGCTTTATGAACAATAACCTATTACTGCTATGAAACAGACTTCTTCTGAAAGCATACCATTTTATTAAGTTATTTTTAAGCTTTCTTTGGTGTTTCTCCTTTATTTTTGTTTTCATTTCGTTTTGTTTTGTTTTTCTTAAACATAATGGCATTCTACCACAAATTATTCTTATATTTTATGAAAGCAAAAGTCTTTCTCTTATGAAGTAGGGAGGAAAAGCCAGGTCTTCCTAAGATAGTCCATCAGCCCAAGCCTCACAGAATGACAGTATCTGAGGATTAAATTATAAGAGTTTTCAGTTGTAAAGTACCTTTAAAGGCTGTCAAAACTGGGGTCCTGCCCCAATTCTACAGATTTAAAAAAAAAAAAAAAGAAAAAGGTGAAACAGAAATGTATTTTTCTTAACCTTTATTTTTCTTCCAAATTACAGAAGTTATAAACACTCAATCAAGAAAACTTGTAAAACACAAAGGAAAAAGATGGCCCATATTCTCCCTAATTAGACAATATATTTTAAACTCACGCCTTCCAATCACTGTCCACACAAAATTTTTTAAAAACTGTTATTTTTAAATGTTTTCATTTGGCAACATATTGGGAACACCTGACATCACTAAATATGGTTTTCAGTATTTTTCATACCAATCTATTATGACTATTCCACAAATGACTTAAACCAATTCCCATACTTAATTGCTAATTATTTTTACTTTCATAAATCGTACTGTGATAATTATCCTTGTATACATATTTCTGAACACATAACAATTGAAATTCTTAATTTGTCCTTAACAGAACATTCTAGAAGTAGAATTCCAAGGCCAAAGGTACACGCACATCTAGGGCTTCTGATGCATAGCGTCAAATTATAACCCTTTTTTGTTCTATATGTACTTAAAACAGATCTGATCAATTATTTTCCTTATGAAACTAAACTATACCTAACACCTTATGAGAAAGATAAGAATTGTAATTGCTTATGAAATAATCTCATGAAAAAAATCCTTGTTCCTAATCTTATGATCCCTTTAATGTTCAGTTTCCAGTGCTCCATAGAGAGAGCATTGAAACCTGGGTTTCTACTCCAAAATACAAGAGACCACTAGGCAAGATGTTCTCATTTAACAAGTGTCCCAAAGACACTTATATTTGTCATCTTACTTGTTATTCTAGGACAAGAAAAAGTTGGCAAAGGAGGTCTTTGAGAATCACTTCAGGCTCACACTTATATCAAGACAATTCACCCACACTCTGTAAGAGGTCCGAATCCATTAGAAATGCGCAGTACTTATACAGCTCTTTACTAACATAAGCTATTAAAATCCCACAAAAGAATGCAAAAGGGATATGGCCTTTTTTTTTTTTTTTTCCCATTTTAAGAGCTAAGCAACAATTAGTACCGGGATGAATCTCAGAGAAAATGTACCTCTTTAACAAGCTCCTCCTATCTTCTCAAGCCAAGCAAAAGCTCAGACCATCATCAGATACAGAGGGCTCCCATGAACAATGAGTATTGTCACCTGCTGCAATTTACACATATCTAGGAACCCCATCTGGCCTAGACTGACCAGTCAAAAAACCTGTTCAAACAAGTGCATGTGTGAGGTTGAAAACCAAAATATGATGGAGGATGTCAGCAAAGGATTTGTGTTATTCTTGATTTAGATCATTCCTCCTACAGACTAACATGTGTAAATGTGAACACACACACACACACACACACACACACACAGTTATCTGATTAAAACATGTATGCATTTGTGATGGAAGCACCCAGGAGATAAATCATGCAACATACACAAGCCCAAGACCATACTGCCTTTTGTTTTCACCTGACTTTGTATGACAGTGATGACAATGCTACCTACAGCATTTGAAATTTGTATATTGCCTTATATTTTGTTACAAAGCACTTTACCTGTAAAAAATTACATTTTTATTCTTACAACCAAAAAAGAGAGAAAGTGATTTGTCTAAGCTCACAGAACTGATGAATCGTTAGGTGCAAACTGGAATTAAAAACATCTGGCTTTTAAATCCATTTTGTTTGCACTATACCACCTAGCCACCACCTGTCAATAAATTAATTTTTACCCCAATTTCAATCCATTAAATCCCAGCAATATACCAGTAAGAACACACAGAAAAGATGCAGGAATCAGCACCAAGATGACAGCTCTGATGAGTGCTAAGTCAGCCCGAACCTAAAAAGCATCTACTTTAAACATTAAACAGAATTCATATTGACAAAGTAATCTTGCTATAAAATCAGAATAAAAGTTAAATACTCATCAGCTCTATCCAAAAACTGCAACAGAGGATGGCAACAAAGCAACATTAGTCAAACTCCAACATTTGTACATAAATGTGAGGACAGCACTGTGATGTCTCTCCTATGCAAATACTTGGTCTATAACTTCTTAGAGCTAGTGTTAAAGTCAAGGGCAATTCGTTTTTGCTTTATTGCATAGCATAGGCAACATCTGACATCAATGCTTCGAAATTTGTCTATACATTGGAAGCACCTGGAGAATGTCAACTATTACTGAAGCTAGCGTCCTACGCCCAGAGATTTCAATGTAATCAGTCTAGGGTATGACCTGGGTTTTAGAATTCTTGAAGGATGCCCTAATGTGAAGAGTTTGGGAATCACGGCCCTGCAGCCAAGTGAAAGAACTGAAAATTGCTGAACCTTATGATGTTTAGCGCAATAAAACAATTTCTATTTGCTTCAAAATAAAAGAGGCAACTGAAGAACAGATAAAAGCGCAAACTAAAAGGAAGGGAAATCCAACACAATACCCTGGTTCCTATCACTATGGCTTTTAGAAACAGGTCTTCAAAAGCAAATCTAAATGAAAAGAGCATTGCGCAGCAATGATGCCCTATACGTTTACTCTCTAGGTAAGAAATAAAGCTGCCACACTAAGGCGATTCAATTTTGGACACAAAAACCAAGGTTATTTGTTTAATAACTTTATTTTCAGCTTTTCCTAAATCTTTTTGAAAAGAAAATCAGATGTCTGAGGGGAAAAAAAAGGGGTCCCAAATGCAGCTAGAAGCAGCTACACTTGACCACCCTATTTAAATAGTGAGCTGTCATACTACCCCACCCCTAACATTCCTGGTCCTCTTTATCACATGAGAGACACTGTATTTGTTCATCATCTGTCTCTCCCTACTAGTGTGTAAGCTCCTTCAAGGTTAAGACGACCTTCACAAACGCATATAGACCAACAACGCAGGTGATCAACAATGGCATCACATTCATTTGTCTGTCAATCAAAATATGTGCAAGATTCTTTCTGATAAATTATTAGTATAGAACACTGGCATCGGTTACTCAAGTCAATATTCTACACTAGGAACAGATGGTGGCTATTTCATTATTGATCCCGATATATTTTTTACTAAGTTATAGAGAAATCTATATGGAATACTGAAACATTTTTGCAGAGTCACTGAACCACTTTCAGGTAAGTACAATAAGTTTACTAGAATATTCTAACTCCTGATATTTTTAGAGCTTTCGCCTCAATACCTTTTACACAGTCATGATGAGGAAAAAACAGATCTCAGAAACTTTCAGGCCAGATGAAAGAGATGTGTGTTTTGGCCCTTTTTTCCTTACTTATACATTAATCATTTGATAGTGGATGCATGATCACCCCTTCCCTGACCATAATATGAGAAAAGAAGAATTACTCTATTTAGCAATGACACAGTTTTACTGGCGCCAGTAGAAGCAACCTAGTTGCTCCACTGGTCCTGCTATCTAAGCACTGACGAAAAGAATAGTTTAAGATCAACTACTCTTATGCAAAATGTTTTGGATGAGCACCCTCCAACAGTGAACTGGCTTATATCGAATTACAATACTCAGCAGAATAACACGTTACTTAAGAGTAGATTTTGCAACAAACTGATCTTGGATAGTTTACCAACAAATTACATTGCTTATAATTAGACAGTCAATGGATACCCTTGAATATGTAATTGTGTCAGGTAAAGAGGTAGCTGATGACACAGAATCTGAAATTTGTCCATGCCAATTCTCAAAAATAAGGCACAGAACTTTAAGGTCTTGACCATCCATTAGTGCATGTGTTAGAGCAGACTAGTTTTTTGAGAAAATCAAATCTCTGCCTGCAGTAATTTCTTTGTATAAAATGCAGAGTAGTCTTTCATTCTATCCATCCATGCTAAGGAAGAAGAAACCAAAAATCCTTAACTTGCCAATCCTACTTCAACTCTTATCAGCTCAAAACAAGTCAAAGAACAGAACAAAGCTCCAGAAAAAGAACTAAACAAAATGAAGACAAGCAATATAACCAGAGTTCAAAACACTGTTTAGAAGGATGCTCAATGAACTTAGGGAAAGAGCAGATGAACTGAGAACTTAAAAAAAAGATAGAGAAAAACAAAAATAGAGATGGAAAACATAAAAGAAAACCAGTCAGAAATAAATTCAATATCTGAGATAAAGAATATATTCGAGGGAATCAACAGATTGGATGAAGCAGAGGATTAAAGCATCAACTTAGAGGCTGGGGTAGCAGAGGATACCCAGTCAGAACAGCAACAAGAAAGGTGAATTCAAAAGAATGAGGACAGTTTAAGAGACCTTTGGGACAACATCAAGCATATCGACATCCTTATCATAGGGATACCAGAAGGAGAAGAGAGCAAGGAATTGAAAACCTGTTTGAAGAAATTATGATGGGAAAATTTCCCTAACCTGGTGAACGAAACAAATCACCCCAAGCAGCTCAGAGAGTCCCAAACAAAATGAACTAAAAGAGGCCCACACCAAGACACATCATACTTAAAATGCCAAAGTTTAAAAACCAAAAGAATCTTAAAAGCAGCAAGAGAAAAGCAACTAGTTACCTATAAAGGAGCTCCTATAACATAAGACTGTCAGTCAATTTCTCAACAGAAACTTAGCAGGCCAGAATAGACTGGCATGAAATATTCAAAGTGACAAAAAGCAAGGACCTACAACCAAGATTAGTCTATCCAGCAAAAATATTTAAAATCAAAGAACAGATAAAGAGCTTCCCAGATAAGAAAAAGCTAAGAGTTAATCACCACCAAGTCGGTATTACAGGAAATGTTGGGAGGTCGTAAGAAAAAAAAAAAAAGATTTACAAAGGGATGGAAAAAGATTTCATGAAAATGAAAAAAAAAAAAAAACTGTGACAACAATACTTATACCAAACAACAGACTTTAAAACAAAGGCTATATCAAGAAACAAAGAAGGATCCAGAAATCCCATTTCTGGGTATTTAACCAAAGAAATCCAAAATACTACTTTGAAGGGATATTCGCATCTAGATGTTCATTGCAGCATCATTTACAACAAAAGATATGGAGGGAACCTGGGTGTCCATTAATGACTGAGCAGATAAAGAGGCAGTGGTTCATAAATATAATGAACTATTACTCAACCATAAAAAAAAAAAATGAAATCTTGCCATCTGAACCAACATGGATAGACCTAGAGGGTATTGTGCTGAGTGGAGAAAGACAAATACTGTATGATTTCACTTACATGTGGAATCTAAAGAACAAAACAAATAAAACAGAACAAACTCAGATACAAAGAACATGTTGAGAGCTGCCAGATGGGAAGGAGGGTTGGGGCGGGGGGAAGGTGGTTTGAAAAAGGGAAAAGGGTTAAGAAGTACAAATTAGTAGTTACAAAACAGTAACGGGGATGGTGAAGTACAGCATAGGGAACATAGTCAATAATATTGTAATAACTGTATGGTGTCAGATGCGTACGTACTAGACTTACCGGGGTGATCGCTTCATAAATTATATAAATGTCTAATCTCCATGTTGTACACCTGAACCTAATAATATTGCATGCCAACTACAATCGAAAAATAAATTTTTTAAAAAAGTCTGCCTCAGAACAGTTTGAGATTATAACATGGGAGCCATCACCAAATCCTTTCTTATCATATCAGTCAAAATAATTATAAATAACATTTCCAAGCACTTACTATGTATACTGTGCCTACTTTACAAGTATAGCTTAATATCTCTTAATCCCGTCAAGAATCCCTTAGAATAATCCTTTATTCTAAACTCCAACTTTCAGCAAAGTCAAATTAAATAATTAGCCCCAAGTCATTGAGCTAGCAAAAATCAAAGCTGTATTCAAGCTCAGGTTCACCTGACCCTCGCTAAGACCCATGCTGACAAATTGAATATTGTCCAATAATTGCGGAGGATCTTGTAAAATAAAAATATTACAAATATGATTATTTTTATTATAGGGACTTTTAAAACTATGCAATTAAATAGCTACCTTACTCTCTCTATTCCAGATGCTGCCACATTTTCACAGTGTTAAGTGAAATAATTCTACCACACCAGTCTCTGACCAAAGCACTCTGGGATCCTCTGGGAAGAAGGCAGCTACATCAATATAAGTTATTACAATTATCATAATAATCCTTATCTGACTATATAGCTATGGAGTCTCTTTAAAAATGCATATAAATTTTTAAAAAGACAAAATGATTAGGAAACATTCAAAATTTCTCTGATCTCCAGAAGACTTAGAAACGAAGAAATTATTTTAGGCACAAGCCTTGTGACTGTCAGCTAAAGTGCCTCAAAACTACTCACGCTGGCTTGGTTCCCACTGATTGAATACAATTATGAATTGACTTCTACGGTTTGATAAATCAGAACTTGTGTAAGTGGTTTACAAAGCTCATCTGTACAATTCCAGTTTGATGCAGACTTCCATACAAATTTTCCTTTAGCAAAAAGTTTACAAAAATATTAACTATCATGTAATACCTTCCTGCTTAGCTCATGCCACTGGGAAGAAGCTGCTATTCTTATATTAATAATTCTTCCCAGAATTAATCAGTCATTGTACATTAGAACCAGCAGCTGGAGTGTTTTGAGTGATAATGAAACCTGTAACAAGGCATCTTCAGCCGTCTTTTCAAGACAATAAGGGAATTAAAATTTCAATTTAAATGCAGAGGTTTGAAACACGCTTCACTGGCAAAATTACTTCAATTAATGTGAGTGGAATACAAAGGACAGACTGCAGAAATGTGATGCAGCCACCAGAAATTATGTCATTAATGTGTTTGCATCAACCTAGCACAATGACTGCAAAGGTCTAATTTAAACCATACATATCGCAAAGCTACAGGCTACAATATAAATCAAGTCTCTGATTTCAATGTGACGGATACAGGCTTCTTGTTGGATCACTTTTAGCTTTTTGTAAGCTAACAGCAGCTGTTTACCTTGAAGAAGGAAACAAAAGGCCAGGCCTATTTGCAGACATTTCCTGTCATGACAATTTAATCATTTTATGCAATACTCAGGTTATCTTATCAAAAGAAATAAATATCCCATCTAGAAGCTAAGTCTATAGGTATTAGACTCGTCTAATGGTGGAGTAGGAATTGTAGAAGCTGACAAGAGCCATAGGTCACCACTGATTTATTTACTCTGGATTTATTAACCTGAATAGGGATTAAATTACTGGACATCTGCACCTGCCTTAAAATAAAAATGCAAAATCTTTTGTCAAACGAATCCAAAGAAATCACAGGGTTTTGAAAGGCTGGATTTTGTCTTCACTTTCCTCTGATGTCTTTTAGCAAAGACTTCCATTTGGACCCTTCAGATAGATGCCTTACGTAGATTTTACTTCTAATAGCACATAACCATAAGAAAAGGAAATGTGATTATTTCCTCATATAAAGCCCAATGAAAGCGCAATTATAAACATTACTATTCACTCTTACAAACATAAAGCCAAAATGAAGAATGTATCTGATCTTTAGAGTACACCTTAAATCCTACCTCCATGAAATCTTTATTGTAGATTAGGATATGCCAACTCCCCAGATCATGCAAAGTGGCTACCTCATCTAGAAAAACGGGAATGATTTCAGAAACCTATCTCCTATAAGAGAATTAAATGCATTAACAAATTTAATATACTTAAAATGGTACCAGTACATAGTAAGTGCTCAATCTATATCATTACTGCTGCTTATTTAAAAAAAAAAAAAAGCAAAAAATCAGAAACTAGAGAAACTTGCCATTAAAAACAACAACAACAACAAAACACACACACACACACACACACACAATAACAAAAAGGCAAAAAAATCAGACCAGAGCAGAGGTCCTAGAAAGAAATTGCCTTTTTCCGTTTAGTGGTATGAAAGTCTTTCACACAGTTACCCATTTGGCTAATGATCTGTGAACTCTGACTATATGAAGTGCAATATACTAAGCACAGGACAAAAAACAGATTAAGATATAGACCCTGCCCTCACTGACCTACCATACAAATGACAGCAACTGTATCACAATGAAATATATACAGCTTATGGAAACAAAGAAAAGCATCTATTCATGTTAAGTATACAGAAAAATAGATGATTTTTTTTAAAAAAAAGAAAAGAATCTAATTTCCCTGGGACATTTAGACTTGAAATGTGAACCAAGTCTTAAAGAATAAATCATAATTGTCCAGGCAAACAGGATTGGGATTAGTTTCAGGGAAATATGTTATCAATTTAAAAAAAAAAAAAAAAAAGACTGCATCCCTATATATCAGCAACAACTGGAAATTATAATAGAGCCATTTTTTAAAAAAATAAAAAATGAATACTCAGAAACAAGATATATGTAATACAGTATCTCTACGAAATGCATTATAAGCCCTATAAAAGACATAAATGAAGACTTCAATTAATGAGACATATCCTGTTCACTGAAAACCTCGATATTAAAAAGATAAAATTCTCTTAAGTTTAATCAAAATCCCATCACACCTTTTGTAGAACTTGGCAAGCTAATACTAAAATTCATATGAAACAGTAAAGGGCCAAGAATAGCACAGGCTATTCTGAATAGTAAGTTAAGGGAATGTCTTCCCCTGCTATCAAGATACATCATAAAATTATAGTAATTAGAACAGCATAGTTTTGGTGCAGATATAGTTGAGATCAACTGAATAAAGAGCTCAAAAACAGACCCACGTATATGTGAAAATTTAGTATGGGACCAAGACAGCATTAAATCGGTAGGAAACAGATTCAATAAATGGTCTGAGCCAAGTGGCTATTTATATAAAATACAAAATTAGATCCCCAGTTCATACCATATATGAAAATAGGTTCTAAATGGGTTACAGAACATAAGAGATTCTCTTTATATGACATTGGAATAGAAAAAAATTTTTTCTTAAAAATCACATAAGAAAAAATAAGAAATTTCACAGCATTAAATTTTAAAACTTTGTAACAAAAAGACATTATAAACGAGATATACCACCAACAGAGAGAATACATTTACAATCCATCTAACAGACACAGGATTAGTACCCAGAATATATAAAGAACTAGAAATAGAAAAACGAAACTTCTGGGAAGTGTATCTCATACACTCGCCCTTTTCTGAAGGTGACTGCTCTTCTTTCCCACCCCACACCCCAGGCTCCCCACACCGCCCAGCCACTTGGTTTTAGTTAGAACTGATGAAAATCACAGTACCCAAGCTGGCCCAATCTACCCCTCATATTAAGAAAGATTTTTTTCCTCTACAGAGCTGAAGAGATGTATGCCACAGCCTACACCCTTCTCCCTAAACACCCAAACTCCGCCCACATGTGGAAGAAACATCTACGGTAGAACAAGACATGCGAAAGAACATACGGTGGCATTCAACACATATGCCTGTCCTTTTAGCACATCGGTTACGTGAGTAAAGCGATTCTTTTACTGAAGCTAGCTACAGTTGGATTTCTGTCACTTGCAACCAAGAACTTAAAGCTTTTTAATGGGATCCTTAAGAAAATACGTCAAAAAAAGAGACGGTATTCATTATTAATTAGCTCTTAATAAATTAGCCCTTAAGTAGTAAGACCATAAAACAAAAATCTGAAATCCTAAAAGGAACATAATTAAGAGAAATAGAATTTATTTCTATTTTTATTTTTAACCTATTTTTAACATATGGTACTTAGTAAAAGCAGGCCCGCCACAAAAAAAAAAAAATGTGATTCAAATAGGTGTGAGTCAAATAGCTAACTATATATATGTTTATCTATTTTGATTGCTGAGTCTTGATAATTTAGCACATATATGCATTCCTAAAATGTAAACCAAGAGTTAAGCTGAAAGGTGACATTTTTCTTTTGTCAGACACCCTATAGTCTTTATTACAGATGTCACTATGAACAAGATACTGAAAAGATCCAATTCTTCTGCTACCCAGGAGTAGATCGTTATTAACCTCCTTCCACTGTAGAAACAGACTATCCACTCCCACTACATAACCGGTTTTAATCCATGATAGAATATCACGGTGCATCTCACCCCTAAGCTACCAGATTTCCTTAAAAGCCTCTTATGAGGGACTTATGGCAAAATTCCTCTTGAAAGTCTAAATGAATTAGAACCAATTAGAAGATTTAACCCATTTCTCCCAATAATTCCTCTCAGTACCTTTTCCAGTGTTACAGCCCATCTAATTTGGTGAAACAAAGATGAGACTTTCACCTGTCATGGAAAAGAAAATCCAAATATACTCCATCTGCTACTGAGGGCTTCTGTAGTCCTCAGACAACTTTGAATGAGATGGGGGGTGAGGGGTGGGGGGAGGGGGAGTGTGTTTTGTGTGGGGTGGGCCCTCTCCAAGAGCCACAGGCCCTGGGAAAGTTAGGGTTATTAGACAGCAAGATGTGTGTTTTTACTTTTTATTCATCTTCTAGATGCTCAGCCACATGCACCACTAGTTGAGACCTTCTCTAAATTTCATTTCTAATTCAAAAAGTAGCAGAACAGATTAAGATCAAGGCTAAAGGCTAAGCTGTGGAGCGCTTCTGCTTAACAAAGTTACTTCCATAATTACTACCCCCAAATTATTTTCTTTCTTTTCGATCAATGTAAAGGAAAAAACAGAGCCCTAATGTAAAAATTCTTTCAAAGAATTTGTGGAACATCAAGTTTACAAATCTCCTATAGTTCTCTTTCATATAGATTTCATTCTTTAAAAGGAGATTAACTATCTTCCTCTGAAGCTAAAACACCTCTCATTACTATTCCAACATAATTAAAGTACTGATTGCTTACCATTATATTTCTTGCTATTGTTCCGAGGGCAGACAATACATAAATAATAATCGCCTACCATTCCAAACACTGGAATTAGGAAGAGAACCAGCCAGGCTTTACCTGCAAAGGCTCATGAATACCAAGAAGGCAGTTGGTGATGTGCTATGTGAATTACAGAATTCAGAGAGAAAAAGGAGTGCTTTGATATCATACCAGAAGTGGCCATGAGCGCAGGCTGTTCTCTTACCAGCATGTCGGTGGCACTGAGATAGTGCTTGCTGGCCATGCACTGTTCCAGCTTCTGAGGCACTTGCTTGATATTCTCAATCTCATCCAGCAGGTTCAGTACATGCTTATGTTCAATTCCTTCAATCCACAATTTCCGAAGCTCATCCCGTTTGCAGTGCAACAGCATCTTGCATGAAAGCAGATTCTCTTTGACCTACAATAAAACAGATTCAATCCTGGGTCAGTCCAAAGTCTTGCCAGCCTAAACCCCAAATCTGGTTAGTACCCTTCACCGGTACTACTGTAAGTAACAGGTCCTCGTTCCCACTCCCACATATGCCCCTTGGTTGGTCAGCTTACAAAATTCTAATCCTGGTTCTGACACTAACTCACTTGGGTCCCTCTCCACCTCTCTGTGCCTATATTTTCTCTCCTGTGAAATGAGAAGACTACTCCTAACTTCCCTTTGAGGGAATCTAGAAAAAAATTACTTTGGATATAAAGTACTCTGAAAATATGAATCACCACAATGATGTTAATATATTCAAAAAGGAATGATTGATATGAGGGTCTGTGCTATTATTTCTTCTCATTCTTCTTTCATACTTCCTAGTCAAGCTCATAGGTCACGTGGTCCATCCTGTTAGATCAAGAACTTTAACCAAGGGACTTGCATTCATCTCGACTGACTAAAATGAAAATAAGGCTAGTTTCCAGAAAACAGTAGGCACATCCAGAGATAATCTCAAAATAAATTAGGGCATAAAGTTTTTCCATGTACTCTGATTTTTAAATATTAAGACAATCACAAGCGTTCTCATAGATTTGCATAGCTTAGTGACCAGCACAGGCACTAACAGACAGAAGGAGGCAGAAGGGAGCAGGGAGGGGTAGTCACAATGTACATGATGAGTCGATTTTCATTTTCGCCTTAATGAAAATTTTTAATTTTTACAACATGGAAAAATAAGATCAAAATAAACTGAAAAATGACCTTTCACAAATCACAGAACTACTTTCACATGCTTTTGATATTCCTTACACATATTTTGATTTCAATTAAAATTTAATATTTGTTTACAGTCTTATTTTTGTCTGAGGTAAAATGTATGCATGAAAACATCTCCAATGTACCATTTGGTGAGTTCAGAGAATGCATACACCTGTATAATTCAAACCAGCAATATACAGGTCACTTTCATCACCCTAGGAAATCTACAATGCTCCTGATAACTGAAAATTCATCTTCTACAAGATCTCATGTGGTGCACAAACTGACACTATACTTCTGGTGATTATAAAGCTAAATTTCAACATTTTTCCAACACACATGGAAAATATGAAGATAGAATGTTAAGATTAGAAGGTTTCTTGAAAAAAGCATCTATTCCTACAACTTTAGGATAATACCTAAATCATACTTTTATGAAACTCTCCAATGGAAAAAGAACCCTGAATAAGGAGATTTTTCAATCTTAAAAAAAAATTTTTTTAATTTAAAAATAATGGAACTTTATCAGCTTTTGGAGGGGTCAGAGACCACTTTGAAAGTTTGCTAAAGATAATCCTAATTACATGTACTCCTTCCTGCAATCCCACCAAAATGATAGCAAAAGAATTACTTTCAAGCATAAAACATCAAGAAAAAAGCAAATAAGAGATGGCAACAAAACTTCAGAAGCTGGCAAGACAGTGGATGGTAGGAAACCAAATTAGCAGAAGAATCTGAAAAATCTTAGCCTGGAGAGGGGTTTGGTAACACTGGAAAGGCAATACCAAGAATACCGAAGGGTTAAAACTTTCTGTGAGGAGTATTATAAGCCCTAAATCCTCATCAAACCACAAAGACAGGTAATTCCCTCCTCACCCCAACAATGGCCAAATAGAAGGTTTATGATCTGAAGAAACTGAATCAAAAAGGATCTAGACCAGACACACGGCTGAGGGGAGGGTGTGTGGCACTGGACAGAAAAAGGAAGATGAAGTCCAGGGCCTTTGGAACGGTAAGATCCTCAGCCCCCAGGGCCCCCACCCTCCTTCCACAGTTGGCTCCAGCTTGCCTTTCAGCCCCAACATGGAAACTTATGGCTTTCCCATGGCAAAAGTGACCAAATATAAAGACCCTGGACAGTGATATATGAGGTGCCACCAAGGAAACTGCTGGGCCCAATCGGCTTTGTAGTGCCTCCCTCTTACATGCAAATAGTTAAGTAAGGATCACCAGTCAAGGAAGGACTATAATATCGAAAGACAGGAATCAAAACAAACAAAAAAAGTATTGGAGGGGAGAGGGGGAACAAACTAAACAACAGAAAGAAAAAAAACACTTTACTTTTCTTAGGAAAAATAAGATATTAGATCAAAGAAACTAAAACAAGATGCATAAAAAAAAAAAGCTCAAGAATAAAAATACTCTTCAAAATTAAAAATATTATTTAAAAAAGCCACTACAAAGGCTAGAAGATATCCTTGAATAAATATCCAAAGACACGGGTAGAAAAGAGATAAAAGAAAATGAAGGGCTTGATCCAAGAGATCCAATACTTGCCAAACAGGACTTCCAGGGGAGGGAAAAGAAAATATATGAAGTGGATAAAAACACCAACAGAAGAAAATTACCCAGAAGACATGAATTTTCAGACTGAAAAAGTACACCAAGTATTGAAGACAATGGAGTGAAACAGAGACCCAAGCCAGGGCACATTATCCTGACATGTAAGAACACAAGGAATAAAGAGACAATTTCTTAAAAGCTTTCGAAGTCGGGACAGGACCCATAAAAAAGTGTGAATCAGAATGCATATCAGACATGCAAAAAAAAAAATCTTATGTGTACCATTATCTCAGCAAGCTACTGAAGAAAGTGCTCTGTCAATACAAGAGAAAAAAAGAAGAAACCCAGGATTCAGGGAAGGGGGCTAGGGGCTCCGATGCAGAAAAAAACAACAGCATTATTCAGTCACTGACTCCAAGAAAAGCAACAAAATTATACAAGCAAAAACGGTATTCTGGATGGCTTAGATGTAAATACTTACGTAGTTATAATAAAGTGAGCACTATGTATTTAACCATAAACTAGGATACAACTGTATGGAGAGGAGGAGGGAAGATGTGGAAGAATGGGAGAAAGTGGGAAAGTGACTAAATCCTCATCTTCCATAGCTGGAAGTTCATATAAGTGTCAAAAACAGGACAATTGAGAAAAATAGTATAAATATGTTACTCAGAAATACAGAAATAGAAATATCGGGGGCGGGGGGAGGGAAACACTAAAAGAGTAAAAAGTCAGTGCCTCAGAAGTGTTGGAATTGGGACTGGGGTAGGATGAGGTAGGGGAGTGCTGGGTTTGTTTGTTTTTGTTTTGTTTTGTTTTGTTTTTTTATCAGCATTTGTGGTTTTATCTGATTTTTTAAAACACTTCTCAAGGCCATTCCCAGATTCCCTTGACACTCTTGGTCTCTGGGTTAAGAACTCTAGGTATTAAGTCCATTGTATTTTAAATCTTAGTTGAAATCTTAGAATTTGATTTCTGATATTCTTCTCATATCACCTTGGTTCTATAAATCTCAGCTTTTTCCTCTGTAATGGTTACCATGGAAAGAGTTGAAATAAATTTTATGTCGTACAACACTCAACTAGGCTCTTGATGGAAAGACTGGGGAATAAACTTACCAAGTTTGGCACACTCCTTTCTGATTATTAAGGCCTTTCACACTAGGATAGACACAATGTAATCAACTCCCTTCTCACTTTTGCTTAGTATATGAACGAAAAATAAAAAGGATAGTAGCACTGGGGGAGGGGCGAGATGGCATTGGACTGTGTGAAAAATGAACATCGCCAAAATTATTCCCTAAACTGAGTTAGCTAATCAAAGCTGCAGACGTGAGAAGCTTTCAGAACTCTTAATAATAAATTTCCCTGAGGCTTTAGTTTTTTTTTGTTTTTTTTTTTTTTTTTTTTTACTTCAAAGCCACAGTTATGAGGACATGTTATTTTAAAAGTTGAGGGGCTAGGGGGATACTAGTCAGCAATAAAAAAAAAAATATGAAGAATCTCAAAAACATGCTGAGTAAAGGAAGCTGGATGCAAAAGAGTACATAGTGGATGACCTAGAATAGGCAAAAATAATCTACAGTGATCATTTCAAATAAGCAGTTGCTTCAAAAAGGATGTGAGAGTGGAAATGACTGCAGAAGCAGGAGAGAAATCTCTGGGGTGATGATAACACATTAAAGGGCATAAACATTTGCCAAAATTCATTAAACTACAGTCAAAAATATTGTATTTTATTATATGTAAATAATAGCTCAATAAATATGATTTTTTAAACAAATGGGAGAAATAGGACTATGTCTGTCAATGAATTAATAACACATAAATGTGACAAAGGTACCAAATTACACATTTATTTCTCAAATGCCTGTTCTACATTTATAAATGTGGTGACAGCATTTTCATTTCATTCTATTTATCAGGAGAATTAAAATTGAAAAATTATATTACTCTCTGCTTCTTCCTTAAATAAATCCATGAAGAGCCAAGCAGTTCAAATCATAACATCAAAACCAAAGTACAGAAATCCTTCCTCAAACACAAGTTTCCTTTGCTTCCTGAAAACTATAGTAACTTCATAATTGCTCCTGATCACCTGTTCTACGGTAACAAGAATTTCAGTTTTAATACATAAGACCTGCAAGTCACTTTAATTAGAGACTACTAGAAAAAGAGAAAATAAGGAAAACGGGGCCCAAGGGATTATTTTGACTAGATATGTAGCATCAGACAGACAGCAGACCAATATTTTTGCAACCCAACCTTGAGAAAGAGAGGGGAAGAATAGTAACCAGGCCTCTGAATAACACTGTGGCAGCATGTGCGAGAGGAGGGACAGAGGTCGGTGTGAGAGAGGCTGATGGATACAGGCACGGAGAGGGGGCGGAAACTATTAAGTCATATCAGAAACACACTGAATATGGATCAAGAATAAAGGAGGGAAATGCCTTTAAGTGTACATTTTACATACAGTAAGTACAACAAACACGCCAGCATCACTGAAATTCTAAACCAGAAGTCTGAAAAGCTCCCCATTTTTAAGAGATGGTAAATGAAAATATAAAAATTATTTTTAATTATAAAGTACAAAATACCATGGTATCGTCCTTTCATAGTAAAAATAAATGTACATATTAGTGTTCTCACTAGTATTTTCCCGATGTAAAGGTCCGTCTATTTTTTTATTTTTCAGAATCTTATAGAAAGTTTCTAGAAAGAATGAACTTTAGAAACATTGCTCACTATTCTGTTCAAAAGCTCTTTACAACTATAGGTCATTTTTAAATTACCCTCAAACTTATTTCCCAGGTTTTTGTTCCCTTACTTTTTTTAGCTACCATTCTAAGGTCTTAAATTCTCTGAGAGGCTCCACTCAACCCTTTCCAAGGGCCATCCTCAGCTTTTGAGTCGCAGAGTAATGCACTGCAGACGACTACCTAGAATTATGATATCTCGTTATTGCCCACTGTTTAGCGTGTCCATTTCGAGGCTTTTTTACCCTTTTTCATACAAGCAGCTAGGATTTTCCATCTCATATGTGAACTATAAATAACTTCCTACCAAAACCATCTTGTTCTACTGTGACTTTTTAAATATTAAGGATATTCTTCTATCTAATTCTACCTTTCAAGGCATACTTTCATATAAAAGCCACAAAATTATTTAGCCAAATGTTAATGAATGAATGTTGTATTACTCAATGATTAAGTCCTAATGACTTCATTTGGATGATCATGTATAGTTATATCTAATTACAGGCAAGAAAAATGAGTTAAGAGCTTGACCTAGCATCAACAAGGAAGCCAAAACTGGGGTTAAATGTAATGTATTTGTTCACACATCAAAACAGAGACAAGTATCTGTATTTTTCCTTCGGCCTACATGCTCCTAGGATAAGCATTAGGTGGACTTAGTATCTTTAAAGAAAAATGCTATCATCTCATCCACATACTATACCAAGGAGGAAACACTCAGATTCAAATACCAACAAACATCACTATAGGGCCCAAGTTTCCAATTTGTATCTATTCATATTTATCTATTTTGGTGCTGCTGCCGTAGTATCATTATTAGAGACACTGGCAGAACTTGTGGACTCTGAAGTTTTCTAATACAATAACATCTCATTTTTATCAATTTTGTAATGTATTTCCAATACTTGGACCACCCAGGTATTTTGCTTAGTGTCCACATTACTTGGAAAGATCAATTGGATAGATCTGCATTTTTTTTAAATCTAAAAAAATTCCAAATGAACTTGACTGATGTAAAAAAGTGTGGACCATCTTGGAAGAGAGTCAAATTTGCCGGCTCCTATTATCTATCCTCCAGGATACACATAGGTTCCATCAATATGACACAACTCCATACATGAAACTAATACCAAAATGGGAAATGTAAACAATTCTGTGATCTCCAGCTTTTAAAGGTAACAAAGCATGAACACGAACATTTTCATCTACTTTGGTTCTCACTAACATCTATTCTCAGCACGGTGGCTACAGTGGCCTTTTTAATCATAACATGTCACTCCTGGGCTCAAAACCATACCATGGTTTCACATCACACCCAAAGTTTAAATCAAAGTCCTCGCAGTGATGAAGACCCTGCCTGACCTGGCCCACTCTGCCATCCCTCACCCACCAGCTCTCCTCCCTCTCCGGCTCCTCTCCCCACTTTGCTGCAGCCCCACTGGCCTCCTTGCTGCTTCCCGACAATTCCAATCATGCTCCTGCTTCGGGCTTATATATCCGCTATTCCTCCTTCCTGAGGTGGCTTCCTAACTCTCTCTCTCCTTCACCTCCTCCAGCTATTGGCTCAGCTGTAACCTCAGTGAGGCCTTCTCCGACCAATCTATTTAGAACAGCAACTCCCTAATCTCCTTTCCTTTTATTTTCCTTTGGCACTTCTTACCATTTGTTATACCATATTTTCTTTATTAATTTATAGTCTGTCTCTCCTGACTAGAATGTAAACTCCAAGAGGACAGGAATTTTTGTTTTATTCACTTTTATGCACCAGAACCTAGAGCAATGCTCAGCACAAAAGAGACACTTAATACACAGAGACTAAACCAATGCTGTTAAAGTATCCTTTGTTTTTCTGTCTCCTCCCACGAGTGTGTAAGCGCCACGCGGAGCGGGACCGGTGTTCTCCACTGTTACAGCCTCGGCATCAAAAACAGAACCAGCCATGCAGCTAGCGCTCAACAAATTTCTGTTGAGTAAATATTCATTCTTTTGGCAGAGAGCAGAAAGAAAATTTCTACTCAGATCCACATATTCTCAACATCTTGCTTGGCTCTGAAATAATCTAGTCTAGCAATCATCCCATTTTTACCTTAAAAACACACGTACCTATATTTTGTACATAATCAAAGTGCAATTTAAAACCAAAACGACACGGAGATCAGCGAGGAAAACACCAGTGTTTCCTACATGATAAAAAATGGACTTTCACAGTATAAAATTGTCAAATTATACAATAAAAGTAAATTCGCTTTCATTTTTCCCCTTTTTTCTTCTCACATTTGTCAATTATTAAAGGCTTTTTTGAAGAGAGCTTCTGCCTTTCTCTCCCCAGTACTGAAGCTAATTCATAACGGAATTACGTGACTTTTTCTTGACAACTGATAAACACAAGTTTTCTTCTTTGGTTT
Organism: Rousettus aegyptiacus; assembly: GCF_014176215.1. NCBI lineage: Eukaryota > Metazoa > Chordata > Mammalia > Chiroptera > Pteropodidae > Rousettus > Rousettus aegyptiacus. The sequence continues at coordinate 59,723,072 of NW_023416288.1, forward strand.
TCTTTTGCTCGAAACCTCACCATACTTTAAAAATGAGATTAGTGAGAAGACTGAGGCTACTAAACAAACGTGAAATAATCAAGATGAGACACTTTTACAATACCAGCAAACACTCTTTGAGCAAAGATGCTATCGCCTCAGAGGGATAGGGAGTCAAGGCAGAAACCCTGCAGCGCTTCCCTTGAGATTAGGACAAAGTCCTTTCAGTCAAGAAAACTAATCAGAAAACACAAATACCAAAGGTCCTTCACCCTGACTGTGATTACCCGAGGCAAAGCCAGAAGGTCAGCAGCTCTACACATTCATTTTTCTGACCTCTCTTGGACTTAGTATATTGGGTCAAAATGGACTACGGGTTACTTTAAATCTAGAGGAACTGATCTATAGCTTCACAGATAAATCCATAGGATGAACTCACCACTGTAAAGGCTAAGAATTATAGTATTCCTTTCAAAAATGTCCTGTTAATTTTAAAATGTAAAGAGGTCAGCACAATGCTTCAAAAAAGATTAAGAGCTTACTGATTCTGGAACTGTACTCTTAGAGGTGAAACTGATATCAACAGGATTCTTGGAAAAATAATTTACATATCTGCTTACAAAATCCTCATATAAGGTCTAGAAGACAGGGAAGAAAACATATGAGAATGTCATAAGCACAACTATTATCGGAGAGGTCCAGTCCAGGAAATCCCTGAACCAATCAAATCACACAGGGCAGTGATTTCAAATGGTCTCTGTGGCCCTCGGCCCACAGAAGTGCTTGAGGGGCAGCCACCAATTGCTGAGGAGAGAGACCAAGCCTGAGGCTCCAGACCTGTCACATCAACGTCAAGCAAAAGGAGCGCCACTTCCTTTAATGTTTGGTATGTTGGGCGCCTCATTTTAAAAAGGGGGGGTGAAGAAGTTTACTGCTTTAAAAATGCTTGAAAACCAGCAACAAGCACTTTAGAGTCAGGGAGACCAGAGTTCAAAACCTAAGTTTGTCAAAGTAGGAATAGACATAACCATGCCTGGCAAGGAATCGGTGTTAAACCAGTGGTAGAAATTATTATTACTTGTTAAAGAGTACTAAAAGGTGTTAAAGGGGTGACCTTCAGAATATATGACCAAGAACCAAATAACTGTGATGTGACAGTATACGACATTTATTTGATCAGTTCCTCCCTTAGCCAAATATAAAAATACCCCTGATGAATGCTTATCCTTTAGGCACTAAAGACACGGTACCCAGGAACCGAGAGCTTTTCATACACCATCACAAAAGGAAAAAGGCAGGAAAAGGAGAGGGAGGAGAGAGGGAGGAAGGAGGCAGAAAGAAAGGGAGAAAGACAGAAGGAAGAAAAAGAAACAGCTTCAAAATATAAAAAGTTACAAAATAAAAATTAATACATGCTTAACACTACTAAAGAATATTAAAGAATAGTGGTATTCATAAACATTTCATTACATATTTAAATAATTTGTAAGTTAGACGTTCTCCACAAAAATTACATACTCACTGCAGAGAGAGCACAACTAACTTCAAATTAGGTGGCATACTCAGAGGTAAAACTTCCAAAAGATTTTCAACCACTACAGCAATACACAGACACAAAGCGTGATATGAGCACATGAAATACATTCGATACACTGATGGGAGCCTCTCATAGTAAGGGCTCCAGAGCCTCTGAACAGCTCTCCTCTTTGGTTTGGATTCTTTTCAGTGTCCCTCAAGTTGTGCCATCTGTGTCATTTCACCCTGCAGTGAGAATTAATGGCAGAAGCCAAGGATAGACAAAAGGAAAAAGCAAGCCCAGGATGCCCTCTGTGACCCTCTCCGGCCAGGCTTTTTCAGCATATACACTTCCACCTGCATAACTCCTGAAAGCGTCCTTAGGAATCACTTGTGAAGGCCATTAGCCAATACCCAGACACCCAGCTCCAAGCCACAACACCTGGACAAAGAGGAAGGTGCTGCAATCACCAGACAAGAGGAAAGGAAGCTCACCTGCTTTATCTTATTTCGGGAGTTGGTGATGCGCTCTGTGATGCTCTGGTACGTGCGAATGGCTGTTGTCAATTCTGTATAGTGCTGCACAATCAATTCATCCAGGTCACGGTCACATTTCTCATAGGCTTCTTCAAGACGGCCCTTTTCATTTTCTCTGTCTTCCACATCATCGCTAGTAGATAAAGTCCTAGTGAAGACAGAATGCATAAAGCTGAGCCAAACTTAAAAGCAAAAAAGATGAATTAGTCAATACGTTCACCCCACCGACTAGAAAATGAAACAAGTTACTAACAGAAAATATGAAACCACCTTCATAGAAAATTCCAATAGACCACCTAAATGGATTTGTTGGTGCCTATCCAAGGCAGCTTTCCCTTTACTTATTCCCTGGCATACCAATTTTAATCAGATAAAGAGGCAGTATAAACTCTGCAAGAGTCCAGACAGGTCCTGATTTGTTTGAATGAATCCTAGTCCTTCCTGGTAATTCTATCCTCCTTACTAATGACAAGTCTGGCCAGAGACCTAAGGGCTTCTGGGAATAGTCTGCTTTCAGGAAGATTAACAAGAAGCAGATCCTTTTCCCCAACACTGAATATTGTTAAGATGCTGAGATACTCAAATACTTCAGCCACCTTACAATCATAGAAGGGAAAACCAAAGAAATGCCAAGTGACTGCAATGATGTCATTGGCATGTCACCACCAAAGCAGCCAACCCTGCAGCTGCCTTGTTAGGCGAAATAAGTATCCATTGTTTAAGTCGCTTTCAGTTGGTCTTCTTTTATATATGGCTGAAAGTGTACTAACTGATAAAATTACTCACACGCTGAGGGGCTACCTTCCAAATAGCTCATTCATTTAAATAACCTCAATTTGGTACAGAGTCTCCAGCGGCCTGGAAATAAGGTCATATTAATTCTAAAACCTGTTACAACAGCAATAACGTGAGCTATACAACAAGGCAGTCCCTACATTTACTATTCTTCCAGCAGCACTAACAAGATTGATATGAATCAAAAATAATCAGAATGAGATACTTATTAAAAACCTTTCAATAACTTAGTTTGATACATGGGCCATAGATCTGTTTCCTCTATTATTATTCTTGGATAATTTTTTTTTAATTTAGTGTTATAATCATAACAAAGAAACCTTTTTCTCTTATCTGTTGGCTGCAGTAATTTAGTTTCATTAAATTCCCTCAGATTTGTCAGTTTATACATTCAACACAATTTATTTCATTTATCTTTTTTTAATTTAGGGAGGGGGTATTTTAGGCTTTCAATGATTGATGCAATCAATTAAAAGTCCATCATTAGAACTGCTTTCAGAGATGGTCTGTCAGTGAATCAATCACATATCCACTCGTAGGTATTTGCAAGCAAAATACTGTACAACGCACTTCTCCAAACTGTCATTTAGAGCAAAAGATCTTAATTCATGAGCCACATAATATAAAAAACTTCTTTTTCAATTAAGAGAGAGATTCGGCAGGCCAGTCTTGACTTCAATCTAACCTCCGAACAGAACTTTGTAAATGTGTTATAGATGCCAAGAGATCAGATCTAGCATGAGTCAGGAGAGGGTGGCAATGAAGGAAAAAGTAAAACCTCTAAGGAGTATGGGGTACTCAGGAAAGCAACACACTGGGAACTCCCAGACTTGAAGGAAGGCCTTTACTATGGCAAACTCTGTCTTCCTCCATCAATTGGTGATGCTGCACCAAATTACCTCCAAGGTTACTTTCAGATAGAGATAGTGTTGGACTAATACAGTAAATCACAGTGGAGAATTATGGGAGATTTGGTTTCAAAGACAGAGCCACTAATATTACTTGCGATACTGGGTACACAGAGTAACTAAGCATGTCTTTCTGTTGTTTCTATGATACATAACTTTGCTCTTTAAATCTGAAACCTTCCCAGCTGTTAATCTAAAATAAAGCACAATCAGAAAATGCCTGCAATTTATCAACTGTCCCAAAGGGAAGAGTTTCTAGATATTTAACTCTATTATCTTCCCTTGTAACGGCAAATGGCCACAGAATTTTCAAAGCTACGATGAATCAGTTTGCCATCTTTATAATGCTTTGCATGAGTTCCTCTCCACCACCATTTGTGGAAGGGAACATTTGGCAAACGTTTCACGTTGTACGTTAAGTAGAATTACCGTTAAGGAAAATGTCAGGCTCAGAGAGGACGCCTTCCCGGGCACCGGCTGTCACTGCAACACGTCACCGCAGCATTAGGAGTGATTTAGGAAACGGAAAGGGTTACTAAAATAAAGACTGAAGAGTAACCTGGGTCTATGGGGGGTTTTAGCGATTTTCATTTTTAGAGAAAATATTTATACAAGGAAAATAGCTTGGGCCAGGTTTGCCCTACATTTGAAATTCATCCTCTTGGTGTAAACTGGGCTGAATGACATTTTGCCTTTAGTGGGGGGGGGAGGGGGAACCTTAAATTAGAGAACTCTGAGTCTACAAATCATTAAAGTTTTCTTTTTTTAATTAGAGAAAAGGCAGCAAGGATAAAAATAATAATAGCTGCTTAATATTTAGAGAGGCTTACTAGCTGCTAGGAACCAGCTGTGCTGCCTACTTTATAGAATGTATGTTTAATGCTCATAACAGCCCTTTTGAGTTGGTCTTATTATTAGCCTCCCTTCCCTTTTTGACAGACCCAGCTGCTGAGATCTGAACAGGTTAATCTGCTCCACCTCACACAATGAGAGTAAGGGATAGTACAGAGATTCAAAACCCAAATTGGTCTGTTTTCAGATTATGCTCTCTAACTGCTAGAGTCCTGGGCTCTGGAGTCAAACTGCCTGGGCTAGAATCTTGGCTCCACCGTTTACTGCCCCTGTGACCTTGCTAATGGTATCTCATTTTGCTTATTTATAAAATGGAGATAGTAAGTACTCCTTCCTTACAGGATTGTTGGTGAGAATTAAATGAGACCAAACAAGGCCTGGCATATCATCAGTACTCAGTAAATGTCGGCTATTGTTGCTAGCTATCATAGTTACAGTAGGATAGCAGTAGTCCTAGTGGGAGAAGGAGAAGCAGCAAAAACGGTAACATTTTTCTACAATGTAATGGAAAGGACACCCTTTGGAGACAAGTTTGAATTTCATCTCCAATAATACATCGTTTGGCACTGGGCATGAGATTTGACCTGATTCTCACTTCACTCCTTCATGTCAAGAACTGTGAAGAGGCTATGATTTTTATACAATCTACAAGCTAACAAGTCAGCCTATCGCAGTTTTATGGATGCTGATAAAAGACACAAAACTCCTGGGTCAGAGGCTAAGAACTTCATTATTCACAGCACAGCAAGTAGCATAAGCACCAGCTTATTTGCTCAGTCCCCCTTACCCCCAAGCCTCATGAGGGTTAAACGGATGGGCCCAGATGGATACCTACACACACTGTGAGTTACTGGAGAGGAACTCTGAGCTTAGAAAACTGAATCTTTTATATTGGACAGTAAACACGGCTGCCCTTGCTCTGAAGGGAGAGATTATCTCTGTCCTCCAGGGCTGTTTGCTAAACAAACATCCTTGACAAGATAGTCTAAAACAAAGGGCACTTGGTGCTTTGCTCAAAAGAACTCCCAAAACACAACACTCCCAAGAAAAACTGTCTCCCAACACTAATGAAACCTAATTCATTGGGTTCCTCCAAGGATGGGATGGTGTCAAGTAAATGAAGATTCATTCCCAACCTGTTCTTTTCTCCAAAATGAGACCAGAAATACAATGGCTCACATAAATATTTGCAAAATGAATGGATAATAGACCATAAAGCAGACTAATTCCAGAGAGAAAGTTCCCAGGCAAGCTGCCAACACCCAGCAAATTTTGTTGTGAGATTATCTTACTTTAAGCCAGTCACTTGATGTGAACTGATAACAATGTAGAACACCCCATCATCTAGCTTACCTCACTAGCCAGGGCAGGAACTTCTCAGCTTCCTAAGCCTCTGTGCAATGGAAAGTTCACTAGCTCGCAAGCAATTCACTGCAATTTTGAACAGCCCTACTTATTACAAAGCCTTTCATTAAAATAAAATAAAATCAACCTCTTGATAATTGATACCTATTGATCCTAGTTCCCACCTATTTCAGTAACACAAAATAAGCCTATTCTCTCATAAAATTTCTCTTAAAATGATAAAGGGCTGTCAGCCCTTCTTTCTTCGCCCAGTGAAATGCCTTCAGTTTCTTCCGCCATTTCTTCCACAACCATCATGTGCTTTTTCCTCCAAGGTCTCTTCAAAAACAGCTAAGACTCACACAGAACTTACTCCATGCCTGGCATTAATCTAAGTGGTTTACATATAATTATTTATTCCTGAGAACCATCCTGTGAGGTAAGTGCCATTATGACTCCTCCTTTTACTGATACTGATAAAGACACCTGAGTTTTTTCCAGTCACAGAGCTTTCAAAGAGCAGAGTCAGGCCTCAATCCTAGGCAGTCTGGTTCTAAAAAGCTTCCCTATCTCACCTCTCAACATGTGGTACTCAGAACTGAACACAACATACTTCTAATATGGCGTGACCAGTCCAAACGGGAAGCAGTTTTATAACCCATAATAGACACTAGCCTAAAGCTCCATTGCCTCGTTTTATTTAGTCCAAAAATGATCCAAGACCCTTTGGACACTAAGTGCTAACAAGTCAGCTCTCACTCATCTTCTACTTGGGAAACTTTAAAGTTAAATGCAGAAATGTACATGCACCCCTGTGTGCTACATTTTGGGAAGGAAAGGTAAAAGTGAAGCAGAGGATATGTGTCAAGCGTCTATTATATGCCAGGCAACGTAGTTAGTGGTTATTGTGCAGACATAACCTAAGGTAATCTTCAAAATAGTCTAGTGAGGTAGTATCACCCCGCCCCTCTTTCTACAGATAAGGAATCAAAGGAACAGAGAGGTAAAGTAACTTGCACTCATACACAGCTATTATTGGAACTGGAATTAAAACCAAGTATACTCAACTCCAAAGCCCACGCCCTTTCTACTTTAAATGTTATGAAATCCCTACTTTCCCTGCCCTCAAGCTCCAGAACGGCAGGACTACACCCTAATCAAGCCACAGGTCACATGTAAAAAGTGTGGATAGCTTGAAATGTAAAAAGAGCACAAGCAGCTTTTTTAGTAGTTAACGTCTTGAATCTGGACAAGATTTAAAAAGTACGAGCAAAGGACAATTTGAAGTTGCCATCCCAAGATGCATTCAAGATACTGAATCATTTATATTTTTTCCATTCCTATCTCAAAACCATTATGATTCACAAACTATTACCAAGTTCATGGAGGATCAGAAAACCGTAAACTAGGTTCCAGTTAAGTCGGACACAAAGACATTTCTGGATCACTAAGTATTTGGGGCTAAGACAGCTCTGGCATCATGCATGATGCATTACATCTCTAACCATGACTAATTAACCCACAGGAAGGAATTTATTCACCTCATGAGCTAAAAGAACCATGGTACACATATTAAGCTATTAACAGCACCAAGTAGGAACACAAATGTTATATGGGTCTAGTGAATTCACAGCCTTTCGCTCCAAGGAAGCCCTATAAACAATCATAAAAACCCAGAGTAAATAACTGCAGAGCTAAAAAAACGGAATTTGTCAGTTTTCCTTTTTTATATCAGTTTCGATATTTCAGGGTAGCCAGTCAAGTGTTTTAAAAGGAAAATAACTAGTCACTATCACTGGCTCCTTCTACAGAGTAATTTTGCTTTCACTTCAGACTTAATAGAGTAATGGAGTCCAGACAGGAGAAAGTACACAAAAGTAGATAGCACTCTTCCAAAAGACAAAAGGAAGATCAAATAAAAGAAAAAAGTACACCTATGAAAATAAGGTTAGTCACCCAAAGTAACCCATCATTCAAGAGGGACAGTAACTTTCAAAAACAGAAGAAGGGAATGCAAAAGGAAAGAGGACAAATCTGGAATGCTACCAACAGAAATACACCAGAAAATTTTCTTTCTGCTCTCATCAAATGTATCAAACGTGAGGTATTTGCAACTTCCAAGCTCTCTAACCTTGGACAAGTCACTTAACTTCTCTGGGTCTGTTTCTTTCCTTGTCAAACAGACAAGGTAATAAGAGTACCTGCCTCACCGGATGGTGGTGAGGACTGGAGAAGTGTGTGCATGTGCTCTGTAAAATATCGAGTGCAATGGAAATGTGGGCTTGTGCACCAGTAAGAACAAAATAAATCATCTGAGAATCATAACAGTGTCACCCCCAAATTTCCCAAAGCCTCCCCCGTTGGAAAGTGCCTAAGGATATTTATTTATGAACTGAGTTCAGACCTTTTCTCTGTATTCTTATGGTGCCAGGTACATTTAAGTGCTTACGAAAAGCTAAATAATGAGCGAGGTACAGCAAGATGCAAGATCTGAAGAAGTCATGGAAGGTTGTTTCCTGACTTAAACAATTGCAACTAAATTATCTCCTACAAAGAAATGCCTATGTAAAAATCTCTAGGAAAGAAAAAAACAGTAGTAGTGACTATTTAGTTCATCTAATCATTCAACAAATAGTTACTAGGCATCTTCTACTTAGCAGGCACAGTTCTAAGTGGCTAGAATTACAGCTGTGAACAAAATCCCTCTCCTGTGGAGCTTCCACTCTTGTGGAGAAGCAGACAATAAAATAGAAACATGCAACACGTGGAGCCTGGGAGGTCGCAGTCATGGAAAGTGCAAGGCAGGATAGGAAGATGGGGACTATTTCACATAAGGAAAACAGGGAGGGCCTCTCAGAAAAAGATGGCATTTGAAGAGAGCATTCTAGGAAGGGGGAAGGAGGGAGATGGAACTATCTAGAAAAGCAGATTCCAGAGAGAACAGAAGATGGACAGGCCCTGAAACAGGACATGTTTGTCCTGTTCAAGGAACAAGGAATGGCAAAGTGGTCAATGTGGTTTTAGATAAGTGAGGAAGGGTGACAGGGACAGGAGATGAGGTCAGGGAGGAAACTGGGAGCCAGATCAGGTACAGTTTGTGGGCTTTTACTCTGGAAGTATCCTTTGAAGCCACCTGCAGGTTAGCAGGTTAGGTAAAGAATGGCAGCTTTCAAACCAGATTTAATAGTGAATACTAATATTGTATAACAATATTTACTTTCAAGTTTCATTTTAATTCTATCCTCTCTTTCCAAAAAAAAGATCTGAGATGGTTTCCACAAGAATGCAGACATTACAGAAGTGGAACTTGTTAAAGAGATGCAGGACAAAACAATGCCATATAAATGGAAAACACAAGTATGCTGGTCATATGGACAAACATAGGTTATATGAAATGAGCCCCCAATCTAACTCTGAGGTACCTAGCAGCCAATGCAAAAACAGTCAATTGCATAACCTTCATTATCAAAAAGATAGATTCCAGTTCCTCTGAGGAAACAAATTTTAAATTAGTCTTAAACTCTAAAAAGAAATTTTTCACTTAAAAAAATAAGGAAGGTGTCTATGGCCATGCCACCCTGAACACACCTGATCCCGTCTGATCTCAGAAGCTAAGCAGAGTCAGGGCTGCTTACTACTTGGATGGGAGACCACCTAGGAATACCAGATGTGTAGGCATAAAAAAAATAAAAAATAAAAAAAATAAAGAAGGCAATATACAGTATAGTGAACAATGTTCTCAACAACTTCCTAAAAACAAAGTAACAAATTTTACATGGGCATTTAAGTCCTTCAAGAACACAACATTAAAACATGACTGAGACCTATAGATTTTGAAAGACTGATTATAGTCCACGTAGCTTTCCAATAATCCATTTTAAACTAAGGATAGAAATTTGGGAATTTATAGGCTAAATAAATCATATTTTCCAAATTACTTCCTCTCAGCAAGCCTTTTTAATAGTTCAAGTTGACCAGACAATAGTTATTTTTGAAGAGAGTCTACAGTACAAGTATTTGGTATTAGAGGTTTAAATATTAAAATTCAGAAAAGCAGCAGTACGGTTAACAACTAATCGTGAAAAATTAAGAACCTGGCCAGGGCTCTTGCCTGGGCCTTAAGGTTACCTACAGGTAATGACAGAATATCACTCTGGAAGCAGTTTAGGGCACGTTAACAAATAAAGAGTCCCCTGCTAAGGACTGAATTGTGACACACATACACACATTCCATTCATATGTTTAAGCTCTCCTAAGCTCTCCCAAAGTAACTATATTTGAAGGTAGGATCTATAAGGAAGGTAATACATATTAACTGAGGTCTTAAGGAACTCGATGTCCTTATAAGAGGGAGCCCCCTTTCTCCATATACACAAAGAAGAAAGGCTCTGCGAGAAGGTGGCCATTTACAAGCCAGGAAGAGAGCCCTCACCAGAAACCAACCCTTACAGTACCTTAATCTCAGACTTCTAGCCTTCAGAACTGTGAGAAAACAAATTTCTGTTGCTTAAGCCACTCAGTCTGTGGTATTTTATTATAGCGGCCTGAGCAGACTAACTCACCACCCTACAAAACAAAGGCAGTATTAATTTGGTTGGGTAAATTCTCAAGGCAGATGCTATCAGTCACCCCTCCCTTGGCCATAGCAACAGATTCTTGGCAAATCCACAAGAATTAGCTGCCTAATACAGCCTCAGATAACTAAACTAATTAACCTGCTATAAGAAATATTTAACATTATACACCTGAATTTTGGAGACACCTGCAGAATAATTAGCATTAAGTCACGCTTTCTGAAAACAGTTAATAGGCTTAATTTTCTACTAAGGGCATTCCTTGTTGGCATCCAGTGACCTCTCCTCCAGGAATAAAAAAGATTAACAAAACAATTAATGGAAATGCCTTCAAGCAACTCAGAAAAACTAATTACAAGTAAGGCTCCACACATCCAAAGATCACTTATCAGGAAGTTACAGCTCTACAGAGCACAATCTACAATAGGAATCAAATCTCCTTACTGATCCCCATTCTGGAAAGCATAAAATGGGCCTCTGAGCAGAGGGCCCAGATGTTACAGAGCCCCTGCACTTTTTACTCATCAAACACCTGAACCCCTCAATCAATGCTCCTTTTTATAAACTGCGTAAAGTGAAGAATCTTGATTTTGCTTACAAAATATTTTAACACATTATATATAATAGGGCAAAAACTGAATACTTTTAAATTTTCAAGAGTTAACCTGTTTTGGCACCTCACTCTAAGACAAAACTTAACTGGACAAAACTTAACTATTAGCTAGCTTATTGATCTTTCTAGAACATAATATTCCTTTTTCTTATTGATCTTGACACAAGAGTCTAGAGCTGACATGATTCTTCAAAACATTATCCTCTTTTCTATCCCAAACTGCTATTAAGCAGAAGACATCAGATTACACTATTAGATCTATTTAGCCCTTATTTCAAAGTGTGAGCATCAGATTTTCTTTTCCTTTAAAATAGAAAAAGCCAAACTAAGAAATGCCTGACAGCGACATATACCTATTATGTCAGCAAGGGAACTAAAGACAGTTCTAAGCATGAGCAGAGTAAAAGTACAAATGAAAGAGGAGGGAAAGAGATTGCTAAGAATATAAACACTAATCAGACAAGTAGGTCTCAAAAGCCTATTACACTTTGTGTATGATGAGGAGTCTATAAATACTTCCGAAGAATTATAAAATAAACCCTCATCATAATTCTATTTGTTAAAAATCACAAATTAAAGAAATGTTTGAGATGTATATCACTATATCATCACACAAGATGACTTCACTCAAAGCATAACCATATCTACATTACACTTTTAAATCGGATTTTATTGTATTCAATTATACACTGCAATTGCTTGTTTCTTAATTATGTCTTATTAGAGCCCACAAAATACAAGATAATCCCATCCCAACTGATAGCAATTCATGATGACAAGTCCCTCTGAAAAAGTTTTCTGATGCATAAAAACAACATCCCTTAATTCAGTGCAGAGAGATTCATTTAATACCAAGTGACAGTAAGCAATTTCTGCTTTAAAGTCAATTGAAAATTCACTGGTGTCTTGCTCCAGACAGCACTTAGGGCCAATTACAACACCCAACACATGCAGTTTTTCAATATTTCAATTAACTCAGTTATACAAAACACTTCTGGGGACCAAGAGCTATAAATCTTGGAGCCAACAGAGAAGGCCATTATCTAAAATTAAGTAAAATCACCCCTAGTAAAGCATAAAACTGAGTCCAGGGTTGACAAAGTCAAGTTAAAATCGACCCCCACCCTTACCGAACCAAGCTCTGCCTCTTTCGCTCTTCCATCTGAAGCCCCCATATCATCCTTAAAGCTTTATCCACAGTGATCTTAGGTTTCATCTCCAATGGAACATTTTCGCTATAACACAGTGTAGACTTTGGTCATTTTAAAAGTCTATGCTATTTCCTCACATGGAGCTCCCGGTGAGTTCCTCGGAAATGATGTATTTAAGATATTAATAGGTGTTATGTGGTAATAGGTTATTGTGGAAATTCTGGATTACACAAATTGAAAGTTCTTAACCACAGACATCCAGGAGCCTTTAACATGTTACGTGCATGGTGCTCCTGGAAGGGAGGGTATCAAGAGTCAGGGCTAGGTGAACAGGACGTGCAGAATATATTATTTAGCATTTCTTTGATTTATTAATCTCCAGAACCTTGTCATTCCCACCCTCTTCCCTCTCCTCCAAATAGACACATGTGTAAGCACACATACGCATGTACATTTTTACAGAAGTTTTCAAACACGAACACAAGAAACTTGAATAAACCCAGCTTCAACAATTAAACACTTTCCAATTTTGTTTCATCTATACCCTGACTCAAGCCCTCTTCCCCAGTTATTTGGATGCAAACTCTAGACGTGTCATTATGACTGGTATATCTTTCAGGATGTTATCTCTTAAGAATAATCTTTTTTAAAAATAAATATAACCATAATATAATTATCTCAGCTTTACGACATTAAAATGCTAATTGGTTTCTTTAACGTGCATTCGAATCACCTGGGAATCAATGCAGATTCTGGTCAGGTGGGTCGTATGATGACTGAGGTTCTGTATTTCTAACAAGCTCTCATGTGACATTTTGGGTATAAAAAGTTTCCCATTATATTCAGCACAAATATAGGCACCAAGTTGAAAGTGGAACAACACCTTTTCAATTAAATGCTACTATTTTTCACACCAGCTTTATAATAATTGTTTAAATAATAAATAAAAGTCTAAAAAGGTTAACTTGAAGATCTTAAAATATTTAATTTTCTTACTATGTCAAATGGCACACAATTCTCCCTTAGAACTTCCTGTCAAGTGGTGAGCTCCCATGTTTTTCAAGGTGATATTCCCAACAAATAAAGGGCTGGATGCTAAGTAGACCAAGGTCGTAACTCACTCCATGACCTGATAGCAGTTAAAAATGCAAGCAGCAGCATAGAAGAGAGAGCAGAGCTCGCCACCACAAATGGGAAAGTGCAAGTGCTAATTACAAATATCCAAACACAAGCAAAAACAAAAAGCAAAACAAAACCACCAACGAAAAGTCAAAATATTATGCCGTCCAACCAAAACAAACAAACAACAAAAAAAAAACACTTACCAGCCCCGTTTACTATCTCAGGCACTCAATAAAGCAAGAACCATATTCTTAAAAATAAAGAAATACATAAACAGATGCAATAAGAGTTCCAAAGCTTTTTAAGAGTTCTGAAGGAAAAATTCCTGAAAAAGTACTATGTAAAAATAAAGGTATTTATTTAACTACTTAATACACTGCAAAATCAGAAAGACCAACAGTGCCAAGATACCTAGTTCACTTTCATGCCATAACATCATGAAGGACATGTGACTACTTTCTTCTCTGGCCATTTGTGACCAACTGAAACAAACAAAAAAGAAAAAACAGGTTTCAAAACCCTGGACGTTAAGGCGGTTAGACCTGCAGGGCCGAGCGATGGAGTGGAGATCTGTAGGGTACCGTCCTTGAGTCCGCCGCTAAATATCATCAGCGCATGCGTGGGAGGAAACTACTCAAAATAAGAAACACCTGAAAGGATTAACGGGAACAACGATCTGAAAAAGAAACACCTGAAAGGATTAACGGGAACAACGATCTGAAACCACACGCAGCTGGAGTGAAAACTCCCATCATTCACAGAGCATTGGGAGGAGTGCTCAAAAAATTTTTGCCAAAGTGGTGAGACAAAACTGGCCCTAATTTTGAATAAATGTTGAACAGATGTTGCTCCGCTCCCAGTTAGCAAAATTTAAACAAGACCTGAAAGGGACACACCATTTCCAAGTAACTTAACCACAACCAAGAACAAAGCTCAGGAATATATATAGGAAAGCAAAGACATCCAATATCAGTACCCAACAAGGTAAAATTCACAGTATCTAGTATCCAAAAAGTACAAGGCATTTAAAGGGGGAGAACATCAATTGACTGAAACTAACCCCAAAATAACACAGATGATAAAATTAGTAAACAAGAACACTAAAACATTTATAAAATCTGTATTCCACATGTTCAAGTAACTATAGGAAAGACTGAACTTATGACCAGAGACATTAAAGATAGCAAAAAAACAAAAACAAACAAAAAAAAACTTCTAGATATCAATACTACAAATCATAAAAATCACATTATATGGAATTAACATATTAGGAATTGTAGAACAGATTAGTGAACTTGAACCCAGCAACAAAAGGTGTATAAGAGAAAACAAGAAAAAAAAACTGGGGAAAAAAAACGAACCTCAGTATTCAGTGAGCTGTGGGACTACTTGAAGTGGCCTACAATAGAGAAGTCTGACACACAATATGTAGGACTTACACACTGAAATCTATTTTTTTTTAAGTGGCTGAAATTAAATTGCTGAAATTTTTTTAAATTGCTGAAATTAAAAATTAAATGGGGAAATATACCCTGTTCATGGATCAGAGGACTCGATACTATTCATACTCAATTCTCCCACATTAATCAATGCAATCCCAACCAAAATCCCAGCAAGTACTGTGGTAGAAACTGGCTAGCTAGTTTTAAAATTGCTACGGAAATTCAAAGGACCTAGGATAGCCAAAATAACTTTGAAAAAACACAACACAATTGGAGAACTTACACTATGTGTTTTCAAAACTTATAAAAGCAATAAATCAGGACTGTGTGGTACTGTCGTTAGGATTAGCAGACAGATGGAAAAGACTGAGTCAAGAAACAGATCCACATGAGTCAACTCATTTTTGACAAAGGCGCAAAAGAAATTCAGTGAAGAAAGGATAATCCTTCAACAAATGGTGCTGGAACAACTGGACATCCACATGCAAAAAAAAAAAATGAATCTAAACAGATCTTACACCCTTCACAATACCAACTCAAAAGGGAAAACAGACCTAAATATAAAACACAAAATATAAAACTCCTAGGAAGTAACATGGGGGAAATTTAGATGATCTTGGGGTATGGCAATGATTTTCTAGATATAATACCAAAGACACAATCCATGAAAGAATTAATAAGCTGGGCTTCATTAAACTTTAAAACTTCTGCTCCAGGAAAGGCACTGTCAAGAAAATGAGAAGACAAACCAGACTGGAAAAAATTTTTGCAAACACAAATATCCAGATATATCCAACAGCCCTATCTAAATGACAATGGAAAAAATATTCCTCTCTCGATTGTGCAGCAGAGCAGAGTTAATAAAGACAATCAAAAATACAGTGTCTGAAGATGTGATACACACGCGCACGCACACACCACGAATATTACTCAGCCATAAAAAAGGAATTACATCTTGCCATTTGCGACAACATGGATAAAACTAAAGGATTTCATGCTAATTAAGTCAAAAAAAGACAAATGCTATACGATTTCACTCATACGTGGAATCTAAAAAACACGAAACAAATGAAACAAAACAAAAACAAATTCACAGACACAGAAAACAAAGTGATGGTTGCCAGAGGAGTGGGAGATGGAGGATGGGTTAAAAGGTGAAGGGCAATGAGAGGTGCAAACTTCCAGTTATAAAATAAACAAGTCAGTCTACGGCCACGCCACTCTGAACGTGCCCAGTCCCGTCTGATCTTGGAAGCTAAGCGGGGTCGGGCCTGGTTAGTACTTGGATAGGAGACCACCTAGGAAGACCAGGTGCTGTAGGCATTAAAAATAAATAAATAAAAATAAATAAATAAACGAGTCACAGGGACGTAATGTACAGCATACGGAAAATAGTCAATAACATCGCAATAACTTCATATGGTGACAGATGGTTACTACACATCATGGTGATCACATTGTAAGGTATGTAAATGTCAAATCACTATGTTGTACACCTGAAACTAATATTGTATATCAACTATACTGTAAAAAAAATTTTTTAAATCTAGTTTCTGGCGAGGGCATGGGGAAACAGGTACTCTAATACACCAATTACAGGAGGATAAATTACCATCTCTCTGAAAGACATTCTGGCTTATCTGTCAAAATACAAGTGCACATACACAAACTCTGATGCAGCTAGTCCATCACCACTGCCATGAACTTAAATCATGGATATAACCCAAATGCACATGAATCCTCACTGCAACATATTTTTAACAGACGATAAAAAGAAATAAACTGAAACAAACTGAAATAAACTTAACAAAGAAAATAAAATCAAAAAGGAAATCCACCAATTCAATAGATTATGGTGTATCCATATGACAGAATACTACATAGCCACTAAAAGGAAAGACCCAGATCAATGTGTGCTAGATAAAGAAAAACAAATGAATGAAGGTAAAAAAAAAAAAGTATACATAGTATTATCCCACTTGTTTAAAGAAAGTATATTATATGTACTCTTTATAAATATTCCTTAAGTATTAAATTCATAACTGCATTACTATATTAAATAACACATATTCTCTTAAGATTATACATTTGCATGGAGCTATAGTCTTCTGTTTTCCTCAAGGAACCACAGGACACTTAACAGGGATGTATTTCAGGAAGGAAATGAAAAGGGAAAAAAGTCTTAACTTTTTATTTTGTTCCTCTGGAAATATTTGAACTTTTTAAATATGTAACTTATTTTAGAAAATTATATGATTTTAGAAATCATATACATAAATTTTTAATGGTAACAAGGGTTATCTAGGCACAGAGATCATGGGGCCCTTTGATTTGCTTGCTACGGCTTTTCTATCCTCAATCTAATAAATGTTTTTTATATGTTGTCTGTTTATATTTTATGTTTTACATACACAAGTAAGCATACATATATTTAATGCTAGCTTCTTTAGCTAAGTCTCAAATTGGCAAATAAAAACCATCTGAATTCAGCTACACAAGGTTCCCTGGTTACAAAGAGAACATTCCGACAACTGGAATCAAATATTCTAGCCAACCTGGCAAGGATATTTTGGTGGAAAATACCCTGGTTGCTATCTGGCAAATATTAAAATCAAGTTTCTAACCAGAGAAGCTGCAGCTCCTAAAGAGGAGGAATGAACATGTAAGTGCTTTCTCAATGCCAAATATGCCAGGCACTTTAATATCCTCGTATTTAATTTTCCCCCAAACCACAGCAGATCATATTGTCACCCCATTTTACAAATGAGACACTAAGACATGGTGGCTTTCAGGGCTGATCCCAGGTTACTTTACATGGATAATACAATAAGCTGCTACTAACTATGCCACACCTTCCAGCAAAAACTGTGACCGCAAACACCTGTAAGTCATGGCTTGAATAAATCTGACCATATTACTCAACATGAGAACTACATGCCTAGAAGCCTTCAAGAAATTCTGATGTTAAAAATTACACATGAGGTTAGAAACTATGACATGGGTTCCCAAGATACTAATTCTGTGTGTTTAGCCAGGAAAAAAAAGGGGTGGGGGTATTTTTTGTTTGTTTGCCACACATGTTGTCAGATATCCCAGGATTTCGAGAAAGTTTATAAAGTTTAGTCTCCAGGTATTCTAGTCGTAATTTTCAAACCTTACTGCATCAGTAACATCAAGATTCACCAGGGTACAAAGGGAGGCAGAAACCCTAAAAACCATTACAAGTGGCTTAAATCAAGAGAGGAGGTGGTGCCGGAAACAAAACTAACCACCTAAAACAAGTTCCAGGACTCTACTTCCAAGCTCCAAACAGTGTGCACATCCCTTTACAGCCACAAACTGTGTCAGGGACCTCAGAGCTCTTTGTTCAAAGCTATGATCAAAGCCTGGACCCCTTCTACAAAGTTTACTTTGAATTAAATATGGGGCTGACCAAAATACTCTCTGAGGAGGAAGGGAATTTAACAGGTGTCCACAATAAAGGATTTTCTACGTTTTTGAAATTCCATCTTCTGTGAAGACATGAAAGTTGATGAAACGTGAGCCTTCAACTTGCCTTCAAACTTCCTTGACATCTGTAGCCAGAGTCTGTCTACAAAAGCTCTGCTCTGTGGTTTCAATAAGGTCTCCTCAAGTCATAGCCAAGTCTGTCTTCCCAATTAAACTGGTTATTAAAGGCCAACTTATAAAGAGAAGAGAGTCAACATTTAATTGGAAAGCAAATCACCTAACAGCTAGTGGTAGACACATTTCCCAATTAAAAATCTGACAAAAACTCGCAAAAATAAAATAGCATCTCTCAAATGCCACCCTGCTAATTACCTGATTAGAAAGGCTACCTGCTCCAACTTCATACTTAACATGGGTTGGGGGGGAAGGGAGGAGAGCAATAGAAAAGGACATGTGTGTGCACGCATGTAAAACTGTCTGAATCGTACATCAGCAGGTAATCACAGCTCTGTCCACCCAATTAGTTCCATTTTAAAGGGCCAGTGGAAAGACTTAAAACCAAAAACTGCAGTTAGCCACAGCCTCCAACGGACTCAATTCCAAGCACTGTCTGTCT
This sequence comes from Rousettus aegyptiacus, assembly GCF_014176215.1. Classification (NCBI taxonomy): domain Eukaryota; kingdom Metazoa; phylum Chordata; class Mammalia; order Chiroptera; family Pteropodidae; genus Rousettus; species Rousettus aegyptiacus. Next base: position 59,741,970 of record NW_023416288.1, read on the forward strand.
CATCAAAGCCCCACCTCACAACCTGAGGACCTCCCCTGTGAAACATCTGACTGTCCTGAAATATTTGTATTTAGTACTCTTTCAATGGTTAAGAATTTCATAAAAAGCCTCAATATACTTTTTAAAAATATCCATCTGCAAAATGTACTACTTCTATTACAGTTACACTATACTTCATCTTTGACATTTAAATACTTTAAAGTGATGGACTTAGCACTCTAGCAAAACAGTGATTATTTAACTATTCGTACTATGGCTAGAAATAGTGATGAGATTGGGATATCCCATGTCTACACCTACCCTGTCCTTATTCACCTGCAGTTTTTTTCCTATCTGCTATTAAAAGATGACTATAACAATAAATGCTCTTCCTGTTAATAGGAATAGCATTAAAAAATACATTAAAACTGTTATGTTCACACATAATGTAGTCTAGAAATGATACTTTTTACATATCTAAACAAGAGAATCGAGGGAGAATTTTTAACAGTTTTTTTATTATCCAAAAAAGAAAAACTGCTCAGTGATTAAAAAAAAAAAAAAGATAAAAGATAAAGCTAAACTAAGCAAACTTCTCAAAAGACAGTGGATTCTATCACTAACAAGTAATTTATTGTGACAAAATGATAGGTCCATGGAAACATGAAAGAAAATTGGCACATACAGTTCCACATTCCCTAAAGATACATCTTCGGGAATGCTCAGATTTTATAAACATGTCTAAAATGGGTTTTCCTTTTTGAGGCTTGTTGCCAAAGCAACCAGGAAAGCTATAGTCTTTGAGAGAAAATTTAAAAACAGGTTAAGGATAAAAGGAGGTAAACAAAGTTTTATAGGAGGAATTAAGAATCATGAATACAATGTTGCAAGAAGGGTAACACAGAAAACACAAATTGAACAAATAGACAAAGCAGCTACATACAATACTTATTCACTTAAGGTATACAATGTAATGACTTTTGTGTATGTGGCTAAATGATTACCACAGTAAATTTTGCTCACAGTTACAAATTTTTTCTTGTAATGAGAACTTTTAAGATCTACTCTCTTAGCAACAACATTCCTCATTCTATTCCCGGAAGTACTCTTCCCTCCAACTCTCTCAGACCCCAACATCAAATTAACACTACTATCCTCTCATTTACATCCACTCTTTACGCAATTTAAACCACTGGGTATGTTCGAAAGCCCATCACAGAGGAAATACGAGAGTTAGCAACACCCTTACTCCAACCCCAAAATTTCCGTAAAAGAAATTTGAATATAAACATCAATACTCAATACCAACAACATCATCTTAAAAAGGTCATATGTAATCATGAACTCCAATTCTTACTAAACTTACCCACAATGTTAGATCTGAACACTCCGTTATACCATGCTTGTAACAGATATAACAAAATAAAAAGTATTGTTAAAATGGTCTGAGGTAGTCAAAAGAAAAATGAAAACAATAATACACAAAAGAAGTCGGAGTAAAAAAACACCTAAGGCTAATGTGAAGGTAGTGTATATAGGCGTAAGAGATGGATGAATAACCACAAATTCACACTCCACACCATCCAGCAGTGGGAGTTTCCCCCTGAAGAACACAAAGGTATCAGAAAGCAATGTATGTTTCTGAATTGGTATTAGTAAAAAACCTCTAGTTTGTTTTTCATGCTTTTTTCAAATATATAACATTTGGGTAAATTTAACTGCATTTAAGAAAACTGATTTATAGCCTAAAAGAAATGGGTAAAGCCTACAGAATCTTAAGTACACAGGTGAGGTGGTCATTTGTACATAGCTGCTACCTACCCTAACCCCTCCCTCACTCCACTTCCACCAGACGTAATCACCCCTCCTCCTGATTCCCATATTTCATCTGTCTCTTCTAGTCTTATGTCATAGTTTTTATTTACATGTTTTATCCCTCAAGTATAGTCATCTATGACATCCTAAGTCTAGCCTACTGTAACATCATGTCTAATTCATCTTTGCAAAACTCAGAGCATTCACTCATTCACTTGACAAATATTTACTAAGTATGTATTAAGTGCCAAGCACCATACTACAAACAGGCAGTAAATACGTACTGTTTAAAAGAAAGTTGACTGCAAGGCAGAAAAAAATAAGTTCAAAAAAGAATCCAAATAAATTCATGTATTATATTTTCACACAGGATTAAGATGGGAAGCTACAAATACTTTAATATCATGAAACATCTACACTACCTGTGTATTGTTATAGCAGGAATGTGGATCCACAATAGAACAGCATTTCCTCTGTATGGCCTACCAAGTATGTTATTTCCACACAAAGAATTATCATCTTAATTCTTTAAAACTTTTGGTAATGATTAATTATGTCACAATCTTAAACTAGAGGTCCCTAAATAACACCCATGAGATAGGTCTTTATCAGTCCATGAGCAGTAGGCTATTTGAAAAGTTAAATTTGTTCATTTATTCAAGAGCTTATTAACCAGATACTATTGGGCCTAGGTTTTTAAAATATCAGTACACTCCAGGAGCCCTCCAAGGACTCGCTCACGGGGAAAGTGGGGGTTAAGGGACGGGACTGTTATGAATAATACCTGAGGTGAAATTCAAATGTCAACAACGTAAAAACGTGTCAAACATTTTATTCGGGTTTTTCGTCACTACCTCTAGCATCCTTAATAATGTCTGAAAGGGTTCCCCCAACCTTTAATTCTTCATTTTTTTTTAAAAGCCCCGAGAAGACCCGCCGCTCCCACTCCCACCAGATGTACTCTGGGAAAATAATGTGCATAGAGGATAACTTGAAACTTGTTTTGTTAAGTGTAAGGAACAGACAGGAGTAAGAAGGCAGAACGAAAATCAAAAACGATGTGTGCCTTCAAACCCACAGCCTTTCTGCCAGCTCACTACAGAATCCTGTATGCGAAGGTTGTGGCCATTCACAGGTGGTTGGAGGTATCCAAAGTGTGACAACACAATCTGCAAATCGTGACAGGCATCTCCAAACTTTAGGGCCTTAAAGCCCAGAAGGCCAGGAAACGAAGCATCTTCCTTAGTGAGCGCTGCTGAAGGCAATCAACAATTAAACGTGGTCTGCATAAATGAGCACACCTGACTTTCTCTACCGAGCCGCAAACGGCGTGCTTTTAGAGCCCTGGCACCCGAATGGAAGGCTCTGGCCCTAAAGAAAAGGCGAGGCTCCTCCCTCCAGCCCAACAGAAAAAGGGGGATCTGTGGAGACCCTTGGGAGGGGCTGGGGGGAGGCAAGGAGGGAAGGGAAGGGACGGCAGGGTGGAACCCAGCTAAGCCTTCTCCTTTCCAAGGCGGAGGTTGAGCCGCTGCCCGCTGCCCCCTGTCCCCTGACCCTGCCTCCTGCCTCCCTCACCTGATCACAGAGATGAGCAGCCCCGAGGGGTCTTTGCTTTTGCTCACTGTGCTTCTGTATTTCCCACCAGCTGCTTCTGCCGCCATCTTGGTAGGGGGCGGGAACGGTGGGCTAGAGGAAACCGAAGGCAATGTAGTAATTGACCTCGCCGGAGAGCTCACCAATGTGAGAAGAGAAATTCATGGAACTGGCTAATCGCCGGAGCGAGGAGGCGGGACTAAGGCTGCAAGTTTCGAGGCCCGGCGCGCGCGCTGAGCATTCTGGGAGTAGTAGTTTTCCTTGCGCGGTTCCTGGGCGCGGAGGAAAGCTAAACCAGTGACCACTTCGTGAAGTCATATTTGTATTTATTATTATCTTGAGGGATTTTTTTTTAGCTGCTTCGTTTTTAGAATTATATAAGCTTTTAAATTTAATTTATCCGCCGATGCCAAATTGTGTTCGTAGGGGTGTATATTTAAGTGGGGTGGAGGGTGGGGAGGCTCTATGCTTGATGTCTCTATGCAAAGGTTTTACTTTAAAAGAGTAAAATACGAAAATGAATAGAGACAAATGCTTTTTTTAATATCTCTAAAGCTAAATGTTTTACATTTGTTTTATGTGAGTTCAACTATTTTCTAGTGTTGCTATACTTCAGATAATTCTAAGAAATATGCACTCAGGAATCCAAATAGATATTGTTAAAGACCGAAAAAACCGAAACTGATCAGATTCAAATTCTTAATCTTCCTAAGCTAAGTAAAATTTGAATAGTAATAATGTACATGTGTGCTTTATTAATATTTTTACTGGTAAGTTTACATATTTCCTGCATTTGACTTATTGGCTTTAGTCATTCATTCAGAAGGTGAAATTAACAAATAACAAAGATTAGATTACGGAAAGTGGGCAAATCGAGAAACGATAAAGAAAAATAAATACGGAGAAGGAAGGAAAGAGATGATCTGCTTAGTAGCAGGAAAGACTAAAGAACTTCAGAGATAAATAGAAAGCAAACTCAGGGGTCCTGGAGTTATGAAGCAGCAATCACAGAACATAACTATTTTTATTAAACAGACACTGAAACTAGAGGGGAGAGGGAGGGATAAAAATTTTTAAAAATAAATAAAATTAAAAAAATAAAAATATAAGCTTGGAAAAAATAAAAAATAAACAGACTGCACTGATAGAAGTTCACACTGATTTTTAAAAATCAGGAGTATTTATTTAACAGTGTTCATCACCTTTGGCCCCGTAATTCCAGTTCTAGGGACTTTGTTTCTAAAGAAATACAGATACAGAGAAAATATTGAAAATTTCGAAACATAAAAGTAGTAAATAAATTACAGAACTTCCCTATGAGGATATAACATATACCACTGGTTATAGTAATTTTAATGACCTTTAATGAAAAGATTTTCATGGTGTAAGTACAAAAAGTAGGCTATAAAATTAACTCAATGTCTAAAGAGAATTAATTGGGCCTAGTAGCTAAGAATATGAGCAATAGGGAAAAAACACGATCATCTATCAATTGAGGCAGAAAAAGCTTTTTAAAAAATCCAAACCCCTTTTCATGACGAAACACTCAGAAAACTAGAAATAGATCTTCAACATGATAAAGGATATTTATTTAAAAACCATGGCTAATCAGACACAGGACAAATATGCCCACTTTAGCTACTGCTATTCACTTTAGCTAAATTAGGCAAGGAAAGAATAAAAGATATACGAATTGCAAAGGAAGAAGTAAAACTATCTCTGTTTTGTAGACAACATGATTTCACATATGGAAATCCTAAAGAATTTTTTTTTAAGTGATTAGAGCTAATAAATGAATTCAGCAAGGTCGCAGGATACATTAGCAAGACAAAAAAAAAATCAGTAGTGTTTTTAATACACTAGCAATGAACAGTCCAAAGAGGAAATTAACAAAATAATTTCATTCACAACAGCTTCAAATATAATAAAATACTTAGAAACAAATTTTACCAAGGAGGTGAAAGACTTATATACTGAAAACTATAAAACATGCCGAAAGAAATTAAAGAGACCTAAATAAATGGGAAGACAATCCGGTGTTCATAGATTGAAAGACTTAATATTGTTAAGATGTCAATACTCCCTAAAGCTATCTACGAATTCAATACAATCTGTATGAAAATACCAATGGCCTTTTTTGCAGAATTGAAAAAAACCTATCCTAAAATTCACATGCAATTGCAAGGAGCCCAAAATAACCAAAACAATCTTGAAAAATAAATTTGGAGGATCAGACTTCCTGATTTAAAAACTTACTAAAAAGCTACAGTAATCAAAAGTGTGGTACTTATATAAAAATAATATAATTGAGAGTCCAGAAATAAACACACACATCCATGATCGATTGACTTTCTGTAAGGGTGCCAATATCATTCAACAGATAAAGCATAACCTCTTCATCAAATATGCTGGGAAAACAGGATATCGACTTGCAAAAAAATTAAGTTGGACCCTATTCAGCCCATTCAGGCTATTATAACAAAATACTGTACACTGGGTAGCTTATAAACAGAAATTTATTTCTCACAGTTCTGGAGGCTGAGAAGTTCAAGATTAAGGTGAAAGCATAGTCATTTTCTGCTGAAGGCCCACTTTCTGGTTCATAGCCAGTACTTCTCACTGTATCTTTACATGGTAGAAGGGGCAGGATATCTCTGTGAGGTCTCCTTTATAAAAATACTTATCTCTACCTCCTAATACCATCACTTTGGGGGGTTAGGAACAACATGAATTTGGGGGTGGCACACATTCAGTCTTCAAATTACATACAAAATTTACCTTTAAATGAATTAAAGACCTATGTGTCAAAGATAAAACTCTTAAAAGAAAATATAGGGGTAAATTCTTACAACCTTAGATTTGGCAAAGAATCCTTATTTATGATACCAAAAGCATAAGCAACAGAAGGAAAAATAAATAAATTGTACATCATCAAGATTGGAAACTATCAGGAAAGTAAAAAGACAACCCACAGAATATGAGAAAATATATACAAATTATAAATATATGTGTGAGTTTTGATCCAGCATATGGAAAAAATTCTTACAACTCAATAGCAAAAGACAAAAATTCAATTAAAAACTGGACAATGGACTCGAATAGACGTTTCTCCAAAGGAGATATAGAAATGGCCAAAGAACAGGTGAAAAGATGCTCAATAGTATTAGATATTAGGAAAATGCAAATCAAAATCACAGTGAGATACCATGTCATATGCACTACTATGGCTATAATATTTAAAAATCGAAAATAAAGAAGGGAGCAAAGAAAAATGGAAAATAAATATTAGCAAGGATACGGAAAAATTGGAACTTCATAAATTACTAGTAGGAGTGTAAAATGGTGTAGTTGATGTGGAAAACAATTTGGTGATTCCTCAAAAAGTTAAACATAAAATTACCACATGACCCAGCAATTCCACTCATAGGTATATATCTAAAAGAATTTAAACAAGTACTCAAAAAAACAAAAACAACTTGTACACAAATATTTATAGCAGCACCATTCACAATAGCCAAAAGGTGGAAAAACCTGACTGTCCATCAATGAAATTGATAAATGTGGCATAATAAGTGGTATATGATAGAAGTATAAACAAAATATGATATAGCTATACAATGGAATTTTATTCAGCCATTAAAGGGAATAGAATACTGATGCATGCTATAGCACTGATGAACCTAGAAAACATTATATTAAGAGAAAGACGCCAGACACAAAAGGCTACAGAGTGTATAATTTCATTTATACAAAATATCCAGAATAGATGAACTCATACAGACAGAAAGCAAATTACTAATTCCCAGGTGTTTTGGAGGAGGAAGGGAGAATGGAAAATGACTGCTTTACAGATGCAGGGTTTCCTTGGGGGGGTGATGAAAATGTTCTGGAACTTAATAGTAGTGATGGCTGCACAATTTTGTGACTATATTAAAAGCCATCGAATAATACACTTTAAAATTGTCAAAATGGTAAATTTTATGTGGTGTGTATTTTACCACAATAAAAAAAAAAAATGCATGTTGTGCAAGGAGGATTGCCTAGATTCAATCCCAGCTCTCCACTTAAAGGCTAGGTTGCCTTAGGCAAGTTATTCAAACTTTCTGTGCTTCAGTTTCCTTATCTGTGAGCAGTTGATAATAGCACTTCCCTTAGAGGATTATTGTGAGACTGTATGAGATGTGCTTTATCGGCACTGGGTAAATACCAGCTATTATTACTAAAGTATGGTACAAATTTTGTTTAAAATACACCTCTGTGGGTATTATGAAATGGTTTTAAGAAGTAAGAATACAGGTAATTTTTTGTTTGTTTTTTTTTTCTGTACACTTTTCTGTTTCCCAAATTTTCTATGAATAGTTAGGTGTGGCTTTTATACACAGAAATAAACAAAAGAGCTTTTTTCAGCAGCAAGAATTGGATAAGCATCAAAAATGATGGGTTACTTTTTTCACAAACTGGAAACACAATTATGTGATAATTAAATCGACACACTCCAATTAAATCTTAACTTAATAAACTGTTTTTGCTTCTCTGTTTCACTTCTTTCACATTCCACCTTAGGAAACATTACCCACTGCACCTTTCATCTTCAGGTGACAGACAGACCCTTTCACATTGCTTCTATTCTAGGTGACCTTCTAAGCTCACTCCAAACTTGCACTAAACTGTGAACAATGAAAAATATATAAATAAATAAGGGAAAGGCTTAGTGGGTCTGCCCATTTAAACCTTCGGCTTTCAACTGGAGACTCTCAAACTCCCCAGGCTACTTGAAACCTTGGAACCAGCTAAAGTTTGTCAAGATGTAAGGAACTGACTATAGGCTTCTCTGGTGGAGGGGCTGACATGCTCTGCAGGAAAATAAAAGGAAATTACCATAAACCACAGCGTCTACTCAATGCCCACAGAATAAGAGCATAAATCCTGCAGATGTTTCGATGGGAAATCAGCAAGGAGGGCTAGAATGACTATAGCAATCTTCCAGGAATAGGTGGGTTATAATTCAATTAGACCAAAAAATAAAATAAAATAAATAAAATAAAATAAAATAAAAGTGGGGTAGAGACTTAAACACCTCAAGAGAAAGAGAAGGGCCACACAGAGAGGTTAAGCTGCAAAGTGAAAACATGCATTCTATGTTAAGGGGATAATTTGCCTGGAATAAAGGATTTGTGGAGAAAAAGTGGTGTCATAGGTGAAGAGACACATGGACATCTGCTCAGTAGAGACCTTGAATCTCATGGCCAGGCATTGGTTATGTTTGTGCAGTGAGGGTAAGAAGCAGTGTGTGTTCAGGTCTTGTTTTATATTGTCTATTATACTGTAAACCAGGGCAGACTGTTTCTTATTATTACATTTGTAAATATACCCAGAGGCTCTTAAAGCCACGGGAACATCCAATTAAATTAAAATGCTTTGACCTCTTTGGATGAGAGGTTCTATATAAATCCAAGGTATTGATATTCTTATTATTGTGGATAAATTAAATGTGTAAGTCAGGCTGGCTCAGCAGCAGAATGCTTCATTGAGGTTTATAAAAACATGCCAAGCCTGGTGTCTACAGGACACTCAGACCCAGGGGACTTTTAAAAGAGTATCTCATAATACCAGCCAGGTGGGCAGAACTCTGAGAAAGGAACTATTTCATGCCCCCATTAACATTTCCTGGTTCCAAGAGTCAGCTCGCCTAGATATAAATAATGTGCTTTAGGCATGGCCGAGTAAATCAAGGCACAGCATAAAGGAAAAAGTCAATGATGCTTTCATCATGGAAAAAAGCAACTGTTTTATTTATTTGGGATTTAAGTTTTATATCAGTTATTTTAATTACTTCAGTTTAAATAAATCTTACATAAATATAAGCTTAGTTTAAGATGTGCATCCACTGTATTCTATTTGGAGTGAAATTCGTAAGATCTCAATAGACTGTACCTCTCACTAGTTGATTTTGTTTTCCATATTCTCACTACCTGGTTCTGCCTATGTTGTCTGATTGGGAAATTGCAGTTTAATCTTCATGCTGCATTTGTGTTCCTGGGTGTTTAAGGTTTGCTAAAAATGGCATTTTCAATAATAAAGGATAACTTTGTTAAAAGGGGAATGTCTTTTGTTTCTGGGGGACATGAGCCTCTGACTGCTGGTAGCTAAGGCAGCAACTGCCACTCAAATCCTCTTCCAGATTCCATCGTTCAACAAACACCAAATGCATAAAATGTTTCATGTATAGGCAAATTCTTTCTGGGCATCCTCACCCAGATATCCAACCAATGCCATCAACTGAACCCACTTTTCCTTCCCTCTTCTAACCCCACTGGCTTCTTCCCCTATCTTTTCTGTTTCAATAAATGGCTCAAACATCTATTGAGTGGAAAGACAATCTACGGAATAGGAGAAACTATTTGTAAATCTTCTATCTGATAAAAGTCTAGTATCCAGAAAATATAAAGAACTCTTACAACTCAGCAACAAAAAGACAAATAATCCAATTTCTTAAATGAATTAAGAATCTGAATAGACATGTCTCCAAAGGCAATATGTAAATATCCAACTAGCACATGAAAAGATTCTCAACATCATTAGTCATTAAGTAAATGCAAATCAAAATCATAAGATACCACTTCACACCCACTAGAATGGGTATAATTTAAAAAAAATAATAAAGGATAATAACAAGTGTTGGCAAGTATGTGGAGAAAAGAAACCCTAGGACATTACCTATAAGAATATAAAGTAAATGGAACTGCTGTGGATTCATCAAAGAGTTAAACAAAATTACCATATGACCAAGCAATCACATTCATAGATATATATGCAAAAGAATTGAAAACAGATGTTCAAATAAAAATTTGTACATGAATGTTCATAGTAGTACTAGTCAGAATATTCAAAAGATAGAAGAAACAACCCTAATGTCCATGAATGGATAGACGAATAAACAAAATGTGGCATATCTATATAATGGAATATTATTTCGCCATTAGAAGGAATGAAGTACTAATAGATCCTACCACATGGTTGAATCTCAGAAACATTATGCTAAGTGGAAGAAGCGAGACACAGAGAATCACATATTGTGTGATCCTTTTTCTATGCACTATCCAGAAGAGGTGAATTCAAAGAGAAAGTAGATTAGTGGTTGTCAAGAGCCAGACAGAGGCAAATATAGGGAGTGACAGCTTTATTAGCACAGGGTTTCCCACCAAGGTGATGAAATGTTCTGTACATAGATGGCATTGTATCCCATTGTGAATATATTAAATGCCACTGCATTGTGCACTTCAAACTGATTAATTTCATGTTATAAATTTTGCCTTAAAAAAAAAAAAAGATAAATGGAGAGAGAGAGTAAGAGAGAGAATGAGCTTGGATCTTTTAAGTCATTGTTCGGTTGGACACCAAGTTGTATCATTTTGACCTGCATGATGTGTCTTCGATCTGTCCCCTTCTTGGCATTCCCACTACCATAGCCCAATCATCATCTCCTTCCTCAACTCCTTCCATAGTGTCCCCCTTGTTACCCCTTTCTCATAGATCACACTCATTCCAGTCTACCCACCACACTTGTTGAAATCTGTCAGTTCGAATGTGTTATCCAGTGTTTGCAGCCTTTGCAGACATGAGGCTGTTCTGTGAGGCTTGCTTATCAACTAATGACTTAGGAATCAAATTATGCTGTATTCTTTGTATTCTGGATTTCAAAATATTTTCATTATGTCAAATCTACCACCATATAAGTGGAAATTAGGCTTTGTGTGGTTTTTATATTTTGTAATACATATCAAATAAATCCTATAAAGATTCACCCCAAAAAGGCAGGAATCCGATTCTTTTACTTTTGCTTTAAAAATCTCCAAGGATTCATATTGCCTGTAACGTTTTTTTTTCAGCTGTTTACTAGAAAATCATATCCAAACTATCCAGCCTCCTTATTTATTATTCCTCTTTGTATGTACTCTCTAGCTGTTGCAGGAAGCGACACCTGAAGGAGGAAATTGTACGCTCAGACAACTTTGTTAGAGGAAGGAGAAATTATTAGCTGGTGGAGCACATGGGGCTTAACAGCACCAAAGCACGAGCTCTCCTTGGTTAGATTTCTTACAGCTTGTATACCCCTACAGTGTCCATACAAAGGGCACGTGATTCCTTTGTCTGAGATTTCACATGTACCTCATGACTCAGGATGGGGAGGGAGAGTTTTGGGTGAGGGCTGCAAGGGGGAAGGAATTCCTATTTACAGATCGTTTGTCTTGTAGGTGTGAGAAGAGTTTCCAGAAGGCCATTCAGAGATCTATAGGATGTGGTTAATCTATAACCGGCTGCATTGGTCATTTCTGTAAGCTCTTCCCTTTGCATTTTTCAGATGCCTCCTCTCCTCTCGATAGCCATGTCCCAAATATGCCAGATATTCTTGTATTTCCCTTTTTCCTACATCATTTTGCTCAGCCCAAAGTGACTCTGTGCCTTAGATTCCATATCTGTTAAAATATTGCAACCTATCTTCAGGTTTGTTGAGAGACTTAGGGATCATAAGATATTATAAGCCACTCAGAATATGTTTATTTTTAAGAAAAATTTTCTTTCAATTTACCTTGCTAATATTCTGCTTACCCTTTAAAGCCAAAGACCAGGTACTCATCTAAATATTCATGCACCACATATACACACACCAAAGCTCCCTTAATTCTTGGTTAGTAGCAGTTATGAAAAGATAATACAATTGTTGTAGTGGATGTGACCACCATTTGTTATCCAGAGATTGAAAGTCTTCATAGGGGAACCTGATCCACAATGGGATTAATTATTCTTTATCAATTGAACATCTATTGAACAGATTATTAAGTTGAATTGGTTCAGCTGATAGGTAAAAAACAGCTACCTATATGGTATAATTTGATTAGCTCTCCAAAACTACCTTGCTTCGATTAGTCCTGTTTCATAAAATCCGTTGTGAAAAAAACTTCCATTGCCTATGTATAGAGAATGATAACACATTAAGATTTATTTGCAATATATATATATATATATACTCCCAACAGATATATGAGTAATTGTGCACCAAGAGACATGTAAAGGGTATTCAAAGCAATATTAGTTATAATATCCCTAAACTGGGCATGACAAGAAAACACCCAACAATAGTGGAATACACAAACAATGCCACAGTCATACAAAGTCATACAATAGAATATCCTAGAACAGTGAAAAAGAGGTCAGCTTCAACTACACACAACAACATGAATAAATCTCAAAACTATAATGTGGAATAAGCAAAGACAGACACAAAAGAATGCATACTGTGTAATTTCATCCATATAAAGTTCAAAAACAGGCACAGTGGACTATGCTGTTGTAAGTCAAGATCATGGATACCTTCTGAGTAAGAGAGACAACGTAGTAGTTGGAGATGAGCAATAATGTTCTTTCTTGATGAGGCAGTGGTTACATAGTATTAACTTGGTTTTATATCTTATACTTTATATCCAATTTTACTATGTTTTTTAAGGTGACAACAACGTATTGTCAAATATATCATTCACTTTTTGAAGTATGAATATATATACTGAATTTATATAGATTCTGAATATATTAGGCTTATATATGTATTACGTATACTTTTAAGAATGCAAGAAGCTGATAATGTGATAATCTTGGTTGCCTCCAGAGGGAACTGGGTGGCAGAATGGTAGGAGTGAAATTTTAACATTTTTAACCATACGAAGTGTTACGTATTCAAAAAATAATAATTTAAATAAATTATTACAATAAGCTTTACCCAGTATTATAGACATTGTTCTGGCAGACTTTTATAGTTTCAATATTCTGGCTTTTACTTACTGTGTTTTACTTTTGTCACTAATATTTTGCATTGCACGGTGCTCACATTTGTGTCCTGCTAAGGAAATGACTGTCTGTCAACCATGAGCATCTATTGGGGAAATTCTATGACCTTTCACTCTTCTCACTTCCCATCTTCAGCATTCTCTAACCAGGTTCCATTTCAGTCTCTAAAAATCTCTTCTAATATTTCACTGGCAATTCTGATTCAGTTTTTCAGAGTTCCTACACACAATTCATTCACTTTTTACACATTCTAAAGCTTAAATTTTTTTTAATTAAATGATTGCTCAAAAGCTCATCAAATTCTTTGATTATGTAAATAATTGCTCAGAAGCACCACTTTCATAAACACTTGCATGCACTAAGTAAATGCAAAATAGATGATATTTATTTAACTTTACAGATTTGTAAAGTTTCCACACTTAATTTCAAAAATATTAAGTAAACAAATGCTCAGATATGCATACAATTCTTAAGAAACAGTCACTGCCACCTGTTCAGTGCCAACAGTTGTAAATTAATAAATATGGTTTTCACCTGAGCACTGAGTGCTGTGTTCTTTGGTTGGAGTGAGATTAGTATGAATGTAATGAAAAGCAACATGCAGAGAATTATGGGAATGAGTAACAGGGCAACTTAACACCTTAAATAGTTAAAACTGTTTAATCCTAAACCTATGAAGTGACTTAAAATATATGAAGTTCTAAAATAATTTTTTAAACAAATAATCTCAGTTAACAGATGGGAAAACTAAAATAGAAACAGTAATCTGGAATGGGTGCATTCGAGGTTTGCATTCTTTCAATCCAGGGGAGATATTTAAAACATTAAAAATGGTCTGATGCAGGTACTGACCAGTTTGAATAGACATCTCAGCCTGGTCCTGGAGGTCATCTGCGGTGCCAGGAATTAAGGCTTTAGGTGCCGTAGAGCGGCCATGAGAGGTCCGGGGAAGAGAGCACCTTGTGGAGGGCTTCGGGCGACAGTTATTAACTAACAGTGCAGTAGTGATCCCCCTTATTCACAGTTTCGTTTTCTGTGCTCCTACTTCCTCTGAGATCACCCTCGGTCTGAAAATAGTAAATGTAAAATTCCAGAAATAAACAACTTGTAAGTTTTAAGTCGCACACCCTTCTGAGGTGCGATGAAATCTCGCGCGGTTTCTCGGGGCGTGGCTCATCCCTTCGCCCCGCGTCTACACGCAGTGGACACTCGCGCTCTAGCCACGTAGTCGCCATCTTGGTTATCAGGACAACTGTCGCGGTATCGCCCACAGCTCTTGTGTGCAGGTAACCTTTATTTTACTTAAAAAGGGCCCCGTAGCACAAGAGCGGCAGTGCTAGTGATTCAGATATGCCAAAGAAAAGCCGTAACGTGCTTCTTTTAAGTGACAAGGTGAAAGTTCTCGACTTACTGAGGAAAGAAAGAAACAAAACCCCCGTATGCTGAGGTTGCTAAGATCCTATGGGAGAAATGAGTCTTTCTAGCCATGAAATCGAAAAGGAAAAAGAAATTCATGCTGGTTTGGGTGTCGCATCTCAGACTGCAAAAGTTATGGCCACAGTGCGTGATAAATGTTTAGCTGAGGCGGAAAAGGCATTAGATTTGTGGACACGAACAGAAAATATGTTCCGAGCGATGGCAACATGTTGTGCCAGAAAGCATTGAGCCTACATGAAGACCTCAGCAAGGCGTCCCCTGAAACAAGTGACACCAGGCCGTTTACTACGATAAGGATTGCTGCATGGATTTGCGAATAATAGATTTGGCATTTGATCACCTCACATCGACACAAGAAGAAGGGTGAGTACAGTAGAAAAAGATATTATGCGACAGAAAAAGAGAATGACCACATTCACATGACTTTTATTACACTACATTGTTATAATTGTTCTATTTTTATTAGTTATTGTTGTCAATCTCATTATTAACTTATTCATGTTAAACTTTATCATAGTTATGTATATACCTATATATAGGTATGTATATCTATTGGAAGAAAACATAGAATATGTAGGATTCAGTACTCCATGGTTTCAGGAATCCACTAGGGGTCTCAAAACATATCCCTCATGAATAAGGGAGGACTGCTATATATAACATTTCAATATTAACACCATTACAACTATATTGGTGTATATCAGGAGACTATCAGCCCTATTTTAACCTGATAACAGTCTTAACTTTTCTAAGAACAGGTGTTTGATATATATACTAAACCATGTTCTGGGTGTCCTAAATATATTGTTTCTGGTTTCTCTATAATCTTTTTAGTTAGAAATAATTATTCCAGATTCTAGCAAAAAGAACTGTGAGAAAGAAAGAGTAAATAAACGACTTTGAACTTTCATATTCATTCAAAGCGATATTTTGGATGTAAGAACAAAATGTAATCCATGAACCTTAATGGGATCCTAGGTTTTTAAAAAGCAATAACAATAGCTGTAAGAGATATTTTAAAACAATTTTAAATATGGACTGTGTTCTTTTTCCTTTGTCATGAGACTATTGTAGCCATATAGGAAAATGTCCTTATTTTGAGGAAATTGTTGAAGTATTTGTTGGTGAAAAATCTGGTCTCTGTAAGATATTTTCAGATGGTTTAGAAACAAAAGATATGTATAAACAGATAAAACATATGTAGCCAAATACTAGCAACTGGTAAATCTAGGTATGCAGGTTTTCAGAGTTCTATTGTTCAACTTCTCTATAGGTTTGAACATTTTTAAAATGATATATTGATAGAAAAAATATAGAAGATTTATGTGGGAAAAGCATATTCATTATGTATTTAATACATACATAGCAAAGGGCTGGACATGGAGAAAAATAAAGCAAATGTGAAAGTAGAGTCCACCTTGTAGAAACACACCGGCAAATAGGGAAACAACACAAGAACAGTGCACAATTATAACTTGATGTTAGCTACTGCATAGTTTTAGAAATGATATGTTTAAACGATGACACCATCCGTCAATGGCACCGGGAGGAAGGGAGTGTTAATGATGTTACCCAGAAGGTACCATTGTGTAGCTCAAAGCAGGATCTTTCATCACAGCGGCCAAGCGGGAAGTAGTACTACTACTACCCACCACAGGGGATGAACGCAGCCCTGTGATCACCACCGTACAGGGAACACGGATCGCACCAGAGCAAAAACAAAGGCCAGTGAGACTGAGGCTGTGTTGCACTCTGAGCAGAAGGATAAATGCTGCAGCACCACACCCCCGTTTTTGTTAGCAAGGTGAGCAGGTGACTAATAAGTAATTTGTAGACTACATAACAGATGGGCAAATCTTTCACAGGAAACACATAATCAAGATTCAGTCCTTAGAGGTGATTCTTTGACAGGCAAATGTATTTGCATTTGCAGCAAGACCAACAAGGAACATATAAAAGAGGGCACAAACTAGACATGAATTTCTCTCTTCAACCTACTGGCTTAGGCTTTTTACCAGAGTATTAGAAGGTATACTTCAGAGTATATTTAATACAAGTGCCTAGAGAAAAATAAGCTATTTTCCTTACAGAGAGAACAGTCTTTTTCAACTAATTTTTGCTGCCATTTTCATAAAGTTCTGAGATAAGGAATATTCCTAAGTATCGTTACATTTAGATGCCTGGACCCAATGAACCCCATATCATTAAGTCTATATTCCCCTGTCCTGAGCGGGTAAACAAAAGCTAAACAGCCCCTTTGCAGAATCCAACTTCAACAACCTTGTGTCCGTCTAGTGTGCTATGTTACATTAACATGAGGGCTTTAAAGGTTTAGAGGTTTTCAAAGATTGGAAGCTGAGAACAGAGCTAGAAAAAAACAGAACTGCGAGTCAGAGAAAGGGAGAACACATTAGTAGGAAACCTAGAAAGATAAAGTGGGGCCATGTAGGAGGAAGGATTTGCTGACTATACAGTCTATGAGCTGCACAGGAACGAGTGAGCAGGGGAAGTAAACACACATGTGCGCACACACAGAGTTTTCACAAAAAATCTGTAGGCCAGGAAAATTCTATTTTCTTTACAAAATCAGAATTGCTCTTACAGTTGGAAGGGCTCCCTGGCTGACCTCTCCTTCACAGTCATCAACCCCACCTTCTCTATCCTTCCATATCATTACAATGTGAAAACATAAGCCTCAGCCTGCAGCAAATTCTGAAAGGCCTTTGGCATATCACATTGGTTTTGCGTCAAATTTATTGCTGAATTTCACTGGCTTCTCCAGATCTGGTTTATTGCTGATTTTAATCTTGTTTGTTTTAGGCTTCTGAGCCCTGCTGCACAAATACCTAATATACTCTTTGTATCTAGAGACTGTATAAATAAAATGTATCATATTCCCATTATAATCACACTATATCATCCACATTACGCAGCACCCATAGGTGGCCTACATTTTTAATTATTTCCCCCCAAAACTCTAAATTAATACAATGAATTTAGAAACTCCTCCACCTCTCATCAGAGCAAGTAATTGAATCCTCCATTATGATAATAAACCATTTTCCATTGTAAGTGCTCATTCCCAGAGGGCTTTGCTTTGCACTGTGCAGTAAGTGTACAATAGTTCTGAAAGGGCGCTGTGTACTGGATATTCAGATAACAGCACTTTGTTATTTTGCCTTAGATCGCAAAACCACTTTTACTCTAACCGCCCCACCCCCCGCCCCCGCCCCAGTATTCTGTGGCAAAAGCTGTCCAGGGAGCTTCCTTTCCTAGGCAGACGAGTAATTCCCAGTCTCTGGTGTTGGGGATGCTCTTCTCTTCCTGGTACAGAAAAGCCACCTTTCTCATGGGAAATTTTATGGCCTCGTTTAAGGTAAAAGTAGAACTCGAAGAGCTCTTCCTGCATCTGCTGTTTCTCAAGTGCCTTCAGCTCAAAATAATCAATGCACCAAAGCAGGATGTTTGCATGTGGCATGTCCTGAACTCCTTCAGCAGGCTGGGTAGGCAGCCAACACCATGATGAGGTTGGAAGGCCAATGAAAGGCCTGGCTGAACAGATTCATGTCCCTCCAAAAGCCACAGGGGTGAAACATCACTCATCAGTTTCACACTTCGCATTGGAAATCCCTCTGAAAATGAAAATAAAAATAATGATGAAGGGGAGAAGGATTAGTATTTGATCAGCTCTCTTTGCAAAACCACCCAGAGATTCCAGATTGCCGAACAACGGACTCCACCCATGGCTTTTAAAGCCCTTTCCTGTATGGCTCCAGACTGCTTTTCTCACCCGAATGAACTCTTAACTGCTTTCCACATTTATCTTAGCTCTGAGCTTTTGTTCATCGAGCTGCTTCTACTAGAAATAATTCTTCTCAAGGCATCTTTTCTTAGGGTGTCTCTTTATCCAAATCTAGGCATGGGGAACCCTTGACAGCAAAAGCCGTTAAAGCCCATTGAGTTCCTCTGTCTATCCCTGGCAGTACGGAAAGCATTTTCATAACAAAAGGATTAACTGCCCACATAAGAGTGGGACATTTATATACAGTAGCTAGCAGTTGATCTTCAGCATAAACCCAGCATAAAATTGATATACAATGTCATTCTCTTGCACTTTCAATCCCTTCACACTTAAGGGCAACCTCTGCTGTGTACACAACACAAAAGGAAGAATCCGTTCCCTGGGAGGGCTTCTGAGGGGTGCCAGAGATACTAAAAGCCACAAGAAAACATGGAGCTTCTTTCTGAGTCTTGTCCTTTGCGCCAAGCAACTTTCGTCGTTAAAGTACGCACGTGACTAGCAAGTAATTGGTAGCACAATTGGCAGATAAGCTTATCTCCCACAGAAAATCATTCAGATTCCAGGCTTAAAGACAACTCTTTCACAGGAAAATGCAAAGGGACAGAAGGGACCTTCTGCAGGGATAGTTATGTTCTATTTCTTGATGAGGGAGATAGCTACTTAGGGATGCTCATTTTGTGAGATTTCATGCAGCTGCACACTTATCGGTTGTGTACTTTATATGAGTTATATTTCAATTTAAAAGCTCATTAAAGTATTAAAGAAAATTGAATATGTTAAGTATAAGTACTATTGGAATTTTTGAAGGAATTTTAATTAACTATGTAAATGGACTAAATATTAATCAGTTTAAAAGTTATTGTTTGAAATTTGCTAATTCTATGAAATAGAATAATAAGATTTGTAAGCCAAATTTTAAAGCTGAAAGAAAATATTATTTAGCCATACAAAGGGATGAAGTATTGATATATGCTATGATGTAGATGAACCTCTGAAACATTATGCTGAGTAAAAGAAGCCAGACAACAAAAGGTCAGATCATACGATTCTATTTATACGAAATATCCAGAATCGATAAATACATAGAGACAGAATGCAGATTCGTGGTTCCCAAGGCTTAGAGGGAGGGAGAATTGGGCAGAAATTTGCTGAATGGGTAAGGGGTTTTACTTGGAAGTGATAGAAGTGATTTGGAACTCTACAGAGGCAGTGGTTGCATCACATCGTGAGTGTACTAAGTGCCACTGAATTAGTCACTTTAAAATGGCTAATTTTGTGTGAATTTCATCTTAATAAAAAACTTAAGGAAGATTGGATGTAGATTTTAATACATTAAACTTGAACACATTTAATAGCAATTTAAAAACCTCTAAATGGCCTTTTCTGTGCACCAAAACAACCCTCGAAAGCACACAATGCAATTATACTTTCTTTTGGCTTTGAACATGGGGAGCTATTGATGGGGTCAGGTTCGTGACTGTGGGCAGGGATAAGGGAATCAATCCCTCTATACTCTTTGTATGCAAGAGTTTACTGTCTCTACAAGTCTAATTTTATGTGTTCTTCCTAGCAAAATGGAGACTTGGATATTGCCAATAAAAATATAATCAATATAATCTGAAGAATTGTTTGGTCTTTGCCCTTGCCATTTGGTAAACCTGAATTCAATCCATTTGAGATGGCCTTTCAAATTAACCCCTTGGAAGGAGATTCTACAAACTTTTTGTGATAGATCTTATACCCAAAGAGTAGGATATGCAGGGAAAATGCTGATCTTGACGATTCAGTCTTTGTAGGAGTATACTATGTGGTCCATAAGGAGGTGGACATTATGTTCACTTGTGATTTAAATGGAGATATTTTCCAGTTTGGCACATGAGATTATCTTGGTGGCACTGGAAGAGATTGAGCAGATCTACAATTTGAGGAGAAAGAGAGCAAATTCCAAGATATAGGTACTTGAAAACTTTTCCCAGCACCTGCACAGTGGGAGCTGTACTTAAGATGTGAAACGGGAATATTTATGGACTCAAACTAAGAATTATTTGCAAACTAATATACATGTTCTAATACAAGAAAATGACTGTTCCATCATAGGCCAGCAGGTGACAGTGACGATGTCCTCAGCACCAGTCAGACGACATTCAGAGGTAGAAAGTAGGTCTCAAATATAATTAGAATTGCCAGATTTAATAAATATACAGGGCACCCAATTTGATTTGAATTACATTATGAAGAACATTTTTTATTAAATATGTTGGGGTGACATTGGTTAATAAAATCATATAGGTTTCAAGTGTACAATCGGTAATACTTCATATATGTATCGAATTGTGTGTTCACTACCCAAAGTTAAGTTTCCTAAGAAAAATTTAAAAGTATAAATACATTCCATATATTGCTTGGAATATAATTAGACTAAAAAAAAATCATTGATTACTTCATCCGAAATATAAATTTAACTATTTTGTATTTGGCAATTGTAAATCAGGTGTATGTGCGTGCGCGCGTGTGTACCTGAGGCTCAGAGAAGACATGTAGCTCACCCAATTTATACAGTCTTACATTGTCAAACTGTCTCTGTTCATTTTAAGATGCTATGAAAAGGCTAAATAGTCGTCTGAAAATTTGGAGTTTCCTTGATTCCTTTCTCTTTCCTGATCCTCCTAAACTGTCTCCATTTTTTCTGTTTTAGAGCCAAGCAGATTTCTAATTAACCTCTTCCGTCCCTTATATCAGTGGTCCTCAACCTTTTTGGCACCAGGGACCGATGCTCCTATGAGACTCTAATGTCTGATAATCTGAGATGTAGCTGAGGTGGTGATGCTAATGCTGGGGAGCGGCTGCAAATACAGACGAAGCTTTACTTGCTTGCTTGCCTGCTGCTCACCTTCTGCTAGATGGTCCAGTTCCTAACTTGCCATTGATCTTTACAGGTCCATGACTGGGGGGTTGGAGATCCCTATATATTGGCAATCATCTTCGTTCATGGTTTATATCTCCATCGACCCTGTCTCTTTTCTCTTTGTTTTCTTATCTCACTCTCAAGGTTTGACTTTATTTAGAAGTCTTCTCAAAACAAGTAGAAAGTAAATGAGGACTGTCAATTTACCTCAACCTGGACGGGGTTGGGGGAGGCAGATGGCAAAAACATGAAGCCAAAGAAGAAAAACTCATCTTTCATTTTCCCTTTTTGCCACATATCCTGGAACATAGGACCTGCTGTGTCTGTGTGTATTTACCTGAGCAACAAGCTTTGTATAAATTGGGTGAGCCACCTGACCTCAGGTTGTTCAACTATAAATAAAAATAATCTCAATCTAGGACTGCAAGTAGGCTCCAATGAGAAAAGGATGTGAAGATACTTTAAAATTTTTTAAGGGCTATGATTATGGAGTTATTTTACGTGTTTTTCTCTCCGGGAATACCACATTGAATACATGCTTCTATCTCGATTAAAAAACCATCAGTATATTCTATTCACCTTCACCCTAATCCCAACAACTAGTCAAAGGTGTTATAAATAATGATAAAGGAGTTTAACTAAGGCAGGCCAAGTGCCATGTTCAGCATAAGTCACCAGCACTTTCCAGTTTCTCTGGGTTAAGCCCCTCCATCACAGAGCAGGTGATGGTTGGGGGAGAAACAGTCTCTTTTCAAAGCCACATTGGAGTCTTAGGAAATGACAGTGCTTCAGATACATGAAAGGAAGCGTTCTGGAGCTAAACACCAGGAAACATCTATCAAAACACAAAGGAAGTGACAAATTACTTTATAATATGCAGAAAAATATGCATTTGAATGATAATCTTTAAAGACTTTTTTTTTTTTTTTGGAAAATAACACATTTATAGATGTTCTACAGGAGGATCGGTGACTGCTTTATTCTTCTATTAAATTTTCCCAGAAAAGGAAACTTTAGGGACTCAAAATGTACTTGCAAATCACACTTAAGGCTTCTGTCTTTATCTTACTGGCTTTTTTTTTTTTTTTCTTGACTTCTGCTCTTAACAAAGCACTGTAACTCTGATGGTTACATCTATCACCCATGTTGGGTCTCCGCTGTAATTTTTCGTTTTGTTTTGTTTTTGAAAATATCCTTCTCGTGGTCTGTTCCTTTTAGCTCCACAGAGATAGCTAAGCTTTTCTAGCTGTTTGTATTCTTATATCCCTTGCATCCAGTCCACTTTTGTTAATCCATGTTACAGCCATTTCCTACCTCTTACAAGAGGGGATGCACCTCTCAGGAGCCTTTATCAATTTGTCAGTGTTGGTTGCCAGCCAAGGATTAGGTCATAGGTCTCTAAAGGTAAAAGTATGTCAGGGGCGGAGGTGGGGGAGAGGAGACATGTGATGTTCTAAGGATAGGATAAAATAATCCATGGGTGTATCAAGAAAAACGATAAATATTTATTTCACTTACAAAATGAAAGGAGTTAAACTTTAATACTTAATATATGCATTGACATTCCCACCCTCATTGGCTCCATTCGTGGCTTGTCACCTGTGGCAAGCCAAACGTCCTGGGAAGAGTAAGGCCTCCACAATCACTTGAGATTGACAGTGAGCCCCATCCTCATTAGCTTTTTCATAGAATTGTGAAATACTGCAATTTACACGCATACAGTTACATGATCTTAATGCAGGTTATGTTTAGTTTCAATCCACAGAATGCAGAAGGACCTTGAAGATATTCCTGCAGGGAGGCCATAAATTAAATTGAATTTTAATAATGTCAGTACAAAGGAACAATAAGAAACTGGCAGGGCTGACATTTTACCTTCTCCGGGCGTAGGTTGTCTTTCAGCCACATTACAAATGAAAACAGTGATGATCTGATAGGGCTGATCCATTTCTCTTGCTTAAAAGGTCTCCACTGAAAAAGTTTTACATCACAAATAAAATAAAATCTATTTTAAAATATCGGGTTTTTTTCTTAAATAATTTTATAACCATATTAGTACAATGCTAGTTATATATAATGTAAAATGAACTACTGGTATTTTGCAGTTGTTAAGCTCAAAGAATCATTCCTGACAGGTTTATGCAACCAAAAAGTTTGGCAATCATCAGATAAAAGTCAGTGGTGGCTGAAACTGGCTTACATAGGCTCATGAGAACTGATAGTTAAATTTTCAGGGGTTTTTCAAGCATTCGTTAAAACTTTAATTATGCAAACATTTATTAAAATTTTTATTAGTCAAACATAATTATATAAATTACATTAAAAACAAAGGTAGTTACTGTCCAAACCTTGTCGTTTTCTAATTATTTTACTACTACTATTTTACTATCATCTATGCTCTTGAGGTTATTTACATCTATTTTACATGTATAGTGGGAGATTAGGTATCTATCGCTGCATAACAAGTTACTCCAAACTTCAGCAGCTTAAAATAACACACATTTATTAGCTCAACAAGGTTCTAAATCAGGACTCTGAGAGCAGCGGAGCTGAGTAGTTCTGGCTTGGGGTTTCTCATGACGTTGCAGTCAAGATGTCAGTCGGGACTGCAGCCATCTTGAACTTGACTGGGGCTGGAGGATTCTCTTCCAAGAATGTTATCTCGCATGGCTGTTGGCTGGAGGCCTCGGTTCCTTACCACAGGAGCTTCTCTATCAGGCCACTCACAGAATGGCAGCTAGCCCCAAAGTGAGTTGATGAGAGAGAGGGAGAGAGAGAAGGAGCAGTGTCTTGTGTAGGCTAACTTTGAGGGGAACAAACCATCACTTCTCTCATGTTTTATTGGTTATGCAGACCAACTCTGGAACAGTGTGGGAGGGGAATAAACATTAGATGTGAATCTGAGCCGGGCTAGCACAGGTGGGAATACTATGTAATGGAGTGCTATGGTCTATCTCTTCCCAACTCCATATTTAGTGACATTACATTGCTTGAAATTGTCTAAGGTAGAAATATTAATACGACAAAAATGAGCAAAAGCTGCTGAATCAATTTGTTTTTCCCAGAGAACCAGTTATTAAACACGTACCAACATGTCCCTGATTAGGATACACCACTAAGCATGCTGAGTTTGGCAAGGAAATGGTGGGGGGTGGAGTGGGGAAGAGGCGGCGCTCCCCATAGATAAGGATGTCTGGTGGGAAGAATTAGCTGGAATTTAGTTGGGAGTAGATGGGGGTTAAAGAACCAAGGCACAAGGAGCAAACAACGACCGAGGTGGTAGGAGGTGAGATGAAGTGAGGGGCTGGTTCCTCTGATTCTGAAGGAGGGCAGTCTGCAGATTGCTCCATATTCAATACAAATACCTAGGCTACGGAAAGACTAGACAGACCCTTGCCAAGTATGACATGATGTGAACCCAAGACTCCTACTCCAGAGGGGCTAATCAGATTATATCTGAATTTTCATCTTGAGCTCATATCATTGCTCTAATCCGAGACTGAAACAGAAGTGATATAAGATTAGGACAGCAAGAATGTGAAGCAATTGTTAAAGAAACGAGGAGCATGGTAGAGGAACAAGAGACCATGGGAATGGGCTTCTGGGTAATAAGAGGCTCTTGCACAGGAGAGTGAGCTGGATAATGACAATAATAACCAGACCTGACTCTGTCCTATGAGGTGAGATCTGTTTCAGTTTCTATTCACTGCTAGATAATGAATGTAGGCTTGTTTCATCATCAGTATAACCATTCCAAATCCAATTTAATAAGTTCTGTTTAAGGCCTGCTATGTATCATAGACTGGGCTGAGCTCCTGGGAATGGATGCTTGGGTGGGAGGTAAGAGGACTCTATTAAACAGTCTGTACTCTAGATGACATTACAGACTTTAGGGTCTAGTTTACAGCATTTTAAAGAACCTCCAATTTTTTTCTGAGAACAAATAAGGATATTCAAACTTAAAAGCTGTGCATGTGTGTGTGTTTTAACTGTGGTAAATGATATATAACATAAAATTTACATACGTCACCTTTGTAAGTGTATATTTAAGTGGCATTAAATATATTCACAATGTTGTGCAACCAATTATCACCACTACTCATTTTCAGAATCTTTTCATCCTCCCAAACAGAAACTTGTACTGGTTAGACAATACTATCCCAAGTAATGTTGAAGCTTTTTATATTTTGGATTGATTTTCTTTTTCTTAACACTGTCAAAGTCTGGACATTAGACATTAAATGAAGATACATCAAATCATTAGCGAGTGCTAGTGAGCCTGCCATGAATTGAAATGTTTTAAGCCCAAATAAACCAAGGCTGTACTCTATATGGTATAATCGCTGATAAATTAATTAACACTGAAAATTTAAAGATCAATGAAAGAATGGGTTAATCAATTTAATTACAGTATTGGGGAACAACCGAATGCCACCCGCTCAGCAATGAAGACCAATTAGTTCCAATGTACACCAAACAAAGGAATTATGTGGGCTGAAATAAGAATAATAGCTGTATCTTTGAGAAGGTGGCTTTTAAACCGCGTATGAATCCCGGCTGCTCTATTCTGACTTGCATATCTGTCACCAGGAAAACAGAAGTTTATTAACATGTGTACCTCATACGCACATGAGAGATACCCAGGGAAAGATGAGTAATGCTCTGAGGTGGTTTAGAATTAGGGCTTATATTGCATCTTAATAGAGTAAGCAGAGAATAAGTAATTTGGGGGGAAGATAAATAGATCTTTAGAATATACGGGAGGTATATTCTGTGTCTGGGTGTGGTGTTGATTTCTAGTCTCCTCTCTTGTAATGAGAGTCGATCTTTCCTCATTGATGAAACTCCCAGAGAGGGGATTTATGACAACTGAGTTCCCTTTGGAACTCAGGCAGAGAAGGGGAGTTCAGAGAAAGCCTCTCCCTGCATTTGCTGTTTTTCAATTGCCTGCAGCTCAAATAATCAGTATACCAAAGCAGCATATTTTGAGGTGGCATGTACTGAATTCATTCAGTCATATTTTGGGTGGTATATTCTACTATTCTCTGGTATTTATATATCAACTCCCGGCATTCATCGTAGGGGAAGATTTAAAAAAAATAGCATACGATGTAAGACTGCATTTGAATTCACATAAGGAATTGGTGACTCTTGGTGTTTGACTTGAGCAACTGGGTGACTGGCAGTGCACATTTGGGGGTAGACATCAGGAACTTGGTTT
Organism: Rousettus aegyptiacus; assembly: GCF_014176215.1. Taxonomy (NCBI): domain Eukaryota; kingdom Metazoa; phylum Chordata; class Mammalia; order Chiroptera; family Pteropodidae; genus Rousettus; species Rousettus aegyptiacus. The sequence continues at coordinate 59,768,565 of NW_023416288.1, forward strand.
TGAACATGTTATGCTTGAGATGTCAGTTAGACGTACAAGTGAAGCTGTTGTGTAGGCAGGTGGAGCTGCAAGTCTAGCTTTGTCTGACTTGAGATGTAAATTTAGACCTTAATAGCATCGATTTAGGTGTCAAATATAGAAATAACATTTAAAGCCAGGAGATCACTTAAAGCCAGGACGACATTTCTACCCCTGGGCCAGGTATCTTCTGTTCCCCCTCCAGACCAATTCCCCTTCACTTTTTACCCTGCTTTTTGCATCAGGGAGATTGATATGTGTGTGTATGGAACCAGCAGTGGGCTCTTTTGACCTCTGGATCCTGATCGAGTTCCACCCATGAAGGACCCTCACTCCATCCCCAAAAGCTGAGAGGGAGGAAGAATGAGAAGGAAGAACGATGAGGTCTCTAGTTGCCTCTTCACAGGAGAGGTCACTACTACTCTCTCACGATGCCTTTTTCCACTTAACTCTCTCTTCTGTATCCCAGTTACATTTCTGTATCCCCTCAGGCTGGGGGCTTGGGTGAGTAACGGCTCTGCCACAGCCTCTGGCCTCCCCTGTGGTTCCCGACATCCAGCTCATACCTTTGTAAGTAGTCCATCTATTGGACATTCTCAAATTATGCTAAGTTTATTATGCCATGCGTTTCCTCTTGGGCCCCTGAATGATACATCCCCTTTCTCCTCTTAAAAATCACTCCCCTCCCCCCACAAAACAATGAAAACAATGAGCAGAAGCACAAATTCCATGTTGTCATGTATAACTCTGAGTCGCACTACATGAAGATGGAACAGTGAGTGAGGAATGACAAATGATTCCGCAAGAGGCACAAAACAGGAAGATCAGTTAAAAGGCTGTATAGCAACATGCATGTCCCCACCTCTACTTCAGATCCAGTACAGTTACTCTCACCCACTTCTGCAGGAGATAAGACAATTACTTCCTGGAGAAATTAAGCCAGAGTGTCTGGATTGGAGCAGGAAGGTGGATAGTAAAAGAGGAATATTTCCAGGAAATAAAAATTAGAAAGGATCAATTTTCTGAAAAGTTTGAGTACAGAGAAAATTATTTTGCAGTGGCATATTACGTTTCTCTGTGATTGTATGGGAAATTTTGACTATACCTTCAAAGAATAATAAGCAAATTTAAAAAATGAGTATTTTTAAACTTCAGGTAAAACAAATTTGAACAAGGAAATAAATGTAATTATGGCACATCAGTTGGCTCAACAGTGAACAATGTTTATATATTCATTATACCGAAAACAGATTTAACATTTTACTATGTTAGGAAAAAGGGAAGTATCTAGTCACTTAAAATGCACATACCTTATGGCCCAGAGATTCCACTTAAAATAATTTATTCTGTATATTTGTACTTATTCAAGGCTATTTATGATAATGTTGTTTGAAAACAACCTAAAGGATAACAATAGAGTTACATAAATAGTATTCCACGCAATGATTATTCAACCCTCAGGAAGAATGAGGCAGCATTATTATGTACTGACACTGAAAAAAATCTCCAAAATATATTAAGTAAAAAAAAAAAAAAAAAAGCAAGATTCAGAGTATTATGCAAACTTTATGTAAAAGTGCACGCATTTGTACTCATCTGGAATAACTCTAGAAGATACACGACAATGGTAACTTTGGTTTTCCTAAGGAAGGGAACCAGGTGGCCAGGTGATGATATGAGAGGAAGATGGATTGGGGTAGGGGAAGCCAGTGGTGCCTTCTTCTTACAAAGCCTCGGGCGCTGTTCGACTCGTTAAAAGTATGTGTATATACAGTTTATCCCCTCGGATCATTACTCGAGTCTCTTCCACGGCCATTCATGCATATGCACAGAGTGGCAGAAAAAGTTGAGTCACCCAGTGCACACGTTCCCAGCTGATGTCTAACAAGGCTGCCTCTGCCTTCAGTTCTCACGCTGTAAACAAGTAACCGTTTTGCAGTCCGCTTAGTGCCAAGTGGTCTTCATTTTCGTACTTCGCGCTAGTGACTTCGCTGTGTAAAATGGCCCCCAAGCGTAATGTACATGTGTCACTATGTATATAGGATGCGTTTATGTAGAAGTGAAATTTCTGGGTCAAAAGAAATGAAAGTTAAAAACTTTGAGAGATACCTTCAAATTTTGTTTCTGAAATTTATTTTCCCAGCCTCTGTGAATGGGTACATTGATTACCCTTATCAATATTAGAGATTAACAGTCTTTTAAATTTTTACTCATATGATGGGGAAAATAATGCTATCTCATTTTTTAAAAACTTTTAAGCTTGAATATAGTATTCATATGAAAAACTGCCCATAAGTGTACCATTACATGAATTTTAGAAAACCTAGTGCAAACACACGACTCAGCACCCAGATGAAGCACCCTGCATGAAAGCCCTTTCTGTCACTGTCATCCTCTAAGACTTCACTTTTAAGAACATAGATTCCTTGAGCCTGTTTTGGTACTGTAAATAAATGGAAGCATACAATACACGCTATTTTATATCTGGCTTTTTTTGACATAGTACTTGTGAGATTCCTTCATGCCATTGCAGGGAGCTGTGGATCACTCATTCTCATTGCTCTTCTTCTCAGTATTATTTAAATTCGTGTTTTGTTGCTCTTAGGATGGTAATTAGTTTATAAACAGATAATAGTTGTCTTTATAATATTAAATGTCCCCATTTAGAAACATAGCAAGTCTCTCAATGTATTATTTTATTTTCTTCCTACAGATATTGCACATTTCTTATTAGGTTGCCTTCTAAGTAATTTCTAATTTTCGTTGTTATTATGAAAGAAATCTCTTTTGTTTCTATTACATGTTATTATTGGATTTTAAGAAGAAATAGGAAATGCAATTTTTATATGCTGATTTCAAATCTGGTTCAAATTTTTGAACTTTCTTTATCAACCCTAATAGTTTTAAGTAATTATCTTGAACTTTCCCGTTAAATGGTAATTTGTAAAGGAAAAAATAAGTACATTTTTATTACCTTTCCCCAATATTTGGGACTTACTTCTTTGTCTTCGGGCTCACAGCTCCAGCACAGTATCGCATGGCCGAGCTGACGCAGACACCCTTCCCTCATCTGGATTCAGTGGGAACGTTTCTAATGTTCCACTGAAGGTTCCTCTGCTTTCTCTGAACCCATGGCTAAATTTATGGCAGATGTAATTTATCAAGTTAGGGGTGTTTTGTTTCCTGCTTTGGTATGAGGCACTTAATGTTAATCAGAAATAAGAATTAAATTTGAGCAGATTTTTAAAGCATTTGTCAATGTTCATTTTTCCATTTTTTAATGTAGAAAATTAATGGAATGTTTTCCATCTTTTCCTATTCCTGGAATAACTTATATAAGAATCATTTGCTTCTTGAAAGTTTGATAGAACTTGTGTATAAATTGCCTGAGACTGAGCCTTTTAAAGGATAGGTCCTTGATTGCCTATTCAATTACTTTCATAGGTATTGAATTATTGAATTCAGTTTTCTACCTCTTATTTATCCTTAAGTCAATATGGAAATGTATATTTTTCTGGAAAATTATCCATTTCTTCTATATTTTCAAACATAATGGTATAAAATTTACATAATTTCTTGGAATTTAAAAAATAGCTGTTGGACCTTTAGTTTGTTTGCTTTCTTTTTTCTGAGGTTTATATTTTTTATCTTTATAGAAATTGCCAAAATTTGTTTATTTTACTGTTTTTTAAAAATAGTTTATTTATATTAATAAAGTCTACTATATTTATATTCTGTTTCATCAATTCCTGCTTTTATTTTTATTTTTTAAGTTTTATTTTATTAGTTTCAAGTATAGAGTACCTTGGTTAGACATTTATGTAGTTTATAAAATGATTGCTCTTTCCTCTGGCTCTACACCTAGCCAATATATTAATGCTAACTGCATTCCTCTGCTTTTATTTTTATAATATTTCCCCTTTACTTTTGTGTTCTTTTCAAATGTCCTTATGATGACTTACTACTTCATTTTTAAATTTTTATTTTTAATCTTTCTTATTTTCTAATAAGTATGTTTAAGGCAATAAATTTTCCTTGGCCACATACCACAAGTTTTGATGTAAGGAGCTACTGTGGCCATTCGTTTCTCAATAATTTGTGATTTCTGCATCAATTTTCTTTTTAAGACAAGGATTTTTGGAAGTGTGTTTTAAATATACAAGTCATATCATATTTTACGGGGACTTGGATTTCTTTTTTTAACCCAAGGGAAGACACAACAATCAGAATATACTTAACACTACTGACTGTATACTTAAAAATAGTTAAGAGGGTAAATTTTATGTTATGCGTATTTCACCACAATTTTAAAAACTTTTAATGCAAAAAAAAAATGATAAGTAGATTTCTGGGTGGGCTCAGTGTAACCACAAGGGTCTAAAAATAGAAGAAGGAGGGCAGAAGAAGAAGAAGGATGGAAGAATTAGAAAGACTTGGCCTGTCTTTGCTGACTTTGGAGATGGAGAAAGGGGCCATGAGCCAGGAAATGCAGCAGCTGGTAGAAGCTGGAAAAGGCAAGGAAACAGATCCTCCCCTAGAGCGTCTAGAGAGAAATGCAGCTCTGCCAATACCTTGACTTAAGCCAGACCTATTTTGGAATTCAGAGCTCCCGAACTGAAAGATAATAGATTTGTATTGTTTCCACATGTATATTTTAAGAAATCCCATTGAATGGATCTTAAGAGAGATTATGATTATGCTAATTCTAATGAACTTTCATTAGTGATAGTTAATTGAGCCCTGAGTTCATATAAAATATAGCGTTAATATCAGCCCCTTTCTATATTTGCTATAAAAGCAATCTAAACATAATGATATATATGGCCTCACATAAAAGCCATCGGGAAATTCTTCCTAAAAGATACTCAAAGCCTCTTGTCTTCAAGCTGCCATCCTTTTGCACAATCATGGAATGTATAGCACCATCTGAGATTTTCAATGAGAAAATGGAAGCAGAAGGATGAGAGGGTAGAACCTCCTAGATTAGAACTATTTCCACCATCCTAACTGAGCTCTCTCTAGAACCTGCTCCACACGATGAAGATTGAAACACAAAGCCTCTGGGACCCAGTCTCAGCGAGGCCTAAAGAGCAAGAGCTTGGGAAATATTAACCTGAAACGCTATTAAAACTTTCATCTGTGGTGATTGCAATGGTAGTGAGAGTGTAAGCTCAGCAGAGAGAGAGAAAGGCCACAGCTTACCAACCTCTTTACCCACTCCAGGGCTTAAGGGAGTTTCGTTCCTGGAACTCTGTACAGAGCCTTTGACACTGTGTCCCAGATGTGTTCCACCTGCTTATCCTTGAACTTTAAATTACATTCGAAGAGCTAACATTTGCTTGTTTGGAAGGAGGCTGAGCTTCTTTTCACCCCATCTCCCTGGCCATTTGAAAAAGGTTGAGAATGAGAATGATTCCTTTAATTATTGGAGACAGAGTCTCATTTTGCCAACAATATTTTCAACAATCTTTTCTTTTACTATTTTTAAAAATAGAATAAAGTGATTTTAAGGTTTGGTACAGTTCTTCCGACTTATGATTCCCCAAGTTCATAGATTAGTTAGTGCAGGACTTTTTGGTCTATAGGGCGGGTGAACCGAGGCAGAGGTTGGGGGAGTGATAACATCAAAGTTACTCAAGATTGGAAAAAGGAGAATTTGAAAACTCATGATGGCATAATGAGAAATCCAACCAGAAGGTTTCCAATTTTCCCCCTCTTCCTCTCAGTGAGTCCTCAGCATTTTAGAATAATTATCTCCTAGTCTTCATCTATAGCTCTGTTTCTACAAGGTACAAAATGAAGATGAAGATGAACTCCATATTTAAAGCAGAAACAATTCTTTCTCTCCTACCCTGCCCCATGCCTCAAATTATCCAAATAATTTCTACAGTCCTTGAGTCCTATATATATATAAAAAAAAAAAACCTTAAAAATCTCCTTTAAAAAGTTTACACTTTTGATGTTAAATGGCGTTTCAAATGTGAATTTTGAGGGCAAAATATTTGCACACAGTAATTTATATTAGGGCTTTTACAATGTATAATTTTTACAACCTACTTTCTTATGTAATCTTCCTCAGAAAGCAGTTTACTTAAGAAGGCAGTTTATCAAAGTCGTAAGTTCTTAAGAAGTTACTAAGGAAAATTATTTATGTGCAGAATAAAATATTGAAGTGTGTGCTCACATAAAAGAAAAAAAAAACGCAAAGATGTAAAGGGACTCAAGTGAAGAGAGATATAGAAATAAAATTAATTACGAAGAGGTTTTTTTCTGAATGGCCCAAATATCTTACCTGGTCACAATCTCCTCTTTATGCTGCTCCATGGGAAAAATCAATGATAAGACCTGAAACTTGTGTGGAACTCCTTCAGGAGAAGCTATGAGCAAGGGGAGTCATTGAAATGCTTCTTCAAGTTATCGCAATAGCCAATCGTTGATGGAAGCTATGAAACAACTTTTACCCTAAGGCAGAAAAGCATGGGCATAAACCATCTGGCATATTATATGACTTTAATATAAGGATTAAAGAGAAATTATAAAGACATTTTAAAATCGAGCCTAGGAAAAACTATACTATGAGCGATCGTGTTTAAAATTTAAAAGACATGAACCGAGTTTTGCCACATAACATGTTTCTCCATCCACCCCCCCCCCCCCCAAATGACCCATAGATTAGTGCATTTGAAGCAAAGGGCACTGGAGATGAAGTGCCAGTGTTCACCAATATCCAAGCCTTTTCTGTTCCACCTGAACATTTCATGAGACTCATTCCCCTTTCCAATTTGCAGTTAGGTGTGACCTCTTGATTGAATTCAGCCCTAGACTTATTATGGCCACTACCATGATAGCCTGTAAAAACTCTCACATATTACATACATCATGTTCTCAGTCTTCCTTTGTTTTTTTTTGCCTGGAGACAGGGTTTTTCCACAGAGGTCTCCAAGTCCTTAAAAGATGATAGAACCCTGAAATTTAAGGAGTGCGGATCCCTGAATCTCTGCATGGGAAGCAACCAGTCCATTTAAATTGGGATATGAGCAAGAAATGAACCTTTTATGTGTTAATCATCTGAGGTTTGGAGGTTATTTGTTATGGCAGAAAGGCTACCTTGATTAATACAATGCTTATTAAAAGGACAGATTCCTTGTTATATTCTGAGATATGCTAAAGCAGAAACCCTTGGAACAAGATCCAGCAATCTGAAATTTATAACAAGTTCTTCAAGTGATTCTTTGCACACTGACTTTTGAAAAGCACCGGTTTAGACTTTGATTTCTTTAAAAGTTATCCATATATCTTCACATGAAACCTTTCTTAAAAGTGTGAAGTTGATTTTTGTTCAAAAAAGTTTTAACTCAGTATAAAACAATGCATTTGAAACAATGTTGATCTTGTTTTCAATGCCATGCTCATAGTTTAAATCATGTAGGTCAGAGTAGTAACATTTATTCAACAAATATTTATAAAGCACCCACTATGTACCAGGAACTATACTAGATGCTGAAGATACAAAATAGTCACATTCCCTGCTCCCACAGAGTATATGGATAAATATGATATATTGCGATAAGTGGAAATACCTGCTGCTCTGGAAATATGAAAATATGAAAAACATTTAGCTCAGGTGTGGTGGATTCAGGGAAGATGTCTCAACTTAAGCATGAAGGATGAATAGAAATTAGCCTGATGGAAGGGAAGAAGAAAGAGGGAGGGTACAACATTGTTCCAAGTAGGCAAACAGCATGCACAGATCAGAAGGTGAGAGAGAGCATGCAACATAATGTTAACCACGGGTATGATGAGAGCTGGGGCTAGAGAGCTAAGTGTGAGCCAGGTTGGTAGGGAGGTGGAAGTCAATTTAAGGAACTTAGAAAATGTCTTGAGGGGAATGAAGTGCCATGAGGACTTTAAAAGAAAACACACTTTATCAAATAGGCTTATAAAAATTACTCTAGCCACGTTGCAGAGAATGGATTGGATGGGCCAAGGCTGGAGGAAATCTGTTAAAAGACTAGTTTGCATGTGTTATAAAATTTCAAGTGATAAGTTAACTAATTAATTTGTTTATTCAGCTAAATTTTATTGAGTCCCATGCAAGGGGCTTGAGATACTAATTAATTTGTTTATCTAAGTAAATTTTTTGAGCCTCATGCAAAAGGCTTGGGATACATTGGTAAAAGGTAGACATGATTTCTGTCCTCACGAACTTTAAAGCTTGGAGAAAGAGAGAAGGCAGGGAGCAAAAGATGGAGGGGGGAGAGGGAGAGAGAGAGAAAAAGAAAGAGAGTTTGCTTGAGATTGAAGATGTAATAAAAGGGTGATAGTGGCCAAGAAGAGCCACTGTAAGGATGAAGAGAAGTACTGCAATGGTAATTGATAAAATGTAGAAGCGGAGGAAGAATTTCAAGATGATACTCTTCTGGCATGAATAAATTGAGCTGAAGAAGACAGGAATAAGACTAGGTTGAAAGAGAGTATGTTAAATTTTAGATTAATACTACCTGATTTCAAGGCATTTTATAAAGATACAGTAATAAAGATAGTGTGGTACTGGGATAAAGATAGATCAATAGATCAATGGAACGAATTAGAGAGTTCAGAAATAGATGTACACATATATGGCCAAGATTCTCAACAAAGGTACAAAAGCACTTCAGTGGAGTGAAGAAGTCTTTGCAATAAATGATTCTGTAACAACTGGGCAACTACATACTAAAAAAATACTTTGATCCATACTTTACACCATATAAAAAAAACCTCAGAATAGATTTTAGATCTAACTATAAAACCTAAAAAAACTGTAAAACTTCTAGAAGAAAATATCTATGAACTCAGAATTCTTAGATACAATATCCGGAACTCAAGCCATAAGAGAAAAAAAAATGGATACATTGAATTTCATCAAAATTAAGAACTTTGAAAGAAAGAACTTCATCAAAATTAAGAACGTCAGTAAGATAATGAAAAGACAAGTCACAGACTGGGAGAAAATATTTGAAAATTACATATCTGGTAAAAGACAAAGGAACAAACAAAAACCCCTTAGATCTAGACTATATAAAGAATTGTCAGAACTCTATCAGAAAAGAAACAATTATGTTTAAAAATGAGCAAATGATTTGAGAAGGCACTTCACCAAAGAAGAGGTATAGATGACAAATAATAGCATAAACAAATGCTCTCCATCATTAGTCGTTGGAGAATTGCAAATTAAGAGTACAATAAGATGCCACTTCGCACCCATTAGAATGGTTAAATTAAAAGACTGATCATGCCAAGAGTTGGAGAGGACATGGAGTAACTGGTACTCTCATAACCTACATACACCACTGGTGGGAATGAATAATGGTACAATCACTTCGAAAACAGTTTGGCAGTTTCTTAATAAGTAAAACATATACCTCCCCTATGACCCAACCATTGACTCCTAGGTATTTGCTGAAGAAAAATGAAAACATATGTCTATACAAAGGCTTATACGGATACGTATATAGCAGGTTGATTTATTTGTAATAGCCCCCAAATGGAAATAACATAAATGTTCATCGACACGTGAATGATTTCAAAGATTATATCTATACAGTGGATACTTAGCAACAAAAAGGAATTAACTAATGGTAATGTAATAACGCAGATTAATTTTAAAAATATTGTACCTGAGAAAAGTCAAGAAAAAAGAATATGTGCTATCTGATTTTATTTATTAAAAATTGTAGAAAAATTCAAATCTATAGTGACAGAAAGCAGATGAGTAGTTGCCCGGGGACTGATGGAGAGAGGCGGCATGAAGGGTTTGATGGAGGGATGAATATGTTTATTATCTTGATTGTGAGGACGGTTTCATATGTGTATACATATGTAAAAGGTTTCCAAACTGTAATATGTGTAGTTTAAATATGGGTGGTTTCTTGTCCATCAATTACACCTCAATAAAACTGTTAAAATACTTTTAAAAATAAAACTATGTGGGCGGGCCTCATGCAACTCGTTCAAGACCTGACTAAAGGGATGAGTAAGAAAGAATTCGCTCTCTCAGCCTATCTCTGAGCTGAAACATCAGCGTTCTCCTGCCTTCAGACTTAAACTCAGACTGGAATTTACACCGCTGGCTGTTCTGGTCTCCAACTTAGGACGACAGATCTTGAGACTTCTCAGTCTCCATAACTGCAGGAGCCAATTCCTTAAGTAAATAAATCTCTCTTCATATGTAAATATATATAATTCTACAGAATTATATAGAATTATATGTGATTGTATACAATACAAAGTCTATATAATATAAATTCTGTACGAGTATATAATTATGTATAATATAGTCTATATATATTTATATATAATATAAAGTCTATATAAATTTATGTAGAGTCTATATATATAGAATACAGACTACAAGTATATATATTAATTCTGTTTCTAACACATATATTAAACTAATACAGTTTAATACAGACTAATACAGAAACAGATGATGTGGACAGTTGAGTCAGTCAAGAAAGGTCATCTGACCAGGTGGTTGAATTGGACAGACAATGAGACAAGAGAGTTGATGAAAGACAAAGCAATGAATACAGAACAGTGCTGGGTATGGGGAAACAGAAGGTTCAGGAAAGTAGAGATGTCAAAGTGTAAACCAATAGGTACAGAGAGAATGATGGGTGAGTGAAAGCAGTTGTCATGATCAGAACTTTAGTGAAAGCTCTTGTTTAGAAACAGAGACATTCCAGATGATGACAGAATCTAAGAATGTGGTCTTGGAAGTAAATTGCTGAGCAAAAGTGGAGGTGATGTTTATTGGTGTTTTGTGAATTGAGGAACTGATTGACCAGGGTGCTGGGCTATCCATGTGTTCTTGATGAGAGGAGCATTCAAAAGGATCTAGATGTGTTAGTAACTGATGTCAGCATCTCTTATTTGCAAGTATTGCTATTGTAAGTGATTCAGCACCTCTGGGGAAATTATACTTCTGAACACATAAAATGATCATAAAAATATCATGCTTGAAATACTTTGATTAGAAAAATTGTACATTTACTGTTTCATATGGTACAGCCTTTTTTGTTGTTGTCGTCATTGCCCTTTTACGGTATTTTTAGTCTTACAAGCTATAGGACTTTTAAAAAATCTTATTAGAAAACTTCCATTCCTGAGATTGATCTTTCCTAATCTCTCACCTGGCAACTCTGCTTTAGCACAGTAACTTGAGTTAGTTATGATTGGATGGGCTCTACGAAATGAGGGCATTGGATTAGATCAGTGAGAGGTTCTGGACCTTTTTGTGATTGCTGACCTCTTTGTAAATTTGATGAAAGTATGACTCCTTTTCTTTTCCAGGAAAATGAATGTTTGCACATAACCACACAGTTCTACATTCAATTTTAAGGTAGTGTACAGATTGTCACTTAATATAACCTGAATTTTATTATCGTGGGTATCTTTTCAGTTCTACAATATTATGACTACAATTATACTACAGAATCAGTTTGCTTATTAGCCAACTAAATTTTTTTTTAGGTCATATTGAAATCTTTTCCCTTCAACTTGTCTCTCAGATCCCTTTCTGTAATTGCTGAGGTCTAGAATAGCATATAAATTTCTCTCTGACTGTGGCCTGATATTTCTTTCCTAGTGTGACCCTTCCCTGTCAGAGCATGTGAGAATCTTATGTTATCCACCCCAACAGATTTTATTTGAAAAGGATCAGTCTCTTTGACTGAAACAGCTGAGCCTGACATCCTGTTTGTTGACTGGCAACAGCTCAACTCTGCAGCTGAAGTGGTGGAAGGAACATCAGAGACACTTACCATCAGCCAATTCACACTGACCTGGGAATTATAAGTCGGAGAGAGGAGTCTGGCACAGAAGGTAGTGCAAGGAACTGATGGGCTGATGACAGAGTCTCTGCTGAGCACATGTGTACTTGTGGTCTCGAGGGCTTAGAAATGACAGAACTAGAAAGAGACCATTGGGTGAAATGAGGAAAAGAGGAATGACCCCCCCCCCCCCCCCGCCGCCCCCAATAAGCAAGCAAGCAACAGTCATATACCAGTATAAAAAGTCATGTCTGGTAATAGCCCTAATGTTTTATTTCTCTTAAATTAAAATTAGTCACCAGGATGGTATCTCTCTCTTTGTGTTTGTTAAAAGGTCACTAACAGTTTGTCCAAAGCAGTAGTGGGAGATCTAACTGCTCAGTATCCAGAATAGGAGCAAATTCTAATCTATTTTAGAAAATAAGGGACTTTCATAGACCAGATTATTTCTTCCCACTCTTCATTTTAGGCAGAAAAGTTACCTTTACTCTGTTTCTCTCTATCTATGCCTTCTCATTTTTTCTCTCTCTCCATTTTCTACTATACTCTATCAAATCCCTAGAATGGCGATATAAAAAATTCGAACAGTTTATTTCTTATTTTGATTTAATCTATTGCCCAAAAAATTTTAAATTATTTACAATAAAGACTAAAATAATAGAGAACCACCAAAGGATAGTAAAAAAAACAGGAGCCAAGCAATCGGTGATTATAGTTGTGTCATAAAAAATTAAGTTAAGCAAAACTACGATTGATTCCAAAACATAGCTCTGACCTCCCTGGAAGCCAAGGTAAAAAATATAATCCCTGAGGTAGTCTTCATTACCTATTACATTAAATGTACTAACATGAAGTTTTTCCCTACTAACTTCTAAAATAAATTTATCTGCCATGGAGATATTCAATTAATGTGGTATATTTGAATATCTTCAAGGTTATTTGAGATATAGAAACATTTTCATTAGGAAAGTTCTCAAATATATTCTTGATAAATGCCAAGAGGGGAATTTAAGTCATGGATTTGTTAACGTGTTCTCATAGGTAGCTTCAAGATGTCTGCCATATTCATGTTATTTGCTAATTTTTGACTTGACATGAGAGAATTTAGGCTTGAGGAGAATTTAGTCTAGATAAATAAAGAGTTGGCTATGCTTCTTGGAAATTTCTTTACAATTATCAGTTGTCTCAGGTTGGTAATTAACAAAGCATTATGGGCAGGATATTTGAGACCTAAAGCATAGACCTTCCACATTATTGATCTAAGAATATTTGTGTGCTTTAGGTATCTGGTATATAGATGGCTATGACAAGGTTTTATTCTAAAAGCAAAGGAGTTTGATGTATATTCTTGTTTAGATGGAAAGCCATTTCATTTTTACTCTGGGTAGGTTTTAGGTGCATATGTTAACAGTGTCAAGATTTTTCTTAGGAAACAGCTTTCAATAAGTAAAGTATCTCTGATAACTAAATTAAATAAAAAAATTATTTAGTTTAGAAACTGAACCACATCTGTCCATGGCAAATATTTTGAATTTGGCATACTTAATTTTTGGCTTTTCTTTTTGATAGGTTAGTTGATGGCATTATTTGCTTTAGGATGATGATTAAAGAGAGTAAGACTATAACATCATCAAAGAAAAGAATGATCTTTCTGTTTGCTATGGGACAAGAGAATGCCTCCAGCTCATCTAAAAGTTGTACCAATACATGTGGTATGAGTTTCAGGGAATGGAAAAGGAGTCATGTAGCTGTTGCTAGTAAGGCATAGGATCTCTCATTTCTGCTCCTCAGGACTAATTTAAGGATACTGATGAACTTACGCGGAGTAGGATCAGATTTAAATTATTCATTTCAGTAAGGACAAAAGGGGACATGGTACAAGGTATGAGAAGCAAAAGGTTCATAATTTTAGCATGGTTGTTAAAACAAGAAGAAATGTGCATTATAGCTTTTCATATTATACCAAAAAATTTTTTTTTAACTTTAGATCCAAAGTCTACTCAAGTACCTTGTCCTATGATTTAGCCTTTGAGAACAAAGAATTCCTTTGCTGTGCCCAGCTATGTCCCCTCTTGGAATTTAACTATCCTGTAAATTCATAATTAGTCAGGTAGAAAGGTGGTTCTAAGATGAATATAACAACAAAAGACACTTCTTCGAGTTTTAAGACATAAAAAACAAATCCAACCAAAGCTGACAGTGTGCCATGAACAGAGGAATATAATCAATAGAATCATCTGGACCTGAGATCCAAATAAGCCACAATAAAGCAGCAACAACAAAATGCCTAGATCTTAAAATAGGCTTTAAAAATATTGTAATAAATATGTATGGTGTCAGTGGGTAGTATATGTACCACGTACTAAACTTACCAGGGTGCTCACTTCATAAATTTAATGAATGCCTAACCACCATGCTGTATAAGTAAAACTAACATAATTCTGAGTGTCAAATGTAACTAAAAAATTTTAAAATTTTTAAAATAGACTTTAAGTCAAAATTGGTTATAAGAGACAAAGAAGGTCATTATATAATGATAAAGGGATCGGTTCATCAAGAGGCTATAACAATTGTAAATATATGTGCATCCAACATCAGAGAAAATATCAATATATCTGAAAGAAGAAATAGACAAAAACAGAATAAGAGTAGGAGACTTCAATACCCCACTTTCAAGAATAGAAATTCAGATAGAAATTCAATAAGGAAACAATGGACTTGAACTACACCTTAGACTAAATGGACATTCCACCCAGAAGAGGCAGATACACAGTCTTCTCAAGAGCACACAGAACTTTCTTCAGGGTGAATTGTATATTGTCGCAAAAGAAATTTTAGCAAATGTAAGATTAAAATCTTATCAGTATTTTTTCTGATCACAATGTTTTGAAACTAGAAATCAATCCCAGGAAAAACTGGAAATTTGACAAATGCATGGAGATTAAACAACACGCCCATGGAACAAAAAATTGGTCAAAGAAGAAACCAAAGGGAAATTAAAAATATCCTGAAACAAATTAAAATGAAAACACAACATATCAAAATTCATGGGATGTAGCAAAAGAAGTTCTAAAAGAAAAGTTTGTAGCAGTATACTTCTACATTAAGAAAAAAGAAATATCTCAAATGAACAGCCTAATGTTACACCTGAGGCAACTAGAAAAAGAAGAAATTAGTCCGAAGGGAAAAAAAAATCAATAAAACTGAGAGCTGATGTAAAGGAAAAAAAAAAAAAAAGGACAAACTCTTATTTAGACTTACCAGGACTAAAAAGATAGCACAGCATCAACGAATCAATAAATATAATATACCACATTAATAAAATGGAAGGTAAAAATCATTTAATTATCTCGATAAATGCAGAAAAAGCTGTTGACAAAACTCAACATTCTTTCATGAAAAAAATTCTGAGAAATCAGGATTAAAAAGGGCATACCTTAACACAATAACAGTCATATATGGCAGCCCCACAGCGGACATTCTTATTCAGCAGTGAAAGGTCGAATGTTTTCCTTCTAAGATTAGGAACAAGACAAGGATGCTTACTCTCACTACTCCTATTGTACATAATGCTGGAAGCCCTAGCCAGAGCAGTTAGTAAAGAAAAAGAAGTAAAAGGCATCCAAATCAGAAAGGAAGAAGTAAATTTGTCTCTGCAGATAATACGATCTCATATAGAAAAATCCTGGACTCCACCAAGGAACTGTTAGGACTAATAAATGGATTTATTAAAGTCGCAAGATACAAAATAAACATACAAAAATCAGTTGCATTTCTATATACCAACAGCGAACTATGAAAAAATAAAATAAAAAAGACAATCTCATTTACAAAAGCATCAACAATAATACAATTCTTCGAAATAAATTTAACCAAGGAAATGAAAGATCTATATGTTGAAAACTATGAGATATTGACAAAAGATAGTGAAGAAGACATAAATAAATGAAAAGATCCCATGTTTATAGATCAGGAGAATTAATACTGTTAAAATACCCACACTACCCAAAGCCATGTATAGATTTAATACAATTCCTATCAAAATTTCAAAGGCATTTTTCACAGAAATAGAAAAAACAATTCTAAAATTTACAACAGACCACAAAGACCCCCAATAATCAAAACAATCCTGAGAAAGAAGAACAGAACTAGAGGCATCACGATTCTTGATTCTAAGCATTACTACAAAGCGATAGTAATCAAAAAAGTATGATACTGGCATAAAAACGTACACAAACCCATGGAACAGAACCGAGAGCCCAGAAATAAACCCATGCATTTATGTCAACTAACATTTGACAAGGGAACCAAGAAGACTCAATGGAGAAAGGAGAGTCTCTTTAATAAATTGTACTAATCAAACTGAATAACTACATGCAGAAGAATGAAGTTAGACCCCTATCTTACACCATTCAAAAAAAAATTAACTACAAGTAAAGATCATTTTTGGGTTGGCAATAATTGGAGCTTAGCTGTGGGGGCTAGTGCCGGATTAGGTCTTGGCTGTGGCCAGAGAGAGGAGTAATTCCCCAATCCCATCCTACATCTCTATATGCATTCAGAAATGGAGGCAATAGAGTCACTTGAGGAAAATATGTTAGACTCTGCCCCCTTCACTCTGAGTATGAAAGACATAAGGGTAGACGAGGTATTAGTCCTCCAGCCTGAGGCCAGATCACAAAATAGCACATCTGAGTCCATAAGAGAAGACAAAAGCATGCAGGAAAGGAGGAAACCTGGGCTGGGGGGCTGCCGGCAAACAGGGCTGGTTCGGAGCAGAGCACATGGACTAAAATTATCACCCGGCCTTCCTAGCACGCACACTGACACCAACCACCACGGTGAGAATGGCTGTAAACTCAAAGAGCTGTACTCGTCTCACACAGGTAGTCGTGTGGCTGGCCGCCTCTCCTGGCATGGCGTTTGGTTGGAGGCAGGGGCAGACATGGAGACTCCAGGTCAGCAGGAAGCCCAGCAGGTCCCATTGCTATTGAATAACTGGCCGGCCTCGAGGGCAAATGCCTTCTCCTTCTTCTGGCACCATCATCTGGCAGGCACTAAAGGGGCCTCCCAAGAGAAACTGGGGTTTTGGCAAGTGGAGTTCAGTGCTGTGGTGATCTGGAGTCTTAAAGAAGATATGAGCATGATATGCTTGTGGGTTTTGGACATCTGGGTTAGTTTAGGGAGATTTTCAGTCCTAGATTTGCATCAAGAATTAAGAAATAACCACGCGACGTGCTGGGATTTGTGTGCCTAAAAGGTAGAGATTATACAGTGTCCATTGACAGCGGAGCTTAAAAACTTTCCTTGGAGAGACTGTTCTCATCTTATCAAGGAAAAGAGTGGCCCCTGCAGTGTGAGGGAGGTTTGCAAGGCTACTCACAGGCAATACTTCTTAGGATAAAGGGCAGAGAAATTGACAGAGAAGCAAACGAGCCCTAAGAGGTAAACATAGGGTAAAGGTATCGGGGAGGACCTCAAGGATTGTAGTGTGCGCTGGTAAGCTGTCTCTCTAGAAGAACTGGCACCCTCATTTTCAACATCTTTTCCCCAGAGATTAAGCCTTTAGTGTCCACTGATAATTCGAAGTATCAAGTTGGACCTCAAGAGTGAAGTCTTGGGCTCTCTGCCAGCAGGCGCGTGGATAAGTTTTGCTGCAGGGCCAATAATAATGGGAAAACAAAAGAACTGTAAACATATTTGCACACCGAGTTTGTGCAGCAAACAGTTATATGATTGAAATAAGTAATGCTCTTTGTCCTGAAGCGCTCAGAAGCCAGTAAGACAGTCAGTATCACCATTTCACTCCAGCTCAGACCTTGCATGACCTTGTGGTCTAAAACCTCAAATGAGGCAGTCTTAGCAGAGGCTGGGAAATATTTACATAACCCCTTTGCCACCATCTTTTGCAAACAGGACTCCAGATAAGCATCACTGGGTTTGTCTGACATTTGCCAAATTTCTACATAAATAACGAGTACCTGAATCTCTAGCAGCTGGGAAGTAAATAAGATTTAATTGGTTCAGATTGAAAAGGTGGTGCATCCTGGCTGACTTTGTTTTGAAACAAGATTAGATACCCTTATAGGAGCTGTGAGAGTGTAAATATGTGTAAAGATGACCCTGAAAACCTGTTAGACACAGCCTTGGGCTTCGCAGAGGTGTGAGGGGAAAGAAATTTCCTCTGTGTTCAACTGTAGAACATTTTAACACCCTCTGTCTCTGTGGATGAAATACTGTCATCCTGTTCAGTCTAAAGCCTCTCTATGTTCTTTTTTAATATTCAGTTTTATTCAGAGAAAATGATACATGGTAATTTTAAGAGGGAGCCATCATTGGCAGAGGTCAGGATGGAAATATTAACTGCTCCAGGCTGCTGGCACCCTTATTAAGGAGATAGAGTGTATGCAGATCAAGACACAGACACACTTCAAAATGGAGGGAACACTTACTGCACTTTGGTAAAGAGGCTCGAAAAATCTTTTCTGGTCGGAAAATGACCATTATGGGGCTCCCATGGTGCTGACCTGCAGGCATGATGGGGTTATAAATCTCTCTTTGCAGCAGCCCTGAGTTCAGTCCAGGACTCCTGGTCCAATAACGGAAACTCTGAATATACTCGTTTGCATGAAATGAAGTAAAAGTAGAAGTAACAGGAAGGAGGAGGAAGGATAAGGAAATGGGTGATAGAGAAGGCGTACAGGAGAGTGGGTTTACCACCTACTTTCTCTAATATGTCTTCCAGCTGTTCTCTCGTGCTCAGGGGTAACAATTCAAGCACCCCTGGATCTCTGCTGACTGACCCCAGTCACCTGGCTAGGTGGGTGGTTTCCACCTCAAGGAAATTGACTTGGCTCGCAGCAAAGACAGCAGGAGTCGACTTTCGGCAAGCTTCCCTGCACTCCAAAGTTCTCTGGTGTCCCAAGATTTGCAGGAAAATGACGACGCTCTTCCTGTGGCCTGGTGATGGAGGCAGAGGCTCGGACATTGGAACGTAACTAATCAAGGCCACTCGTAACTCAGGGAGTCAAGTCACGTGTTTTAGGGATGGAGCCAAAGGAGTCTTATCAATGGAACAGTCAAAAAAGACGTCAGGCACTAACAGTAGATCATGTTGAGAATATGGGCACGTTTGTCCTGGTGCTAGTGACAAGTGTGGAACATGGAAATAATTCTTCATTCAATTGTGACATGGTGCAACCAACCCCAGATCCTATGGATTTTGCTTCCTTAAAATTCTAGATCCTGCTTCAGTAAGAACTGGATGCTATATTTGGTTAGTTGATGGGCTGAGACCCATCAATTTCAATATCCCTAGATTATGAAAAAATCATTTAGAGGCCCTTCTGACTGATGGGCTATTCTTTTTCTCTTTCATCATCACAGCATGTCAACTATGTGCTTGCCATAATTAACTAACCTAATAGCAAACTTCAATGATGTATATCAGCCTTCAAACCCACTAAGATCTTAGGAGGAAAAAAGAGACTAATTTTTTTTTTTCTTACTTAACACAATCCCCGGGGAAATCAGAAACTGAGGAAATTTCCAATGATGAAATTAAAAACTATTTCCTCAGTGGATTAAGTCAAATAATAGAGAATAATAGTGGCTGTAACTTAGCCGTAAGGGATTTTTAAATGTCATTTCCGAGTTGACAATGCTGGCACTCAAAAAGCCTTCAATAAATGTTGAAAGAAAAAGATGGAGTGGCGAAGAGAGAGGTTTAAAATTGAGGGATGAGTGGACGGACATAAGGGTGGGAGAAAGGGGACCTGAAAAAGGATTGCTGACTGAAGTTTAGCTTTGATTTTTGAGGAAGTCGATGAAGAGAGATAAAATATATCTATAAATAGGTATGTTGGAAAAATATTTAGTTGCTTCCAAAAAGTTTTGACATGTTAATAGTTACACCAATATAACAAATAATGATGGGGATCCTATAAACATTTTTTTAAGTGGGAGGGGTCTCCCCAATATTGCTTGTAGCTGTGATACTGGGCTTCATCTGGAATTGGAATGAGTAAGGCTTATTAAGGTTAGGTACAGATGAAACCTAGGGAAAGTATTCTCTTGAAACTTTTGGACTAAAATGAGAAAACAATGCTACCCATAATCTCAGCCTCTTAAAAATATTATTTGTATAAGATACATGCATATATATACATATGTGTGTATGCGTATATATACACATATATATACATATACATAGAGGGACTGGGAGAGGAAGAGGGAGTTCTTAATTTAAAGATTCAGTTGTAGAAATCAGTGCTCAGTGAAGACCATTCTGGTGATTAAATTAAAGCTGTCTGTAATACATGAGAAACCTGTCTTTACAATTTGGGAGCTGAACATTAACATAATGTTGACAGGTGATTTGTCCTAGTCCACAGTATTTTAGTTTAGGGCTCAGGGTTAGAATTATATACACCTTTATCACACTGCCAGAAATTCTAAGTGAAGGATGTGACCTTAATCCATAGATATTAATCAAAACCCAATTAAATACCAAATGATTAATGATGACAATCTCAAGTTCCTCTTTTGAACTCACTTGAGGAAGAAAAGACCGAAAAATATTTAAAAAATGGAAATTGGACCAAAGGAAGGGGAAGGTGGGAAGAAAAAAAATAATGAGAAAGGCCTAGAGAAGCAATCAAAAGCAAAAGAAATCTCAAGAAAAGTCATCGATTAAATAGGCCAGGGCACCCAACCCAGGAGATGGCTGGCATTACACCATCAGAAACATACATCGCCCTCCTCCGCAAGGCAACGCTCTTGCATCTAAAGCATGACGTCTTACGTCCAGAGCCGCCGCCTGTACTCCGTCCCGTGCACTTTCTCAGTCACATCTCCCACACTGTACAGGCTCCGCCCACACCGTACAGGTGGGCTGAGACCTATCAATTTCGATGTACAGTGTGGGAGATGTGACAGTGGGGCCCTGACTGTTGAATCTGGAAGGGAGTGAACATCAGGGCTCATACGGCCCAACCCGCTTCCAAACAGCATTAAGTTTCCCACAGGGGCTTCGGTTTTGTTTCCCAGCTCCACCTTTCTCTAGATAATTCTGGGGTACATATATTTAGACCCATTATCCTTGTATTCTCTACTAGCAAAGTCTCTTTCTCTCTCTTCCTCTCTCTTAATTGTTAACAGTTTATGGTCTATCATGTTTTAGTCTATTCCTTGTAGATTATAATTTGGGTGTAAAGAAATAAATCAAGATTTTGTTGTTATTGTTGTTGTTGCAGGTGATAGAAATCTAACTCCAATTGACTTTAGCACAGAAAGGAGCGTATAGATTCCCGTGATGGGTTAGTCCAGAGCTTCAGGTATGGCTGGGTCCGGGGGCTTGAACCATGTTAAATCATTAGAACTCAGTTTTATTTTCTCTCATCTGTAATAACATCATCTTCAAGAAGATTTTCTCTATGAGGGCCCTAGCCACTTCAAGCATCTATCATCCTTCTAATAATAGCTAGAAATATTTGCCAGAGCTTATCTTCCCCTGTAATTCCAGTGAAAGTGATAGGATTGAATTACATTGCCTGGCTTGGGTTGCATACCCATCACTGAACTGATATTCGATGTAGTCAGCAAAACGTAATATGCCGCCTGGCCATGCTTGGGCCACACGTCAATTTCTGGACCTGTGGGTGAGATCAATTCTGCAGATCTACACAGCCTGGGAGAGGGGTCGCGTCTGTGAGAAAGTCAGTAACGATTAATGTCCGCTACGTATCCTTTCTCCTCTTCTTTTTCTCTACATTCCTTCAAACTTAAGAATGTCTTTTCCTTCACTTTTCAGAGGCCACTTCCCTTACCATCAGTTCCAGTTGGCAGATGAATTTCTCAGTTACTAATCAACCCAAACGATGCGTTTCTCATCTCCCGTTTACCTTTCTCTTCTCTCAGAACTTTCAGACTAAGTGGAAATATTCCCCTCAGCACTTGCCGCCTGCTTTCAAGGCTCTCCTAGATGACTTGCCTCTGCTCGGGTAATTTTCTCTTTTCTGATTACTTCTGCTTTCCTCCAAATCGTGTCACATCATTCTGCACCATTTTGCCGCTTACTCCCAGGCCTCTTAACGCTTCCCTTTGCCTCATTCTGTCAGCATCTTTGAGCTTCCGGGCCTAAAGAAGCTTTAGCCTGCCAAACAGTGCTGATGTTAACGTACTGTAACACAATTATTTGTTAAACTACTGACCAAAAAGAAATAGGTTTTTTTTTTTTTATTTGATCCACAGGAATTTGGGGGATAGTGGGTAATTTAGTATAATGAATTGAAAAATTATTGCACATGGGTAAATATATGGAATTATTTTGAGTGCCAAGAGTTAGTAATTTGGTGGTGTGGTAAGTATCCTGGGAGGTTAAAGGGAGCGTCCTGAATTTATAGGCTGGGCTTTCTTTCCCTCACAAAATGTGTAATGCTAAGGTTGCAAATTTAAATGGCCACAGAAGTCTGGCATGAGACCAGAACTGGCTCTTAGGCAGTAGCAAGTGATGGGGAGCTGGAGCGTGCAGACCCTTCTAATGAAGGCATACCGAGGTTAAGAGCACAGATCCTGGAAACAAACAGTCTGAGTTCAAATCCTGATTCTATCATTTCTTACTTCTGTGATCATGGCCTAAATATCTGACTTCTCTGTACCTCAGTGTCCTATCTGTAAAATGGGAATATCACCAGTATCTTCTTTGTAGGATCGTTGGGGGTACTAAATGCGTTAATATAGATAGAGCACTTAGAATGGTTTCTGGCACGTAATAAGCACTGTGTAAGTGTTGGCAATTATTCTTTTCAAATCCGACCTATTATTTCCATATAGGAATGTATTCTATCTCATGAGATCTTTTAATATTTCAAAATAAGCTAGAAATGCAGTTTTTCATGCTAAGTTCCCCAACTATATTTGTTCGAACTGAAACAATTTAATTACTTTTCAATTTAATTGATAAAAATATTTTAAAACACCAAGAAGGCTCTGTTGATTAGGAATGCATTCAGTTGCAGGTTACTGAAAACCCAGTTTATAGCGGTTTAACCAAAGACAGCTTCCCGCCCCCCCCCACCCCACACACACACACATAAAAAGATGTCTGATGGAACCGCTTTAAAAAATTGTTCGACAGCGCATCTCCTAAGACCAAGTAATTCCACTCTTAGGTTTATATCCAACAGAAATGTGCACACATGCTTATCATTAGACTGTTTGAGAATGTTCACTGATAGCAACCAAAAACTGAATAGTGCACAAGTGCTCATCAACAGTAGACTCGATAAATAAATTGTGATATATACATATATGGATCCAATACAGTAATGAAAACCAAGGAACCATAACTCCAAACGCCAATAAGGCAAAACCTTGCAATCATAATATTGAGTAAACGAGACCAGACACTCAATAATATACACAGTACAATTCCATTTATATAAAGTACAAAATTAGGCCAAGTTAATTAGCACTGTTAGAAGCAGGAAGGGGATTCTCCTTGGGAAGGTGAAGACTGAAAAAACACACGAACATGGGAGGACACTGGTGTGCCGATCATGTCGTTTCTTGACCCGGGTTCTGCTTTCTTGGGTGTATACAGTTTGTGAGATTTTGTTTGTTGACTTGCATACTTATGGTTTGTGTTTTCTCTGCATGTATATTGCACTTCGAGAAAAATGTTTTTAAAGAAGAGAAAAAATTCTAGAGGCGAGTGGTTTCTAGTATTGCTTCCAGGGCCCAAGTCTTTACGTATTTTTTGCCCTACATCCTCAGCTTGTTGGCCTTCATCCTTAAGCCTATCGCCACGTGGGATGATGGCCACAGCACTCTCCTTCGCGATTCACCTTCATGGTCATCTCTCTTTTGATCAGGAAATCAAAAATTCTTTTCCAGAAGTATCCCTCACCCTAGCCCGAAAGTTTTTCACTTATACCTCAAAGACCAAAAAAAGCGAGTCATGCACTCCCTCCTACTTGCAGGAGAGCTCCCCACCCCAGCCCCAATAGTGGGAAATGCCAAGGAGGAAGACATTTGGGAAGGGGGTTTTTGTAATCAGTCAACCGTGTCTGCAGTAAAGGCAGCTACATTTGCAAGTCAAGTGTAATGGTTGCTACTCCTTTCTAGATCCACATATAAGGATATTGCCCTGCGTGTGTTCATGGATAGAATTTCAACTTAAATTTAAGATATATTTTTATGATTAACATGGCTGATCACTGAATTGTCGGACCTGATAAGTCAGACTTACCCAAATTGATAAGTAAAAGAAGAAATTGAACATCAGTGTGGTCCAGAGTGATGGGACACTTTCGTCCTGAATTGTGGGGCTTTCTTTTGATTGAATAAATAATGAAATACAGGATTGTTCTTCTACAAATATCTGTACTAGTCAGATTGCAGCCTACAAAAGCTAATTTTGTGCAAAAGTAAAAGTGGGCTTATTCTTGATTTGAACACTGAATACTTCTTCCAAAAATCCTAACCGAGCTCCTAGTAATCTTGAACTTTTACTTTTTGTCTCTATAAATTTGCCTCTTCTAGGTATTTCATATAAGTGGAATCATACACTATTTGTCCTTTTGTGTCTGGCTTAGTTCACTTAGCATAATGTTTTCAAGGTTCATTCATGTTGTAACATGTGTATAGACTCTGCCTTGTGAGTACTTCATTCCTTTATGTGGTTGAATATTAGTCCATTGAATGGATATATCACACTTTGTTTATCTAGTCATCTGTCGAACATTTGGATGTTTTCCACCTTTTGACTTGTAAATATTGCTGCAGTGAGCATTAGCATATCAGTATCTGAGGCCCTGTTTTGAGTTCTTTGGGGTATTTACCTAGAAGTAGAATTGCTGGGCTATTTGGTAATCCTATGTTTAGCTTTTTGAAGAACCGCCAAACTATTTTCCACAGCTGCTGTACCATTTTACATTCCCATCAACGATGTAAGAAGTTCCACTTTCTTCAAGGATACGTTCTTTAACTAAATTTCTGTCATTAGCGGACACGGTCCACGTCCGTGTGCCCTCATTTCACATTCTGTGAAAGAGAACACAATTGGCCTGGTTTAGGTTGGGTCAGGTATTTGTCCCTATATCACAGGCAGTGTGGGGAAGGGATCAGGATCATGTGATATGGATGTGGTCATGTGGAGGAGATTATGTGAGCTGTGAACAGTCAACCCAGGAGGTTTGTACAATGCTCAGTTTCTTTTCTGAACTGAGGATAATAAACTTAATACAGTGTATCTATGAGGATTAAATAAGGTAATACGTATAAAGTTTTTAGTAATTGCCTAGTATTCAATAAATGATGGATAGTAGCAACAGCAGCAGTTGTCTCAGAGTGGGGAAAAGAATGTTTGTGGGCAAGCACAGCTATTCTCTGTCAGGTGTCAAATATACCTGAATTTCCTATTATGAAGGCAACATTCAGTTGTAGGTATATAAATCTTAACTTTATCCGAAGCAAGTTTTGAGCCTATTTCTATTTTTATCGCATATTACCTTCAGGGGCAACATGTTTCATTTCTTTACTACCTGCTTTGTTGAGTACTAATTTGTATTTGTCCTAAAATCACTGCTTTTAATTCCTGAGGCAGCTTCTTGTTTCCACCTTGGTAGCCCTCAGGACTTTTACCACGAGGACTTGTTCACATTTCTGAGTTCGAGCGAATGGGAACATTCGTACAGGCGCCGGACTTTCTTCTGAGTTGCATTCCAAGTTACGTGTTTCCTTTGCATATCTTCACAGACAAGCTTATAGCCTTTTCAGCTTTATGGAAGTGTCAGAGTAAAATCACTTCTTTACAGCATTTGTGTGTCGCTGCCTATAAGACGCTGAGTGGCTGCTCGGTGACTGGCTAGGTGCTGTCCCCGTCTACAGGCCTTGTTCCTGTCACTTGTCACTCAGCACGGGTGATCCAAACTCATACATCAATAAAATGACAAATTACTGTACCTGCCTTTGGAGTTACTGTGATCACAAACCAAAATTCATGAATGCAAGAGTGTACTGATTAAGAATTTAGTGAACACATGCGTTTTTTACCCTCTTTATTTCTTTTATGATTAAGAGTTCAATTAGAGACATCTGAAAAGAGATTTTCCTCTACATAAAGCTATAGAGATATGACTCATACTTTTCCTTGTGCTCCATAACTTAGTTAATCACACTAACCCAAACTCTGAGAAACGCTACTGTGATGTGATCCATATGTGACAACTGGGTATCTTCCTTCTCTATAGTCACCTCCCAATTATCTGCACAAATGCAGGAGTTCAGTGGTGCAGATAATTCAAAACAGCAAACAATCCAAATGCCATTTCTGCTTGGCTTGAGAAGACATTATGTAGATTTTTGGCAGCAAATTTACCTTCTTTATTACATTTTGCTTAGATTCACAGTAAAAAAAAAAAAAATTGTTTCTATTCTCCCTGAATATATGTGTGTATGTGTTGGGGGGAGGCAGGTAAGGGGGTAGGAATGGCATCTCTAGTTTTCAAAAGAATTAGAAAACCTTAGAATTCGAAGAAACTTTAGAAATCATAATGCAACTTCTTCATTGTTCTTAGAGGAGGGAGCCTAGGCCCAGAGAGGTTATGTCACTGATGTGAGATCCTAAAGTAAACTGGTGGCAGAGCAAGCACCAGACTTAGTTCTCTGACGCCCTCATTCCAGGTAGAGAAACATACGCTGATATTAAATCAGAAGCTGGACTGAGTGTTTCAGACTTTGAGTTTCCAAATCCAAACGCATAAACGATCTCGTTAGCCCTTCCAAAGGGTGGAGCCATCTGCGTTCTCACTTCTGGGGGCACATCGTGTCCTAACACGGCTGGGTCAGGAGGCCCCGCTCCGACGTGGACTATACGACACCCGTTTTCCCAAGGCAGCAAATAGCCCTCGTGGTCTCTGAGTCTTCTTACCACATACTGTTGTGATTTGAATTGCTTGGCATCGGCCAAGAGCTCTCAGGGAGAGTCACCTGAGTTCCGTGTGTGTTGGGAGCAGGGAATTGCTAGGAGGCCACAAACCCTGGAATAAGTAAAACTGTACCTTAGGGAGTATGGCAAGGGAGAACACATGTAAGCACTGTGCTTTGAATCCGGACTCCGGCAGCATGTGCCAACCTGATGGGTAACCTGGGGCTTGGCTGCCAGTGAGTTAAGTTGACCTTGAAATAATAGCTAGAGAGCAAACACGAAGCAGATAGGCAGGCCTCCACCTCTGGCTAACCTCTCCAAGAAGTACAGCAGTGAGGTTTGAGAAAAGATACTCACAAGGTCAGCCAGCCAGCAAACATCAGCTCAGGTGCCTCTGGGGAGCAAGGTGGCCGGAGGGGACAGTAATGAGCTATGCTGTGTTGCCATGTTCTGCATTAACTTCCAATCCGACTGGTGCCTGTGCCAAGGGTCATTATCAGCTAATGGCTTTTCACAGCTCGGAGGTGGCTGGCAGTAGTTTTCCGAGTTTTCCTGTGTGAGTAGTTCTCATTGTGTTGGGTCCTTCTGGAGTAATTCAGCAGAAGGTGCTGGAGCACCTGGAGGTGTTCAGAGGCTGGCATGGAATTGGAGGCTGATTTCGATGGGAATGAAATCCAGAGATTAAGAAGATCCTCTGGGCAGGAACACAGACAGGGTTTGCTTTGAGCTTTCAGTCTGGCAAGTTGGATTTATTAATACCACTCGCCTGTCCTGCATACTTCTATTTTCTGCCAAGAATGAAGACAAATATTTACCTGTGAATGCATAATAATGTCTGAAGCTGCATAATGGGTGAAAAGACTTCTTTTTAATCAGAGATGGATTTTATTAATGTTTTATTAATTCTTTCTAGGCACAGCCTTTTTCTTTGCTCATTGCTACATCTGCTTAGAGCTGCTAGGGTTATCAATAATATCAATGTTACAATAGATTACTAACAATAATATATAACGACGTAACTTTAGTGTATGAAATGTTAACATTAATGGTATAGTTTGTATAGAGTTTCTCATTTAATTCTCACAACAGCCCCATAAAGTAGATAAGAGCATTTTATTATCTCCAGGGCTTCAGAGAGGTCAACTGTTTTACGCAACGACATAGTAGAATAGAAAGTTGAACCCAGATCTTATCATTCTTTTCCAGGTTCTATGGCTCTCCCTCCAAATACCTGGAAGGAAAAATTAAGTGGCCGATGATAAGGCAAAGTGAGAGCTATGAGTTCCACCCTAGTGCTTGGCAGAGTGCTTGTTGATTGCGTGGGGGGCAGAGCGATGCTGTACTGAATGCCCTGCTCTAGGTTACACCTGGCATTTAGGACGGAGAACCGTCCATTACCAGCTCATATAGGACACAGAACAGGTATTTGCCTATATAGGGTAATTTGAGGATCATTAGAAACAATTGGAAATGCAAATTCTTAGGCCCTATTTAGACATACTAAGTTGGAAACTCGAAAGGTAGATAGATACAATGATCTGTGTTTTGATAGGTCCCAGATAATTTTGATACACACTCAGGTTTGAGAGCCACTGGCTTAGATCAGGCGTCAACAACTTTTTCTGTTAAGGACCAGATAATAAATATTTTAGGCTTTGGAGGCTGCACAATTATCTGTCAAGGTTATTCAACTCTGCCACTGTAGTGAAAGCAGCCGTAGAGAATATGTAAATAAGTGGACGAGGCTGTGTTTTAATAAAACTTTATTTAGACTAATCAGGGCTCACTTTCGTTAATGGTATTAAGGCACACTAGCGTGAGTATAACAATAGAATAAATTCCTGTAAGTAAAATTGATTTTTCAAAGTGCAATGCACTATTTTATGAAACTTTGAGCAGTCTTATTTATTTCTATTTTCTGATGACTCATCTCTAGACTAAGATCCTAGCTTCCCAGTATTATAAAGACATTTCCCATTGCCTTCTAATTTACAATAATGCTGTCGAGAAAGCCAGTGTCATTCTGATTTCTGATCTGTTGCATATGACTTTTAAAAAATCTCTAAAAGGCTTAGGCTCTTTATTCTTGAAGCACTGAAATTTCACAATGCCGTCCTTCAGTGTGAGTTTATTTCATTCTTTGTATTGACATTTTGGGGATCTTTCAATCTGGAGACTCATGTCCTGTAATCGTCTTGTATTATTTCTTTGATAATTCCCTCCCCTTGACTTCTTTGTTCTCTTAGTGGTATATCCATTAATCAGATGTTGGATCTCTTGGTTTGAACTTCTATTTCTCTAATTGTTTCTTCCACAATTTATCTCCATATCTTTTTGTTATTTTATGAGAGTTTCTTTAAAAAAAAAAAACTCTTTTACTTCTTTATTGAAAACCATACACAATTTTTTGTAATATTTAAATTTTTTAAGAGCTATTTCTCTGTAATTATTTTATAGTTCCCATTCTTTTCCTACAGATAAATTATTCTCATTTTTTCTAAGAATATCAATTATATATAATTTTTAAAATAAATTGTCTGCTACCTACCTTTTCTCTATTTCTTCCTAGTTCCTTTTCTTTCCTGTGTTTGTGTGTGTATGTATGTACGCGGGTGTGTGTGTGTGTGTGTGTGTGTGTGTGTGTGTGTGTGTGTTTGTGCGGGTGTGTTAGTGTCTTTTATTTTGTAAGACTTCCTCAAAAGTCAAGAGATCGCTGGTTGTTGGTTCATATTTTAAAAGTAGCTGTGAAAGGGCTGAGCTCGCTGGTTTTGTTGTATGTTAGTAGACTAGCATGCTGCTTGATTCTCATTGGTGGAATTCACAACTACCTGTATCTCTGGGTATTTTCTCTGGGACATTCAGTTACTCCAGAGGAGAATTCTATAATTTATTTTCTTTGAGTAGAGGATTGTGGGATAAAAAGGCCATGGCAATGAGGCTGGCTGGTTTCTAGTGTTCTGGCATCTGAGCATGGGGTAGGAGGTGGGGGATGGGGATTCATTTTACATAAAATCTTTTTTTTTTTTCCCCCTTTAGCCTGGTGTTTATTCCCTGCCTTCTACAGGTTGGCGTCCTGAGTTTGAATATACCTTGGTTTCATTTCTTTGTGGTACAGAGTATATGGGGATAAGTCACCTGGCTGCTCAGAATGGTGTGAGGCTCTGAGGGGTTCTCTTTGCTCCTTATACAGACTTTTTAATCAATATCTCCATTTTTAGCCCCTTTCCTCACTCTCGCTTTCTGTGGTCTTTAGGGTCTTAAAAATCCTATCGTTAACTAATTACACTGGCTTCCTCCATTCAGATATGTCATTTTAATTCTTTCATTTGTTTTCATATATGATAATTTGAAGTTATAAATATTTCTTAATTTCATGGATTATGAAATTTGTGTTTTGTTTCTCATTATCCTTATTGGTTTCAGGTGATTTCTAAGAAGAAAAGGGAGCAGGAAAAAAACCTTACTCTGCCATCTTAAAATTAGAAATCTGATAGCACATTTTCATTTTGTTAGATATTCTCAAATCACCCTCCATAGAGTTTGCAACAATCTATATACAACAGTATAAAAGTGTCCACTCCCCATATCTTCCTCACCATCTTAACATATTAGCTTTTTAATCTCAGTCAATCTTAGTGAAAAATGGAGACTTTTTTTAAACTATATTTTTTGTAAAGGGCACTAAAACCTCATTCATTCTAAGTTTAGTCATTCAGTAAGTACATGTTCTTGCATGCAGATGCTTGTAGATAAATTATGCTAACCCCCTCTTTGAAAAATATCGTAAAGCACTCACTTTTCTGATAGTAGAGTGTCAATAGACATTGTCAATAGACAATATTCCACTGTCAGTGGAATATTATTTATACTTGAGAACTTGCACATGAGTGGGATTGTTTGATATTTAAAGAACCCAGGGATGCAGAATCTTAAGAACTCTGGATCCCAGTTTGGCCCCTTAGAGATTCCTCCAGGGAAGCAAGCAGAGGTGACGGAAAGGGGTCGGAGATTTATCCTGCATTATGCTTTCTTTTCGGGCTCCTGACTCCTTATTTCTTAGTTTTACACAGTATGCATCCTCTAAGCTGTTCAAGGTAGTATATAAACTGTTGACAATGAATGTTTTCATACATGGCACAATAGCCCCCTGTCAGACACCACGCGGAAGGGACACACTGGGCACGGAAGCCAATTCGAGTCTCTGGGCTGTCGTCACTGAGGGCGGTGGAAGGAGCGGTTTAGAAGAGGAAGATCTGATTGTTTATCCTCACATCTGAACAACGAGAGGGAATTGGACTTTCCATTGGTGGCCAGTTCTTCCATTGAGGGTTCTCGGGTATCTAGAAATACAGAGATAAAGTACCAACGACACTAAATGGAACGTCTGTAGGGAAGATTTGCCACATTTTAGCAGAGTACACCAAACTGTGAAACAGCGCTGCCAACATGTCAAAGACCTGTTTCCTTCCCCTTTTGACAGGATTTGTATACCTAATTCCTGATTCCTAGCTTGTTTCTGTGGCTAAGTTGAGGAAGTAATCTCAGTCCAAGGGAGAGGTTAAGTAAATGAATACAGAAGGGTTTCTACTCAGTGTGACAGGTTAGTTACATGAAAACTTTTTTTTTTCCTTTCGAGCCTTAATGACTATATCTTGTCTTCTAAGGATTACTCTCGAAAATTGAAATTGGTCTTTAATGTTCTGAAAAATTAAAAAACAAACAAACAAATGATAAGGCTGGTTTCATTTAAAGATGATTTATGTTTCTGAATCTACTTCACTGCATTTCATCACCCTCATAAAATAACAAAATGGTAATGAATCTCTTTCTTCCTTGACATGAGATGAGAAAACACAACCAGGTACTCTGCCAGACTTTTCGAGGCAGAGAACAGACAGGGCATCTCTTACATTTCAGTGACATTTTGAAGCATGACTTTAGTTTCCCTAGGGAGTGCCAAACAGTTGTAGGTCTCCAATGCCATATCATATTTCTATCTTGTTTAAGAGACACCTTAAAGAGCAATTTCATCAATAATTTTTTTTTTTTTTTTTTTTTTGTCACTCGACAAGGGAAAAA
This sequence comes from Rousettus aegyptiacus, assembly GCF_014176215.1. NCBI lineage: Eukaryota > Metazoa > Chordata > Mammalia > Chiroptera > Pteropodidae > Rousettus > Rousettus aegyptiacus. Next base: position 59,800,401 of record NW_023416288.1, read on the forward strand.
TATGCTGACAGACGAAGCCTACAATATCTTCTATCAATCAAGCACTTTGGGAAATCAGAAATGACAGTGAAACCCACTGCATTAAGTAACCCATGGTGCTGGGAATTAATCAGAAATCTGGTGTTGTTGAAAAATAAATGAGTTTTTAATAAATGAGACTTGAGAATGACTTACAAGCTGTGGATTATGGGTCTGTGCAGAGGAGGCTTCTGATTCATTGGGAAATCCACAGGGGGTAACCGCTGCTAAAGTAGACAGGAAAATATGCTTGTCTCTCTGGAGAGAAGGGAGAGAAGGTCGCTCAAGTATGTGCCACCTTCTCCTCTCTCGTTCATTCCTGCATTGGCCAGGCCAGGTCTTTGCTTGAGTCCCTTCTCTTTTTTTTCCTACTTATATTCTTACTCTTACCATCTGCTTTATGCCTTAGATTTAAATTACCTGAAATTTTAGAGCAAATTATTTAAAATACGATGACATTCAATTTCATGATTAAATTAATCAATATAGTTTATTTAAGAGACATTCAATTAATGATTTATAATAGGCAGCAAGACCTGGTTTGCCCAACCCTAACAATCAATTAGGTTTAATTCAAGACAATATACCAATTAGTTATGGAGTCCCTACTACATGTGAGATGCTATGCTCTGTATTAGGAATATAAAATTGCCAAAAAGTTCTCTCGAGGTTCTTAAAATCTTGTAGAGAAGTTGGATCTGAATACAGAATGAAGTGTCCTAAGTGCTTAGATACAGTTATAAATTGCTATAGAATGGCAGAGGAGGGACAGAAAATTCTAGCTTGAGGTGTTTGGGAAGATGTCACAGGTAAGGAGGCATTTAAAGTCTATGTTAAATACAGTGGAGAAAGGAAATCCTTTCAATAAATGGTGCTGGGAAAACTAGAAAGCCATCTGCAAAAGAAAAAAAAAAACTAGACTGTTATCTATCACCATACACCAAAATTAACTCAAAATAGATTAAAGGCCTAAATATAAGACCTGAAACAATAAAATACATAGAAGAAAACACAGGAACTAAACTCGAGGACCTTGGACTTAAAGAGAATTTCATGAATTTGACCTTAAAAGCAAGGGAAGCAAAAGCTAAAATAAATGAATGGGACTACATTAAACTAAAAAGCTTGCGCTCAGCAAAAGAAATTGTCAACAAGGTAAAGAGAGAACCATCCGAATTGGAAACTGTATTTGTAAGCAACACCTCTGATAAGGGCCTAATACCCAAAATATATAAAGAACTCATGCAACTCAATAACAACAACAACCCCTCCCCCCCTCCCGGCAAATGATCCAATCAAAAAATAAGCAGAGGACCTGAACAGACGCTTCTTCCTGGAGGACATACAAATGGCCAACAAATATATGAAAAGATGCTCAACATTGCTAGCTATTAGGGAAATGCAAATCAAAACCACAATAAGATACCATCTCACACCTGTTACCAAAGCTATACTCAACAGGACAAGTAACAAATGTTGGAGAGAATACGGAGAAGAAGCAACCCTCATACACTGCTGGTGGGACTGCATATTGGTACAACCACTATGGAGAACAGTATGGAGATTCCTCAAAAAACTAAGAATTGATCTACCATGTGATCCAGCAATCTCTTTCCTGGGCATTTACTCCAAAGATTTGAAAACCAAAATCCGAAAAGATATTTGCATGCTGATGTTCATAGCATTATTCACAGTGGCCAGGACATGGAAGCAACCAAAGTGTCCTATAAAAGCTATGGTACATATATGAAATGGAAAATCACTCAGCCATAAGAGGAGATGAAATACTGCCATTTGTGACAACATGGATGGACCTTAAGATAATCATGTTAAGCAAAATAAGCCAGGCAGGAAAAGTTGAAAATCACATGATATCACTTATATGTGGGATATAAACCTAAAAGCAACAAATGAGCAGTACAAACAAACAGAGACTCATGGACATGGACTATAGGCTAGTGGTTCCCAGAGGATTGTAGACTAGTGGTTACTAGTGGGATGGGGGAGGAGAAGGGAGGTAGACGAGGTAAAGGAAGTCAAATATAGGGTTTGGGAGAGGGTGAAGTGGGTAAAAGGGATCAAATATATGCTAGCTGAAGGAAACTGGACTTTGGATGGTAAACGCACAACATAATGTACACCTGAAAATTATATAATTGTATTTACCAATGTTACCCCAATAAACTTAATTAAAAATGAAAAAAAAGATAAAGTTTATGTTAGAGGATATACTTACAATATATTTACTTAATACATATTTATAATATATTTACACCATGTGATATAATTACAATTAAGTGATGGAATCTTGAAAGTGCAGAATAAACAGAGTTAATAACAATGTATCTGTATTTGAAATTTGCTAAGAGAATAGATCGTAAGTATTTTTACTACACACACGTACACACAAATGAAAAGAAAAAAAGGTAAATATGAGCTGATGGATATGTTAATTAGCTTGATTGTAGCAATTATTTCACAATGTATATGTGTGTCAAAACATCAAGTCATACACCTTAAATATATACAATTATTATTTGTCAGTTATACCTCAATAAAGATGGTGGGGTGGGCCGTCCAGGACATGTTTAAAAATTGTAACTCTTTCGCCCACCGAACATTAAATGTCTGTTCTAATTTAGCTACTGTATAATGTAGCTGAAGTGTAAGGTTGAGTCAGAAATATAGTAGGAGATGAGTCAAAAGAAAAATTTAGGACTAGAGTGTGAAGGACCAAGAGTTCATTTGAAAAGTTTCATTTTATCTTCTTTAATATAATTTTCATAAATGAGGTTATGCTGAACCTATTTTTCACTGCTTGATTTTGTTAATTTACCATGCCTTGGAGATATGTCCATGTCCACACCTGTAAGATTATCTCATTCTTTTTTTCCATATCATATATAGAGATGGGCTATAATTTATTGAACCATATTCCTATTGATGAATATTTAGGTTGGAGAAAACTACCATAAGCATTTTCTTTCCGGAAAAGCAATCATCCCAAAGGCCAGTACTATGTTGTCAAATTTTTTAAAGGAAAGTATATTAGAGCCAAGATTAAATAATATCAATCAACCAATCAGTCAAAATTTTCAGAGAACTCTATGATGTCAGCAAAAAGACAGTGCATTCAAACTAGGTAATTAGGTGAATTTCATAAAGTTTCATAAGCTTCGATAAAGTTTATGGAACTTTATCAAAGTTTATGAAGCTTAATAAAGGCACTATTTACAAAAGTATAGTCAGAATTTGGGGACACTAATAAAGAATGATGTCACATACCACAGGCTAACATAAGGAGGCTGTCAACACCTCTAGGCCACTCTGGCAAGAAGGAGTTGTTACTGGAACCGAAAGCAAGAAGCTATACAGAGAGGTGGCCAAGCAAAGAGGGGGAACCATGGGGAATAGACATTTTGACCTCACTCTCCTCTTGACTGTTATCTTTCATCTGGGTCTCCCATTGGCCAAAACATTTAGCAGCCAGAGGACAAGATGGTGCAGTCTACAAAGGTCAGCTTCCTTGCCCCTGGGTCACAAAGCAAGATGGAGAAGAATAGAGAATCTGGAGGTGCGCTAAAAAATAATAATAATAAATGAAATATTTTTGAGGGTGAGAAACAAGACTTCTAGGACATTCAATAATATACCTGAGCAGTAGTCCGCAAAAACAACGTTTCTAAATCTATATCTTTATTCTTGACTTTCCCCCTGAGTTCCAGACTCAGACTTCAGTTGATTACTGAGCATATTATTTCTATGTCAAACTTAATATCACTGAGATCAGTGATGCCTCTCCAGACTTGTCCCTGACTCCAGCTCTCCTAGACCACTCCCTCCTCCCCCTGCCTCTACGTTTCTATTTCTCTTGTCTTATAAGCCATCACTTCAAGTTTCTTCATCAACTAACTAGATTGTCAGATCACTGAATTCAAGACAAGGAGGTGGCTCCTTTTTTACCCTCCACAAAGGCCTGTGTAGAACTTGTCTACCTCCATCTCGGGAAGAAATAGAAACTTTCCTAAAGCAGATCTATGTCCCAGGACTCCCCCTAGTTTGTATCACCTTAGTGATTCCCAAACCATTCAATTGTTCAGCCATTTCCTCACCATAGTGTAAGTTATTCAAGGGCAGGGACCATGTTTATTTGTGTTGACATGTCTCCTGGTGTCCTATTTTCAGAGAAGAGAACTTAACACTCAGTAGGAGACCAGAGATGTTTTGCTCTCACTGTTAATTGTGTCTGAAGGAAGCCATGTCTCAGCTTGGACACTGTCTAAGCTTCCGAGACAAACTTCAATGTAAGACCTAAATTCGAAAGTGTTATAGAGTAAAGGTGGACTCCTGTGTAGTCTGGGCTCCCTACTGGGAAAATTGCTGTCAGTTCAGCCAGTATTTAACCGCTTTATCAGCTGACATGAATATGCAAAGGGGGAAAAAAAGGCCACCAACAGATCCTGTGACTTGGCGATTAGGCATTAACAGACAACTGAAGTTTGGACAGAGCTAGTCTTCAGGTGCTGCAGTTATCAAGAAAAGGTACTAAATCATTTTGATTTCATTGAAATGGCTGTTCAGAAAGACTGAAAAATACATGATTATAACGTCCCTTTGTGGGTGTTTTCCACATTCATTTGAGAGAGGTATGGCAGCTCATAAAGAACAGCAACTTCCTTGCAATCCAGAGGGTTTAATGAAGAATTAAGGATACTGCAACCTTGTAGCTAAAATAATAGAAAGAAAATTGAATTATTCTTCCCATATTAAATGCATATATTCCTGAGTGTTTTTGTCAAAGTGAGTTTGCTAACCCATGAAGTGAAATGCACTTCGTTTTCACATGGGCGCATCAGGCAGAGGCTGTGGGCTCTCCTATGCTGCTTAGAAGGGAACAAAACCATCAGAATGAAAAAGCACTCTCAACGTATGGTTATATTAGCCCTAAATTGTATCACAGCTGCTTCTGGTGCCATTAGACGGAACACTGGGTAATTTATAGAAGTCATTTTTAACAATTTGATTGTTGGTATATATCTGCTGAATTGATTGGTTGCAGAGACAGATCTTTATTTGTATAATAGCAATAACATCCTTTGCAGATTTCTGCTCAATTTATTCCTGATGCTAACATTACCGGCCAGCATCTATCAATTTACACTGGAAAAATATGTTCTCATTTCTTAATTATTTGTTTAATTGTAGGGAGACTAGAGTCCCGTAATGCCCCCATTTGCCAGCACTCTATAGCCTCCCAGATCTGCCAAGAGTCTTGCTGTTTGGCTTCTGGGGGCTCTGTGCAACCTTGTGATGTTAACCATCTCTACCCACTGTGTATGTGAAGGGGCTTGGGCCCTGAGTCACAGTCAGCAGCACAGTCTGCCCTTCTATCCCCAGAATGAAGTCTCCACAAGCCCGCAAGTGGCTTCTCCACTGACCTACTTTCCTGCTGATCTAATCTTGCCAGCTTCAGTCATCAGGAATCCTGGTGATGACACCCTCCATGTGGTCTCCCTTGGGCACCATGGAATTCTTTGCAGAGTGATTGGCAGGAGGGCAGGAATGCCCAAATTTTGTGGCAGCTCCCAAGAATAAATTATAGGCCTCATTTCTGATCAATGGGTTCAGATTGGCAGAAACGAAAGTTATACATATTTAGTCAGTTTCCTCTTCACCCCAGCTGCCACCACCACTAGATATAAACATAGATCTATGTAATAGATGTGCATTAGAAGGTGACTATGATAAGTCATGTCATTCATATTTGCCCATTCTTTTTTTTTTTTTATTGTGAGATGTCCTTTATTTTTATTATGGTAAAAAATATATAACACCTAACTTACCATTTTAACCACTTTTTTTAAGTGTACAGGTCAGTGACATTAAGTACACTCACATTGTTTTGCAACCATCACCACCATCTAACTCCAGAACTTTTTCATCTTTACAAACTGAAACTCTGTACCCATTAAACAATAAGTCTCCATTTCTCGCCGCCCTCACTTCTGACAACTACCAGCCTACTTTTGTCTATGAATTTGACTACTCTAGGTACCCTGTATAAGTGGAATCATACAATATCTATTCTTTTGTGTCTAGCTTCTTTTACCTAGAATATTAAAGATTCATCCATGATGTATCATATTTCAGAATTTTATTCTATTTTAAGGATGAATAATGTTTCATTGCATGGATAGACCATTTTTGGTTTATTCATTTATCCATCAGTGGACATTTGGATTATTTCCACATTTGGCTATTGTGGTTTTTATAGTCATATACTTTGATTCCTTTCTTATTGTCTTTTGTGTATCTGCTAAAGGTTTTTCTTTGTGGTTACTATGAGGTTAACATAAAACATCTTGGTCATAACGTTCTGTTTTAAGTTGGCTATTGTGAATAATGCTGCCATGAACTTGGATGTACAAATATCTTTTCAAGTCTCTGCTTTCAGTCATTTTGGCCTTTGCCCACTCTTTAGAAGTACTGCTTATCTCCTTCACCATGCGACCCCATGCCAACTTCCATCTCCCTGTAATTCACAGTTCCTGCCAATGTCTTTCATTGTTCCTACCTAGATTTCATCTCTTCTTATCACCTGCCTTCCCTGCATTCCCTTCTCAGCTCACAGATTCTGATTTATCTCCCAAGCTTCCTTTCTACCACCAGCCTACTATGGAAGAGGCAGAAGCCCAGGACTAGACTCTTAGAGGGGGCATATGCCCATCTTTTCCCACGTATGCCCATTAGCCTATGTGGGTCCCATTCCCAAGCTTTCCACAGCAAAAAGTAATCATTTCTTTCTACTTGACAGCCCACATAAATATGCAAAGATTATCTGACTTTAAGACTTCGGTAGAAGATAAAGGCTGAGCGCATGCCGCATAGTCAAAGACCAAAATCTAGAACTATGATAATGGCCTCAGCAAGTTTGAACTGTATCAGCACGGTGGCAGGAAGAGACAATTTTTGTCCCAAGTGGGATCAAGTACAAGAAAAACCCTCTCTCCAGTAAGGAGAACCATTTGGTTGGGGCCAGCAGCCCTTCCAGGGATTATATTACACCTTTTCTAAATCACTTTGATTTTGTATTTTTCTTTCCATCACAACCATGATCATTATTTTAGATCACTACGGTTTGTTCCATGCTTACCACATACAAAGCACATGATAAGAAATTTAGTGAATTTTTTCTCTTTTATATTTTTAACGATATCATTATTAATAGGAGGCAGAATACTCTTTAGAGCCAGACTGCCAAGTTCAAATCCCAGTTTCACCACTTACTAGTGACTTGAACTTCTCTACCCTCCAGTTTCCTCATGTAAGATGGGATAATAATAGTATATACATTAAGAGATGTATATAATTGAATGAGATAAGCCATGGAAATCGCTTGGCATCATACCTAGTCAGTGCTCAACTAGGTTAACTCTTATAATTATTTCTCCATCTTAAAGATCAATAAACTGAGACACAGAAGATTAAAAAACTTGTCCAAGCCACACACATGCTAGGTCTGTTGACTCTTAGGTTTATGTTTACAATATTTCTCAGGTTTATGGATGCCTACTCTGTTATCCATGAAGGAGAAAATAGAACGAGCTATATTTTAACCTTTGATATAAGTTATAAATATGCAGCCACTCCAAATATATTTTGAATTAACTAGCCTACCTCTCCTTCAAGTTGCAAAAAGTAGATAACACACAGTTAAATAAAACTTCTGCCTCTAATTTTTATTGACCTAAGGCAATCGGATATCTAAAAGGCTGATATATTAATAATATCTTCCATGTACAAACACACATCAAGTGTGGAGATTCCTTATCTCACCCTCTGCTAAATATCTATTCTCAACATTCCCAGTCACCAGGAAGCAGACTATTAATCCTTCCTCTTATCTCACTACCCTCATCGCTCTCTTCACAAATTGGTACATGAGAGATAGTGAATGTAGATGGCAGTCCACAGAGCCGGAAATGATCTCTCCAGGTATTTCCTATGGAACAAGCTGCCCATCCCTCAAGAAGAAGGACCAGATGAATCCTGCTCAAGTGCAGTTCAAAGTCATTACAGTAAAACTCTTTTAAAATCTGAACCATTTCGAAATTACCTTTAATAGGTTTACTTAATTTTCTTTGGCTTTACTCAAATCAGAAGCAGTTTCACCTTTTTTCCCCATTCTCATCAAACCTCATGCTGTGGTTGATATTGATCAGTTATTTATAATCGCACATGGCCCTATTACCACCTGACCATATGAAGGCAATAGGGCAAATTTCTAAACGTAGATAGTTTTAAATTGAAGCATCATTCTATCTCAACTGTAGATGGGTCTCTGGACATAGAATTGAGCTAATCTTTGAAAGATAACACCATATAATTTAGAAATTATAGAATGCATGTGAATGTCTCTTCTTTGGAGATGATTAAGAAAAGGCTGATGTGGTACATGTCTAGATTTTATGAAAACTTTTCTTAAAGAAAACAAAGTTTTAGATTAGAAAGTAAAATGTAAAGTTTTTTTTTTCAGTGGCTACATTTTCTGATTTTTATAAGAGAAAAGGTAAATGTGTGTTGGGGAAAAGATTATGTTGAGGTCAGGGGTTGAAAAACATTTTCTGTAAAGAGTCAGATAATAAATAATTTAGGTTTGCTGACTATATGGTTTCTGTCACAATTACTCAGCTCTGCCATTGTAGTAGGCAAGCAGCCACAGACAATAATACATAAGTAAGTGGTCAGGGGTGGGTTCCAGTAAAACTGTTTACAAAAATAAGTTGTGGGCCAGTTTGGTCTGTGGTCTTGGTCAGCCCCTGGATTACATTCTATAATGGGCATTTCATATTATAGATTATATATAACATATGTATTATATGTAATATAATAATACATTACCTTAATTGCTCAGACAATGGAACATCAAGATATAGTCTAGTTATGCTAACTTACCTAGTTAAATTATATGAACACAGGTGAAGAGACATTTTCTCATTCACCCAGTGAGGGACAATAAATAAGGCTGGCCCTAGACTTTTCCCAAAGAGCATTATGCTAGAAGAAAGTAGAGGGGGAACATAATCAGAGTTCTCAGGGAAAAAGAGTGTGACCTGTGAATGTTACATTATCTAAGAAGCCTTCAAGTAAATAACTCCAAGAATACAGACCCATGAGCACTTATGGAAAAACTATGGGTAACGAAATTCCACCTTGAGATAAATCAAAATAAAAAACTCAAGGACAGACATTCCATGATAAAAGGCCTGGTAGTGAGCATTAAGTATATTTGAATATAGCGCCAAATATAAAACCAAAACCAGATCCCAAGAAACTGTAGAAATTATGTACAGAAACAAAAGTAAAAGCTACAAATGTGGACACTATGAAAAAATGATAATATAGCTAATGCAGATGAAGAGGTGGGTGAAGGATGTTGAGAGGAATTGTAAGAATGATGACATCTAAAATAAAACTGTGTAATGACTCTCACCTAATATTTTTCAAATTCTCTTTTTAGCTTTAAAGAAATATTTTAAAAATCTGTCTCTATTGAAGTGAAAGAAAGATTTATTTGGAATTCAACAATTCTTCTGTTTCACATCTATTAAAATAAAGTAAAATTAAGTTTAACTCTTTTAATTTAAAATGACATCTATAGTGTGAGCTCATTTTTTAAGAATGTATTTACAACTATTGTTCTTGTTTCATATTTGCATTTTAAAAAGATGCTTTGGATAACAAAGAGTATTAGTTGCATTATCCTAAAGAAAGAATAAAATTTCAAGATGGAGAGATTTGAGTTATTTCTAAATTTCTTATTTTTTTGACATTTTTATATTAATTAAATTTATATCATGAGCAAGTAAATTTTTTTTTTACAAAATGGTGGAGTGATTTTCATAAAGAAATGAATGAAAAACAAAAGAGAATCAAACATGTTAGCAGTAGTAACTTTTTGTGATGATACAAAACATCATGATCTCTTTTTGTTCATTTACGTATTAAGACAATTTTTAAGAAAGCAACATGGATTTGTAAAAACAGAATATATTGTCATAGAAGCCATAGAAAGAGCATTTTCAAGAAGGAGAGAGTGGTCAATTCTAAAAAAAAAAAAAAGAGGAAGATTAGGACACATATTAACAGCAGAAAAGTCATAGCCGACCTTAATAAAAACAATTTCAAGGGAAGGGTGGAAGAAAAAGCTAGAAATAAGTGAGTGTAGACTAAATGGGAAGTGAAGAAGATTCTGGGTTTAGGTGATTTGCTCCAAAATAGGTCACAGTTCTTAAAAAAACACCTCTTGGGATAGATGCTATTTCCTTTGTCCTTACAGAGAAATGGAGATTTTGCTCCTTAACCAAGGTCAAATGGCTGGTGACTACTACTGAACCAGTCTTTAAGCCGAGCCTGTCTGACCCCCACACCCATTCTCTTTCATTATACCATGATCCATGTGCACCTTTGGCTGGAGGATACAATTAGTGCAAAGAGAAAACAAGTGACAAGCCTGCCTGTTGGAGTGCATGCCCAGGTCACAGTTCCCACTTCTGACAAGTTTCCATAGTCACGAGAACACGTGACGGTGTAGCTCTGTGTGCACCGCTTGGCCCTGCCCTCCCACCCAGACCGAATGGCCGAGGTGGACAATCAGCAGACTATACTGATTGAACTGGAGTAGACCAAATGTGAGCCGAGGTCTTCCGGGAATTTTTATCGGAGCTACGATATACTAGTATTTTTTTTTTTTCAGACTGTCAAACTAAGGAGAATTAAAATAGGCCATGGTAGCCATATTTGTTCATGTGCACATAGAGTGGCAGAGAAAACCGATTAAGAGAGACAGATAGATTGACAAAGAGAAAAATAAAAATAAAGATAATGAGAAGGAGAGAGAGAGAGAGTCAGAGTCAGAGAGATGTTCAGGCAGTGTGAATGAAGGTTAGAGGTCATGTGGCTCCAGAGTGAAAAAGGGACCACTTGAGGTGGAAAAGGCTCTGCTTTGACTCAGATGACTTTCCAGTTTCCGATGCTGGCAAGGTCTAGCTGCACTTTTTTGATTGTGTTAGTGTGAGCAGGTCTCTGTTATAGCCAATCATATAGTCTTGACAGAGGCAGGAAGGTAAGAATTTAGTCACATCAGAGAAGGCTGATGGATATTTGAAAGCTAAAGGATTACCTGACATCACAGCACTGGGCCTGCTACTTATCAACAAGTCATTGGATAGATGGCTTATCCATGGGAGGGTGTCAACTGTATTTAATAATAATATAAAAAAGTCTCCTGAGAAATGTGACCTTGACTCCTCTTTCCAGATGCTTCCTCCTCTAACTGGGCCAACAGAACCCCAAGCACAAAATTTTTAAAAAGGGATATAATAGGAAGCATCTATAATCCAAAGACAGGTTGGGAGCTCTAAAAGCCCCCCTGAAATTGCAATGAATCCCCTTTTCTTAAGAAGAACCTATGAGGATTCCCACCCTGCTGTGAAACTGGCAACTTGAGCCACACTCCAATGCTTCACAGTTTCTGAGGGCTGTGTGTTCCCAAGTTTCCTTACTCATCTTTGAGTTAGGTTTGGGAAGTATAAGGTTTCCCATGACTACCAGTCCCACTCATTCAAGCAGCAACTGGAAGAAGAGGAGATGATAGAATTCTAGTGTCAAATCTTTATTTATACTAAAGAGTTGGCTTTAGAGACCCAGGTCATTCATTCATTCGTCATCATAGTTTTCCTGAAAAGTTTTATATATCTAATCAATTGGTTATAAAGTTTATGATAACAAGATCTTAAGTTTAAACTCCAGGGAAATCACTTAGCATTATTCTGATTTGAGATGACACTGGTAAGCCAGTCGTATGCTTCAAAAGTCACTTGCTGTTGATCCATCAGCATCCACTGCACCCGTTGGTTCGTTAGTATCGATACTTGAGGCTCTCCTCACAGAGCATGACCTGTCCCACAGTAGATTGGACATATCGTTCTGTTACCAAAAGTTCGGAATATTTTTGTTTGTCAGATCCTCTCTCATAATGACCCCTGGTTGTGGAGTTTTCCAGTGGAGAACTGATAATTCAATATAGTGAATGAACTTTGGCTCTCAGTTGGAGTGTGACACAGATGCTCTCCCTTGATGCATTTTATACCCTCAGCTAGCACTTTTCAGCACATTAGATCGTATCCTCTGAATAACGAGCATCTTGTGTCTAAGTCAATGTGTGCAACTTGGCTGATGTAGATTTAAATGCTACAACGCATTACAAAGTGCTACATGTCACTCCAGGTTGTGTTTACCTCCATCATGGCTTAGGCTGATGGGATACAACATAACAGGATGTGGCAAGCTGGGTGATATATAATGCAAAGTTACACAGCCTGCCTGCAAAGCAGTGTGTTCTCAGTGGGAGCAGCACATCACAACAGAAAGCCCTGCTTTCAACTGATTCTCTGTCTGTCAGTGGACCGGGAGTGGGGGAGGGGGAGCCATCTTGCTTAGGTAATGGGCTTAACAACTAAGAAACCACTGCTCAGTTCTAAGTTGCATTTACCCAATTCTGCAAGCAATTGCTTTAAAAAAACGAAGCCTATCAGCTTCAACCGAAAGCCGCCTCAGGGAAGAGATGAGCCTGGAATTGCATGTTTGTGGTTAGAAATTAGATATGCTTGAGATCTTGACCATTTGCCTCAATGTTTGAAATCTCTTTGAGAGCAACTTCCCATATAACCCCTCATCGTTTGCCAGATTTGCATTTCACTCTGAATATGATCAAGCCACTGATACCCAAGTTGTCTATGCAAGGCTACTATTAGCCCAGAAGTTGCCCTTTTGTAAATTAGAAAAACACACTTCTTTTTCTACCAGGTGCCTACAAGACTGCACATTCTGACAATAACCGTTTGCTATCCAGAACAATCCCAGTTCTTTGCCATTTGAAAGGATCTCTAACCAGTCTCTTCCCAGAATACTACTTCTGTCAGACCTCCCTTGTTTCCTGCCCACTGGCTTTGCCTCTTGAACATACCTTTCTCCATGCAGGACCAACTTCAGAGAAAATGGACATGGAAAGCGAAGCGGGCTTTAAAATTGCGAACTGTTCCAGGACACCCACTTTCTAAGGGCAGGACCAAAGCACGCCAGTATGTGTCCGTAGCAGCTATGGCAATGTGGGCCTTCACCGAATACAAGACACTAAATTATGATTAATAAATGAGATATTGGTGTCTATAAATAATTGGCTTTCCCAAGTATAAAAATAATATCTGTTTAAAAAAAATTGAAAATTACAAAATAGAAAAAATATAAAGGTATAAAGTAGAAAATTAAAATCACTCATAATCTTACCACTCAGAAATAATCACATTAATGTTTTGGTATATTTTCTAATTTTTATTATAGATATATGCACGCATTAAATAAACTCAAGATTCATATATTAAAAATACATATTATATATACTTTGTTGTATGTAATGATTATTATAATATATTATAATTATAATCTATAACATGATAATAATATATGTAAATATAACATAATTTTGTGCCCTTTTTTCCACTTACTATAACATATTAATATTTCCCTATGATTTACTTTGGATAAGTTACTAGCGCAGATCAGAGAGGCATTTGAAAATCATGTGACACATATGATCAATTTTTCAGAGCATTGTCTGGCTTTGAAATCTTAACAACCTTGCATGCCGGTGAAGAGCAATCCACCACCTTCCCCTGAGGAGGACCCAAGTTCATTATTACAGCCAACGGTGACTGTGAGCGCTGCTTCCGCTTCCTTCACTGAGTCATTTAAGCAGTAGATAGCTCCACTCCCGAAGTCTCGGTTTCCACTTCTATAAGATGAACTTAAAAATGAGTACTTCTAGGATTCCTAAGATCTTGAGAGGATCGCAAGACACTCAGGATGGGTTCCCAGATTTCCTCACACTTCCTTTTCTAAAGCCATTCTTGGCTTTCCCCAGAAGCTGGTCTTTTCAATGCTTGGGCTGGGAGCAGAAGTGAAGAATGACTGACAAAAAAAAAAAGGTAAAAAAAAAAAAAAAAAAGAAAAAGAAAAAAAAAACAACTTCCTACTCTGTTCCATTTCCTAAGTCTTCCCTAATTCCAAAGATTTTTCTCAGGAGAAGTTGGAGTAAAACATAAAGTTTTCTATTAAACCTGTCCAAAGCAGTAGCCACTAGCTACATGTAGCTATTTATATTTATTTATTCATTTTTAAATTATTTTTTAATGTGAACATAATATCTATTTTATATGAAAACATTTTTTTTCCTGCATGAATTCTTTTTTTTCCTAAAGGCAAGAATTTTTTAAATTTAGTTTCAAGTGTACAGTACATTGGTTAGACACCTATATAGATCATAAAATGATCCCTCCCCTGACCCTCCACCTAGCTAACATATTAATGCTAACTGCATTCCCTATGCCATGCTCCCCATCCCTGTGACCATCTATCAGCTACTACTTTGTACTTCTTTAGCCCTTCACCCCACTCTCCCAGCCCCCTAATTCCCCTCCCCTCTGTCTGACACCAAATTGTCCACTGTATTTGTGAGTCTGTTTTTAATTTGTTTTTATTCCTCAGATTCCACATATAAGTGAAATAATATAGTGTTTATCTTTCTCTTGTATATATGAACCATAACTTCTTTACCCAATGTCTGTTGATGGGCCTTTAGGTTGCTTCCATATCTTGGCTATTGTAAATAGCACTGCTGTGAACATAGAACTAAATAGATCTTTACAAATTAGTGTTTGGGTTTTCTTTGGATAAATACCCAGAAGTGCAATTGCTGATTCAAAATGTAGATCCATTTTTAATTTTTTGAGGAACTTCCAGACTGCTTTTCATAGTGGTTATACCAATTTGCAGTCCCACCAATGGTGTATAAGGGTTCTCTTTTCTCCATATCCTCACCAACATTTGTTGCTTTTTGATTTATTGGTGGTAGCCATTCTGACAGATGTGAGGTAATATCTTGTTGTGATCTTAATTTGCATTCCTTTGATGATTAGTGACCTTGCACATCTTTTCATAGGTCTATTGGCTGCCTGTATTTCCTCTTTGGAGAAATATCTATTCAGATCTTCTGTCCTCTTTTTAATTATAGTGTTTGTTTTGTTGTTGTTGTTGTTGAGTTGTCTGAGTTCTTTATATAATTAATTTAATTAATTAAATGGAATACGATTAAAAATTAAATTCCTCAGTCTCACTAGCACATTTCAAATGCTCGATAGCCTGTGTGTCTATATAAAACATTTCCATGATCCCAGAGTTCTATGGATGGCACTGCTCTAAACTATATTTAGATGGAGGAGAATAAATGCATATCCTTGGGATTCTGAAGCCTCTTCCAGAACTTTATTAGGGAAGAAATTTCTTTGAAGACTCTCATTTTCTTTTAAGAGCTCATGTAAAATTTTCGTTCTATGATATAAAGCATATGCATTCGCTATAATGTTAAAATTTGATTTTAAACGCTGAAGATTGAATAAAATTGACAAACCACGAAGGCATTAGATTTATCCTGCAGTTTTTCATATCACAGCTGGAGGAACACAGCTTTTGGGGAACTGAGGCTCTTGCTCTCCTCTGCCTGTCACCAGCGGTGAGCCTCCTGTCTCTCCAGAGAGAAGAGGCCATTCCAACAATGTGGTTTCTAATTAGGTCCTGCGAGTGAGGCAGGTGCGAAGCTCTCAGAGAACCTCCACACTCACCCAGTGAGATACTGCGAAGCACAGGGAACAGTTAAGGTCATTTCAGAAAGGAAAGAGCTTTGAGTAATTATAGTGTGTGTGGTTCTTTAGTAGGGGGCAGTGAAAATAGAAGGCAAATAATCATTAATTTCTATACTCTTAAGATGAGAAGCAACCTCCAAAGGATATGTAATGTGCACCTAAGCCTCCAGTGGCTTCAGTTATAATCTACAGACCGACCCCAGTTTCGATGCATGAGATCAAGTCCTTTGTTATTGATTTGGTCTATATTTTTTCCAAAGTACTGTTTTCATCTAGCAAAGGCTGGTTAATAATGTCCAACAAAGAAGATGTCCACAATAATAAAAATAAAAATGAAATTTTGTGCAGAGCATGGAGGCGGGCCTGTGTTGGGATTTGTGACTTCTCTTCAATTCTAAGGGCTCCAGAGGAATTACATGAAATATTTGTGTAGCCTCCTGTTTTGGAATCTAAAACATTCAGATTTGCGCTTAGTTCAGAATTCTCATTTTGTAGTTGAGGCGTACTTCTTCTTTGTGCTCAGGATAGATGGAAATGGTAAATCTCTATCCCCGAAGAACATATTTTCTAAAACTTCTCATGGTTCTAAAAGTTTATTTTAATGTATTATGCAGGTTTATAGCTTGAAGGAAATCATCTCTTTTCTCTCATCTTCCCCATAGGTGCTCTTTCCAACTCAGATCAATCTTATTTGTTTCTGGAGCTTCTCCATTTTATCCATGTCTGCCCGAGGGTGAATATGCTGGACAAAATAAGGCCCTAACCAGTGCTACAGAGTTGGATTCAACCAAAAGTACACTAAGGGCCATCCAATTTCAACTGGCCCATTGGTTTTCCTCTAACCTGGAGCCTAACACCTGTTTTTCTGTTATTTTCACCCCTGATCAGATCCCTCTATTATGATTCTCTCAGCAAACTGTTGCAAATACTTCATATACAGAAATTTTTATTGTAAATATTTGTTTCAATTAATTAGCAATGACCTTGTGATGTAGCCTGACTGTATTTTTCTGTCGTAACCATGTGGTAGCTCTAGCCCCCCGGGTGATGCACAGCCTAGCAACATTCCTTAACGATCCTCTTAATTACTCAGTTGGGGTAACCATTCTGTCTAAAAGATCTGCTTCGTAATTATAAAATCAGCCCAGCCAGCCATGTTGACCCATCAATCGCTTGCATTACGCGGTGTCCTTAAAATGTGCGCTGTCTTCTCTCCAAATGATGGGGAAGATTTGGAAACTGGTGAGCGTGAGGTGCAGCTGCTCTTATAATAAATGTCTCTCTGCCTCTCTCAGCTCAGGGCTGCTCCATCACTGGGCTTTTTTCCTTTACCTCCTGCCATCTTTTTCTCCACAATAACCACAAAAAACACACGGGACTCCATCCTCTCTCTCTCTCTCAAAAACATCTACGAAGAGCTAGTTGCAGTAATTTAGCATAAGCCTGAAAAAGTAATTACGGCCCCTCAGGTTGACTGGCTTGGCTCCCTGGATACAGAAGCTGTTGTCGAAATTGCCACTTAACTTGTTCCCGTTTACCTACCAGTTTTGTATCATTAGCTCCCAAATCAATGTGTGCCCCTTTGTTATTGTGTGCATTGCATTCAATTGTGATGATTTGTGGATGTTTTGGCCTCCCTTGTTGCACTGGGAGTTCTGGGATGCTAGCACCCAGCACAGTGACTGGCCCATAGTACAAGCTTAATGCATCTTTGTGGTCAAATGTCGGCAAATGAAAAAGCTGGCAAGTTCTTAACTTTGCTGCTATATCACATCTTTTCACTTTGAAGGCTCCTGCTGGTAAACTTGTCCTGGCTGCAGTGTATGTGAGGAAACCTTGGAACCGCGTAAGATATGTGCATCTTGAGCGTCTGGTGAGTAAAGCTCCTTTTTTTGATATGATAGAAGCACCGTTTGGCTGTGTAATGACATTTCCTAGTCTCCTGGGTGTCCTCTACACACTCGCCCTTGTTTCATTCAGAGAATCATCACCTCCTCAACTACTGCAAAAATATTGCTTTTCCAGGTTCCCCTTGGGAACTGGTAGCCCCTAGAGCCATAGAAATGGTGGATTCTAAGGGCTTACACCTCAGTCACCACCTCTGTCTTGTGGAAACCCTGACTTCTGGAGCAGTGGAGAGAGGCTAGGAGATTTTCTTCACGTTGTGAGTGACATGATTTGAATTAAAAGGGAAGGCTTAGAGCAACAGGAATCCTCATTTATTCCTGGTGGGAATGCAAAAACGGCACAGTCACTCTGGAAGACATTTTGGCAGATTCTTGCAAAGCTAAACATAGTCCTTCTACACCACCCAGGATTCATGTTCCTGGGTATTTACCCAGTTGATCTGAAAAGATATATTTACATAAAAACCTGCCCAAAAATGTTTATAGCAGCTTTATTCATAGTTGTCAAAAACTGAAAGGAATCAAGATGTTCTTCAATAGGTAAATAAACGAACTGTGGTAGGTCTATACTATGGACTGTTATTCAGTAATAGAAATGAGCTATTGAGCTACCAAAAAAACATGAAGCAACCTTTAAGCGCCTAAGTGAAAGAAGCCAGTCTAAAAGGCCATATATTATATGATTTCAATTACATGACATTCTGGAAAAGGTAAAACTATACAGCCAGTAAAAATAATCAGTGGTTTACAAGGGTTCAGGGGAGAGAGAGGATGGGATGAACAGGTGAAGCACAGAGGTTTTTTTAAGGCAATAAACTTATTCTGTGTGATACTGTAATAAGTATGTGACATTATGTATTTGTCAAAACCCACAGAACTTTACTACACAAAAAGTAAACTTTAATGTATATAATTAAAAAAAAAATATTTAGGGGATTGATTTGCATTTTTCCCAGGAAAAATGCAAGCTATGATAAGAGAATCTAAAAGTATAAAACAATCTCACTGAAGGAGGCAGGGGAAAAGGTGTCGACCTAAGGGATTTTGGAAATGAATGGAGTCTCTAAGACTAAAGATGAAAGACACTGAACATAAGTACTGTATTCTAGTTGATAAAGTCATTAGCCGCAGGGGTATAGATTAACAGTTCTGATACTGCTATGCAGGCATACTGGAAGGAAACAGTGAAGGGAATGACCAGCAAATGGTAGAAGCCAGGTTTCTCACTGTTGGAGTAGAAATTTACAGATCAGCAAAGGAAGGAACCTAGAATGATTTATTATCATTTGGCAATAAATTTGATTTGGAGACATCAGTATCAGCTCATGTTTAGCTTAATACAGATACAGACAGAAATATATATATATATGTATGTATATGTGTATATATATATATATAATTTTATATATATATAAATGTCTTTTTTTCTGTTAGCTGGAAGGGCGTAAATGAACAATGCCTCAGTAGCAATAGCACACTTAGCACCCAGATTTTAGTTTCCAATAACATTCTCCAATAAAAGGAACCAGGGCTCCTAGAAGAAATAGTAGATTCTAAAAGTAAGGCAAGTGCGATATAATATATATATATATTTGGCCTTTCTCTTTGGTTCCTAGCATAGAACTCCTAAAAGCATTGGAATTTCCTGAGTGATAAGGTGAGAGGGACATCTTTTATTATTCATAATAAGCCCCTTTCACCCAAGCCTGAGTTTATGCTAATGAGGCAACATCCCAGGGATGGGGCTGGTTGCTAGAGGAACCAACCAACCATGTGATTAGAACTTCCGATCCTAGCCAGCCGCCTCCAGAAAGGGAAGAGGGGCTGATGGTTGAGTCAATCACCAATGGCCAATGATTTACTCAATCATGTCTGTGTAATGGAAACTTTATAAAAACGCTAAACCACGAAGTTTAGAGAGGGGAAATGACTTTATAGTGCAGAAGGCCAGCAAACACTACCCCAGCCAGGTGATCAAGGTCAACATCAACAGTCATAAATCACGTTACTAGTACGTCTTCTTGATATGCTGTGATATGCTTGATATACCTCTGCGGTTTTCTTCTGCAGGATAGCCCCAGTCTTATGATGAGAAAAAACACAGAAAAATTCCAATAGAGAGGCATCCTACAAAATTCCTAACCAGTACTCCTCAAAACTGTCAAGGACATCAAAAACAAAGAAAGCCTGGAAAACTGCCTTTGCCAAAATGAGCCTTAGCAATCTGTTTGGCTGAATATCATGTGGTATTCTGGATGGGATTCTAGAGTAGAAAAAGGACATGAGAGAAAAACTAAGGAAATCTGAAAAAAAAATCATAGATTTTAGTTCATAGTCATATATCAATATTGGTTCATTAATCGTAACAGATGTAACATACTTACTGAAGACGTTAATGGGGGAAACTGGATGTGAGGTATATGGGAACGCTCTGTACTAGCTTTTCGATTTTTCTGTAACTTCGAAACTGCTCTAAAATATAGTCTGTTCTAAGAGAGGGGAGTGGCTCTGCGGTCACCAGGGCTATCGTCTTGGTTCCTTTCTCTTGCGCCTCCACATTCTGGGAACCGTACAGCCCGTCTGCTTTGCCCGACTTCGCCTTGGGCAGAGATGGTGGGTGCAACGCCGGCTGTACCATTGGCCCCTCCGTAGTCACTACTGCCCTTACGCTGTGCCCCTGGAGGTTATGGCCACCACGAATTGCACCCACAGGGCTCCCTCTCCCTCTGACTTTCGTTAGGGCCTGCAAAAGGTGCTGATGGAAGCTGAGGAAGGAGAGAGAATTTGGAGTAGTATTTACTCCCCTGGTGTCCCTACTGCTTAGCTGTGGGCTGGCGGTGACTCTGTCACACAGTCTGAGGCCAAAGCTCTGCGTGAGTGGGCCTCCCGACAGCTCTGTCTTGGCGTTTCCCTATCTACCTCCTCTTGCACCTTCAGGCCCAGGCTGGTAACTGTTGCTGTTGTTATCTGGGTACTTTACCACTGCTAATTGGTTTCCCTTGACCCCACCCACACCCTTGTAAGTCACCCCTTCATTAAACTTGTCTCAATTTTCCCACTTGAATGGGCCAGCTGTATCCTGCCGTGATCCTCCTGATGTGCAGGCCGCTAGAGCCCTGATTGCCCCCAATACTCCCTTGTGTGCTCTACCCACCCCGAAACCCCGGACCCCCACAAGCCTATAACTCGCACTGAGTCTCTAAGAAAACAAGATGAATCTGTCTCTTCCTCTGGAAACACGCCCTCTCTGTGCCGTTGTCTGCAGACTGGTGGAAGGGAGGCGTGAGAGTTGTACTGAATCTCCCAAAATAAGCTAATAGTAAATTCCACTTTCACTACTTACTGGGGGTTTCGTGTGAAGAATGGGGGTATTGCCACAGGCCTTCCTCATTTTTCCCTGTAAGAATGGCTGATGATAACAACAACAACAACAACAACAAAAATCATCAGTGAATCTAAAGAAATACGCAATAACATCACTTTTCTCCTCATTATAAAAGTAATATAGTCTTCTACAGTGTTAAATTGTTTACAATAAGCGTGTATTACCATTGTAATTAAAAAACTATAAAGAGACAAATAAAAGTAATAAATGCTTGTTATCAAAAATTTGAAAAAAATAGCGTTAAAATTTAAAGGAGAAAATAAAAAAAAATGACCCACAATGCTGGGACGACAGGACAGCGTGCGGAAAGAACGTGAGAATTCCCAGTTCAAATGCCGGCTTCGCCACTTTTAGCCGTAACCTCGCACAAGTCACTTAGCTCCTCTGAGCCTCATTCGTTACAACTACAGAAGGATGGGGGAGGGGACAGTAACTCTCCCTGGCAGCGTCGTGGCAAGACTTAGAGGTAATCTAAGGATGACTTTTAGTTAAATGTCTCATGCAGAATATGTATGAATAGAGACAGACAGACCTGGGTCTGAATCCCTGCCCCGCCAGTTGCGAGTAATTTGTCCTCGGGGAAGTTAACTAATCCCTCTGTCTGCAAAACAGGGAGATAAAAATGGTAACTATTTCCTAGGGTTGCATAGAGTAGTTAATGAAGAAAGAGCTTCTTGGTAGAGTGAATAGCCCATGGCAAGCAGATTGCCTTGCAGTCACTGTCTTCATCTTCTCTATGATCATCATCTTTACATCTTCATCATCATCAACAATCATCATCTTAGGAAAGGAAGTCAATCCCAAAGTTACCCACCAGGTCATAAGAGTATAGTCATAGGAGTATTCCCACCTCTACATTCCAAGACCACTAAAACCTGGTAAGAATCAACAGCAGCAATAGCCTTAAATTGAAACAAACAAACCAAAAGTAATTTGGTGTGAGTGAGAGGGAGGAAGGAGATGGGGGTAGAAGGTGGAAAGGAGGGTGACAGAGGTGGATGTGGGGAGAGGCTGTCTTTTCTAATTTGTCTCGGCAACAAGGGAAGGAGTGCCATCTTTTTATTTATTTTATTCATGCTTGTTTGCGTGCTGAAGAAACCCCCGTATTGTTTTCCCTGAGGTAGGCACTGTTCTAAGCACTACAAATATATTAAGTCTGCTACAAACATAAAAACTGTACGAATAGAAACATTCGATTATGTGTAGGTCTAGGAGTCTCAGGCCTTTTCTAAAGCAGAAGTTATATCTGTTCTCTCTCACCCCTACTCTCTTTTCTGGTGGCCAATAAAACAGCATTTGTGCGCCCAACTGCATACCACTTATTCATCAACTCTTTCAAGACAGGTCTACTGGGCATCTCTTAAGTCAGGGAAGTAGCTTCACACTGACCTTGTGGTGCTCATGTTCCAGTGGAAAGAGACAGACAGCAATGACAACAAAAAAATTAGTTCTAAATTATTCTAGGGAGCCCAGTATTTCAGTATGAAGTTCATCAATAGTCTTTCTGAAAGCAGCTTCTGATAAATGAGTGGGTGGCCAAGACCTGAGGACCTGTTTTTGGAAATAAGGTTATATGGCAACGCACCAAGGAGAGGAAGACTTGGGTGGGATGATCAGAGGTCTGGGCTGTTGCCCACATCACGTCTTTGGTGCGGGTCAGCCCGGGGTCCCCGCCTGACGATCACAGGATCTTTGGTGTCATTAGGTAGACAGTCTCTTCCCACCCTCACCATATTTCTCCAAAAGCCCTTGGATGTGGCATGTGGCCACACAAGCTCCAAGAATCAGAGTAGTGCTGAACCCAAAGGCCACGTGGTTTCAGGACGTCCTCTTTTTATCTCGTGTGGGGACTGTTTCAATAAGCCAGAGGGGAATCGAGGATGATACATTTTCTTGGAAAAATGATATTGAAGTTCAATTTGTTAAATCAGCTGATCTTATCGATGGCGGTTACTTGCTCTAGCAGCAGAATCAGGAGGTGATAAATCCTTTCAGCTGAGTCTGCAGATGGTAAACCTAACTGAGGATGAAACCAATGGGGAAGTCACCTAAGGCAGCGGTCCCCAGCCTTTTTGGTACCAGGGACCAGTGCTCCTATGAGAATCTAATGCCCAGTGATCTGAGGTAGAGCCGAGGCGGTGATGCTGGTGCTGGGGAGCAGCTGCAGATACAGATGAAGCTTTGCTCACTAGCTTGCCTGCCACTCACCTCCTGCTATGCGGCATGTTCCTAACAGGCCATGGACCGGTACAGGTCAGCAGCCTGTACTTGGGCCTTATAGAAGACCAGGCTGGTAGTGTTGCTTGATGAGTTTGCGATTATTTTCCCCTGGTATGTGTGTCATTGCAATAATGAAGCTTTCGATGTGGTTGGAATTTCCCATTTTCTTCCTCTGACGAGAGCAGCAGAACCACCTGTCACCTACATTCCCTATTTTTTACACTGAAAGTCACTCGCTGACTGTGCCAAAGTATTTCCTGGAAAGTTTTGAAAACAAGACCGGGAAAGGAGGTTTTATGTTGCAGGCAATGAACACAAACCCATGTGGTGTCAATGTTTCTCAGAGAGCCTTTGGTGCTGAGGAAGGCACCCTACAGCCTGAGGGGCATTAAATTGGGGGGTGGGGGGTGGCGCAACTACCTTCTGGGAGACTTCATAGGAAGATGGGGACCAGTGGATGTTTTTTAGGAAGCCCTGGAGGGACTGGCATTTACCCCATTTTTAAAAATACCTAGTTAGTACTGGGCACATTCCTTGTACCGGGAACTATGTAAAACAGAGCAGAGGCCTCCTGAGTAAGTCATTCCTTCTCTCAAGTTGCTTAGGGTCTAAGGCAGAGTCAGCCAACTCTGTGCCTGGTTGTTTTTGCACAGCCCAAGGGCTAAGAACGTTCTTTAAATTATTTTTAATGGTGGGGCGGGGGGGGGGGGGGCGGAGAATATTTCCTAACCTGTGAAAATGACATGAAATGCAAATTTCAGGGTGCATATGTAAAGTTTTTTCAGAATACAGCCCCGCTCAGACCTTTTTAAGTTGCCTGTGGTTGCTTTCTCATGACAATAGCAGAGTCAAGTGGTTAAGGACAGAGACCTCATGGCCCTCAAAGCCTTATAAATATTTATTGTCTGGCCCTTTAAAGAAAGTTTGCTGACCCTGATCTAGGGGGTGCAGAGAAGTAAGAGGAAGCTACCACATAATGTGGTAAGTGACAGAGGGTGTAAGTGCAGTAGTAGCTCCTTGCCTTTAGGACTCTGGGACAGCAAAGCTATTGACTCAGTCGTTAGCAAGTGTCACTGCTGTTAGGAAGAGAGCTGACTTAGCAAGGAGGGAATGTTTGACAGAGGAGCTGGGGCTGGTTGGTGATGATTAGTAAGGCAAGTGAGCAGGCATCAACCCAGAGAGAGAGATGCAGGGGGAGTGGATTAGGGAAGAGGACCAACTTGGGTGTGGGTTTCTCTGAAAGCAGAGCCCGAGACAAAGACTTCAGTATAGGGAGCTTATTTGGGAGGTGATCTCAAGAAACAGGACTGAGAGGATGAAGAGAGTGAAACAGGGAAGGAGTAAGAGGTAGTAGAGGTGTGTTGATGACTGATCACTGCTGTGGGCAGCTCGGGCTCAGTCCTCCTGGCAACCTCAGAGGAACAGTGTAGAAGACGCCTCAAAACTGCTCCACCCGCCATGGGACAGACAAGTTGGGTTGTCTACTCTCTGATCTTTTTATTGGTTAATCTCACACCACTCCCTCTACACTCCAAAGTTGGACCTGCAGGTGGCTGCTGAGCACTTTCTGAAGCTTGAGAGAAAGTCCCGGGTCAGCAAGGTAGAGACCCCATGCTGGAAGGATACTGCCATGTGCATGGAACTGTCCACCCCTTCCGTGCTGAAGTCAAGTGGGTCAAGGAAATGTGGTACCATGAACATCTTCTCCAGAGAGGTCCACACAGTTAAGTAGGAGTAGAATTAAGTGTGGGCCCGAGGCTATGATACATTCTGTTGGACTGATAGCTCCTGATGCTAGCTACTCAGATCCACTGGCTAGCCTTGCAACCCGTGAGGGAGCATGTGTCTTATGTGCTAGAAAAAATAAGTTCTGAGAGAAGAAAGGTCTGATTTCCTGTGCTAGGGTTCTCTAGAGGAACAGAACCAATAGAGAGAACACACACACACACACACACACACACACACACACACACACACACGAATAGTTCATCAGATTATGGAAGCTGAGAAGCTCTACAATCTGCCATCTGTAAGATGAAGACCCAAGAAAGCTGGCGGTATAATTCGATCTGAGTCTGAAGACCTGGGGACAGATGGTGTAGAGTCCATTCTGGGTCCGAAGGCCTGAGAACCAGTAGTACCGAGGGCCGGAGGAGATCGACGCCCCAGTTCAACAATCAGGCAGAACGGGCCAATTTCTTCCTTCCTCTGTCTTTTTCTTCTATTCCAGCCCTCAGTGGATGGGGTGATGCCTGCCCACATTTGGGAGGAGAAAGCCCTATACCAAGTCCATCATCCAAATGTTAACTTCATCTAAAAATACTTGTTTAGTCAAGTATCTGGGCACCCTGTAACCCAGTTCAGTTGCCATATAAAATTAACCATCACAACCCTGACAGACCCCTGGTGAGCTATTTATCTTTTAAGACTAGGAAAAACTGACCTTTCTAACTCATGCATTTGTAATGAGGATTAAATGTGCGTTCGAGCCTCACGAAAGAATGAAGTGCCCTACAAACATGGCATTATTATTTCTGTCAGAGGCCCCTTGTCACTTTTATATAACCCAGAAAACTTTTTAGAGAGCGTTAGTCACCTGTCAGTGGCTTGCCATTAGTCCGATCAGTGTACATTAGCACTTCTCAGCAGAGGAAGTTTGCCTCTATGGAGGAGATGGGTTTGTTTGGGCCCAGAATATGTCGTTACCGATACAACATGTTGGGATTTCCCTACCTCGTCGATGATCAGTCCAACTTCCAAATGCTAAGAAACTGCAGACATCCATGAAAAACTATAGGAAGGGTCCTATCTGTGACAAAAGTAGATAAATCTTTGACCCAGATTTTTCTTTGAAATTAAAATTTTATATATATATATATAAAATAAGGAAGCTGTGGAATCTTCCTGAACCCCAGCCCATTTTGCTTCCTGATAAAAGAACTATATTTGGGGGACAGATGGTAAACATCTTCACATTAGAAGTGTCTTGCTTTCCCCGAATCATTGAAAAGACACTTTCATATTTCCAAGAAGTTGATCTTTGATTGTGTTTGCTACTTGTGCAATACCTGGGGTTGAAAAAAAAATCCGGTTGCTTTTAAATATATGCAAAGTATCTCACCCTGATATACGACAGTTTTCATCAAAGGGAGAAATAAACAGGGAAAGGGAGAGGGAGGAAAGGAGCGGGGAGAGACAGAGAGAGCGGCGAGCCTTTTCAGGATGCCATCCATACCCCGAGCTGTCAAAGAAGAGGCAAACGCAGAGAGAAATGATAGCAATAGGGGATCGTCAACATCTGGAATTCACCGCTCATCACTTCGTGGTTCAGTCTAGGTGAATATGTTATGAAAAGATCTTCTCTGCTTAAGTCTATTCATTTTCACAGCAGCTAGAGAGGCACCAAGTAAAGCCGATTCCATTTTACAGATATGAAAAATGTGTACCTAGCGTTCCTTGACGATGGGGCTGTAGAAGGAATGCAGAAACGTCCACTTTCTGGGCCAGCTTTGGCTTGAAACCGTCTGGTTCCCTAGGGTCCCTTTCTCCCCTTCCTTTGCCAGCCTATCCTTTGCCTTTAATGGCATTTCCTTCTCTAAGGTAGTTACAAGCAGCAGTTCTGAGATTCTGCCATTTGGAGGAAGAATTTAAAAAAAAAAAATTAAAACACTCACTCTGGAGTCAATCCCTCAAGGTTCCTTCTTATTTTAAACACTGAAAAAGCAGAAATGCTCACTATTCTTAAAGAGAAGCACAGATCAAAGGCAAGAGTTAAACCCACAGTTATACAGCTGTCATTTAAACGTTTCCTCCACCATCTCTGTATTTGGAGTTTGCAGTAAGCAACGTGTCTCATGTCCATTGTTTTACATTTCTTTCATGCTCCCTTTTCTTGAGAATTTGGTCATCTAACAAATATGCTTCCCCCCTTTGTCTATTTCTCTGTAATATACAAAGGCCTTAAGACTGAGGAAAGTCAAATGCCTTTCTTGTGGTCTTATCAAAGTCCATAGAAGAGTCACCATCTGGAGATAAAACTCTGCATTTCCTCCTATTTAGGTTTACTAGCTGGTCCTGGGGCGGACTGGACAGTAATAAGGCAATGAGGAATACTCAACTAGGAAAACACATTCACTGGGGGATCTGGGTTATATAACGAAGCATCCATCACAGAGATCTTAAGACAAACACTGATAATTCCTGCAGAAGGTTAGAATTTAGATGAGGAAGAGGAGCCCAACAGCCCCAGAGTCTGCAGCATGTCCAGCCCCTGTGGCAGGAAGCCCGTTACACTCATTCACCAGGCTCTGGAAGACATAGAACAGAGGAGATTGCCACTAGCCACAGGGAGCCCGACACAGATTCTAATTGTTGATTCTACAAGTGAAGGACTTGATTTAGAGTAAGATGTTTTCTGCATCGTCTCTAAGAAACCTGTGCTTGCAGAATACAGATTGGTTTAACTCAAAGCTACTCTGAGTGCAGTAAGCAACAAAGGGCCAATGCAGCAAGATTTCAATTACGTTATGAGAATTGAGCCATGCTGGGGCACTGTTCCCTTAGTGACTCTATCAGAATCAGGGCAATTCGAGGTTCTTGAGCCAGCTGCTCTGAGGGCCTTCTACTCAGTGTCTGGAGCCCAGATTCCAGTGGCAATGTAACAGCTGCTCGTGAAATGGGGCGGGGTGACCCTAAAAATGAGAATCAGATCCACAGGGAGAAAGTCTTACCAGGCTGTGGAAACCCCTTTCCAGTTCTATACACCAGCATTTGAAGCTGGGTCTTTATGAGGAGACCAGGGAACTGGAGTGAGGCCCTGGTCCCACACAGCACAAGTAGGATGGTTGTGCTCAAAGAAGGTCCAAATTAAATCGAGTCTGGAGACCTGCTGTTTTCAGTGATGACGTTTCTATATCATGTCCCTGTATAGAATCTTCCCATCATTCTTTCAACCGGCATTTTTGTAGATCCATTCTGGACTAGGCGTTGTATTAGAAAATGCAGATATAAAAAGGCTAATACATATGTTGACCTTTCCCTTCCAGAAGTCATGTTGGGCTTTACAGTAGTATTTCCTGGAATCATTATGTCATCTGCAGTGTTGGAGGGGGGCAGGTTTAGGGTAGAGTTGAACAAATAATCAGGGACCAGTCTCAAGCCCACATGACCTTGACTATTTGATGTGAACTCTCGGGTTTCTGTTGGGGCAAGGGTCCTTCTCTGGACCTCAGACTCTTGACAGGGGCCTCGACATCCTCTGGCACTTGGGAAATCTCCTACCTAGTTTTGGGTTATAATAAGGATGGACTTCTTGAACTTTCATAATGCCATTTTTCCACTGTTAAGCATCTCAGCATCATAGAAATTTCTGCTGACATGCCTCACTCAGTGGGCTGGGCCCCCATGTATTTATGTCATCCTCAACTAAGCTCAAATTTTCTATAGCCCTTTGGACTTGGGAATTGCCTGCCTGTCTGCCTTCTTCCCTCCTTCCCTCCCTCCGTACTTTTCTCACTGGGACAAAGACCACTGGCTACTCTCCCCTGAGGACCACCCACAGAGCAAAATTAACACCTCAACCCCAGCCCTTCTTATTCGTGGTTTCTTCCCTTTCACATTGACTTGCAGCTGGGAACCCAGCATGTCTTCAGGACAAACTCATTGTTATGACACCGTCCAGATTAATCCTTCACAAAAAAATGGTATCACTCTTGATGTCACCTGTAACATGCCCCCTCTCCTGTTCTCCCATCACGAATTCCTGTGTCTATATTAGGGAGGATGGCAGCCTGAAATTTGGATGCTGGATGGCATGATGATTTCAAACTCAAGTGTGAAATAGAGTTGACCCCTGATGATCAGCCTAAAGGGGCTCCTTTGAGCCCTTTCTCTAGATTATAGTTTAGATCAGCTTCAACACAGGAGTTAAGCTGGCGCTTTGGGAACAATAGACCCAGATTCTAGTGCCAGCTCTGCCTTCTCGTGACTTTAAACACGTGATTCAGTCCTCTAAGCCTCAGTTTCTCTATCTGACAAACAGTATTAATATGCTCCCTTGGAGGATGAGCAGAGAATTTAAATAAGATGGTATATTAAAGCATAGGCTTAGCGCTTAGTAAGAGTTCAAAACATGGCAAATATTGTTCTTTTTTATTGTGATGGTTATTATTTCTCTGGCTTCTCCCGAACTGAAATCTTAAAAGAGACTTAAGCTTATGTTTACAATGACAGTCCTGGAATATGACTCAGAATGGCTTGGAAGAAAAGCACAGGAAACTGTGCAGGTGAAGGGAGGATCAACGAGAGAGAGAGAGAGAGAGAGAGAGAGAGAGAGAGAGAGAGAGAGAGAGAGAGAGAGAGAAAGAGAGAGAGAGAAAGGCTCACACTCATACCCTGTCATTGGGGTGAAATGTACTGTTTTTCTTTTTCGTTTCATGTTTCTTTCCTGGTACTATCTTTTTCCTTTCTGTTATGGACATTTTGACCATACGCAAAGATGGAGAGCACACTCTAATCAACCTCCCATGTACTTATCTAGCACCAGTGATTATTTGCCAACCATGTGAAAGGTGCTGTTGGTGCCTTAATTTCTCCCATACACAGTAAGCAATGACCAATGTCTGTTCCCATCCTTGCTAACAGGAATGGATAGTAATGAAGGAAAGAGGCTTGCCATCGCTCCTGCTCCCACAGTACCTTCCTTGAAAGCCTTTAAGACATCATTTCATTATTTCAAGTGCAAGAGATTTCTGAAACACTGATGTTTTCCACTCTGGCATCCCAACCCCAAACTTGTTCCCAAACCCAGGATGCAGCCGCATCCCACCTCCCTTCATATTATGCGATATGAAACGATTCAAGATTAAAGTGACTAACTGTGAACTGCTAAATATTTAATGTCAAGAAAAAGCCGTTTTTAAGACCTGTAAAAATTCAGGCAATAAATCTAAATTGTATAGTGGAGGAATGTTACATTAACTTAGATTTTCCAGTACCTTAATTTTGTCAGACGTTTGCCAATTGGAAAACACACAGCACATTTACCGCACAAATTTATGAACATGTTCCAGTAGCACTATCCATTTTCTCTGTATTGTTTTCTCTTGGCATTTATAGCAACTTCAGTTTGTCACTGCGCAAGGATAAATGATTTTTAAATTTTCACTCCCAGCTTTGGCCCTTGTTTTTAGTGGAGTGAACTCACGGCCAGCTCACTTTTCTTCCATCGTCCTTGAAAAATCGGGTTGATTTTTTAAAACTGTAAGTGAAAGAACTTAAGGCAGAACTAGAGAGGAGCTAGAACCTAAGGATGAGGAGCTTTCCCTTCCCATCTCTGCCAATAATTCACTCTCAGAAACCGGGTTGCTACTTTTAATGTATTCTACTGAGGTTGCTCTGAGGGTAATAATACTTGCCACAGAGCAATCCTTCAGAGATACGGAGAGAGTTGAAGTAAAAATGAGGTGAAAATGCCTGTGAGTTATAGAGTATTCCTAGGATTAAAGTGGTAATGAATGAATGTGAGTCACATTAGAGTTTCTGGATCTTTCACATTGTCTTCAATGCTTGGAATGCTTAATCCCCTTCTTTGCCTATCCATGTACAATATGTGCAGGTTGCACACTGAGCAGCTGCGGGGGCTCCATTCACACAGGTCACAGTGTGGTCACCTGTGCAGATCCTCCACGTCTGGGAGGCCTTTCCTGATCCCCTTGGTCCTCAGGGCTCTCTTCCTCCAGTGGACACTCAAAGATGCTCCCAGGAGCTTTGACTCCCCAGGTAAAACCCAGTCTCCTCAGAGATGTTGAGCTACCACATAAAGCCATAGCCAGGGTTCCTGGGCCAAGTGGCACTCAGCCATTGCCACAGGATACTGCTGAGGATACTGCTGAGTAGCTCAGGATGCTGCTGCCAGAATGCCCTGCCTAGGAGCTGAGGCCAGAGCCAGTGGCATGCACTCGTCCCAGACTCCAGTTTCATCTTTGAGAGCTAGCAAGACCTGGGTTGAGTTGAGCGGAAACTAAATCCCACCTTGCTTCAAACAAGAACCTGGAGCTTTTCTATTAATATCATTCAGGGGCCCAGCCCAACTCCCACTGTAGACTGTGACCTGACCAGTTGGCCTTGTTCTCTAAGGCTGTCTGGTAAACCCCTTCACATCACGACTTCTGGCGCACTGTCCAGGCCCATTAGGCAGCCCAGGACAAGGCAGCTGTACTAATAACTTGATTCTTGTCACATATTACCTACGATATCTGTCGTACATGGTACTCCACCACCTCAGCCTGGAAGATCCAGGCCAGGTTGTGACGATCGTCATGCCCCTGGGGCCAGCACAGTGGGTATTCAAAAAGCATCTGTTAGCAGCGCTAGGCATGTAGATTGAGCGGGGTTAAATTTCCTGTAGTAATCCAAGGAGCGTAGCTCTCATGTCACCTATTTTTTATTACCTGGTGTTTGCATGCCTCTGGTCAGTAACCCAAACCCGTTTCCCTGGTGAACGTGGCAGGACTTTGCGATTATGAGCCTGTAACTTACTCTTCCTTTTGAGAAAGCTATGCGATTACCAGGATTCTAACTTTATCTCCTTTGGTGAATTTTTCCTACGTATTGTCTTGTAGCTGACCTATCATTATCAGCGGCCTCCCAGAGTGGGCTCTCATGCTGATTGTTCTGTGGAAAGTTTTTATAAATACTTAAGGAGAACTAGGGCGAGAGATACCTAAAGGTCAGAATGAAGAAAAGAGAGGTAACATTTTTGTGGGACTTTCTGGTGCTGGGATATACATGACTTCATTTAATCTTCACCACCTCATTTCACAGATGAGAAAATCTAAGTCTCAGAGAGGTAAGTAACTACCTAAGATAGGGCAGGACTTTAAAAGTAGAACTTGCTGCAAATTCAGAGATATTTGACTGTAGGGCTCATGCTCCTTTCTCTACCCGTGCTTCAGAAGTCCTTGGGTTGGTAAGATAACTCAACAACGAAATTACCGAAGGTCAAGGAAGTAGGTGAAAAAAAAAATGATCTCCTATACAGATGAATTGTTTGGTGATAAAAGAAGACAAAGGGAGATAATATTCCTGTAATAGTTGGCCTTGATTTTATCCAAGAGAAGGGCAAGGATCACATCTGTCCTATTTACCATTGTCTCTCCACTGCTTAGCACAGTGTCTGGCTCCTGATTGGTGCTTAATTTGTCGAATAAATTTCTAGTCTCCGACAGGAGGCTTTTTTTTTTTTTTTTCAATTAGATCTCGGCAAGAATAATCAAATGCACCTTTATTGGTGTTAGCTACTATGCTTGCAGATTGTTTAATGAATATGTAATCAGTGGTGATTCATCACTTATCCTAAATCGTTCCTGGAAGGCAATTGAGAGGAGGTGGTTTTGAACTGTTTGGTTTGGATAATCAGGAGCCGTCCAACATGATAGTCACTAGCCGCACGTGGCTATGTAATTTAAAATTAATTAAAATTAAATAAAATTTAAAATTCAGTTTCTTAGTGGCACTAACATTTCAAGTCTCAGTAGTCACATGTCGCGAGTGGCTGCTACATTGGACGGCAAAGATAGCGAATATTCCTGTCATCACAGAAAATTCTATTGGACAGCACGGGTTTAGAGCGTAGCCTTTGGTGTCGGACAGAATGGGGCTGAATCCTAGTTCCACTGTTCTATAGTCGTGTGACTATGGACGAGCAATTAATTGGCAACCGTAAAGTAGAAATAACAGTAGTATCTGTCTTAGCCTAGGTTCCCAGAAATCAGAGTCTAAAACAGAGGCCTATGGATACGTAGTTTACTGAGGAGTGTCGTCTCAGACAACAGGGGCGAAGGACAGCGTACATGAAGCAGGACAGGAGGAAGAGCCCTTGTATAGATGTCCGTGTGAGCAGGCTTCAGCTCTAAGAAACGAGCTATTTGCTTCTGGGAGACTTCCTGAGAAGACTTATAAAGTGCAAGGCAGAGTCAGTTGTCTGGGGAGTGGAGAGTGAACCTTTATCCATCGGTTCCTGCCCCCTTTGCTTCTCTCGTGGGGGTGATTCAGACAGTCATCTCTAAACAGCCTAAGCTGCGTTCGCCTTGCTCTGCCAGGCAGTGATCACTGCAGTTGCCATTCACCTCTCACGAAGAGATTCCCCCCGCTGAGCTCCCCGGGTTCCAGACATACTCTTGCCATCTTGTGACGGTAGCTCCTTGTGTGATCAGGGTCAACGACTCTTGCCAGGATAATAGTTCCTTTCTTAGTGTCCTCGTGCCTCAGCATGAGGATCCCAAAGTGATCAGGTGGCAGTGGAAGCTTCAGGTTCAGTGACTAAGTCCCCCCGGCACAATCCCTCCCTGCTCCATGCATTCTAGTTGTTGGGGAGACAGCATCACATATCTTCTCAATGCATATACTGCATCCTGGAGCAAAATGTCACAGCCCAACACAACGTTATTCCTGAGATGGAGCCTTGTTGAGGATAACAGTTCTTAATAAAGTATTCTATTAGGCTGGTAGCTTCTGAATAACGGGATACATGGTCAGGCCAGAGGGCCCTGTGGTCATGTGTTCATTGTTGCACCTATTTGCCCTAAAAATGGACCCTTTCTTCTAAGGCAATGTTGTGTTTGTGCTGTACACCACACACAGGCATTCGGTACATCAGTGATAGTGGCTCTGGTAGAAACACTGTGGGCTGGAAAAGCAGACACACATCTGGAGTAAGTATAATTTTGTTAAGGGCAAACTTCTGCTCCCTCTGGAATAGAAGGGTCTGACATAATCAATCTGCCACGAAGTGTCCGGGTAGTGTCCTTGAGGAATGATGCCATATCTAGGGGTCAAGGTCACTGCAGATTGAACATTTAGTGTGAGAGGGGACCCATGCTGTGGGACCTCTGCATAGTCTCTCCATTCCTGCCACCATGGTTTTTAGATCCGTTGTCTACCCCTGGAGTGGCTTAGGAAAGAGGCTGGCTGACATCCATAGGATGAGTCATTCTGTCGATTTACCTGGCTTTTTATAGCCTCCCCTGCAAGGGGTGTTCTCTGTTGCGCATCAGTGTGAGACATAAAGACCTGCATGATTTCTGCTCATTCCCAGAAGTCCATCCACACGTCTTTTGGTAGACTTCTCTGTCTCATATCTTCTGGTCTTATTCTTTTAAGCCCCTGACCAATCAGCTAACACATTCACCAGTGCCCAGAAATCTGTGTTTAGTCAGACCCCAGGCTACTTCTCCATCTATAGGAATGGAATAATTAAATGTATTACTGCTCACTGCTCTGTCTACTAGAAAAGTTTCCCTTTACCACTGGGCTTATGAAATCCATCTTTGGCCAGCACCAACATGTAATGCCAACCCATCCATGAACAAGATGCAAATTTGTTCTTCCTCCCAATAATCCTCTGATTGGCTGTCAGTTGGCCGTCAGGACACCCTCCTCCTGCTCCATAAAGTCATTGGTGTAAGTTGAGGGGTAGATGGCGCAACAGGAGTAGGTGATGTGGGGACTGGGCCAACTAATCATAAATTTGCTTGTGCATTCTGGACCTGTTTTGACAGGATCCCAAATGTACTCTTTGTTATGCATAGTGCTCTGCTGCTGTGCCCAACTTTATGACTTGGTGGTTTGCGAACAGTAAGCTCAGAATGGTCAGCTGGGTTTCATAGCCATTTGGCGTCCCAGGTGTTAGATTTCTACTAGGGCCCAAGAGTATACCAGAAACTATTTCTAAGAAGGAAAGTACTTCTCTGATTCAGAGGGTGGGGTCTTGCTACAGAAACCTGCTATAATCCTCATGTCAGGGCTTGCCAGAAACTATGCTTGGTGTTCTTACCTGCCAGGGATCTCTGCAGCACTATTTGATCCGCTGGATCACGTGGCTCAGGTGACAGGGAGGTTTGCTCCATAGCCTGGAACCGTTGATGAGATCTTTTTGTATTCTGGATCCCACTCGAAAATAGAAGCCTTTATGGCCACCTGATAAACTGGTCAGAATAGTGTTTTCAAGTGTACTGCATGCTACTTTCAAAATCCAAAAAGTCTCATCAAATATTCTGCTTCCTCTTTAAATGATAAGAGGTTCAAGGTACAAAAATCTGTCCTCTACTTTAGAGTGGATATCCTAGTACGTTTCAGCCTATATGGACTTCTAAAAATTTCATCACCAACTACATATTTGCAGGAAACATAGGAGAACATGCCAAAAGACATCACAGGGGTGCCTTTAGCAAAATCCAACCTGCTAGAAAAATGACCCATTTTTTTTTTTTAATAAATAAATTGCAAGGAACAAAACCAGTTAGATGGAAGGGGAACTGATAAATTAGAAGAGACTTAAACACATGTCAACCAATTGCAATGTGTAGATTTTATTTGTATCTTTATTCAAAAAACCAGCTTTAAAAAATTTGACATTTGTAAAATAACTGGAAATTTGAAAAATGGCTGAATATTTGATGATATTAAGGAATTCTTAAGGATTTTTAGATGCAAAAATCATATTGTAATTATGTTAAAAGGACAGACATCCTTTTTAGAGATATATATGGAATATTTATGAGTGAAAGGATATGATGTTTGGGATTTGCTTCAAAATAATATGGGAGGGAGGAAATGAAGTTATAGATGAAACAAAATTAGATATGAGTTGATAACTTGCAGCTAGTTGAGAGATACATGGTGATTTAATACATTATTCTGACTAATTTTGTATGTGTTTAAAATTTTCTATGGCAAATGTTTAAAATTATTTTAATTAAAATATTTTAAATTATTAGTAAATAATTGTACTAGTAGTGCTTGCAACCCGAGTCGTCATAGAATTTATCTCCACAAACTGGCTTATTCACAAGAGCATCCAGGACCCGCCCTCCCATTTCACCAGATCCCATTCCTGGGATTCATTAATGATCTGGTGGACTGTCAAGACAATTAAGTCCCTGTAGACTCTGGGAGGTTGAGGCGGAGGACAGGAAAGTTAACATAGCCTCGGGGCGAGACAGTGAATGCCCTCCTGTTCCTGCCTTGTAAAGTCAAATTGATTCTGAGCCTCCCCATACTTATCTGGATGGGGAAGAAGGCATTTGCCAGATCAATAGCCACAAGCCACGAGCTACAGGACGTGTTGATCTGCTTTAATAAAGGTAGGACAGCTGGCATGGCAGTTGCTAATTGAGACTACCACCTGATTAAGGTTAATGAGTGTCATCCACCATGATCTACCTTGGATTTTTTGTTTTTGTTTTTCATCATCCAGTAAGTGAATTGAATGGAAACATGGGGACCACTGCTCCTGAATATTTTAAGCCTCTGATGGTAGTATTAATCTCTACAATTCCTTCTGAGATTTTACTGTGTTGGCCAGAAAAACGGGGGATGGGAATAGTGAAAAGAGCTTCCACACTATTCTTCCTAGCACAGTGGCTTTTATTCTAGAGGTCAGAGAGAATTCTAATGAGAGAATTCTTCCAGCTTCTGAGTGTACCCATCCCAAAAGGACTTTCTCATAGCAACCCATGCTGAGCATGAGCAGAGAAGCTCCAGGAAACATGGGACTAGGGCAGATATCACCAGGTCGCTTCTGTCTGAAGCCAGCTGGAGTGTGTGCAGGACTGGTCACTATAGCATTGGCTAGATTAACAGATAAGTGAGGCTCAGAGGATTTTAAGTGTTCTACAGGCAGTGTCCTATAGAATCAAATCTATGTCAAAGGATTATTGGGAGGATTAAATGAGAAAACCATGTAATAATGTTGCATTGCACGTTATATACTTAAGATACTCAATCATCGATGTAATTATTATTATTATTTCCCTGAGGAATAGGCCTTTTATTTAGGGAAAGGGCAAGGTCCAGAAAAGATTAGATTTTTATACCGCCACCTCCCATCATCTCTGGGATCTTCTTAAAGAATTCATTTGCTTGCTGGGCCCCATAAGGCATGCAGACATAATTAAAACTACAGTAGCATTTGCCATTTTACCTCTTCCACCAGAATCTTTCCTGATAAAACAAGTTATTATTTTTTTTTGAGCTATCTTCTTTACCATTATTAATTAATTTTTTACTCAGTAGCCATGCCGCATATTCCTCATTCCTTATATTCTCTTCTCAGAAGCCTGTTGTGATTTCATTATGTCACCTGGATTCTGAGTTATCCTTATTCTGAATCTTACCGACGATATCATTAGGTTCACAAAACTTACTTTCACAAAGTGAAAGTAGTTCGGAGGGGAAAAAATGAGAAAAACAAAAAGTAAACAATTTAAAAGAAATCAAAAAGGAAAGTAGGAAAAAGCAAATATAGAATAGAGAGGAATAATGTAAAGATAAGATGGTAGATATAAATGTAAATAAATCAGTAACTGCTTAATAAAAGTGAACTAATGATTTAGCTAAAACACAAAGATTTTTAGGCTAGACTTAAAAGATATAATTATATGTTATTTTTAAAAAACACATCTAAAATATGAAGCTATAGAAAAATAAGAAGTAAAATGGAACTTCTGCTTCCAGCCAAGATCAAATAACAGGGATCAAATTTACTCTCCCACCAGAAACAAACAATAGAAACAGACAAAATATTTGAAACATTGGTTTTCAAGACACTTGAATTAGGCAAAGAAGAACAGTGGTCTGGAAACAAATAAGGTGAGCCCTGCCATTGTCCCAGTTTAATGTCTTAAAACTTTCCAGGTACTGGGTAGGGTAGAAGAACCCAAGCAGAAGTTAGTGGACTCCCGGAATTAAGGAAACAGAGCTAAAAGTTCAAGAAGACACAGGTGGTAAAGTTTACTGGACACAATACTGGGAAAGAAGGAGCCGAAGAGATAGAAAACTCAGGAGATCTGCAGAGGATTCTTGAGTATTCAGCAGAGTCTTGATCAGTGCATGCATGTGAAGAAAGTATCTGAACGTGGGGAAAGAACCATTCAAAAGGCTCTCACACAGGGCTGGGAACTGTGCTTGTTCCTCCATTCAGACTAGAAACTTGATTCACACATAATTGTGTCGATGCCAGATGGGTCTTGCATCATCGATGAGAATAGTTAGTCCTAGATGAGAGGCTGCTCTAGTCCTACCTAACAAACCTTAAAAAAAAAAAAAAAGAACAGAAAAGATCAACTGGTTTAAATGTAACCCAATTACATCTTAGAACATCTCACAAATATTTATAGGAATATAAAACTATCCAGCATCCAGCAAGGTAAAATGCACAATGATTGATATCCAATTAAAAATTACCAGAAATGAAAAGAAGCAGGAGAATATGACCCAGAAAGAGGAGCAAAATATGTTAATTGAAATGACTAAGAACTGATGAAGATATTAGAATTAGCAGACAAGGATATTAAAGCATATATTATAGCTGTGTTCTGTATATTTAAAAAGGCAAGTAGAGATATGGAAGCTATTAAAAAAATAAATCGAACTTCTGGATATGAAAATTACAATGTATGAAGTGAACAACATGCTGGATGGATTAACAGCAGATTAGACATTGCAGAAGAAAAGATTAGTGAACCTGATGGCGAATAGCAATGAAAACTATTCAAAA
The DNA here is from genome assembly GCF_014176215.1 of Rousettus aegyptiacus. Lineage (NCBI taxonomy): Eukaryota > Metazoa > Chordata > Mammalia > Chiroptera > Pteropodidae > Rousettus > Rousettus aegyptiacus. Next base: position 59,839,245 of record NW_023416288.1, read on the forward strand.
TAAAATATAGAGAAAACATAATTTTAAAAAATGGAAAGAGCTTCAGTGAGCTATGAGACAGCTCAGGTGGTCCAATATACGTGCTGGTAGTGTCCCTGAGAGAGGGGATTATTAGAGAGAATATTCGAAGGAATAAGAAGGAATGATACACAAAACATGGATGAATTTTTAAATAATTATGTTGTGAAAGAATGCGTATAAAAAGAGTATATAATGTATTATTCCGTTTTTATAAAATTCTATAAAAAGCAAAGTCATCAACAGTGATAGAAAAAAAAAAGATCAGTGGTTGCCTGGAAACTGACGGGGAAGGGTGCAGGGAAAGCAGGCGAAAGGGAAATGGGTGCAAGGAACCTTTGGGCGAGGAACATTTTCACTATTTGTAGGCACAAAGTTATACTGGGCAAATACGTTTAGCTATACTAACTTTGGGTGAAATAGACTTTTAGTAGAAAAAAAAATTGTTAGCGGTTTTTTTCTTAATGACCACTTTTTAATGGTATAATTACTGTTACCAAAAGGATTATATAAAGCAAAAATGGACAAAGCTAAAAAGACAAATGATAAATCCACAATCTGAGCAAGAGATTTTATCCACCTCCCTCAAAAAATTCATAGAAAAAAAAGGAGACAAAAATCAATAAGACTATGGAAGACTACAACAATTAAGAATTTAATCAATTTTAACTAAACTCGTAGCACCCAGTAGCACAGTATGTAGCATCTTTCATGTGAAGATGATTTTTAAGGACCCATGGACGATTTGACCATGTGCTATGACAAAAATAAATAAATAAAAGGAAAGAAATCTTCACACATTTCAGAGCATTGAAATCATATAGAGCAGTGTTGCAAGTTGGAGTCTCCAGAAGCATATCCCGCCCAAAGGGCAAGAGGCCTGAGGTACTTAGATACCAACTTCTATCAGTCGATGTTTGAAGGCTGCTACCTGGGTTCAAGGGTGAGGAGGCATTAATACCAGGACTTCTGGTCTGGGTTTTGAGAGCCAAAGAACGTACTCAGGCAAAGGAAGTTGGTGGTGGGGGGTACCCAGTGGGTAGTTGAGTCAGTGCCCACTGAAGTGGCAAGGGCCAGGGGATGAGGCAGAACACAAAGCACATTTGCTGCACTGTGGAAGAGAGAGGAGGTGTGGAGAGCAGTGATGGATGGCCCTTTGCAAACATCGCAGGTCTCGGCTTCTATCTCTCTTAGTCAATTTGCCTTCTCTTATATGGCCTGGGGGTGGGTGATGGGCTAGTGCTGGCCAAAATGTTTTCCACCACCCCTTTTTACATGTCTTATATCAGTAGTTTAGCACTGTAGCGTAGAATGTAAGGGTAGTTTGCACTTATAACCATGAGTTGGGAAGCCTGAGCCAAAATTCTGAGACAGAAAGGGTCCCATTTTTATTTCCTATTATTACGAATCCTTATACTTCGTTGCCCTTCCCTGTTTTCTTTTGTGGCAACTTCGGCAAATCTGTACTCTTTGAAACCTGGAATCCAATTAAAACATATATATTGGCGAATAGGGTGTTAATTATAGGACTGAGAAGGGATAGTCGTTTAAATATCTTTGAAAAGTATTGGAGCATTAGTGGTATTTGAAACATATGGCACAAGTTCTTTTGTTATTTCTCAAAGGGTGGAACAGATTTTAGTGAGAAATTAAATCTTCTAAATGCTAGAGCCGATTGTAGTCTGTATTCTGTAATATATCCATCTGTGCAGCAGCTCTCTTGCCCCCGGAAGCTCAACTCCTACTCACAGTCTTCCCGCCCACCCAAGTAAGTAGTTCAGAGAAACTTTCTATCTCAAGTCCAAAAGGAAAAAGTTGGAGAGATCATTTTCACAATCTGTTCGAACATCAACAGACCAGAAGAACTGAATTCTCCAGAACCATTGGGCAAAAAACAATGCTGCCTCCTGCAACTGGGATCTCACGCAACTTACATCCATCGGCGTCCCGGTCCTAGCGCTTGGGGCTAGCCAGTTGAGTCTTTCTTTGCAATGTCTCTCAGGTACATCCCTCCATTCCCAATCCCTGCCTTCGTAGGTAAGGATTCCCTATGGCTCATCTGAACTGTAGATAAGAAAATCCTGAAGATTTTCCTGCCCCCACTACTGTCTCTCCACCACTGTCTGCCCTTTGTTATCCAGAGCCAGGATAAGCCGCTTAAAATACCAGCTTCATCATTTTATTCTCTTGTTCCATATCTTATTTTCTTATTCAAGGCCCCACACTGGCTTTCAAAAGTCCATTTCTTCTTTATTTGTCTGAAATACCCTATCCCTAATTCCTAATATGTATCCCTGTGCCCTCCCTTGTTTGGTATGTTGCCCACACTCACGACACTTTTTCTTGCTCTCGCTTTGCACGTGATCTTACTATTTCCTCCCTACACACTGCTAACACATCCAAATATTACCATATGATATCATATGTGTAGAATAATCTAATACTTCACCTGACACAGTCAATCTTCACATGTGGGTCCCCTCCCCACAAGCCTCACTGATTATAATTTGGGGTTTCCTTCTCATGCAAAGCTCTCTATCTCAGAGAAATGAGGCAGAATGGGAAAATAATTTCAAACTTTAATCAACTGGATCTTCTACATCAATCAATCCATGAGCCCCACCTCTGTTAACTCTTTCATGCTATTTTAGTTTTCTTCGTAGCGTTTGTCATAATTTGAAATTACCTTATTCATGTACTCATTGATGGCCTATCCGTCTTCATAGATTGTGAGCTCCCCTGGAAGACTCTCACTTTATCCCCTAGCACCTGTGCCTGGCACATAACAGGTGCTCAAGAAATAAAGATTGAGCGAATCTATTTCATGAAACCTTCTCTTATTATATTAGCTAGTATTGATTTCTCCCTTTTCTGACTGCTAACTCAGTCACTGAGATTTAACCCTTGGTTAAAGCTAGCGTGGCAGCTTACTGAAGTTGCCTGAACTTATTTTGTACATGTATCTCTTATTTCCCCACCTAGACATTCTTTTTGTTACTTCTCATTGGTAAGAATTTAAGCTTGGTGATTGAGATCACTGGTTTTTTGAATAAGATAAAAATAGATTTTAATTCCATTTATTAGCTAGGTGACTTTGAGTAAGTAACTCGACTTTTCTGAACTGGAACAAAGGAAAAAGAGTACTTAGAAGATTAGTGGGAGGATTTAGTGAGAAATACATCTAAAGTGCTTGTTAGAGTGCCTCAGACATGGTGAATACTCATCAAATGTTAGAGATCAAGGCTAAGATCATCCACACCCTCGTATTCCCAGTTACTCTGTGCGATGCAGAAGTTAGAAAATGAAGAAGGCTGAAATGAAAAAAAAAAATGTGATTTCTTTGGAATATAGTATTAGAGGAGAGCTCTATGAATACCCTGGACCACTAGAAAGATGTACAAGTGGGTCCTAGAGCAAATTAAGCCTGAAACATCACTGGAGGCAAAACTGTCAACACCGAAGCCGTCCATCTTCCAGCACATCACGAGAAGGCAGTGTTCTCTAGAAAGGACACCAGTGCTGGGGGAAATAGAAGGCAGCAGGAAAAGAAGAGGGCCAGATATGAGGTGGAGGACTCCATCCGTGACAGAACCCTGGGCGTGAGTCTGCAGGAGCTGAGCTGGGCTGCAGAGGACGGGACGTGGCGGACGTCACTCATTCATGGGGTCTGCAGGAGTCAGAGCTGGCTGAGAAGCACAGAACACACACACACACACACACACACACACTCTTAATATGGAGAAAATACATGCAGAAAAATATAATGTATATCTTACATACATTTTAATATATGTATCATAAAAATATGTGTTTTAATATACACTGTAATGTATGTATTATAAAAAATATATATAGTGTATATTTTTTAAAAAGAAAATAAAAACCATGGGCTCAGCAGTAAGAATTAACAACTGTTAACATGTCATCATTTTTCAAGTGTTTTTAAATAAAAGATATAACTTATAGATAAAAATAAATGAGTCCATGGTGCTAAATGTTATCTTGACTATAATTATGATTATATTTCCATGTAGAGATACTTCTTGAGGATAATATTCATTTTCTATACTTTTTCCATTTCTGCCTTTCATTCCAGATCTTCTAGAACAAATGCTGACATAGGTGATCTAGGACTACTTGTTGAATTAAATTGAAATGATAGTTTATTCTACTGTAGAAATCTGATTTAAAGAGGATAAGAGGTTTCTTGATTGTCAGAGCCAGGGAAAATCTTCAATGTTTCTAGACCATGTACAAAAGATTTTATTAAGTTGATCAACTCTGTGACAAAGCTAGAGGTAAATTCTCTCCCTGAAAGATCTCAGAGAAGCAAAATAATTTAAAAATGGAACCAAATGAGAGATGGGACTCAAATCCACTTCACCTAAAAAGCTTTTGAAAAAACTATCCAGCCAGCTAATAGGCGTGAGAAAGGCTTCCAGCAGGGAAGAGACTGATCAGGAAGATGCTGCTCCATTCAGGCAGTCTCCTTTTGTGAACCAGATTAGAGGTAGCAAGGTTCTGGGTGCTGGGCTTTGCCAAGCTGGGCAACAGCTTTTAACAGACTCACCAGAGCAGGAGTCTGAAGATCCACTCTGGGCCTTAACTCTAGCTGTCACTGACTTACTCCATAACAATTCCCTTCGCCTCCTTCGACCTCAGGGTCCTCACCTTCCTAATAATTGGTCAGAACAGTTTAGCTCTCTGGTCCCTGCAAATTCTAAATATTGTGATATTCTGAGACTGGTGTGTTTCTGGACTGAGTCTGCCTCCTTATAGTTTAAAGTTGTAGTATCTATTTCCATATAACCAGATATCCCCAAAACATATTAGCTTAAAACTACAAACATTTGTTTTCTCAGTATCTATATGTCAGGAATCCCAGCAGGACTTAGCTAAGTCCCTAACTCAGGGCCTCTCATGAAGCTACAGTAAAGGTGTCCAAAGGGGCCGCAATTAGCTCAGGGATGGACAAAGGGAGAACCTGTGTGGAGGTTCACTCAGGGGGCTGTTGGCAGGTCTCAGGTCAGGGACATCTGGGTGGTGGCAGAGACGTCAATTCTTTGATACTTATAGGACAATCTTTTATAGTGCTGATTGAAATATGGCAGCTAGTTATCCTCAGTAGGAGAAGGAGAGGGAGAAGGAGGAAAGAGAAAGGAAGAGGAAACTTAGAAAGTACCCAAGATGGAAGCCACAGTCATTTTTCTAAAATAATCTCAGCACTGACATCCTTTCATTTCTGCCCTATTCTCATTAGAAGTGAGTGGATAGGCCCAGTCCATTTCAAATTGCAGGTCATTAACAAAAAAGTGAAACCAGGAGGTGGGGGTCATTGGGGCCATCTCAGAGGATGCCTGCTATAAAAGTGAAAATGGAAACAAGATTGGATGGAGACACAGGACAGGGGGGATTTACCCAGCGGGGCTAGTGATGGAGATGCAGGTAGGGACCAGCTCACCCCAGTTTGCTTGAGACTTTCTAGTTTTTTTTGTCCTGAAAATCCTGCATCCCAGGAAATCCCCCAGCCCAGGCCTGACACATTGTGAGAGTTTGTCACCCTATGGGTGTTCTGATGACCCCAAGTTCTCCTTTCTGGAGTGTGTCTGTCAGTATGGAGGAGTTGCTCTCTATCACAATGGCTCTCTGCAGGCAGAGTTAATATTACCCACAGGACAGGGTCTACACTGAAATGGGCCATGTGTGACTTGCCATAATGAGAAACATGTTCCTCATTTGGCAGCTTCTGTCTTCCCTGGGAAGGCCTTCTTGCTGAATGGTATACAGTTTACTGTGTCACACAGGGCATTGTTGCTAATGCCACTTTGGCTGGCACTGGGGCTGGTGAATATTGGCATGTCATCCTGCAGCAAGGGCACCATGCCATCATGACAGATGGATTCATGTGCTGGCATGTCATGGAATCAACAGGTCCATTGAGCATGAAAGTGACAGGCTAGAAGGAGACTTCAGAAAGTCAGAACACAGACCGAATCCCAGAAGACTTAGGGACAGTGTTAAGGCCGTGCTAAGAGCTAAATTTTCTTAGATGAATTTTCTGAAAATAAAATGAGGTAGACCAATTTCCTCTGAAAGGCTTTACGAAAGAATTTGGCATCAAAGAAAATTCCACCTACCTTTGTTTTTTGGATCTCTTAGTAGCAACAAATGCCCAGGCAGAAGATCATCTCCTTCCCACAATCACCACCATGAATCAGAGCAGAGAAAAGGAAGGAAAACAAGATCTTCCAAATCTAATTGGACTTTCAATTTCCCTCTCTGCTTTGCCTATTTATTCATGCCTGTATGGCTAAATTGGGTGTCAAGTTAATAGAAAAATCCTTTGGTGAAATCTTCTTTAAGAAGCACTTTTGCTAAAAATAAAAGATATAGCATATATTATTACAATTTTCTTTTTATCTGAGAGTCATCTTCTTTCCGCTACAACGTAATTCAATTTACCATCATGACTTTTACTCCTTGCCTTTTCCTTAGAAACCTTTGGAAATACACTCTCAGTAAAGAGAAATAATGCCAAAAATAATAGAAAATGGATGATTTTTAGTTTCAGTGCAATGTTTTCTTTATCAATAAGAAAAGCAGAAACAAAGGGTTAATAAGATAAGCACTGCCCTAGACTGGCATGGACATGCCAATAATTCCAGAGACTCAGGCGTTTGGAGGTTGTAATTGGATACAGATAGAAACCACCAGAAGTTGTAAGTAAGTCCGGGAAAGGAATTTCACAGAATCTCAACCAGATGATGCAAATTCACAGGGTCTGTTAATTATTCTCTCTAATGCTTTCTCAGCTTTAATCCCACCTTGCAGAGATGAGGTAGGGAAGGTGTTATGAATCTCACTTTCTATGAAGAAAGGGGCGAAGAGACTTCCTCCACATATCTGGACTCGTAGACCTTATTTCCCCCCTGGACTCAGAAGACCTGACCAGAACTGAACTCGCATAGCATTCAGTGCCTAATACCCCATACCTCAGCACTTTACACCCGCGAAACAACCCTCTACATAATGTGACAAAGGGAAAAATGTCATTTTCAATCTCCCTTTCTTCTAAGAAAGATGGATGCCAAGGAAATTCTTTGTGAGGATGCAAATCGAAGCCAGGGAAGCTCTAAATCGTTCCATGAGAAAATGAAGCTCTGGAGAGGGCAATGCTGAACGCCAAACAGCTGGAGAGCCGGCTCAGCGGCGGGAAGGGCAGGTGGATTATTAGGAATTGGAGGGCATCTTTATAAAATTGTGCTGACTGAATAGTAGTATAGCTCTCTCTTCTGCCTGATCATGAAATCTGTCAAAATGAATACAACTTTCCAGTGCTTTTGAAGTTTGGGTTATTTTAGATGGGTTTGTCTCTTTGTTGTGCTATTTGGGGCATGGAGAGAAGGCAGTGAAGTGCTGAGGTGACCTCAAGGAGGGAGCATGAGAGCGGATGCTGCCCACACAGAGGTGTCATCCTTGGTCACCCTGGCCGGAGGTAAGGCAGCTCAGGGGCTTGAGACATGAGACACAGCCAGAAAAGGTACCGCCAAGTCACAGAGCACCAGGAATAAGGGCATTCCTTTATTCGTCTCAGAGAGTCCTTTAGGGTGAAGGAGATCTTGAACTGTCTCTCTCAGGCGTGAGGATGCATGGGCCCGCATTCTGAACGTTTATCGTTGGGACACCTTCCCTGGATCGACCCTAGATGGGAGAGCAGCAGAACAGCATATCAAGAATGGAGAATGGTATAGCAAGAGCCGTTCCGAGCCAAGCTAATTTTTCTTATTTTCTCTGTTCCTTTTCTTAATGACATGATAGTTGCATCAAGGGAAATGATGAAACCCTGCTCTTACTCATTCAATTATTTGTTTGGCTACCACTGGCCCAGATTCTACTGAACTAACATTTTCATCACCAAAGTTTAAAAACACCAGATGGTATGAACCCATACTTTAAAATCAAGCAAAACCAGGAGCTTGAAATAAGAGTCTTCGCACCAATCTCCGACGGAGAAAATAATCTGTTGTAGTTTCTGGCAATTAATCAATTCGTTATTTTGTGTGGGATTCAGAGGCGTCTATGCTTTCCGTAAGCCGACACCACACACTCCATTTATCCTGAGCAGACAATCAGCTCTCTACCAGCCCTCCATCACAGCTAAACTAGATCTGCAGGGGTGATGCTCAGAAAAGAGAGAGTGTGCTCAGCAATGGGGACACATAGCACCGGCCTTCCCTTGTGGCCTGGTGCTAGCTCTGAGTAGCAGAGGAAAAAAAGGGCTCGCAAACACCAGCGAAACATCTGTGTCTACTGTAGCAAAACCCTGTACTCATCCCCTCCGCTTTTTGACTCATTGCAGGAATCTCATTATGAACTCATTTCATCTCTCCAGGGAGCGAGCTGATGGAAGACACTGTTAAAATTGTGTTTCAGTGTCTTGAACCTATTTAAAGCAGACTGCTTGGAGGTTGTTATCATTTCTGTCATTAAAAGTGGAAACGACGCTAACAATAATAATATTTTTATTGAGCACTCAAACCACAAATATTTATTGGATAAGTATTACATCTACCTAGCACTACATCAGATGCCATTTGAGTTTCAAAGCAGCTCACAAAATTTACAACATAGTTGGGAGACAAGATGTACTTTAAAATATTTTTAGTAGAGTCGGGCTGTATAGTGGAGAGAATTCAGGCCAGAGACACGGAAGACCTGAATTCTAGCTAGGACCCTATCATCTACTCGCTGTGTGACAAGGAGCCATCTCTGAGGGCCTCAGTGACCTTATTGATAGAGTGATGGGTTTACCCTATTTTTTTTATATATTCACCAAATACTTCTTGAGCATGTATGTGTCAGGCATTATTCTGGGGTTACGGAAATAAATTCACATTTTAGTGGGAGCAGCAGATATGTCAAATAGATGATTACAATATTCTGTGTAAGATAATGTAAGATTCATTCTTTCAATCTGTCATGTATTCATTTAGCACTTACTATGCGCTATGTTCTCTTACGTGCTTGGGATACATCAGTGAATAAAATGGGCAAACTTACCCTACCTTCTTGAAGCTTGTATTCTAGCAGGGAGAAAGTGGAAGTAAGTAATAACAAGTAAAAAAAAAAAATAGTTTGTCAGAAGGAGGTAAGTATAAGGAAGATAAAATAAACGCCAGGTAGATAGGATCAAGAATGAGGAGTGAATGGGGTGAGGAGAGCTGAGAAGGTGATTTTTGAGCAAAGATTTGAAGGAAATCAGGGAGTTAATCGTCAAATAGCTGGGGAAAGAGTTTTCTAGGTAGAGTTTCTGGCTAAGGCAAGGTCCTGTAGCAGTGAGGCTTGAGGTACTGGAGAGATGGTGAGAAGGTTCTCATGGGTGGACCAGGTGAGTACGGATGGATGAGTAGGTGAGAGCAGAGAGGAGTGTGTGTACAGGGCAGACTGTGTCTGTTTCTGTGGGATCCTGGAGGGAGAGATGTGGCTACTAGCTCTGCAAAATGGGGAGCTTCCGAAGGCTTCAGAGTAGAGGCAGCAGTACCTAACGTCTCTACAACCCCCAGGAGCTTGAACTGTAGCCTGAAGGAAGTGGAGTATTGAAGGTAATGCAGTGACCTTTTACCATTTGAATTTTAAAGGGTAACTTCTGGCAGCTGTGTAGAGAGTGGGCGGAAGCCTGAAGCCTGGAGGGGTAAAAAGAAGCCTCTTTTTTCTCAGCTTTATTGAACTATAATTGACATATAACATTGGGTAAGTTTAAGGTGGACAGCATGTCGATTTTATACACCTATATATTGCAAAATGATTACTACTATAGTTTAATTAACATCTTCATCACGTCACATAATTGCCATTTTTTTTTTGTGGTGAGAACATTTAAGAACTACTCTTTAGCATCTTTCAAGTATATAATGCAGTATTATTAACTACAATCGCCATGTTGTGAATTAGATCTGCAGCGTTTATTTACCTTACAGTCAGAGTTTGTACTCTTTGACCAACATGTCCTCATTTCCCCCACCCCCACTCTACTCTCTGCTCAAAAGAAGCTCCTTTTAACACTCCAGGAGAGAAGCAAGGCAGGTAGAAATTAAGGTGATACTAGAAATGAAGAGGGAAAACCAAATCAAAATATTTTAAGGTAATGGGATCAAAAAGACTTTATGACCAATTATATTTAGAGAGAAATGGAGAGAATGGCCACCAGGTTTCAGGCTCGGGTAAGTGGATGGGTGTATGATGGTATGAGTCTCTGAGAGAAAACAGACACAACTCAGGCTCCAATGTGGGGGCGGGGAGGGGTGGGAGAAGGTTTGCTCAGCTTTGGACTTGTCACATGTGAGGCCGCTGCACTAGAGATGTTCAGTTGGTGGTTGTGATAGTCATTGCCAGGGCTTGTCAGTATCTGCCTCTGCTCTCCGTGCAGGCTTGTGGAAGCCTGCACATCATGGCCACCTTGCAGTTGGGCAGAGCCATGGGCTTTGTCCTGACCTGTGAGTTGTGGATGTAAGTACTGTGCGCCATTTCTGAGCCGAAGCACTTAGTCTTTTGTGCAGACCCTGGAGTGTTCTCTTCCCTTGCCCACAGAAACTGAGGGAGGGTACATGTTCTCCATGGCCCCCCTATCAGATGCTGGAGGCTCTATCAACATAGGTCCTGGTGATGGGCTGAATTGTGTCCCCCCAGATTCATATGTTGAAGCCCTAACTCTCGATATCTCAGAATGTGACTGTATTTAGGGAAAGAAAGAAGAAGACCTTTCTTGGGAAGATTATGGAGGATATGCTCCATGAGAACAAGGGAGCAACCCCCAAAAGGGGAAGCATGGAATCAAGGAGAAAGCAGGACTAACACAAGGGAGCAGTAAAGGGAATTCTCAGGATGAAATACAAAAAGATTGGAGAAAGACATAGGCTTCTGGAGGTAATCTCCAGAGAGAAAATGGAACCGGTATGTTTAGGCGTATGAGAATATGATAAATGGATATGTGACAGTGATGTTGGGGCATTTGGAAAATACTAATGAGAGGTTCAGAAAAAACTAAGCAGATGGGCTACCCAAAAATCACACTGCGTCATGGTCAACCGCTAAGTTCAATAATAAACAATATTTGCATATCCGTTCAACAGTTCGTCATTGGACACCTACTATGTGCCGGCTGCTATGCTTGTAATAGTAAATAAAACAGACCAAGTGCTTGCTTTTCTTTTTTAAACATCTTGAACAAGTTTTACTTGTCATCATGAAAAGACTGAATTTTAAACAGATTCTTGGAATGGGGGCTCTCATATCCATCAGCTCGCTCTGCTTGAGCACCTGTCTCATCCCCAGCAGACTTTTAGAACTGCTACCTTCACCGTGAAGCTCCGTGCGTTTTCCCAGTTCAAACTTGGGCTCCTTTAGCATTTTGCCTTTTCTAACAAAGATGTCATGGAGTGGATAAATAGATGGGCAAACTTTTTCTGTGTCTTTTCCAATGCTATCGAAAGTCACTTCTTTTGAGCTATTTGTCTGCACTTTTAGGGTCACGATTTCCATCATCTTCTTCCAGATTTGCTAGACCTGTGGATACTGAGCGTAAGAGGCCTTCTGAATCTGATTGTTGCATATTTTAGTTAAACCAATGCAGAACAGATGAAGCACATATTACCATCGGTAGTCTTGACATCAATCATTGCTTCAATCGTTGTCCACCATATTTTGACCTTGGAGCACATTTTGTCAAGGGCATAGGTATAAGTCATTAGCATAGCACTTATGGAAACTGGGAGATGTATGCACCAACTGGAAAGGGGCTGAGTGGGGCATCATGCCATAAATCTCAAGGATAAATGTACAGTTTATAGTAGTCAGGGCTCTTTGGCTTGCAAGTGGCAGAAAGCCACCTCTCTCTCTCTCTCTCTCTCTCTCTCTCTCTCTCTCTCTCTCTCTCTTTCTCAGATAGGCTCTTTTATTGTGATGATAATGATGACGTCCCACAGGCCAAGAATCCCTTCCTGCTGGTTTAGCAATCCCATTGAAAGGAGAAGGTCTCTTTCAGCTCTGACAGAAAAGTACCAGGTGAGCTGTTGACTGATTCTTTGGGCCGTCTGTCTCTCCCTGAACCAACCACTCCAGGCCTGGGGTGGAGAGGCAGAAAGGGGCAAAGTACTCTGATCGTGGTGAGGGGCAGGGGCAACTCTGTCGCAACCACATGTAAATTTCTTTTTCTTTTCTTTCCTTCTTTCTTTCTTTCTTTCTTTCTTTCTTTCTTTCTTTCTTTCTTTCTTCTTTCCTTCCTTCCTTCCTTCCTTCCTTCCTTCCTTCCTTCCTTCCTTCCTTCCTTCTTTCTTTCTTTCTTTCTTTCTTTCTTTCTTTCTTTCTTTCTTTCTTTCTTTTCTTCTTCTTCTTCTTTTTTTTGCCATAGAAGAAAAGGAATCCCATTACCAGAAAGAGAAAGGATGATTAGTGGGGCACAAAAACCAACAGCTGTCCATGGCCATCTATTTTCCTAATTCTTCTTGTTCACCCTGTGCGCAGACCCTTAATTGTTAGAAGAGGGTAGATGTCATCCCTTTATGCACTGCAGCTCAGGGGCGATATCAACTTTCCTAACCTTACTGGCATCTTTAAGAAGCCCAGGGACCCTATGTGAAGTAACATTTGTGACTCTACTTAGTTCATTTCAATTTTGCTTTATCCCGAGAGAGTCTCAGTAGAGCAGAGGGCTTGTAGAAGGTCAAAATAGAGGTAAAACATTTTTGACCCAGTGGTAAGACAATGATTTCTGTAGCACGAGGTCTCGAATCAGGACATTATGACCATCCCAGTCAAACTGTGTGCTTCACCAACCTGGTTATTCGTGTGAGTTGAGAGGAGCCTGGGGACTGGATGCATGAAATGTCCTATCGCGATGGTTTTAGCAATTACAGTTTTAGATAAACAGACCTTATACTTTTTTTCCCCCTTCAGCATTAAAACTATGCTTTATGAAATACAGAATGACATTTCAGGGGAGGAAAAAACCCACGTAATTCACTTCTTCCGCAGTGAATTGTGTTTTTCCTATTCACGTGAATATTTTCTCTGCTCAGGATCCCTAAGCTGTTTTTAGCAAAGAGACATTATACCTTGTATCAGAATTAGATTCTGATTTAAACATCAACCAGCCTAAAATCTTATACCTCCAAACTTATCTCTATCTCAAGTCTGGACCTTGTGGGACCAGAAGAAAGTAAAAATTGAGTCTTAATAGAGTCATTATGTACACTGGGGAAACAATCAGTATTGAAAAGCAAAATGACAGGCAGGGAAATGTCAAATGCTACATGATGACAGTTTCTAGTCTCGGGAGCCAGGAGGCCACCAAGGCCGTTTTAACCACTGGAGCGGCAATGTGGGGCTTGGACAACCTGCAACAGAATCACCTGGGATGTTCTAAAAAATGGTAGATGCCTGGGGCCCCACCCCAAACCCGACCCCCAAACAATTTCTGTAAACAGGGCCAGGAATTTACGTGTTTAAGTGTTCGGTTTAAGGTGCGCATTAATGCTTAGAAGTGCCACCCCAAACAGAAAGCCACTAGAGGTAGAACTCTCTGACACAAAACAGTACCTGCTTTGGAGAGCTAGTCCTTTGTAAGGATGAAGAATTGCAATATTGCAATATTGCAATATTGTTCTTCATAACACAATCACTCTGTAGAAAGAGGGCAAGAAATGCTTAGCATGAGATTAGTGTTTTCTGGAGAGTATGTCCTATTTGATCAGGAAACCCCTCCCTGAGTTTCAAAGGATAAAAGACATGAAAGAATTAAGGGGACTTGAAAATGTATTTCTTCGAAAAGCCTATTTAAAACATCACTTGCGTATTCAAACTTTCTGCAAACCAGCATCACAAGAGTTTGTATATAACCGTGTTAAAGCTACGACGGAATAGCTTCATCTCAGAGTAGTGCTGAGTCAAAGAGACATTTCCGGTGAAAATGCTACTGGTTCATGAGGGCTTCTTGGGGGTTTATAATTTCTAACTCAGCCTTAGCATGCTTGTACAATCTGAATTCTCCTTGGATAAATTCAAGCAAGCATGAAAAGAGAGTTTCTTAATTTCTGATTCTGTCACTTCCACAGCACTTTGGGAATTTGATTTCTACTCATGACAGAATTTTTGCTCTTGGTAGCAATGACTTCAGTTACACATGGAGAGGCAAGGCGCGTCCAAGCTAAAAGGCAACACTCCCCTGCTTATAAGCCTCTCTTATATACTGTGCTCAGTCCATTTTATTAAGGAGAAAACATTCTGGCATAAGAGGGAGCCCCATGCGTGTTCATGGGAATAAACAAGGAATATAGTAATTTGCCTTTATTTAGCAAATTAAATTTATAATTATGATGCATTACGTTTTGGTGCCACATTTTGTCCACACAGATAACAGTATCTACTTGCAAATAACCCACTTCTGTTCTTTCTGGGTTCGAAGCACAAGTTCAAACTCCACTCTTTCCCAAGGTCACTAGTTACTCCTAGTCATGGCCAGTTGTCTGCCAAAATCAAGCCTGTGGCTCTCAGAGAAGCCTAGAGAGTACCAAACAGTAATTCTGTTGAAAATTATCCCATTTTTGGATAAATAACCTAGGGTGCATACCTACTGATGATGGTATGGTTTGAAAGTTTTGTCCTAAAAACAAAAAGCTTCATCCCCATGTTCGAATGAAAGGAATATCATTTGGAGACCACAGTCTCTTAGAAATCTGAGGAGGCTGCCTGGCGCTGCTTAGATTTGATACTCATCAGCAATGTGACGACCCCATGGGCCACAAGTCCCCACCTGCCCCTGCTTGGGGAGGAGGAGGAAGCCCAGGGGAACTTTTTGTCACTGTCCCTTTCCCCAACATCCAGAAACAGGCCAGGGACATGGTAGGACATGTCCCTTCATCACTTTACATCAAAGTCAAAAAGCAAGTCTTTTACTTATTTACTGCTGATTGGTTGGTTTTAGACTTAGGAATTATGAAGCATTCTTTTCAGATAGTAGTAAAGTATGTATAGGAACTTCATCACCTCACATCCCATTCTCCTCCTCGAAAATAACCAAATTAATAAGTTGGCTGTCCTAGACATCGATTTCTGTTTTTCTGTATACTTAATAGTATACACATCGATCACTTTATTCCTATCAGTGCTTTTTACAGGCTCCTTCAGCTGAGGAAAGCCCTGGTATTTTCCAATTCTGTTGATACTGCTGATGACAGAGATAAACAATATTTGAAATTTTGTTTATGAAAATGAATCACTCTTGGTGCAAATTCCAGACTACTTTCTAGAGAGTTTGCTGGGTTGTCAGTGACCAAATGCTTAATATATGACACGTAGAAACATTTATATCTTTATCCAAAAATAACCCTTTTCAAAAAATTGGGTGGATCTTTTTTAGAATTCTTCACCAACCATGATAGTGTTTTGACTATTCCCAGTAAAGAGGAACAAATACATGGAAAGATATTATATCATTGTTCACATTACAAGTTGGGAAAGGAGGTGACAAGAGGATCTATTTATTTTGATCCTATTTTTTTTTTAAAGAAAAGTA
The DNA here is from genome assembly GCF_014176215.1 of Rousettus aegyptiacus. Lineage (NCBI taxonomy): Eukaryota > Metazoa > Chordata > Mammalia > Chiroptera > Pteropodidae > Rousettus > Rousettus aegyptiacus. Next base: position 59,854,831 of record NW_023416288.1, read on the forward strand.
TCTTTTATATATGTCTCTAAGATAGACACCAAAATATAACCTTGTTTTTTATGTTTTTTGAACTGTCTAAATATTTTACGGTGACCACAGATAGCTTTTTCCTTGCGTGGTGGGAGGCCAGGGGAAGCATGAAAATATAAGATGCCCCGCGGTGCCTGGAATCCCTCTCCGCCAGAGTTCGCAGGCGCCTGCACAGCGGAAGCAGGATGGCTCTGATTCCCTGCCCCATGGCCTCAGGCGCTTCCCAGCCTCTCACTGCCCTTTCCTCGAGGCTTACGCTAACCCCGCCTCCAGCTCCGGTGTTCCCGTGTTGGCTCTACCTGCCTCACACAAACCCCAGCGTCCTCGCTGTTTTCCACAGCACCTGCCCTTACGCCATGTGTTTAGCAGGCTTTCTGAGGCCGTGAAGGTCTCAGGGGAGCGTAACACACTAGGATGCGTGGTTTTCCTCTGTCTCTGCCTACACTCTTCCTCCACCCAGGCCCCAGCCCATCTCTCTCCCCTTTCACTTTTTCCCTCCCTTCTCCATTTGAGAGCGAAAATATCTCTTTGTCTTACACAAAATATGTTTTCAGCCTTCTTTGAAACTTTGACATCAGCCAATGTTCGTGTCTGCGGAAATTGCCTACAATCAAGTGATGGAATTTTTCCAACAGAAGTGGTTTTTTTTTTCCTTCCCTGGAAATAAATTTGCTACCAGCAGTTAAGAGAATATATTTTTATTCATTTTGTTAAATAGAGAGAGACCTCCAGATTGTACTTTAGAATTGAAAGATTAGATAATAATTTCAAATTTCTACCCTTCTAAGAACTTTCGCTTTGCTCAGAACTCCTAGTTTAATACCAACCTGTTTACACATTTACCCTAAATCACCCTCTGGTAATATTCCAGTGGTTATTGAAGGGGTATCTACTTGAGACAGTCTGGGACTGGATAGAGGGAGTCCCTGGGAACCCTATGACATGGGAAGCTGGCCCATCTGCAAAGTCCATTTCTGAAGTGTCACCACCTGGCAAGAAACATTCTCGGGCATGATACGCCCTGTCCTGGCTCGGGCAATAGTTGTCACAAGGGCTTCTGAGCAAGCCAGCCTTGCCAGGGGTAGTCGGTGGTCAGGCTAGTCTCTATCCCAGAGCAAAGATGGGTCAGAATAATGCGGAGAAGTCAGTTCCTGGGCACCAGGCAGAAGCAGGACCAAACTTTATTCCTGTGGGAGGGGAGAGTTAGAGTGAGGAGGATGAGAGGGTTCATCGCCCCAGCCTTCTCCACTAAGCCATCAGGGGAGGCATTTACAGTCACAGTGGGCATCCTGAGAAAACCAAGGCTCAGGATTGGTCTGGAGGAGACAGAGTCATTAAACTTGGAGTCTAATAGTCATTGCAGGGCTCCTGGATTTCGGATCTGGAAGAATAATTGTTTCAGTTACTATGGCTGTTGCCATATTACCTTATAACTTTATGGGTTGAACAACAGGACAATATTCATTTTGCTCACAGATTTGTGATGTGGGCTGGGCTCATCGTGGGGGAGCTCATCAGCATGCCAGTCAGCATAATAAGCTGGAGTCACCTCAAGTCCCACTCGCTCACATGTCTGGCAGTGATGCCAGCTGGAGGTGGGGACCTGGGCTGGAAATGTCACCTGGAACACATGGCGGCTGGAATGGCATCTCGAGATAGAGAGAGCCAAGCAAAAGCCGTATTGCTTTTGATGGCCAAACCTCAGATGTCGTATAGTATCTCTTTGGCAGCATTCTGTTCACTGAGGTCACAAAAGTCCCAACCGGGCTCAAGGGAAGGGAAAAGAGACCCCACTTCTGAATAGAGAGTGGCAAAGCTCCAGAAAAAAAACGCATGTGTGGTGAAACATCAGAAATATATTACTGTAGCCATTTTTGGAAAATTCAATCTGCCATAGTCATAATCTAAAATCGGGGCTGTGGCAGTTGATGCACCCCCTCCCCCAGTCAGATGGGCTCTGGTGCTGGAGCCCATCATGACTGAAAGGGGACAGTGACTGTGGATGCTGGAGGTGAGACCTGGGTATCAGCACCCCACCCTAGCTCTGAAAGGCAGCAGAAGGCAGAGCAGAAGAAATGAAGTGAAGGGGGGGCGGAGATTTCTCCCTTCTGCTATTCACAACTATATTAACCATTTAATAGCCTGAGAGGGGAAGGCTGGCATTTCTTACAGGGATTTCGTTCCTAACTAAATCCCTCTCTCAGGACACACAGGCAGCAGAGTCATGAACGTGATACCAATACGAGACTGACAAGGTTCATCACAGCTCGAGATTAACTATAAATTCCTAATGTGTTTACATAAGACACATGTCGACTTCACAGCAGACAAAGAGGCAAACACAATGATCTGCGAAAGAAGGAAACAGAGATGCTCCCCGAGTGGAATGAGCCTCCGCATGTCGCCTGCCTCGCCTCGTGTTTTTGTAGCTGTACGTCCAGACTTCCAGGTCGCTGCCTGAAGTTCCCTGATAGGTTCTCTCAGGGATCATTAGAAGTGATTTGTGGGCTGGCAAGGCTTGTGTTTTCTGTGCTCAGATTCAGCTGACGGAATGGAACATGGGAAGGGGGATCCGGAGGACGGCCTCCCCATCCAGGAAGTCTTTCTCTCTGCAAAGTCAGAGGGCTTCAACAGCCCATTGGCGATCAATGATGCAAGGCTTGGGTGGGAGGAAATGGTTCGCGGGGACTCAGGGTGAGAGTGAGGTTGGGGCACGGGAAGCTGCCGCCTCGCTTTGCTCTTGTCTGGCTGCCTGGTGAAGGGGGCCTTGGAGAGCACAGGGCTCTGAGCATCCCTAGAGAGTGGACCTGATGCATGTGGGTGAGTTCTGCCTCAGATCACGAGGCTGCACAAGACATCTTTTGCAGTGTCCTTTTTTGTCCGTTGCTTGAATAAGTTTGCTCCCCAGCGTCCCTCCTACCCACCTCTTTCTTCTTAGGAGGCATTTCTATTTACAACTGTATAGCACCTTTGGGCTCTTCAGATGCAGGCACTAAGTAAGTTATTGTGGATGAGAATATTCACATGAGGTGGTCACTCTCACAGCACCATCCTTTCCTTGGGCCAACTCTTCGTCCTGGATGGACACATTCAGCTTGTCCACCCTCAGAGAGAAGGCCCTCCCAGAATGCCCTAAGGGCAGAGCCAGAATGCCCACCCATCCAATTATTTTTTCTTTCTCCCCTCACTCCACAATTTTAATCGGCAAAAATGCTTTGCACAGCACCCACTTAATTCATGGGGTGGCACTGTTCTGTATGCTTGTATGTGCAAGACTTTATCCTCATTAGCAGGAATAAATCTCATTGCACTGTGTGGTTCAGTCTCTGCTCAGGGTCTCAAAGAATCAGTCCCGGGACAAAAATGTAAAGCAGATCCAACTTTGCCAGTGTGGTGGTCAATTTTCTGTGTCAGCTCGTCTAGGCTACAGTACCCAGTTATTCAGTCACATACTAATCAGGGTGTCCCTGCGGAGGTATTTTGTATATGTGGCTAACATCTACAATCAGTTGACTTTAAGGAAGGAAATTATTCTAGATAACATGGGTGGGCCTCACCCAATCAGTTACAGGCATTAATTGTAATACTGAGGTTTCCTAAATAATTATTTCTGCCTCACAGTTTCTAGCTTGCTGAACTGCCCTGCAGATTTCAGACTTGCCAGTCCTCACATAATCCAATTCCTAGAAATATCTGTCTGTCTGTCTGTCTATCTATCTATCTATCTATCTATCTATCTATCTATCATCTTTCTCTCAATCGATCCTTCTAGTATTTCTGTTTCTCTGGAGAACCCTGACTGATACAACTGGCATCTACTGAAAGACAATAAAGGGAAGCCACTTCATAGTCCACAGAAACACTTGCTGAATTTCCCGATCTTCCTTGTCACCCCATTCTCCAGTTCTTAATACTCCCATGCTATGTCGCTACCCTCTGGTACCCTCTCCACAATCTACATATATACATACATATGTATGTGTGTATGTGTCATAACTCAATCCCACGGCCATGAGGGCTGTCCACCTCTCTTCCCTTCTCCCCCTCTCCGTCTTCTGGGGGTCTCTCTTGGAGTCAACCCAGGCCCTCCCAGCACAGATGCACCCATCCTTGTGCCTCTGCCTCCACCGGGTAGCCCCACCTGCCCAGGAGTGGGGATGGAGTACAAGGAAAGGAAGAACTGATGGGCGACCACATTTGTGTCTTACTGCGCAAGAGCAAGAAATGAAGACAAGTAGACTTACAGCTTAGTCATTTTTTAGTCTACTAAATTTTTCCAAACTACTTTTAAATTTAAATAATTTAAAAATTGTCCTGAAATCTTCATAACAATCTGCAAGTCTATTTTATATTACCCTTATAAGGTCGATCAGGTGGGTATTATTCCTTCTCAGAGAGGAGAAACCAAGAATTAGAGAAATTAAACGTTATCTCCAACGTCCCACCTTAGGTCTCACTAATCGCAAAGGTGAGGCTAGAACCTGAGATTTCTGCCTCCACTGCATCATGCCAGCTCTTCATAAAAGAGAATGTACGTGGTTCGCATTAATTAATCATTTAACAAACATACATCAAAGACTAGAAACTCCTGAATAGAAAGTTCAGTAAGACATAATCCCCACTTTCAGGGTGCAAGGAAAAAGAGTGGGTGCTGTTACAGAGGCGCAGCACCCTCTGGTTTCTGATCATCATGGGGAGAAAGGCAGTCCGTGGAGGGGTCTTCCTCAGGTGTGATCTCCTGCCTTCCTACCCACCCTCCTTATGGGACACGGTTGGCACAGCTTGCCCCAAATCTAGTGGCTAGATGTGTCAGGAATCCTACATATCAACCCATGGCGACGGGAGGTAATAGCGTCCTGCAGAAGCCTACCCAGGCTGCTACTGCGGTCAGAAGAATTGATCTGTGGATCCCAAGGAGTGAGGAACCAGCCTTCGAAGGAAAAAAATGTCAATTAGAAGAGTAACCGCAGGGTGGATAGCAAAAGGAGACTTTGAAACCCCTTTGCACATCATGAGTTGTCCCCACCCAGAACTATTGCTATTCCTGCTTCTCCTCCTATTAGTCTTGTAATAATTAAAAAGATAATTGAAAGCAGAGAAGATGATTTTCAAAAGAAATAGAAGGATGGGATAAAAAGAAGGATTATATAAGAAGATAAAATGGTTGGAAGAAAACATTCAGAAAGACTCAAATCAGATAACAGCAATTGTAAAAAATTGAGAACAAATTTGAAAGATTAGCAATTAAAAATAGATATAAAATGATTAAAAAGTATAAAATCATAATAGTATAAGACAAAATTACAATTAATGTTATAAAGTTAGAATTACTCTTTAAAGGTTTATAATTAAAATATAGAGATAAAAAGTATTAAGTTATAAACTATAATACATTAAAATAATATCAATAGAAAAATGGACAAAGAACATGAGTTCACATATGGAAAAATCCAAAGAATATGTATGTGCAAAAATGTTGAACCTCACTAGTAGTAAAGTAAATGCAAATTGAAACTGTGAGCTATTGATTTTTATCAAGCTGGTAACGATCATTTCACGTCCTACAGGTAGAACTAACTGTACATTTTCTTGGCTTACAGGAATGACAAAATACGTGAGAACCTTGAAAATATACATACATTTTTTCTTATTTTGTTTTATTGTGGTTAAATACATAGGACATAAACTTTACCATCACAACTATTTTTAAGTGTACATTTCAGTTATACATTAAATACATTTATATCACTGTGCAGTTATCACCACCATCCATCTCCAGAACTCTTTTCATCTTGGAAAACTGAAACTTTGTACCCATTAAACATAACTCGCCATTTTCCCCTCCCCCATGCCCCTGGTAACCACTCTTTTACTTTCAATTTTTATGAATTTGACTACTCTAGGCGCCTCATACACGTGGAATCATATAATATTTGTCTTTTAATAGACATTCTTTTGCCAATAATTTCATTGCTAGGATTTTGTCTGAGGGAGATAATAAAAAATATGCACAATGAATTGCCTGCAAGAATCTTCATCAAAGCATTGTTAATAGTGTTTTTAAAATTAGGGCAAAAAACCCTAAATGCCCAATAGTAGACAATTTGACAAATGAATTAAGATTATTATATAAAGGAATACTATCCAATCATTAAAAATATTGCCGTAAGAGAAAATGACATGGAAAAGAGTCACAATACATTAAACAAAGTCTCTAGCGGGCTTAAGAACAGTATGTACTATATGATCTCACTAATTTTGGAGAAAAAAAGAGTGTGTATATTCTTAACGTATTAGCAGTAGTTATTTATAGGTAGTGGGTATTTATGAGTGATTTTAATTTTCAATCCTTTGTTTATTTATATTTACTACAATGAACACATACTAATTTTAATAGACAAAATTTACTCAAGAAAGATGAAGGAAAATAAGATAGTTTAAAAATAAGAAGTTTACTCATGTTAGATCGAAAGACACACAGAGACTAAAAGTCAAGGGCTGAAAAAAGATGTTCCATGAAAATGAAAACAAAACAAAACAAAAGTTGGGGTAGCAATGCTTTTACCAGACAAAACAGACTTTAAAACAAAGGCTATAATAACAGACTAAGAAGGACCCAATAATCTCACTTCTGGGAATTTATCCGAAGAAACCCAAACACTCCTTCGAAGAGACATGTGCATCCATATGTTCATTGCAGTATTATTTACAATAGCCAAGATATGGAGACAACCTGGGTGTCCATCCATGGATAAATGGATAAAGAAGAAGTGATACATATATACAATGAAATATTACTTAGCCATAAAAAAAAAAAAAATGAAATCTTGCCATCTGCAACAACATGGATGGATGGACCGAGAAGGTATTGTGCCGAGTGGAGTAAGTCAGAGAAAGATGAATGTCATATGATTTCACCTACATATGGAATCTAGAGAATAAAATAAACAAAACAGAAACAAACCCAGATACAGAGAATATTTTGATGGTTGCCAGATGAGAGTGGGTTAGGAAAGTGGGTAAAAAAAGAAAAGGAAAGAGATTAAGAAGTACAAATTGATAATTGCAAAATAGTCATGGGGATGTAAAAGTATAGCATAAGGAATATAGTCAATAATATTGTAATAACTGTGATGGTGTCAGATGGGTACTAGATTGTCAGGGTGATCACTTTATAAGTTGTATAAATGTCTAATCACTACATGTACACATGAAACTAGTATAATATGGTATGCCAATTGTAACTCAAAAAAATATTTAAAAGAATAAAAAATTATAAATTAAGAATTTAAAAATAGAATCAATCTAATTTAAATATTAAAACATAGAGAAATAAAATATAAGGACTTGGAAATAAAATTAGTAAAATATTTTACATCAAGCAGAACAAAATCAACACTACCAGAAAAACATAAAATCACAATTGATTGAGCCCCAGTAATGCCAGATGCTGTCTGTGCCAGGTACTTTACATACATTAACTAAAACAGGATAATAGGGTGAAAAATTCCTATTATTCCAATGGATTATAAGGGAGAAGAGGCAGAAATGTATGAGGAAGGCATGTTTCAGTCCTTAGAGCAGTAGCCTCTAGATGGGACATCCATTCCTCCTTGAGAAACTCCTTCCTCGCAACTGAGTCTTTGGGGCAAATGACTCGTTCTGCTGATTGATTACCAGGCATCCAGAAGCAATGCATTCAATTGTTTCTTCAGGCTCCGACCCACTTTAGATAGTTTCTGTCTCTGGTCAGGACCCTAAGAGGACCCCCTGGTCCCTGATCAGTTCCCAATTACTATCCTTATAACTGAAAGGACCCAGCAGCCCTGTGCAACGACCACTCTGTGTTATCCCAAAGCCTTGGGAAACGGATGAGACTCGGTACCCAAAAGATGAAGAGATTGATCAGTTAGGTGGCAATTTATAGAAAACAGAACTCAGATTTGTTTACTCACGTAACTTAAAAGTTCAGGAACACCTCTGCCTTCAGGTAAGGCTTGATTCAGTGCCAAGAAATAATACCAGGGCTCAGTTTTCCCTCTCTGTCTCTAGTTCTTGGTTCTGTCCTCTCTGTGTTAGCCCCATTTTCTGGAAGATTTCTCTGGGAATCAAAAGGGGACACCCCAGACTACATCCTCCATCCCAAGCAGTGGAAGTCTACTCTAGTAGCTTCCACAGAAGACATTTTTTTCTCCCAGGAGCATCAGGAGATCTGTTGACAAGCTTCTGCCACTCAGGAGTCTCCCTTCCACCCTTCGGTGGAGTTGAGCATGGGGACAATCTCATTCAAATCTGATGGCTGAGAAAGAAGAAGAGTGAGTTTGTGAATAGAAAATTGGAATATTAGTGGAGGCAGAAAGGAGAAGAAAATGTTGGGGAAGAACCAACAACTGTTCATTTCAGCAATTCTTCAATTTTAGGAAGCTGGGGAAGACTTTATTGCAGAGGGAACATTTGAGCTAGGGCTTCAAGGAAGTTCGTGATCTGAAAAACAGAAGGAGAGTCTTTCTAGATGGAGGTAACAGCATGCAGAATGCTTTGGAGTTATATAATGTACTGGACTACTTAGAAATGGGGAAACATTTAGTGAGATGGCGATCGCAAGTGCACGGAGAGAGAGATGGATTGGGATCAGATCCTGCCTGACTATGCAGTACTCCAACCCGTGTGGACCACCCTTACATCCTATTCAACACCGTCTGTTTAGCAACCAGGTTGAGGGGGGAAAAAAGAGCTTTGATTTGTAGTCTTTGCCTTCTATTTTGGGAAAACTATTCCCACCATGGTCAATTTCGAGCTGCCCAGGTGATGTCATTGAATGTGGGACAGCTCTTATGAGTCCGTGGGAGCTTGTTCCAGCACATTACTGCTTTATATTTCTCACGTGGGGACTGCCTTGAACATATCTGTCCCACTGCTTCCTCTTTTTTCCATCTTTTGATTTTCTCAGTTTCATAGATGAATGACTATTATAGATTCAGAATGTTCTTGGTAATTATCAGGTATTCTGGATCTCAGCTTTCCTATAAAGAACTCGCTCAACCCCCTAAGATCTATCAAACAAATCTTTCTCTCTTTTTTATGTTTATTTTTTAATGAAGTATTGCTTATGTCATCCATATAGTCAAATGCACAAATCTTAAGCATCCATCTCAGTAAATTTTTATAAATATATATGCCCATGTAATAACCACACTATAAAACATTTCCAGCATAATAGAAGACTCTATTGTCTCCTCCCCCACTCAACCCTGCTCATAAAGGTCACCTTTCCTCTGATATCTACCAGCACAGAGGAGTTTGCCAAAGCCCGAACACCTTGTAAATGGCCTCTTACAGCATCTGTTCGTGTCTGGCTTCTTTTGCTCAACCCCATGTCTATGGTATTCGGCCATGCTGTTGAGTGTACTTTATTCTTTTTCTTTGTAGCATAGCATTTCATTGCATGAACATACTACAATTTATTTATCCATTCTAAAAGCGAAGGAAATTTACGGCTCTTGTGAATGAAGTCGAAATGAGTATTTCTGTATATTTGTTTCGGTAGATACAGGCATTCATTTCTGTTGTGTCACAGGAGTGAAATTGCTGGATCCTTAGCTAGTGCATGATTAGTGAATAAATTGATGAAGCCTCTAATATTCCCTTGGGGAAGGTATACTGATTCACGCCAGGACTGAGCCACCTCTGTGCTGGATGCCTGCATCGCCACCTCACATCTGTGCAGTGCCTCTCCTTATCTCTGCTTAATAATCATGTTTGCAGCCATTGCAATATCTCCTATTGGGCATTGGAGCCCTGGCATGCAGGGCTTGTGAGGGCAGTTTCTCATGCAAGAGCAGCATGAGGTGGTGGCAAAGTCCTAGAATGAATGGCTGGAAGTCTGGAACCTCCTCAAGGAGAATATAGTGAAAACCTACTTTCTACCTTGAGTCTCAGGCAACTCACTCAGCCTCTCTAGATGTCAGCTCCTTCGTCTGTGAAATAATGAGGGAGATTAGATGATTGTTACAATCACTTCTACTTGAAAGTCCTGTGATTCCTAATAAAAGAATTGCATTGTCTAGTCTCTAGTTCCAGGCTGAGGGTTTGGACACACTGTGCTTTGGAATGTGTGAGCAAAACAGAGTTTCACTGGAGTGGAGATGTCCACAACGTGCCGGCCTTGGGTGCCTCACTGAGGTGAGGCAAAAGTGAAACCAAACAGGGCAACATACCCACTCAGGGGAGGACCAGTTATGTAGAATGTATACTTAGGGACATTTCTACACTATTAGCATCAATAAACAGGCATTTCTCTGCCTGTCCAACCTCATAGCAGAAGTGCTCATGTAACCTTGATGCATTTCAAGCATTTGTTATTTAGAAGTAAAGAGGCTAACAGTCTGCATCTGAGAAATCACTCAAGATCTATGACAGGTAGATATTGTTAAAGGGTTATGGGAATGTCCCTGTGCTCTCAAATAAAAATGGTTTGAAAATTCATCAAGGCCAGAGAAATGACAGATGGAATGTTTGTGCTTGTTTAAGGATTGGAGATGAGGAACGAGCCTCTTCTGACTTGGGCTCTGGTTGTCAGAGGTGATCACTCCAAATCCAACATGAAGAAAATCAAAGGTTCCGGGAGCTGGGCTGGGTTGACCTCTTGTTCTCTGGCAGACTGTTCCCCACTCAGTGGCATCCCTCCTTCCCTGCCCTGATACCAACACTCAGGATTTCAGCCACTAAATTCTGATGGACATAGGGTATGGAGAAAAGAAATGAGGTGTCAGGGAAAAAAACCATAAAAATGCAAAAAAATATAACAGAAGAATGTCTAGGAAATGGCAGAGAATGGCCTTTTAGGAACCTACTATAAATTTGTTGAGACTTTACTTTAGAATAATGTTTTTGCCATAGGTACCAGAAAATCTTGGTGCATTGCCAAGTTATAACCCATGAGTAAAATTCTTTTCTGCTATATGGTGTTAGGTGATGTCTGTGAAGTAGAATGGTCACCAGAGCCCATCCCACTACATGATGTGGCACAGCATACACAATTTATTGTGAACAAGAAGCAAAGATAACAAAGGGTACTATTAAGCGGAAGTCATAGGTGGAGAGGTTCTTGAAATATGGGAGAATCCTGATTAATGATTTTACTCGGCTCATGGACAGTGCAGTGATCAGTTTTACTTGAACAGTGACGGGATGCTAAAGGGAGACCATGTGACTGGTGTGCTATTACTGTGGATACTTTTAAAGACACAGAGAGACATTGGTTTATGGTATTCATGAATGCCTTATAATTATTGCTGATTTATTTATGCCATTCTGGGGTTTTTAATCTCTTCAAGTATGCTGCCCAAAATTCTTGTATTCGAAATATGCCAAATAAGCACATTTGCACATGTACATGCATGCGCACACACACACAGAACTACTGTTTAAGAGCTTCATCGTTTTTATATAATTCTTAATTGATGGAGAAAGCTTTAAGGCTGATGTCCTGTTATGGCTTGTTGAATAAGTTTTAGTCTATATATTCAGAGTGACTTAGTATTGATTGTCTGCACCACATAAGAAGCACTTTTCAGTGGTTTTAATTGGTTTTTTATAACTATGGCAGCTATATGTCCTAGATTTTCTAGGATGATCCTGATTTCAAGGACCAATATAATTGTCTCTAAAGTACATAAATTATAGTCAGAGCATGTGTTCCAATTTTAGCTCACATAACATGATCATTATATTTAGATTATATTTCAGCACAGGTCATGGAATCTGAGTGCTCCACAGTGTAGTTGAAATGCTTCTGATACACGCTGGGGAGAGGGCTATGATGATCAACACATTGATCAGCCTTTCTGTCTGGGGACCAGGACCAGGTCTCTCTCCCTGATTCCTCATCATGCTAGGTCGTGTTTTTTCTGTTTTTATCCCTTCTTTTCACCCATCTCTTCCTACACTCTTAATTAGTATATCAGGGACAGTCAAATGATGCATGGAGAAAAGTGGTAGAAGAGGCATCACCAGGTTTTTACCTTCTGCAACATTTTGTTTATAGTTGGAAATGAAAAATCAGAGAATATAGTGAAACCTCTCTTCCTACCTTGAGACTTCTGGAATTGTTTGTTAGAGTGATTTGGAAGTCCAAGTGGATTTTTTTCAGGAGAGGTAGCTATTTATTAGAGATGATTGAGATTTGACAGCAAAAGTATTTGCTTGTTTGTTTACAGCATTAATTCCAATGGTTTAACATGGTGGGAAAGCAAGAAATCGCTCAAGGGGAAAGAGTTGGAAGGTAATATTGCTTGCTGGCCAAGCTAAGGTTTGTGAAGAATCAAACGACTGCCCAGTTCTCTGCTCTGCATCAAAGTAAACTGTTGACATCCATTCATTTTATTTACAGTGCTGTTTTCTTGGCTGGAAGGAAATATCGTGTTGTATTATTGTTGTAGATATTTGCTTAGGCCTCGCCTGATTAGGAAGATTCTCTGGTAAGGTTGCCGAGTGCCCCAGAACCTAGGAAGTATGGAACAGCTGAACCTCAGGAAGACTAGACACCTTGATAGAGCAGGCCATTACAAAAACTACAGTTGGAAGGCCTTTCTGAATTTTAGGCAATTTTAAAAGCTTCTGCAGTTGTGGGTCTTCACTCCAGTGCTCTGTTACTTGTAGGACTATGCAAATTTTTGAAGGTCTGTTTTATTCTAGTCTCTTTTTTTTTATTGGCTTATTTTTTAGTACCTTGAGACTTCTCACATTTTCTTTTCTTCTTTTTGTCCCTAAAAAGCCCCTATTATTGACTTTATTAGAAGCCATAAATAAAATTTATCATGTTTGGATAGCTATACATTCATTAAAAGCTTTATTGATATGTAATTTACATACCACACAGTTTATTCATTTTAAGTGTACAATGCACTGAGTGTTAGTATATTTACTAACCATCATCACCATAATCTAATTTTAGAATATTTTTATCAATCCCTGAAAAATAAACCTTGTACCACTTAGAAAAATTCCCCACCTCACCCTCTCCCTGCCCTTGGAAAACCTAATCTACTTTCCTTTTCTATGATTAGCTCTGCCTATTCTGAGCATTTTATTTAAATGGAATCATATAACATGTAGTCTTTTGTGTCTGACTTCTTTCTCTTGGCATAATGTTCTCGAGGTTCATCCATATTGTAGCATCTTTGAGTACTTTATTCCTTCTTATTGCTGAATAATACTCCATTGTCTGGATATACTATATCTTGTTTACCCAATTATCAGTTAATGAACATTTGACTTGCTTTGACACTATTATAAATGAAATTGTTTTCCTAATTTCATTTTGGTATGTTAATTGCTAGCATATAGAAATACAATTAATTCTTACATGTTGATCTTGTGTCCTGCAACCAACAACCAACATATAACATTCTCTTAGTTTCAGGTGTATGACATAATGATCACATATTTTATATACTGTAAAATGATCACCACAATAAGTCTAGCTAACATCTGTCTATATACATAGTTTCAAACTTCTTTTTCTTGTGATGAGGACTTTCAAGACCCACCATAGCTAAAAATACTGTATTGCATATCTAAAGTATTTTTAGTTTACCTGATGAGACCACTTACATGTTTCTGTATTATAAAAAGTGAAGGTACCAAAATACTTTTTCACGATTAGCTTTCATTGTATTTATTTGGGTGAATAAACTCATTTAATCTTCTAAGTAGATAAATATAGTCAAGATAACTTGTGGTTCCTTTGTCTCTGTACTCTCGCCAAGTAATTCTTTTTTAAATTGGTTATTTTGGTAAGAAATTATTGAGCATCTGTTTTATGAAAGCCTCTAATACATGCTATAATATTGTGGTAATAAGTGAGGAGGGTTTGCTTGGGAGCAGTCTCGAAGAAACAAGACATGCTTCCTGGGATTTTTAGTTCCCTAGAGAAGGAAGATTAGATACATGTATGTTGAAAAGAACAAAATGACATGAAATAGATTCAGTACTCTGACCAGAGATACAGAGACGAAAAAAACTCATGGCCTCTGCCCTAGCGATTCATATAGTAATAAATCAACACATAATTGGAGCTCAAAAATGTTACTGCATTTTTGTAGATACCTTAACAGGATGACATGCTGTGTTGTGCCTGGCTACTTTTTTACATTGAAAGGTGCTGAAGATAGTAGTACTATTAACCTAATTTCTAAAGAAAATACACATGACTCTGTAAGACTAAGGCCATATGGCTAAACTTACATGTCAGAAAAATTAGCAAAAAAAAAAAATTGTTTTTAACTGTACGTGTAGATACATTAAAAATTATTGACCGATCTTGTAGAGGTGAAACAGAAACTTTCCAAAATACATCTCCTCAACTTTGATGTAGTTTTAATTCCTCCACTAATTTATGCCTTCTTTGGCAATCACTTAACTTTTTTGTCTTATCGGTATCACTGGCCTAACTGTAAGTGAAGTGGAAGGAGACACAAAAAAGTACTCTGCATGCTTGATGCAAATACTTTATTTTCTATTTGTTTTCTTATATGCAGATTTGAAAACCATAATATTTATAAATCTTACTTTGCAAAAAGAAATTAAATAGTACATAGTTCCTGGGATAAAGCCAAAGGCCAAATAGAAAGGCTATTTTATTTTATTTTATTTTATAGGAAAGTGCATCTTCTCATTAAACTGTGAGTTTCTTTAGGAGAGAGGCTCTATCTTTTAACTCATTTGCCTAAATTTCTAGAATACTATCTTCAAAGCATGTCTTGTAAGAAGAATGAACTCCTCAGAAAGCTGCCCAGGTAGTCTTTCCTGCAGTCAAGACCACAACTCCCAGAATTCCACGCTCCCCTCGTGTTCACGGATTAAAAGCGAGAAAGTCCCAGCACCCTTGGCGCGCGATCCAGACTACAATTCCCACTATACCTAGGGGCTCCGGAAACCTTGTCAAATACCACTTGTTGCCATAGCATCCGGGTCCCGGACAACCAATCCGGGCGCCCCTAAGGAGTAGAGGCGGGCTGTTCGTATCTCTCACCAACCCCAGGCATTTTCTTGTGGAGCGTGACCGGAGGAGGTGGGAGCTCCGGACCGAAGCCTTCTCCTTGCTTCTTGGGGTCGTGGCCTTGCACCCGCTGTGCGAGGAAAGCGTGCGGGCACGTCCACGCGCGTCTATGCGCGTGGGGCCTGAAGTGCTCGTGGGTTCAAGCTAGGTCTCTGCGGGGACAGAAGAAGCCATGGGCGGGACCTCCAGCACCCGCCGGGTCACCTTCGAGGCGGACGAGAATGAGAACATCACCGTGGTGAAGGGCATCCGGGTGAGTGACAGTGGGCGGGCGGAGGGCCAGCGCTCGGACCCCAAACTTATGACCTTCCTGGGACCTGCTCAGCCTGATTTTCCCCATCCTGGCCCCCAGTGTTTTCCGGCCCGAAGCTGAGTTTTCTGCAAAGAAGCTTGAAGTTTCAAGACTTCGGACGTTCATTCAGAGATATTTCCTGCTTGAGTGCCAAGTGTTGAGCACTGCTGGGCGCGTGGGGGTTGTCAGGTTGATTTAGACCCTCCAAAGGCTTACGGTCTGGTCTCGACTGTATTGCTCACTAGTTATGGGACCTTATTTGAAACCCCTGCCTCATTGTGCCCATATGTGAAATGGGGCCTGTCTTAAACCTCCTAGGTTCAGGACTCAAAACGCTGCTTTTGCACTGCCCACATCACCTCTCGGGGTGAATTGGCATTTTAGGGAACACTTTATCAGCATTCTGTCATTTAGTACTCTTCTCATACCACGCATTCCTCCAATACACACAGCCTGACTTATTGACTTTTGAGGCCTGCCTTAGGTGACTGCTTGCTTCTCCCTGTTCACTTTCACTTGATATCTAGTCTTCCCAGGCACCTCCTTTGTGGCCTGCTGTGCCTAAGTTTTAGACTAGGCGGGTTGCTTCAGGACTAATGTCTGCCAGCCTGCGAGGGCCTCAAATAGGGTTGCATTTTTCCAGACCACTGGAAGTAATGTAGTCAGTTCCAACCAAGACATTGTAGAGAATTTTTAAATGCCACCTGCATGTGCTTGATACATAAACTGAAACTTGATTTTTCTCTAGGCTGTCAGTATCCCAGCACTGACTTCATTAACACCCTCTGCAGCACCTGAATTTGGAACCTCACATTTTTGGAAGTATGCCTGAATCTAGTAAATAATGCATTTTGACTTTAGAAGGTTTATAATTTATATTTTCTTTCTCTGTTATACAACCAGCATAAGTAAATTATATATGTAAATAATTTTTAGCATTTGTTACTAGGAAATAAAACTTCTTAAATATTTAAGTGTTTTAAAACTTTTTACTCTGAAACTGTTACCTTGAGAAGAATTTATTAAAGTTTTCTTTGTAGAAACTCAGACTGTTGAACTTCATTTTTGGTCTGTGACCAGCATTTCTTTATATTATATTAATTAGTGGTTGTACCACAGGATGTAATAAAATGTCTGAGGCTGCATTTTTTGCGTTGTTGTGGTTTAGTTGATACTCTTTGGAGTAAAATAAAAGTGACCATAAACGCTTGAGTTTTTTGCAGAGATTTTTTAATCTTGCCGTTAGGCTTTGCATGTTTCAAACCAGAGGGTGAAAAAGAAAAATAAGAAAGCAAAGTAAGATTTGGGCAAGAAATGATTGCCTAGAGAAATGTATAAATCCATGTTCTCATACTCTAATACAGAAACAGTGATGACAGCAAACAGAATTAAAAGACACTTTAGCCACAGCACAGAGATTCATATGAAATATTAGATAAGGTTAAATAGGATACTAGGTTAGATATTAGATTAAAATGGAAAGATTTGTTATAAAACCATTTTTTAAAAACTTTTTTTTTTTAAACCAAAGAAGGTATGTCCTTTGGCCACTCAACATAATGGAAATATTCTTTATTTTATTTTATTTTTTCTCATAGTGTACATGTAATTGGTATTGTTAAAATTCCAGCACACAGCACGCTCATTTTGACCTCTGTACTTTGCTTTTCCTCAGTATGTACCCTTCACCTGGAATGTCCTTGTAGTGTTCTCTGTTGCTTCACTTTTTTTTTTTTTTAAGGGTGATTTGCAATTTCTCTGGGCTTTGGTTTTCTCATCTGCAAAATAATGGCACTTGAGTATATCACTAAGAATTCTAATATTTTCCAGTTCTGAAATTCTGTGAGTATAGTGGCATTGAAAGTTTCTTGTAATCTAACTCAGCCCATTGCAGTTTCCTCTAAAAATGGCATGCTGTTGAATTATTGAGTACTTAACGGGTCATTGTGACTTCTTTGAGGTCATGAACATCAACTTGGAGTTAAATAGACCTCAGTTTAAGATTGGTTCGTTTACCGGCCTGAAGCCGTGGACAGATCACTTCTCTGATCATATTTCCTTATCCTTAAAGGGGAATGCCATCACTTCTCTTGGCTGTGGTGAGAAAATGAGGTAGGGTATTTAAAGCACATGGCACAATGTAGATTTTTTTTTTTTTAATATTTATGCCTACAGCACCTGGTCTTCCTAGGTGGTCTCCCATGTAAGTACTAAACAGGCCCGACCCTGCTTAGCTTTCGAGATCAGGCATCGGGGTCGTTCAGGGTGGCATGGCCGTAGACCATGAACCGTGACTCCACTGGGGCACGAACCCAGGACCTTCTGCGTGTAAAGCAGACGTGCTAACCGCTATATTATGGAATCACATCCACAATGTAGACTTTGAATAAAAGGCAGCTGTTATTTTAGGGTTCCTTCTATATCTAATATTCTAAGATTCTTTAGAAGTGCCGTGTAGTGTAGTGGAAAGGGCATGTGCTTCCGAACCTAGCAGACCTGGGTTTGGTCCTGGCTCTGCTCTCACTGGTGGCCCTGGATAAGTTCACTTTTGATTTTGTTTCCCTGTTCAGTATATCTGGATAATGCATCTACTTGTGATAATTATGTATCCAGCACTACTTGAGAGAATTCAACATAATGTATGTGAGCATCTAGCACAGTGTCTAGTGCATTGAGAGCATTTGTATTTATGTGAGTAATAGCTGTTGTTAGAGCTGTTCAAGGGAATGGATAAGTAAACAACATGAGTGCAAAACAATAGATGAAAATAAGAGCATTTTGTGCTCCCACAGGCATACCTACAGGGGCGTGGACTGGGAAATGGGAGTCCTGAGTTCCGCAACTGATTGCTGGTGAGATTTTTGTCTAGGTGTTTTTTTAGATGGTTTTCACCTCGTCTTTATATTTTACTTAGCTTGAAACCATCATCTTGTTCCTTTTGAGGCATGGGGAAGGATAAGCAACACTCTCAGTATCATAAGTGAGCCCACTGTTTTCAGCTCAGTTGATTAAAATGTGGTGCCGATGAGGCCCAGACTTCAATGTTGAAATGCAGGTAGGTGATTCAGCCCTACTAAAGAAAACTTTCCAAATGTCCCAGTGATGACATAACAATTATGTCATCACTCGTAAGAAATGAGAGTGTACCAACAGTCGAACAGAACCACTGCTGGAAAACCAATTCTGTGTTTCCCTGATAACGATAGTAATTTTATCTTCATTTATCTTAATATACAAAGAGTAACATTTAGTAAGCAACATAAGCCTCTCAGGAACTAGGCTGTGTTTATTAATCACGTTTTCCCAGATTTTTCTTGCTGAGGTCCTCAATAGCTAGCAATTAAAGGATGTACTTAAAATTAAAGTTTACAGTTTGTTTTCACCTACTAGGTGTTATTTTCACGGTATTTATAGGGTCTTATTCTTTTACCCTTAGCAATTGATAGCTTTTACCCCACTTCCATCAAATAACCTGTATTCTTACACTTATTGCCAACTTTGACTCTGAAACAACTCATGGGTTGGATAAAAGGCCACTCTCTTGTCTTGCCGTCTTCTCCAAGTCTAAAATAAATTTCTTGTGATAGAAAGACCAACCATTTTCATTATTCATATTACATGTGCTTAATAGGATTTTTCTGAGCACCTGCTGTGCCTGCGTGGAAAGTATGCCTTCCACAAGTTTATCTGAAACATCAAAGCTGTGAGTGAACTCTTTTAGAGCAAATGTCAATTTCAATGAGTATCATTTTCAAAGTAATATTTATCATGCTTTCCAGGCATAAGCTAATCTTTGCACTGGCCTTGAAGTTGCAAGCTGAAATTCACAGAAGACATTTGTAGTACTATGGATGCTTATACGAAACACAGCTAGTACCTTGGGAAGCATTGGCAGTCGAGAGCTCCTAAATGGAGAGATTATGTAGTGTGGGATGTTGAGGATAAATCTAGTCAGTCACGAGGAGTTATGAGGAATATTGTCCAGGTAATTCAGTCAACTAGTAGGTGATTGGTCCCTTTCCACTTCAGATTTTAGGAATCCTTGGTTATAGTATCATGTTAAGCTTTCTGAATTTTATACAGACAGAAGTTCATGTTTTTTGCTAGTAACAAAGGCAAAGAAATGCAACTGACAAACTTCAAACATGAGTTAAACATTACATTATATAATGTAATTTATATGGCATTTCCCCTTTCCCATGCATAAGTATGTGGGAGTAATATCTTCCAAATAATATTGGCAATTTTTGGAGCCTATGTCTGTAAATGGTATTTGAAAAGAAAACCAGCACTCACACAGAAAATGACCTACCCTGCATGGAAGGAAGACCCAGTGAGAACAATGGGTCAGAGCCCTTTAATCAATTTGATAAGACACATCTGGAAGTGGATGAGAAAAACTTATGGAGGTGAGGGTCCCAATTGTTTCTGTCTCATGTGGTTCTAACTTTATCTTCACGAAAAACGTGAAGTGAGTTCTCTTTTTGCTCTGTTCTTTGGAAATAGAATACTTTACTTTTGTTCATTTCACCCAGTTTCCTGTTTCACAGAACATACTGGATTCTGGGTCAGTGGGTCATGTGTTTATGCGAATTTTAGATCAGACCAACCAAGGAGATTGGGAAGAGATGAGTGGGGAGATCATGGATGACACGCATTTTCCCCCTCTTCTCTGGAGCGCCTGTTGGTGTGGTGAGCAGTACAAACAAAAATTGGCAAACCCCATTTCCTGAGATTTCTCTGGAGGAGCCATAGGGAATAAGGTGGATAAAAATAAAAAATCAGCGGGCTGAATTCTGCTCTGTTAGCAGGCCTGCTTCTCTTGGTTCTCCCTTATATTAGAACCAGGTGGTTCTTAAGTTCTATTCATTGATGGCAGGAAATCGGTAAGGCATGGACCCTGCTCAGAACAATATACTAAGCAGATAGTTTTGCATGTAGTTGAGGAATTAATCCATAGACTCCTGAATCCATGAACATCGGGGTATAATTCTAGCATTAATGTGCATGTGGGTATATTGCACTTGGTATTTGCCTTGAAGGAGATTCTAGAGATGTTTGGAAACCAGCTGTAGTAGCTCTAGATCTTTAGATAGGAAAAAAATAAACTATAAGAAGTCCCCTGTTTACAGAAAGATGTTTCTTAAAGAAGTTGCTTCTTACATAGAAGCTGCTTATCTAGCTCTCGCGGTAGCTTATGTTGTACTTTTGACCCCTTTGGGGGGTCATTTTGTGTCACAAAGAGGAGTTCTACAGGTACAGATTGTGTATATAACCCTGGCCAGCATCTCTAAATCTTGTCGGCTGCTTTACAAGTGAGTACCACAGTTCACAGAGGAGATCAGGTGAGTCTGAACTTATTACTGCCGCTAGCTGGAAGGTCAGCTCAGCAGGTATTAACTTGAGATACGAAGGATAGCGTGGCTTTTGCCTTGTATCAGCATAGCTGCGAATGGACTGGGGAGAGTAAATCGTGCTTAGAGTAAGCAGAGTCACAGTGGTAGGCTGCCAGGGGCACTCCCGTGGAAGGGCCTGAGAAAAAAAAAAAAGAGGTGGGCTCTAATAAGGCAGCCTTACAATATATTTATCAACTCAAAAAAAATTGTGCTCCTCAGAGGGTGTGCTTATAAATTTACTGAAATAATAACCACAGACCACATCGTGAAATGTTTTGAATTGATGTTAGAATTTGACATTCAGTAGCAAGTTTTGAGGCATCAGATAAGCCACAAAAATCAATATAAAACAAGAAACAGTTAGTGATTAAGTTGAAAGAGACCTTGCACTTTTACTACCCGCAGAACACAGATAGGAATAAATGAGCAATGTACATTCTCCTATCAGGACTTACGCAGCTGTTCCTGGTGATGGCTGTAGGGCTGGCCTTCACGCAGCATGTACAGAAGATCAGTACAAACTCGGGCTGAGCTGACGAGAGTGAGCCAAGACGAACGATCAGTCGAAGTCCCAGTGGTGGAGCCGTGTTAGTAATAGCTCTGCCAAATATTTGTATAGCACGTAATAGTTTGCAGCGCACCTATAATCCTTCCTATAACTCCAGGGGTAGGTATTACTTTCTGTTTTCAGATGAGGAAAGTGAGGTCCTTGAGGTGACTTCCCTAAGATTAAAAAAGCTAGTAGGTGGCCAGTGCTTTTTCCTCTAAGGAGTAAAAGTAACTTACTCTTGAGACTGATTTAGGGATTGGAAGGGCTTTTTGTAGTGTCCATTTTGAAAGTAGTAATAGATAAATGACAAGGCATGAATTTTGGGGAGAAGTAGATGAGGTGGTATTTAGAGGTAAGTGGATTGTATCCAGTACAGGTGAAGGATTATTAGCAAACACATTCACTTCTGATTAGGTTAAAAATTGTGTGTGTGTGTGTGTGTGTGTGTGTGTGTGTGTAACAGTGTAGTTGTAGTACTGTGACTTTGGCCTGAAATATAGAAATATAAATTAAAATATAACATTTGTCAAATTAGCTTTATGTTAATTAGCTTTAAACAAAAATTAGATATGTAACATTTTGTGTAGTATATAATATATAGTATATATGATATATAATATAAAATTTAGCTATATTACTGTGGTATATAAATATGTAATATATAGTGAATGCGCTTTTTCTATATATATAGCCATTATAATATCTTTAAGAGTCTAAAACCTAATAAGGCTCATTTTATCTCAAGAGGAAGTGATGACATTTTTATTTTCTGAAGCGGGATTGAAGGAGTGTATTGCTTGGTATAGAGAAAGCACAGGGCTAGAGGTCGGGGGTTACTGCGGGTGGTCCTGGTGTTACCAGTAACGACAATTACTTAGGATCTCTTTTTCTCACCTGTAAATGGAGAGGATTGGTGTCAGTCTTAAAGGGTTTTTCCTGAGCTGTATCTCATCTTCGTAGATCAGTTTCAGCAACAGTGTCAGTGGCTGTCCATTGTCGAAGAAGGTGCGCCTGGCCCTGGCATTTTCAGGGAGTCTCTCGGCACTCTCCTTTTTAACCTCCACTTCTCTTCCATGAAAGGAGTCATGGTTTTTTTTTCCCCTCAAATCACATCTATTAAGCTGCGGTTTTTCCCTTTACTGTCTCTCCTCCTTCCATTCTAGTTTGGGTCCTGAGATACATAGGTAACTGTTCATCCTGAGATGTGCCAACTGTTTTGTTCATTGATGTATCCCAAGGGCCTAGTAAATATTTTTTTTTTGAATGAATGACTCATGAATATATAGGAACTCACAATTTTATGGAAAGACGGAAAGGCAACTACTTGTTCTGCCATTGGAGTGCCGTATTGGAGATTCATGCGAGGCGCAGTGGGGCACAAGGAAGGTATCTTTGGGCGGGCAGAGTTGGGATGAAATGGGGAGCTGGTTTGGTGAGAGAAGGCTTTAGGGCATTTGAACTGGATTTTGGAAGGCGATCCCCTCCCGGTGGGCCAGGGAGAAGGCAATGCAGGCACAGGCAGAGGCATAGGGATGGCAGCAAACAAGTAGCCAGTATGGCTCAAGAGCAGGGTATGAAATATTAAGGAAAAAGCTATGGAAGTTGAGGTTGGTGAGTTAGGCCACAACCAGATGATGAGGAAGTCTTGAATGCCGCCAGGCAAAGGAATTTGGACCTTCATTCCCGGCAGAAGGTAACTATCGAAGGATTTGAAGCGGGGAAATATGTAATCAGATTTGCATTTTAGAAGGATTATTGGTGGTGCCATGAATTTGGAGAGGGGAAGTGAGTTGGGAAAAGAGATGATGAATTCAATAAATATTTAGGGGTTGAAGAAGTCATGGCTAAGAGAACGAGGGAGAGAGGAATCGAGGACTGTCCTACGTTTCGATTTAGGAAACTGGATGGAAATGCTATCCTTAATGAGATAAGGCAGGCACGAGGAAGAAGAGGTTTTTAGGAAACATGAATTCCATTTGGGACATGTTTGGTTTGAGGAGCTTGTGGTTTGAAGGGGAGGTGTCCATTAGGTAGTTTAATGTACAGGTTTGCCTTTTGAGATACAGTTCTTGGGCTAGAGTTAATGGATTTAGAATTCATTATCAACTGCAGTTAAAAATCAAGGGAGTGGATGGGAGTACAAACAAGAGCATTAGAGTGAGAAGAAAGTAAAGGCAAACAGAATGGGGGACCCTCTTGCGTTTAAGGGTAGGCAGGGGAGGGGATGCCTGCAAAGGAGAGGACACGTGGCCGAGTCCCAGGATAACCGGGATGGTGGGATTTCAGGAAGCCCAGGGAGGGGTTTCTAGAAGAGGAGAGTGACCACAAGTGTTAGGTGCTAAGGGGAATCCACATAAATTAGGTTCTTTATAAACATAAATATAAAAGATACTTATTTATATAAATGTAAATAAGAGTTTATTTACATGGTCACTGGTGACTTTTACCAGAACATTTTCGGTGCCGTATTGGGTTACAAGCCAGATATTGGTAAGTTAAGAGGAAATTGGGAGATGATCCTTGAGGATTCAGGAGGTGGGTCACACAGTTACTCTACCCTGAAACCTGGATGTCCTTCTTGATGACTTCTGCTTCACTCCCACATCTGGTCAGACACTGAGTCTGGCATGAAAGGGGGTGCCTGAGTACGACCTTGAGACTTAGACTTTCTGGGTTTGAATCCTGGCTTCATTACTGATAAACTGTGAAACCCAAGGCGAGGTATTCAATCTGGCTGTGCTTCGGGTTCCTCTCCTAGGCATGGGGATAATAAAAGTATCTACAGATTCTTACAGGTTTGAATGAGTAAAGTGTTTAGTGTATAGTGTAGTGCCTGGCATATAAAAAGCTCTCAGTGATTGGTAGCTGTGTTGAATCCTAAGTATCTTTTGGATGTATTCTCCCTGGATTTCTGTAATATATTTTTTAGGACAGGTTTATTGTGGTACAATTTACATACATAAAATTCATCTGTTTTCTGTATACAACACTTCCTAATAAATTTACTAAGTTGTGCAGCCATCACCACACTCCAGTTTGAGAGCATTTTCATCACCCGGGTAAGCTCTCTCGTGCCCACTTACAGTTAATCCCCACTCCCGCCCAGGCCCTAGGTAAGCACTTACCTACTTCCTGTCTAGATAGAGTTGCCTTTTCTGGGCAGTTCATATAAATGGGATTATATAATATGAGGCCTTTTTCGTCTGGCTACCTTCACTTTAATTGTTTTTTTAGGTTTATATATGTCGTACCATATATCAGAACTTCATTTCTTTCTATTGCTGAATTGTATTCCATGGGATGGGTACATGATGTTTGTTTATCCTTTCACCAGTAGATGGACATCAGTTTGTTTCCACTCTTGCTATTATGAATAATGCTGCTGTGAACATCCTTGTGCACATCATCGTGTGGACATATGCTTAATGGCTTCTTAAGTGGTCCTTTAGCGTCCTTCGGGGTCGTCCTGCTTCTGTGCTTGTCCGTACCCCTTCAGTCTGTTCCATCTACTGTAGCTAGAGTGACTTTTTTTTTTTTTTTTTTTTTTAAAAGTTGGATTGTGTTATTACCATGCTTAAGATCAATCGGTAGTACCCAGGATCAAGTTCAAACTCCTTAATTTGGAAGGGCTTACTAAGAGTACTCAAAATCTAAAGTCTTATTTCTCTCCCCACCTTCTCTTTTACTAAGCCTCCTCTCCAGCTCCCTACTTCAGCCATTCTTTTACTCTTTCATTTCGTTTCTTTCATTTATTTAACCCTTCATTCAACTAACTAGGCTTATTGAGGCTCTGGGGATATAATCATAGACAGGACAGCAGCATCCTTGCTTTCATGGAGCTTTCTAGTGCGAAAGGGAGACAGTAAACAAGAAAGCATCAGGTAGTGGTAAGTGCTATAAAGAAAATAAAACAGGTTGATATGACAGAATCGTGGGACTGATAACTCTTAATCTCCAGACCTAAGTATTTCCTCAGAGCCTCTGCCCTATTGCCAACTGCTTGCTTGTTATCTCCTCTTGATATCTCTATAATGGTGGCAAGGCCTGTTTCTCATATCTTCCTTCATGCGTTTCCTTTTTGGAGTACTCTTGTCCTACTCTTCCTAACTTCTGTCCATCTCCCAGCCCCGTGCCCAGCTCCACTCCCGAAGCCAAGCTAGATGCCCTGCCCGTTATGCTTTCTGTGTACTTCGTCGCAGGCTGCTGACGTGAGCAGCGCCCTTTGCATTATATTTAGTGCCTGATGAGTGTCAATTTCTTCTACTCCACCGTAAGCAATGTGACGATTGTTGAATACCTGAAATCTAGCCTAGTTCCTGGCACATAGTTGGTACATAATAAAATCTGTCGAAGGGCTGATTGTGGTTAGTCTTGAGGGAGGGTGGGATACCACTTCCTTTGAAACTGGAAGGAAGGAAGGAGCTAAGTCCTGTTGCATGCATGAATTAATTTGTAGAATTAGCGGAGGAAAGTCAAAGGAGTTCTGATGGCTTACATTTTCTCAGAGATTACAATTTAGTGCACAGTATAAAGTGAGAAGAAGAGTTATGTATAATGAGCAATTAGAGCATTAGAAGAAATAAAGAAGTAATGCTGAGAAGTGCATCTTGAAATCTTAAAAGATGTTCTTACTCGTTTTTAGTGTTTTAGCTATTGGATTTAGCCTAATTTCTTTAGGCCTTTTGTTATACATGTTGATACGGATGATTAAATTACTTGGATGCTATTGCACTGTTTTCTTGTTCTTTATAATTGATTATATTTTGATGTTGCTTTTTCAGCTTTCAGAAAATGTGATTGATCGTATGAAGGAAACCTCTCCATCTGGCTCAAAGTCTCAGCGGTATTCTGGTGCTTATGGTGCCTCAGGTATTTCAGAATTTTAATTTTAGATTTTTTAGTGAAAACATTAAGTGGTAAAAATTCTCTTGATAGTCAGGTTCCTCTGCACGTCTATCTTTTGTTATTAGGATGTTCGACTTTTTATAGGGAATATTAGAAATTAGGATCAGGGTTTCTTTTAAAACATTTTGCACTAAAATTAGAATTAATGTATTTTCAAACAGTCTTTGGAAATTTTTTTCTCATCCAGCTCCTGAATCCTCTGTTAGGTTTTAGAAAGTTACTTCATGTCTTTTTTGTGTAAAGTAGATTACTTATAGGGATATTAGAAATTGAGGAGTAAATATTTATAAAAAAAAAAAAACATTGCACTCATAAAATATTGATTTACTGGTTCTAAATTGTGAACGATCTGCAATGATTTTATTTTCTGTTTCTTTTAAAATTATAAACAGTTTATTCCTTTACGGTTTTCATTATCGATGAAAATATAGTTAAATGAAATCTATAGAGAATTATTAAGCCTCATTTTATCTGTGGATTCTGCAGGATAAGAGACTATTTCTCATTCTTTTCTTCTCTCCTACCTAATTCATTTATTCATCCAGATAATATTTACTGAGCACTGGCTACGTGCCTGGCACTGTTCTTGTCATTGCCCAGTTTGATGAATGAACATGCTGTCTATTGGCGAAATAACAATAAGAAAATAGTCAGTATGATTAACCTTGGGCTACATGAGAATTTTCTGTGCTTATTAGAATGGGATATTGTGTGGTAAATCTGGCTACAGACTAAAATACACTGAGAAAGATGAGATGCTGCCCAGATGCCATTCCTATCTGCAGTTGTGATCTTCTTACTAAACATTAACTCAGTGGCTACGGATTGAGCTTGATTGAGCTTTTCGTATGTTTAGAGCAGAAGGTACCCAGTAAATAAGAAATAGTTCTTGTCCTTTTGCAATTTCTTGCTTAGTAGGAGCCACAAGAAGTATCCATAGTTCATTAACGTTAGAAAGTGGCCACTCCCTCCCTGCTGGAAAGCCTTTCTCTGGCTTTTGGGCAGTACTCTTGGTTTTTCTCCTGTCATACTTGCATCCTCAGAATCCTCTTTGTTGATTTCTGCTGAGTAATCCCATCTAATTGTATACCTTTTGAATCATTATGTAGATGCTTGTGACTCCCAAAATTATGTCTCCAGGCCTCATCTCTTCCTCAAACTCGACTTAGACAGCTGCCTATATGAAAATCTTCGAATGATTTTTCACATCTTTTTCTTCTCCAGAGTTGCTTCTGCTCTCCATCTTGCCCAGTAAAAGGCACAGGTAGTCAAACCCCAAACCTGGGATTTGTTCGTGTTCCTTTTCCCTTATTCCTTACATTAGGCCATTAGCCATTCTTGTCAAGTCCATCTCTAAAACATGTCCGTATGTGTTCTTCCACGTCTTTCTTCACTGCTGCAGTGCCAATCCAGAGAACCAGCATCTTTTTACCTTGTCTTCTGCACAAGCCTCTTAACTGGCTCCCTACTTCCACTCCCTACTCCCTTACGCTTTGCTATGCACATGAAAGCCTCAGCAATTTTTTAAAAAAGAAAAGTTTATGTCATATCCCAGTGGCGGATTTCTATGGTACATAGAATATAACTTGAACTACTTTCCTTAGACTCCAAGGTAGACCATGACCCATCCTTTCTGCTTTTCCAATGTCATCTTTTAATATATAGATATTTTTACAATTGGAATTTGATCTAAATATGATTTGTTTTAGATAGTTTTTTCTTACTCTATTAAGGAGATAGGATGATGATGATGAAGAAGATGATGAAATAATAATGATATAGTGATAAATAATGCTTAAATAGTGTTTATTATATGCCACATACTCTGCTGAATCCTATATATGTCTTGCTTAGTCCTTATTACCTTACGAGGCAGGTATTGTTATTACCCCATTTTACCTAGAAGGAAACCGAGACTTGAGGTGATTAGTTAGCTTGCCCAGTCACACAGCTGGTAAGTAACGGAGGTCATAGTTGAATTCAAGTGACTCCAGAGAAAATGCTGTTAACCACTCTGTTTTATTATAATTTGAAAGACACCTTATTTCGTTCGTAGAAAGGATGTGATGGAAACTAGGTGGAGGGAAAGCGCCGCCTGTCAGAGATGCTCTGCTTGAGTTCAGGAAAGAACATTATATCTAAAAGTGACCGTTGGTTCTTCTAGCTTTTTCCCATGCTGGCTCTTGGTTAAGAGTGAGTCGAAGGAGAGAAAGCGTTTTCCCTCTTGGGTTGTCTTCTTCAACCCTCTGAGAGATGGGTGTGGGTAGATAGGGTTTCTATAAATAGTGCTCACTCTATGGCCCGCAGAGCTTGACACTAGCATTGTGATGAGCTCTGGCCACACTGAGGATCCCGTGATGAGGCTGGGCACTGAGCACTCTTTGCATGCCACCTGGTGCTTTGGTGGTCACAATAGAGCTACGCTCTCTAACTGATAGCCATTAGTCATACATATGTGGCCTTAAGATTTAAATTAAAATGAAATAAAATGAAAGTCTCAGCTCCTCAGTTGCACTAGTCACATTCAGTGCTCAGTAACCACATGTGGCTAGCGGCTGCCATATTGGATAGTGCAGACGTAGGGCATTTTTATTGTCGTTTGTACAGCTCTAATCTAGACTGTATCAGCGCGTGGCATCGTGCACTTCATCGGATGATTTTAATGATATAGCGACTGAGGTTAGGGAGCTAGATGGCCCTGTGTGTTTGTGAATCTCGTTTCCTGCCTTTTCCACATCCCTGCTCCCCCAGGATTGTGGGTAAATGGAGACATCAGGGAGCGTTTCCCTGAGCTATACTGTCTTCACCTCAGTCTGTGGCACCGCTTCCTAACCTGTGTGTTACCAGTGTACTAGAGGTATCAGTTCCTTAGACTCAGAGTAGCTGGGGCACATCTGTACACACTGTGAGGAGCCGTAGAGATTCAATCTGCACCTTAATGTGAGAAAGGCTCCATGAGGCTAATAGTATAGGTTCTTGGAATATAACATTTCCCTTAGCCATTCCAACCCAACCCAAGAAAAGAGCAAAGATCTGACATGCTGTTTTGAAATGTTCCTTTAGGTTAAGAAAGCAGTTAGACTGTGCAAATTAACAAAGATTTATTCTTCCTACAATTAAAAAAATATGTGTATGAAACTAGAAAGCCTTAAAGTTTATGTTCTTTTATGCATTTGTTTCATTTGGGGGTTTTGTTAGTACTCAATAATACATTTCTTAAGATTTATAATATAGATGTGTTATGAAATAATTTTTCAAGTCTATAAAAATATATTGATAAAAATGTCACCAGCCTTTTCTACATTTCTCAGTGTCAACTGAATTATATATTAAATGTGAGTTGAATTTTTAATATTTATTAAAATGCTTTATTCCTCACAGGACTCTAATTCATATGAACCCTAGGCTATTCATATGTGTGAATATAGGGCAGCGTATTTGATGGACTGAGAGTCCTAGGATTTTTGTATATAGAAAGTAAATTTTGTCATATGTATAGTTTTGAGAATATAATTTATTCTGTAAGAAAGTGAGTTCCTTTAAAGACTTTACTGAAACTATTTTCCCCAAACCTTGAACTAGATCAATGACTCGTTGCAATAAGTATTTGCATGTAAAGCTGTTAGGCAAAATAATATACTATGTGACATGCAGCAGATTGTAATGCCACTTTAATAAATGAATGTGCTCTAAAGAAATTAACTGTGTCCTTGCTGCCTCAAATTCTTTGCTGTGTAATGTGTTATCTCATTC
Source organism: Rousettus aegyptiacus (assembly GCF_014176215.1). Lineage (NCBI taxonomy): Eukaryota > Metazoa > Chordata > Mammalia > Chiroptera > Pteropodidae > Rousettus > Rousettus aegyptiacus. The sequence continues at coordinate 59,884,809 of NW_023416288.1, forward strand.
ATATTGGTTTGCTTTTTATACCAGGACATTTTTTAAAAAGGCTGACATAAGGGGATATCATTGCACATACCTATAAACCTACCTTTTCATTAACATCTTGCATCTTTTGATTTTAAAAATTAATGTTGAATATTGGTTTTTTTCCTTTCCACCCTGATCCTTTAGTTTTTCTGGCTTAACGTGAGGTCAGATGCCTCATGTTTAGCTCCACCTCATGCTGAGGAAACTCTGTCTGGGAATCAGTATGAATGACCAGGGAGGAGATATTAGGAGGCCACTAGCAAGTTTCTCTGTAAATTCCTTTGTGATTTGCCAGTTTGTGTTCAGTATATCACCGACATCACTAAGTATTTGGCATTCTTAACAAGTTGCAGGAAACCAATTTAAGGAGGAAATAGCACAGCTCAAACTAAATAGTCAATTTAGGGAAACAGATTCCTCTACATGTTCTATGTATTTTTTCCCCAGAATCTGGCCTTCCTAGTTATTTTTAAGCAGCGTTTTTAGGGCTCATTGAGACATAATACTGTAGGGGGAGTTCACAGTAAACAAGCTGTGCTTGTTCCTTTGACCTGAGTTACAAGAACTGAAGGGAGTTAGAATATCTCAGTCTCCAACTTTTAATATATAAAGCTTTGTGGATGCCACTGTCTCAGCTTTGCACTTTTCTTGTGTGCTGTAATAGATAATTTGCCTGAAAGTTCCTAAAAGGAAGAAATGTGTAAACTCTATTGATTTAAAGGTATGATTTAAATAAAATTCTCTAGTCAGTATAGTTCGTCCTTAGAAAGAAATCCATAAACAGTCTACAAGGAATGGATGGTTGAACTCATGCTGTTCTATCAGTTAACATCTTCGACATCAAGAAACTATTATTGTGGTCAAAGCATATTTAACATTATAGTGTGGTTAGTAAGTTTAGTCCCCTTCATCTGCTCATGACATTTTTGAGTGGGTGAATGAATATGTAAATGGGGAGAATATATGAGAGGCATAGCGAGCGCTTTAGGAATTTAGACAACGAAGGTCAAGGGAAGTGGCCTTGAGCCAGACCTTGAGGATAAGAGGGATGGGGCATGTTGCTGTCGAAGCTGTTCCTGTCAGAGTTAGTACGCAGAGCAGATTAATTCAGATAGAGGGTTTTTCTGTCAGTGTTGGGGTCTCATGGGTAGTGAAGTTAAAGGGTTATCCTGTAGGGCCTAGCAACCTACTGAGCTGCTCTATTTAATTTTAAGACGCAAGTTTAGAAAATTGCATTAGTTGCTACTTTTCACATAAACTCAGACATTAATAACATTTTTATGGCTGAAAATGCAGTGCTGATTTTCTCATTGATATTTTTATATTTAACAAACAAATCTAAATGGTAAGAATGTTTTCCACCATAGCACTAAATAAAACTATTTTCATTTTTATGAAAAAAATTAGCCATAAGCATTTTTACTTGTCCTCAATTGGACCTGTATAAAAAAAAAAAAAAAAAAAAAAAAAAGGAAAAAACAAGAAAAAGCAGCCCTCTGCTCGAGGCAGAGTAGTGGTACATCAGACCATTTCTCAGCAGGGAAGGCGAAGTGATGCAGGCGGGCTCGTGGAAGGGTATGGACAGTCCGAGTTGGAATTTGAGATAGGGAAGACGGCAGCGACATGGTCAAGACCGAAGAGGCAGAAGCAGAGGAGGATTTGGGCGGATTTGGTAACTAAGCCTACGAGGCTGGTTGGCGGCAGTCCGTGACTCGTTCTTCAGTCCTCCCTCCCCTGGCCTACGGCACTTTCCTTGTGCCACTTGATTCCTCACTCTTTGTGCTATATTTATTTTTGAGAAACCAGCACACATTTAAACTCACTTAATTTTGAAATTGAGGAGAGAGCATAGAAGACTTAAAAAAATGGGACAGCAAATCACCGACAACACAGTTTATCTTTCATGGTATTTTGGGCTGATGACGGGGGGAGGGGAGGGGGGCTTGGGGCGGGGGGTGGTCATGCAGAAAAGAAAAAGCCGCAGCGGTGGAGGAAACGAGTTGTGGGGGAGAGAAGCTCGGGAGGTTCCAAAGGGTTAGTGAGCCACACCTCTCAGTAGTTTTCTGTGACTTGGGACTTCTGCCCTTTGATTTCTTAGTTCACTGATTGGCCAGTGGCCTTAGATGCTCATCAGATCTTCAGAGGCCCCTGCGCCATGACTGCTCTAGTGGAATTTACTTTGTGTTAGTGCTTCCAAGTGGCATGAAATCAAGTGGGTGAGAAATTCCCTTCTCGTTCCTAAATTTCTAGAAAGAAGCTGTTGTCTTGTTAGGTGCATTGCATACTTAGATCAGAAATATAGGAATGCCATGTAGTCACAGTTCGCAAGGGCTGGAAAGAAGCAACTTCAGTGACCATGGGGGAAAAAAGAGAGAAGCTGTATTAACATACCCGTTTTTGGCCACAGTGCATTTTGGACACTAAAGTAAATTGTGGGATAGCAGATTGTATTTTCTCATAGAACTGTTATTATTGGTTATAACAATTAAGTCATGGATATATCATAAGCTATAAAGAGAAAACAACTGTAAATTTTGTAATTACATTTCAAGGTTTATAAAATAAAATATCACACCCCGGTTATATAAGTAGCTCTAACGATTATACAGTATAAAACATACATAAAAATACTCTTTTTGATTTAATTTTAATATGCCAGTTATAAATTACACACTTGATTAACAATATTTTTGCCTTTCTTGGAACTTGATAGAATTCGAGGACATCTGGATGGCCCAGATCTCTTAAAATAAATTGCCCAAGAGTTTTAAATGTACGTTGTTCCTACTGCAAGCAGAGGTTTTCAGAATCAATCCATTGACCCTTCCAGCTGTCAACCAAATAGTAGGTTATTGTTGTTGATGATGCTTTCCTTGTAAAAAAAAAAAAAAACATTAAAAAAAATAGGGTCTGACGTAGCATTTCATTTCTTTCCTTTACCCTTTTCTGTCTCCCGCAGTTTATTTAGAATTATTCCTACGATGCTCTCTGTATTAGGCCAAATCTGTTCTACCTGGGAATAATAAGTGCTTTTAGATCCCCCTTTTAAACCTGTTCTTCCCCCATGGCTACTTGACACTTTGTTGACAGCTGTCATGGTACTTGAACATTCCTTGAAAAGCCTTGGGAACCCATGGGATCATTATGGTAAGGTTCTTCAGACTTTTTCACAGGGTTACTGTGGCATGCTTAAGAGAATATTCTGGTTTTGCATGCCCTGGTTCCCCTGACTGCGTGGTTAAGTGAAATATAGGTTTTAATTGGCCAGCATCAAAAGATTGGAGTTTGAAATTATGGTATAGGGCAGTGATGATAACCATCTCCTTGCTTTAGGCATCAGGTGGTTAGAACATCTCACAGATTGCATGAGGAGGCCGGAGGTAGATAGCTGCTGAAAGCCAGGGTGTGGACTTTGTTGGCGGAGGAGCGGGAGGGACTTACTTTGTCTGAGAAAAGAATCCTGATCCTCGCTTCACGCCCCCTTGCTCTTTTCTGGCTTTATTTTATTTTTTGCTGGCCCGCCCCCATTGTGTTAACAGTCATGAGAGGGACACCCTCGGGCCTTGCTCCATATCTCATGAGTAGCAGTAAGGCTCTGCATTTTCATTTCTCTGTTTTTAAGTTTTATAATTACTCCCGCGCCTGGTGTCATTGCCCTAGACTGGCCACCAGCATCTGTCTCCTGCCTTGTTCTCACGGTCTCTAGCTTGGGGTCGCTGCCTGCAGTTTTGCATTCCCCATTTTATCCTCACTGTAGTCCTAATAATCTTACCAAAGCGTGAAACTGATCATGTCATTCTTTCACTTAAAGCTTGAGAGTCTCCAGACCCTTCGTCTTCGGGTGATGAAATTTCTTTTACATAGCCAGCGAGGTCCTACGCATTCTATCTCCTACTTCGGTCTCCTACATCATCTCCAAACCTGTTTCTCTCATGTTGGACTTGCTTATAGAGACTTTTTCTTCAGCACCGTCTTTTAAAAATTACAAGTGTGCGGAAGTAGTAGCCAGGGAGAGGGGCCCCGATTTGCAAACATCCATGTGGAGATTCATGTCCCACTCCTAGTTACTTAGTTTAGAAAAGAAGTCAAGTCTGCGTAGCCTCTCCAAGGCTGGGGGAGGGCTGAAGGACTTTAGGATTTTTCCATCTACGATCCTCCGCTCTCAAGCCCTCCTCACTTTCCTTCTCCGGTGTGTCAGAGTTAGTCTGCCGTGAGTCCTTTTGCCCTGGGATTTTAGGGTAGGAGGGTGGGGGTAGGTTGGGTTAGGTTAAGGTGTCTGGGCCTAGGGCTCTGACTTGGAATAACAGCCGCGTAGCTGGCCGCCTCCCCTAGGAGTGCCCCTTGCTGTCCTGCAAGTACGCCTCCTCCTCTCCATCTTGTCTCCCGGGGGCTGGCCGCGCCCCTGCTGGATCTCAAGATCCAACTCAGCCATACGCTTTTTCTTTCTGAAAGGGTGGTCTCTCTGCTCTCACTCACTTCCTCAAGTCCCTGGGGCCAGCTCTTCAAAGCCTGGGGGTTTTGGGGCCCGGAAGCTCAGGGACTTGGAGGTTTGGTTTGGCTTCCGTTTAGGGATTTGAAGGAAGACCCACTGCTCCTGTCCTCTGAACTCAGAGACCAGGGAGCTGGTTCCCAGTGTGTTTAGACCATACGTAAATAGCTAAGATTAACTAACAATGATTAAATAAAAAAACTTTTGAGAATTTGGCTTAGCTCCTCTGGGCGATTACCCAGTGTACCCTATTTTCACCTTATTGCCATGTGCTACAGTAATGATAATGCATACAACTATTTCAGATTGGTTTTGACAGTTGCACTCCGGTCTTCAGATAAAATTAGGCTTGCTGTTGACATAAGAGTCATGTCATGACTTTTAAAAATAAGGTAAAACATCAATTGCTATATGTCATTTTTGAGGATGGGCCCAAAGAATGATATGAAAATCAGTTACTGTAATTGGGATAGATGTGATTTAAATAAAAAAATATTAAAGCAGTATTTAAGATTGACATTTCCCCCAAAACATTTTTATTGTTTTACTAATGCCACCAGCTGGGTTATGGATTCTGAATATCATCTTTATAATTATTTAAACAAGTTACTTTAACAAATTGTTGTTATTCTAACAAAATACCCTCAACAGCCCTCAGTTTCTTTCCCTTCTCGAAACTCGTGCTTTTAGTAAGAAGAGCTGGCTTTAACCCTGCGTATGTGCACAGTTGTGGACCTGGTAAGGCTGATCAGTGGTTTTTTGTCTGCTAGGAAAAATGAGGTGGGCTGAAGCAGCATTTGTTTGTCTGCACTATAGACACCCATTGGGCACGGTGTTTTTCTTTAATTTTTCTAAATAACATGTTGACTTCTTTGGGAATCTCATGAGATTGAGCCTATAAATTGCTTTTGTGACATCTTTATAAAACTTACCGATAGCTTAATATTCTCTCTCAGAAACTTTTTAGAGTGCTTATGATAAGGTTATGGGATGTTATAATCCTCTTTTTATGATTTTTTTTTGACCTTTGACATAGTTTAGCTTTTTAAATAAAAAATCTTTAAGAAAAAACATGAACTGCATAATTAACAGTGTTCGTCAAGCCTGGTAAACAGGTTATATTTTGATTGAGAACTGCCCTCTTCTTTCCATCCAAGTAAAATTCTTTTACTTGAACTGCCCCAGCGTCCTCCCTGGTGCTCAGGGCTGCAGCACGAGGAGGCGTGGTTTGTGGCAGGCCAACCAGACCCAGGTTGAGCAGCAAAGGCCGACCGAAGTCACCGCCTCTGCTTTGCCAGCTGTGATGGACGCCGACCTTTCAGAAACACTGTTCCAGAGGAAATGAACCCCCATTTCTTCAAACAGGAAATGGAAAAGTTGCAGTCAAATTATCTATGAATAAAAGTGTGTGTGTGTGCACACGCGCGTGCGCACTTTTTTAGTGTTCAGAAAGCTTTTGTCGCTTAATAATTGTGTGATCTTGTGTAAGTTATCTCAGTTTTCTCCAGGATAAAATGGAGAGACCAACTAATTTCACATGGTTGTCATGGAGGCGAAATGCAACATAGCCAGCAATCAATAAATGTTCCTTCTTTTCTTTAACACAATGTCTGGGCCTGTAACTTCACGGCCACCTTTCCCACACTTCAGGTTGATTCTGCCAACTTTCCCGTCTGCCCTCTTTGCCTTTCACTTGGTTTTGGTCCCGGCTATGTGCCAGGCACTATACTAAGTGCTGGGGTTTCAGAGATGAACAGAGCAGAGCAATGGAGAATGAGCTATAATGGAGATACCCACGTAGTGTAGAGAATGGGTCGAGGACTGACTCTGCCTGGGGAGGTTAGGGTAGACTTTATGAGAGAGATGGTGATACTTGAGTTGAATATTGAAGGCTGAACAGGAAGGAGTTTACCGGTTAGACATAGTATTAAAAGTGGGGAATGATGAGAAGGGCATTCTTAGGAGAAGGAAGAAGTAGTGGATGCAGTGGTTAGAATCGTAAAGGGCTTAGTGATTTCTGGGCATTATAACTAGCTATGTGTATTCGGAATGCAGGTATTACATGGGAGATGAGAGGACAAGGAGCACGTATGGATGGGACATCAAAGCTAGGGAGTGTGGATTTGCTTCTGTAGAAAATGCCTCCATCCCTGTTTTTCTTGATTTTAAGTGTGTGTGTGTGTGTGTGTGTGTGTAATTAACTCAGAGATTACATTTTTAGAGCTGTTCTTGATTCTATTTACCTTGCTTTCCTCTAAACTCATGTGCAATTTTATCTGTAAGTTTTGCTTAGCTGTCACTTCTTTCTAAATTAAAAAAAAAAAGTTACTTATTTATAGCTACATTAGCATCTTTAGAGTATGCTCCTTGAGGACAAAACTCACACAATGGTCCCATTGTGACTCATATGGCATCTGCCTCACTTGGAGGAGGTGCTCCAGAAACACTTAACAATGGCATGAATAAATGCAAGGACCCATGAGCATCCTCAACTTCTTCAGAATCCTTTCGACTTCAGAAATGAAAGAAGCCAGTCACAAAAGACTACCTATGACGTGACCCCATTTTTGATGAAATGTGCTGCATAAGTTAAACTATTGAGACAGAAAGTAGATTAGTGGTGGCCTAGGGCTGGAGGTGGCGGGAGTGTAGGTGGCAAGGGCAGTGACTGCTGATGGTTGTACAAACCCGTTAAGTTTACTAAAAACCATCGAACTGTATGTTTTATACAGGTGAATGGTATATAAATTTTATCTCATTAAAGCTGTTAAAATACTTTTGAAATCGTCAATTTTTTGAAAAGTATCTTTAAATGCATATATATATATATATTTTTTTTCTGTTCCCGCAATATACACTTAGGCACTAGCAGTGTGTATTTATCATGCTGTTTTAAAATTTGGACCTGGAGCTCAGGTAAAGTAGAGCTTTGGGAATTCAGTACCCCTTTCAGAGATGCTAGGAAGTGTGACACAGGGAACTTCCGACGAGCTATGCAGAGTGACCTCATTCTCTGTCAAAGAGTGCCGCGGTCATTTATTTTAGTATCAGTAGAGTGGCATTGTTGGATATGTTTGAAAAGTGTATTTTTCATTTTCAAGTTTTTGAAGACTTTCCTTCAGAGAGAAATACATTGCATTGTTTCAATAGGAGAAATACAGCAATTGCAGAAATGGAAGGAATGGTGCTCTTTCTCTGTGACCTTCAGAATAAGAGCTGCAGATATAATTTGTCTTTTAGCCTGTTGATCTCGTATTTCTCATTAACGAGTCCTTTATTTTTAAAGTCTGTTTTGTACTAGAGTATGTATGGAGCCACACATATTAATAAAACATGTGCCCTTACATAAATTGTTTAATGTGGCTTTCTTTTTTCTCGTGCATTGTAGGAACGAGTAGTTTCTGTGTTGCTGGAACAGCAGGGGGCACCTGTTCTGGTGTCCTCGTTCATGCAGAATTTAGCCCTCTTGGAAAAGGAACAAAGATCACAGCTAAAAGGTAGTCATTGTGCAATCTGCCCACGGGACATCTCGAATGAAATCATCATTAAATAACTTAAGTAAAACAGTTATTTCCTAATGCCGTATTACCAGATGTAGTTGTTTAGGACATTTACTATTGTGTGCATTTTTCTTTTTTTGTACGATTGCCAACTATCTTAAAAAATAGGATGCTTCAGATGAATGTTTTGGGGAGACTGATAGGATCTACATGACCCTGATTTAACTTGAATAGTGGCAGCGGGTGGCTCTTTATCGTGGATCTGATTGTTGTTAGGGTTTCTTCAGAGACTGTAATAGCAAAAGCATTGTGTTTGATTTCATTCTTCCTGCTACTAAGGGCTGGGCCAGTAGGACCTTTCAAGTATGAATGGAAGGGCTTGCTAGGCCGGAGAGCGACAGAGGCCTCAGGATTTGATTGGAGATTTCCCCGGTGGTCCACATAGGCCCCGCGTCCCACTTGTGCATGACCCAAGAAGCTGCTCAGACGCTCATCAGCTGTGCTGAATCAATGTGCAGCACAGGGTGGCAGGAGCATAGATATGGAGGTCATGATGTGACTGAACGCGGATCTTCGGTTCTGCCCCTTAGTGTGCGTGTGATCTGGGGGAACAGAGAAGAGGGGGCTTTTCTGAACCTCTCATCTGCCCAAGAGTGACAGAGGCTATGTGCTAAAGTCACTGCTCTTTCTTGGGCAATCCCCATTATTGGACAAAGGGACTCAGAATGCATTTTCCCAAAGAAAGAATGGACACTGCGGAAAATAATGATCTCAGGATACTTCTTCAGGCTTCTAATGGGTTTTTGGGTTAACTCGGAAACTCAAATCCCATTTCTTTTTTTTGTGATGAATTTACGGTGAACTTTGGCACCACTAATGTGTGGGCGCCTCCCCAAAACTTGCAGTCAAACAACGTTGGCTTCTCTCTGCAGGGTTTCTTCATGCCTTGCGAGAGGGCTTGAAACACCTCACTTTGGATTCCAACATTTAGGTTTAGATGTTGTCTCTATGTAGTTCTGGTTGAAACAGACAGACAGAAACAAATATTGTATACACACATGTGTATGTATGTATTCATTACCTATGAAAATGATGTGTCAAGCACAGATGCATTAGTATGGACATTGCCACAGTTTAATTAATAGTCACCGAAGGTTCCTTGCAGTACAAGCTAATGTCAAAGGCACATTTTCTCCTGTTTGCTGTGGTGCCCAAGGCTGGTGTAATTGGACAATGAAGCGAAGGTGCTGTAATAACTTACGTTTATAATAGTTTGTAGAATTTTGCTTGTCTTTTGTGCATCCATTTTTCCAAGCACGATAGTGGTGGTTTTTTGTTTTTGTTTTTCTTTTCAAGAGTCTTAACTATTGCATTTCTCCCCGTTAAATTTTAAGTAGGATGGAGAATTTAGCACATGTACATGGAACTAATTTTGTGCTGTGTCAGGCCATTTTCCAGAGAGAGTCAGAGCCTGCGAAAGGTCTGTTGTTGCAGAGTTAGTGAGAGGCACGTGGTGCAGTGAGGGGAGCTCATGTTTTGGGATTCGTCAGTCCGGAGTCACCATGGGCCAATCACAGTGGTTTCCTCATCTATAAAATTGCTACTAATCATCTCGGGGGTAACCTAATGCCTAGAACATTATTTAATAAATAGACTATTTAAATGTAAATTGGACTATCCATTGGAAATGAGATCTGACTTCTTCTCAACCTTCCTACTAACTAGCCCTTTTACTTTGGGTAAGTTTCTTTATTTCTCTGGGCCTTAGTGTTCTTATGTGTCAAATGGTGCAGTGTACTCTTATCTCTAAGATTACTTCTATAGATTAACACAGATGGATAAAGAAGACCTTTTTCATTTATCTTGAAATATCAACACTGTTACCTGGGCAAGATATTTTTTGAATGAGTGATTGAGTTTGCACCTGTATATATTTACCACTTGAGTCATAGTTATTTAGTTATATGTAATCAAATAATACTTATGAACTTATTTTTTTATCTGTGAATATTTATAAATGGGAATTATGTCTTTTTTGAAGTTTGTTCCCAAGCAGCCTGATATATACCTTTATCTCTAAAAATTCATTTGTGCACGTGTGTGTGCATGAATATATCTAATGTGTAACATTTTAAAATTAGATAAAAATACATAAAAATGATCAAGGTACAAGAATATGCATTTTCGAACATCTCTTGCTTTAAAATTATGTTTCATTGTTTGGATATGATTCTCAGAATAACTTGTCCGACAACACAAAAAATACTATTGGCAGCTTCTAGGTTTAAAAAAGACCACTCTCGAGAATTAGAGAAAAATAGTAATTAAAAGGGTACTGTCGAGGTCGGTAGGTCTAAATTTAACGTAGCAGCTGTGTTTTGGTTTGTAAGAGTATGTGTGCCGTGCCGCCTCCCCTGAGGCTTGCCTGCCCTGTTATGAGCCAGGAGCATGTAATAATGGAGATCGAGACACTGCCTTCCAAAATGCAGCCTCAGGAAGTGGCTGTGTGAATGTTACAGTGCCCTGCTGGCCTGCAAGAAACTTGTCAGTGTCTGGAGAAGTTTGGAGCTGGCAGGTGGAATGTGTTAGGCTTTCTGTTTCTGCTGCTGAAGGAGTTCCTCATGAACATAGAACAGCCTTTTCCTCTGTGCTCGAAACGTGGTGTTTTATTGAATCGAAAATGCCATTAATTATAAGATGCACCATTATTTTATGTTTCAATAAAAAATAACCTTGACAATTAAGCTATGATAAAATGCTCTAATCCATTAGAATGTTCATTTTATATGTCTTGGAAGAACATAGATTAAAAGGAAAATTGAAGCGAAATGGATTAGTGATGGTATTCTTGAAACGTATTCACATTCAGAGTCCAGCTCATTGCATCACTTTCCGACTCTGAGTTGTCCATGGCAGTGGACTTCCACACGCTTGTGCCCTCTGCGCCACTGCCATTATGAGTGCTAGCGATGTGGCACTTCTTAAAGTACTGTTGACTCTGGAGTTTCCTCCCAAGCTGCTGACACTCATTCTGCGTGTCTCGATGGCGATCGTTTTCTTGATCTCTCATAGACAGTGTCATGAACGATGTTACAACGACCCTATGGCCCACAGCAACGGTAAGGTGCCATCAATATCAGAACTGTTAAAATGTGAATATATGTGCTTCTTACAATCAATGGATTGTGCAGAAACACACTGACTGTGAAAGGGACTTGCACCAAGCAGCCACTGCCCAGAGGTTATAGTGGAGTTGTGGGATATGGGGTGCTTTTCTTTATTCTCGGTGGTTAGCCCATAGTTAAGGATATTGTCTCATGTTCAGACATTATTAGCATCTAATCATTTTAATGCACAATTCCCTTTTCCCTTTCATGAAAAATCTTAACAGAGTTTAACCTGAAAAGATAGCCCTCATCTCTCTGTCCTATTGAAACGTCTTTCCAACATCCAACTTGCTTCGCCCTTCAAACATTCATAGCTACGTGTAAATTATAAGGGAGACAAAGATGAGTGAGCTTGTTGCTCTCAAGGTATTGATGATTAAATGAGAAATAGGAATAAATAGTACTGAACAATTAAGTGATGTAGGATTGTTGGGCACTATGTCCCCTGGACTTAATAAGTTTGTTTGCCTTCAATAATTAAATCTTGCTTTTGAAGAAATGTGGTAACTAAGTGTGTGTGATCATGGATTAGATCTGAATCAGGTTTGGTTTTTTTTTAAAGACGTGTGGACAATTGGCAAAATACAGTAGAGTTTGTAGATTATTGTATGGCTGTTAATTTCTTAATTTTGATCATTATACTGTAGTTTTGTTACAGGTCGTCCTTGTGTTTTGGAAATCACAGGAATATTTAGGTGTTAGGGTGCCATGTCTGCCACTTACTGTCACATGTTTCCCGAGAAAACTATGTGTATGCGTGTATGTATGTGTGTGTAGAGAAAGAAAATGATCAGATATATTTGGCGAAATGTTAATTGGGAAATCTGGGTGAAGGGTATATGTGGGTTTTTCTTTTTTATAGTAGTCATGTAACTTTTCTGTAAGTTTTAAATGATGTCAAATTAAAAAGTTATGAAATTAAAGACTTGCTAAAATATCATATATATACTAAATATGTACCAGAATATTAAGTTTCCAGTATTTTAAATCAGCACATGTAATTTGTGTCTTCAGGGCAGATACGTGCATATTTTTTAACAAATATTTCACTTTCTGCAGAAACTTGCCAAATGTGCTCACTCTGGTTCCTTGCTTTTGGACAGTCTGAGGTGTTCTCTCACTTTGTGAATTTGTATCTATTTTGAGGCCTGCTTGGAGAGCATTTACACGTGTTTCTATATTATTGTTCTCCAAGTACTCTATCATTCTTTCTGAGAGGTTTTAAGTGGGGGACCATTTCCTGCACTTACTCTCGATAGTAAATTCCCAGTGATCTATGAGCAGGTGTTTTGATTATTTGATTCAAAAAGGAGGTTTCCTCTTGTGACTTTCTAAACTATCCCTTGGGATCCCTGCTCCCCTCCTGCCTCTTTATCCTTCCTTTACTTGTCGCCCCTCCCATCTCTTCTCCATTAGGTCAGATTCATCTTTAAGTTCTGCTTCCTCTTGGAAGGTTCCCTGGCCGTTCCTATGGAACTCTGATCACTTCTTAATCTACCCTTAACCATAGTCATTTCTTCAGAGTTGTTTTGTTTTGTGTTTTTCTCAGTGGTGGATTAAAATTATTGTCGTTTGTGGTCATTTAAAGTTATGTGTACGTATTATTCTCCCAGCTCAGTGTCAGAATACTGGCAGGTACAGAACGCTTTCTTTTTTCCCCCCGAATTTATTCCCACACCTTACTGCTGCCGTCTCCATAACCGTTTCTAATTGATTCTTTCTGAGTGGGTATCTCTTAACGGATCCAAAGCTAAAGTTACTGTGTTTGACTTTTTGGACTTTTGTCTATATCTCTCCTCTCTTCTATTCAACTCCAATCTCTGAGGATTAAAGTTTTATTTTTTTGTTTTGTCTGTACTAGTTAAGAGAGTATTTTCATACTTTAGATAATTCATATACTATTTTAATTACAAGAATCACAAACTGGATTATTTTCTACTTCTAGTTAGATCTGTGAGTGTTAAATGCATAAAACAAAGCATTCCAACAGAACTTAAAAATGTGTTATATTCTGTGGTAAAGATAAAGTAATGAAACTAGATTTTGCTTAAGGATAAATCACATTTACATCTTAAATATAACTTAATATTTCTCTTGATTCAACTCAGGCAAGGTAACTTTCTTGAGTGACAAAAGGTTAGATGATTATGTAAAATAATGAGCTATGGGTCTTTGAGTTTGGTTCATATCTTGTCATTTTTATTTTTCTGGGTTATCTTTTCAAAATTTGAGGACAAGCAGTTTTACAAGGATAAGGATTATAAAACTACTGGGTCCAAAAGATAGAATGATCCCTTTTTACTTTTATTTTTACTCTGAAACTTTTTTTTGGTTAAATCTTTTAGAGAAGTCATATTGACCTATATATTCTATTAACTCTGGCATCTTGACCATAATCTGGCATCATCTAAAATTTGATTGATGGTGTTTTATACTTTATCACATCCCAACAACCCTCAGAAGTATTTACAAATGATGAAACTGAGGCTCTGAGAAGTTAAATGACTTACTTTAGGTCACAGGTAACAACACCTGGATTTAGCTTGGATTTTCACTGCAAACCTGTGCACTCAACTGTAATATTAAAGTTCTTAACCTTTTTTTGCGTGCCACGTTTGACATTTTGGTAAAGCCTGTAGATCCATTCTCAGAAGAGTGTTTTTAAATACATAGATAGCATTACAAAGGACCTAATTATAATGACATTTTCAAAATACTAAAAATAAATTTGTGCTTTAGTAATATGCATAAATTAAAAGATCTGGAAACAATAAACACATGCAGTAAATTTGCAGGATACAGAATCAATGTACAGAAGTCCATAGTGTTCTTATACACTAACAATGAATTTTCAGGAAAAGTAATGCAAAAACAATTTCTTTTGTAATTGCAACAAAAAGAATAAAATACCTAGGAGTAAACCTAACAAAGCATGCGAAGGACCTATACACTGAAAACTGTGACATTATTAAAAATTGAAAAAGACACAAAGAAATAGAAAGATATTTTGTGGAGTGACTTTATTACCCAAAGCAATATACAGATTTAAAGTAATCCCCATAAAAATCCCAGTGGCATTAAAAAAAAAAAGGTAGAACAAAAAATTGTCAGATTTGTATGGAAGCACAAAAGACCCTGAAGAGCCAAAGCAGTCCTGAGAAAAAAGAACAAGGCTGGAGGTATCATTCTGTCTGACTTCAGATTATACTACGAGGTGACAATAACCAACACAGCATGGCATTGGCAGAAAAACAGACATACAGACCCATGGAATGGAATTGAGAGTCCAGAAATAAACCCTCGTATGTATGGGCAAATAATTTTTGATAAAGGGGCCAAAAACATGCAATGGCATAAGAAAACCCTCTTCAGTAAGTGGTGCTGAGAAAACGGGAAAGCCACATGCAAAAGAATGAAACTGGACTGCTGTCACCGTACACCAAAATTAACTCAAAATGGACCTGAATATAAAACTTGAAACAATAAATGGCATCGAAGGAAACACAGGTACCAAACTCATGGACCTTGCATGTAGAGAGGAGTTTTTGAATTCGACTTAAAAGGTAAGGGCAGTAAAAGCAAAAAATAATGATTGGACTATATAAAATGAAAAGGTTCTACATAGCAAAAGAAACCATCAACAAGACAAAAAGGCAAACATCTGAATGGGAGAAGATATTTGCAAACAATACCTTTGATAAGGGCATACTATTCAAAATCTATAAATAACACATACAACTCAATAGTAAAAAAGCAAACAATCCAATTAAAAGATGGGCAGAGAACCTGAACAAACATACTTGAAGGAAATGCTTAGTTTCATTTAGAAGTCAGTAAAATTAAAGGTGCATTTTTTTTTTCTATCCATTTGTACAAACCTTAAATTTTCAGGTTAAGAACTCTTGCTTTGGACCATATTGTTTCTCATGCCAGTATCCATTTATGTCACCTGGTGGTCTTGACACATTTTAGGCACTTAATAAAGGTTGAATAAACAAATTGTAAAGTCTCAAATTTATGCTAAATGATATAAGACCTCATAGATAAAAGAAGAATAATCAAGGCATCCATTTGTTGTGAGGTTCTCGAGGGTCAAATTAAAGTTTACTTTAGTGTAAAATGCTTAAAACCTAATCATTGTAAATTGTGTTTCTTAGAATTCTAATCAGTTCTCCGCCTGCCTCTCCCCTACAGGTAAAACGATTTTATTGGGGTTTCATATTTTCTTCATTAAAAAGCATTAGCCTTCTGCATTTCAGCTCCTTTTGGGCAATTTGATTTAATGAGGGTGACTGACTGTCCTAGGAGGTTTCAGTTCTCCATCAGTGAGGACAGGGACCCAGGGCACAGGCAGGACCCCAGACAGAATGTTACAGAGCAGTGAGATCACAGGGCTCCTCTGTGCGTCCTGCAGCCCCGGAAAGGTTTGAGTTACTGCTTCCTACCTGGTAGGTCTGAACCTCTTCAGCAGTCAGCAGACTCGACAGTTCAAGTGTATTGTAGTTTCTTCCGTCCTTACCTGAAATCTAATTCTGCTAAGTTGGTTAGTTAAACAAGAGGTCAACACTTAAAAACATTTCACTTCTTCCCTGAGGTAGGGAATTGGTCAACTGTTTTTTAACTGCGAAAGCCCCTCTTTCTGACTCAGCCGGAGCTCCCAGGATGTCGAGTCACTTGGATAGTGTTGACAGGAAAAGGTTCAGGTAGAGGGAAAAAAAAAAAACCTTAGCACATCTACCTACCGAACAAGGTTGCAGTCCCCTGTGTATCAAGAAGTGTGTGACTTTGCATCCCCCGGGCCAGCCTTCCCCTGGGGCAGAGCCATAAACCCCGAGAGGCACTTCTTCAGCCTCACCTCTCTGCCAGGGAGGAAGCGTGTGTGGAACTGTAGTGTGTACTTCCATTTTGCTTCCATGATTCTCTTTCCCAGGTCAGCCCTGCAGAAACATTTCTGGCTCTCTCTTCGGACACATTATCTCTCTCTACCTTTTCCAACCTCCAGTTTGTCATTTTTCTAATCATTACCAATACCAACTTTTGATACTTCACCTAAGTAGTTTGCAAAAGCTTTTAGCCTGAATTTTTATGACAAGATTTTGCTTACAGTAGTACTGGAGAATACTGCTAACTCCTGATTATTGGAGGACAGATCATTTTAAAATTGGCTTATAAGTTGGATAGTATCTTTTTTTCCTAGTACCTCTTTTATAATACCTCCTTTTTTTGATATAACTGTTCCCCTCTGTCCATTAACTTTTATTTTGCTGTATCCCCATTTGGAAACCTCTGAAACCTAAAAACATAAACATTTTTCTAATTATAGGGGAAGTTTGAAGGAATCCGTGTCTGCTTAGGTTGGCACTTTGTGCCATTTTAAAGCAATATTTCCCAGCTGGGGACTTGAATGACAGTGTTCTGGAGAGCACACTGCTGTTAAAGGCTCTAA
Source organism: Rousettus aegyptiacus (assembly GCF_014176215.1). Taxonomy (NCBI): domain Eukaryota; kingdom Metazoa; phylum Chordata; class Mammalia; order Chiroptera; family Pteropodidae; genus Rousettus; species Rousettus aegyptiacus. The sequence continues at coordinate 59,901,432 of NW_023416288.1, forward strand.
TGGAGGATATTTTAGTTGCTATTAACAAATCAACCTAATAAAACAGTTATTTAAGTATTTTCTCTGTGTGTCTAATGACTTTTGCGATTGTTAGTGGTGATCGGGCAAATGGGCTTCGGTCCTTCAGTTGCTTTATCACAGCAGCCGTTTATGTAGTTTAATGTTTTTATTTGTAGTCACGTAGGATTTAATTTATGCCCATAATGGATTATTGGTTAAAGTCTAGAAACATGAGACCCTGATGATGGAAAGCAGGTTAATGAACATTATAAAAATGATGATAGTTCTGAAAATTAGTTTAGGATGCTTTTCACTAGGTTAGTAAGCTGCATTCATCTGATAAAAATTCCCATAAAGCACATTGAGGTGTGTCTAATATTTTAATATTTAATATTAAAAAGAAATATGGTCATCATTCTATTCAGTTTTGCTTTTAATTTTTTGGAAACAAAAGCTATTCTCCCACTAATGTATTTTCATTTACAAATAACACTCTGAAATCCTTCTGATCTTGCCATTTAGAAATAAAACACAAAAGGTCTAAAATTAAGCCACTTAAGTTACTTTAATAACTTTAAACAACTTAATTTACTTAACTGTAAAATGTGAGAATTCTGAACATTAGGGTATGAAAGTGTTTCGATACTGTATTTTGATACTGTATTTTAAAACTGTGGGTCCCCAAACCAAACATACTAAAATGTTATTATGTTTGACATTTTTTTTTTGCATAATTAAAAATTGGAATGAGTTGACTTTTATCTTGATATATTATAAATGCTATAAAAAGGTTATTATAATAAACCTTTGTCGTGATCTTAATAATAGCAGTAATTTAAAATCAAATGTCATAAAATCACTTTATCACGTAACATACAAATTATAGATTCTTTAAAAAGTTACCAAAGTGTTTCTTAAGATTATATTATCGCGAGAGGACTTGCACCTCTAAAAGCGTTGAGAAGTGCACCTCTAAAAGCAGGGAGAAGAGCTCTGGGGAGGGAGATGAAGCCCTTTCTCAGTTTCTACAGCAAGGAGTGACCGCATGGACATGTGTGCCCATCCGCCTAGATTGGAGCCAGGTTTGAATGACCAGCTGTACGTTGGCCCTGCTTGGTCCCCTGTGTTATTGCAGAGTTGGCTGTAATGATGGTTACCACTTAACTGCCATGGTTGTCGAGGTAGCAAGCCGCATAAGGCTCCCTCCGAGATGTTCCCTCCATGTTAGGTTTTGGAGGCTCGTCCTGTGTGGCAAGGAGGTGTAAAGTAACAGCAATTGTTTGAACTCAGAGAGAAACCTAAGCTAGTTTGAGAGAATCTTAGGGAAATGCAGAAATACTATCACTGCAGTGTGAGTAAGAGAAGCATTTTTAAGATCGTAAAAGTACAAGTATTGCTCATTAAAAAAAAAAAATAGATGTGTTTCAACCAAGCCTGTTGTTATATGAATATGTTTAAGCAGATTATAGTTCTCCATTTATATCTTTTATAAAATTGGACATGCTATTTTGAAAAAATAGGGCCCCTGGATATAATTTGCATTTCTTAAGAACGCAGCAAATCTGTTACTGCATGTTTAAAATGATTATTTTCTTACAGAATTTTAACACTAATGCTAAAAACATTACCAGCAGCTCTAGTGTATTAATATTCTACCTAACTTATACCCAAGCAGACCATTTTAGATCTAAACTAATGTTTATTTTTCAACTGATAGTGGAAGTTCTCCTAGGGGCTGTTAGCATATCAAAGGGAGTTTTGAAGTAGTGCGATTGTTTGTCTTGGGCCTTCGGGAGCCCTGAAGTTTATCAGCAGAACGTAGACCTCGAAGGAGGGTTTCCGGATGGAACACCAGGATAGGATGGTCACATTCCAGTTCCGTGCTTATGATTCTAGAGGGTAGAGATGGGGAGAATAAAGTGGTTCCTTAATCCTTTTATTTCAGATTCTGCCTAGTGAATTTACAGTGAAAGAAAATCTTTGGAAAAAAGGAGAAAAGGAGTATTTAGGAGGATTTGTTTTGTATTCTTATTGTCCTTATGTAGAATACTGCGTGAGAAGAGAAGGAAAAAGATTTAAGAGGGTTGCTTTAACTAGTCGGGTTCTCCGTCATCTCTGGGATAGCTGGAACATTTTCTCACAAAGGTTTAGCTTGCCAGGAAGGTGGAAAGTTGGAGTGAGTCATTAGTCTGTAGGTAGGATGATTATGCTAGACTACTATGAAACAGGAAGTAGATGGCAGGATGGAGCTTTGAAGAGTTGTCAGGGTAGAGAATGTAATTTAGTCATTTTGATGAGTAATCAATACATTGTTATACAAATTTGACATTTCTATAGAGTTTTGGATAAAGTAGGTTTGTGGGCGCTAAAATTGTAATCCAATGAGGTATTGGTATTTGTCAGAAGGTGATATAATTCTAACAATTCTATTCACTTACAGGTGAGGAAGCTGAGTCACAGGGAAGCTAATGACCAAAGATACACGTATATCAAATAGTGAAGCAGGGTTTTAGATCTGGACCTGATTCGAGAGCAGACATTCTTTGCCACTGTGCTGTGCTGTGTGTGATGTCGTGGTTTCAGAATTATGTTAACTGAGAAGAACATTGGAGGTGATCTAATTTACCCCCCTCATTTAGAAATAATGAAACTGAGGTTCTTCTAAAGGGACTGAATAACTCGTTTAGAAGCCTACTTACCCTGGTTTGGACAAAGCTCCTTGGTGGTTTTCCAGTTTCCTCCCATGCATATCTGGATGGGGAGACTTTCCTGGGGCAAGCACAGGCTTCCGCTCTCAAATTTCTTTCAGCTTTTTCAAGTGTGCTCAGCGTAGCTGGTCTCCTTTCTTCCCTTCTCAAGTGTGCGTCCTTTGGAGATGGTCTCTGATTCTTCTAAGAAAAGGTAGAGTTAACATTGGATTTTCACCATGTTTCATCAAGATACATGGAGTAGAAGGTAGGTTTTATTGTCTAATGGAGACCCTAAGTAACACTGGCTTAAAAAGGGAGAATTTTGTTTTTCTGTCGTAAAACACTTTGGGTAATTTGATGATTTCTTAGCACTGGGGCCCCGCTCCTTCTGTGTTATTACTCTGCATCTCTTATCCATCTGGTCCAAAATGGCTCCCAGCTGCCCTCCAGCCTGTATTGTGGGGAATGACTTAGAAGCTGGAAACACCATGTCCATTCACCTATTGTTAGCCAGAACGTGATCATGAGGCCGCAGAACTGCAAACGAGGCTGGAGGTGTTCTATCGAGGTAGTTTGGTGGTGAACATCTTCGCTGGAGCACACCCATCACATAACTAACTGTCCATAAGGCAATTTCTCTGTAAAAGAGAAAAACAACTTAAAAAGGACAGTATAAAGGACATAATGAAACATGAAAAAATAATAACAACATTAAAGACTTTATTGCAAAACACGAAAATATGTTATCTTCGATGTCTTCCGTTCATAGTATTATACATTTCTTTTTTTTTTTTTTGCTTGTTGATTTATTTCCTTGTTCAGCATTGCTTGTTTTCCCTTTATCACTAAAAATTTTTCCTTCATTTAGAGACATATCAGTTTCAAACCAAAGAATGGATAATTAATGATCTCGCAGACTGTTGTGAATTAGTTGCTGCCTCTTTTATATTTGCCATGGTTTGGTAAATATAAACTTTTGGTTTTGACGGATGGGAAGGATCACTGTGTTCACTGAAGGATTTGCAGAAACCGATATGTTATTTCCTAGCATAGTATGCAGTCTGGCTAAGATTTATGTAGTATAAAAATGGGAGTACTGTGAGAACTCTGTCAGTGGAGAAACACAATGAACATGACAGCTAACTTAAGTTGGCCAAAGGTAGTTGATTTGTTAATGGAGAAATTAAACTATTGTCAGTTATCTTTTATTGTGAAATTGCCCTATGGCCGATTAATCGTGCGGCAGAAATGTTTGCCTTGTATCTGTTTCCTGTGAAGCTATCGGACACAGGCTGGAAATTGTAGTCTTTGTTGTGATCAGCCATGTGCCTAAACAAAAGTCGCCCTGCGTGACAGCCCGTGCCATGCTAGTGTCTGGATTCCCGGCTGAGAGTGGAAAAGGCTGGATAGCCAAGACGGTACGTACTGAAAATGTTGGCAACCCTGAGACACAAGGTGTTCTTGAAATGTAGCTAAGTGACGTTGGGGTTACAAAGACTTCACTTTTGGATGTCAGCAGCATGGCGGTGTGAGAGGACCTCCAGGTCTCTCCCCTTGAAGTCGCAACACATTGGACAGCTATAAGCCAACAAAGGATTCACTGCTTTACACACAAAACTGTCCAAGAGATGTGTGTGCAGAGACATTTGAAGACTGGTGAATCTGAGCAAATGATGGAGATAGGGAGGTGGGGAAGGACAGAGGGGGAAGCCTCACACAGAGCAGCACTCACTGCAGCCCAAGACTGGGGTGCAGTACTCACCGTGCAAAGCAGAGGGGCAGAAACAGCAGTCAGGTCTGGGCGGCTGGCACACGCTGAGTGGGGCTGGGCCCAGGGTCAGGCGCAGAGAAGCGGTCTGAGTGGCTGCAGTGTTCCACAGCCTGCTGGCGCTGAACAAAGGGTTCCACAGACGTGGGAACTCACCCACCCCATCTTCCTGAGGGCTGGCTGCCGGTAAAATCCTCACTCGGCAGATGGTGGAAGGGCTGAAAAAAACTTTCCACCCTAAGTGGTCTGTACTCCTTGTGGCTAAACCCATTAGGAAGAGCAGGGCCACCTATGTGTGAACCCGCTTCCCCCCACCCACTAGGGCACAGCCTGGTAACGGCAGCTGGGTCAACTCAGAGTGACTCTGCTGGTGACTTCTGGCTTCAGGTAGGCAGTGCTGTGAACATACAGGCCAGGAGACCCGTACCTTGCCACTTCTAATCCATGGGAGTGATTCCCCGAGACTGAGGAGACCGGATCATTAAGGGGACACCACCTCTTTGAGAAGTACTGTGTTGTCCAGAGATGAGGTGACATCGTTCCACAGAGATCCTGGAAGCCCCAGCAATGCAGATAAGAGAAAATAAAAACATGCTTTTCAGGAAAACTTTAAAGTAAAGATATCTGCATAGCAACCTGCTATACACTGAAGTGTCAGATACTTTAAAAAAAAAATGTTTTCATTCCCACAAATGCCTAGGTAGAGACATGATCCATCAAGCATAATTAATAAGTAAGGTAAAAAGGGAATTAAGAAAGACAGTGAAAATCCCCGGAAAATAAAGACATGGAAGACTGTGATTTAAATGACAGAGAATTTCAGATTGCACTTTGAAACAACGAGATACAAGAAAACTCAGAAAAGCAATCCAGTGAGCTCAGAAAATTAACGAACAGAAGTAGTACTTCACCAGAGATTACAACTATAAAAAACAACCAAACAGAAATCCTGGATCCGAAGAACTCAATTACTGAGATGAAGAATTAAAACTAGCAAGCTTAGGAAGTAGAACAGACCAGATGGAAGAAAGAACTAGTGGTATGGAAGACAGAAATCTCGAAATGACTCAGATGACAGAATCGAGTTAAAAAAGGAAAAAAGTGAGAACTTTATACAGAGAACTATCTGACTCCATCAGAAAGAGCAATGTAAGAATAATGGGTATACCAGAAGGAGAAGAGTGGGAGAAGGGAATAGAGAACCTATTCAAGCAGTCAACAAGAACATCCCAAACCTATGGAAAGAATTAGACCCTCGAATTCAAGAAGCAAACAGAACACCTTATTACGTCAGTCCAAAAAAGCCTTTTCAGAGAAAGGCACATTATATTAAAGCTGTCAACAATTAACAACTAAGAAAGAATTCTCAAGGCAACTAAGGAAAAGAAGACGATAACCTGTAAAGGAAACCCCACTAGATTTTCAATGGATTTTTAAGCAGAAACTCTACAGTATGGAGGGAGTAGAATCAGATATTCAAATGATTGACAGATAAATCACCAGCCAAGAATAATATACCCAGCAAAGTAATTTTTTAGATATGAAAGAAAATTAAAGGTTTTCCCAGACATACAGAAACTGAAGGAATTTATCACCATAAGACATTCATTACAAGAAGTGCTAAAAGGTGCTCTTGCACCTGAAACAAGATAAAAAGATACAAAACTGTAAGATGACTAACAGACAGAGGCAAGAAAATGCAACTCTTTTTTAGAGTAGGGTATTAAATACTTAAATATAACATCGATTAAAGGAAGTAAAAACATCAAACTAAAGCTACTGCAATTTAGAAATGAATGTACAGCATAGAAAGAGATATTTTGTGACCAAAAAAAAAAAACTAGGGGAGGGGAAAAATGAGGTTGAAAAGAGTAAAGGGGGTTAAATATTTGGTGACGGAAGGAGACTACACTTTGGGTGGTGAGTACACAATACATTATACAGATGCTGTGGTTTAAAATTGCATGTTTGAAACTTATGTAATGTTATTAACCAGTGTCACCTGAATAGATTTAATTGGAAAAACAAAAAAAGACTTCACTTTTTCATATGTCTGATTTGTTTGGATTTTAGTTACTCTTGATTTATCAGCATGAATGAAAAAGTGAAAAGGTTTGATATTTTCAGTTTCTATCTACACTGCACAAATAATATCCGAGGATTCCTCTGCTACTGTAAGGAATGAATAATTCAGTTTGATTTTCCTTTAAACCTAAATGAACGATGAAGATTAAACTTAAGATAAAGCTTTAGTATCTGTTTTAGTGTCCTGCCATTTGTCATTGTGACTGTGCCTTGAAAGCTCTGTGAAAAGTGGTGGTTTTGGTATTTGTTATGAGATACCATTCTCACAAATAGGTATTTAAAACTCTTTCATCTTAGCCAGTGGTTGCAGAGTGTGCAAGTACTAAACAACTTAAAAAAAATAAAAATTTGGTATGTTGAATAATAGTTTTCACTAGTGTTGCTTCAGGCCATGAAACCCCAGTGAGAGGTTGTCAGATACCATTTTCAGGAAGCAAGGCTAAATTTTGATTATTTATTTCCTGCTAAGTATAAATCTAATCAGCAAGCAAACAGCATTAAATGTTTTATTTTGCTTGTGGCAGGAAAGGATGTAATGATAGATATAATGTAGTTTAAATTTATTGTTGTAGTTGTATTTTCTTTTAGGGTCTGCCTGTGTGGAATATAATAAATAGGTCTCTATGTCTATTTCATAGCCAAAATGGACAATTTATAGAGTGATTTTCTCGAACATCCCAAAATGTAGTGACTTTTTGTAGCAGAGACTGGTACATGTATGAAATGTGTCTCGATGGAGCTTTGCTTTCATTATGTTGAGGGATATTTGTTGCATGATGTAGAAATTCCTATCAGTGGTTATCTTTCATTCCTTTTATCTGACTTAGCTTAACCTCAGCTCATCGCTTAAGTCAGTGACTTAGGCTTTTTCATCAGCTGTCCTTGGTAACATATATCATTCATCATACTGGGACCACCAATGTTATCAATTGGAAAATCTAAATGGAGACAAAAATTAAATGCTACTTAAAAAACTGAAGTGAAAAGGGAATATAAGATTCTCTCCTTATTTTCTACTTATATTTAATACGATCATCGACTATCCTTTTTATGACACTATGAATCTTTAATTTTTAATACAGAACTCTTAAACAGATAGCCCTTGTTGTGTGGTATGCTTCTAGATAGCATAATAAGAAATATGTGCTGTAAATTTTGCTTTTCCAGACATTCCGATAATGATGTGCGATTGTGCTTTCTTTGAGTAACTTGCCTTTTAAGGATACATAGTCTGTTATAATGGCAGAATGTGTTAAAGAAAAAAACAGAAAGCAATTTTGTTTTCTTGAACCTTGTGGTGTTCAGTTTTAGGTACTTTAACCTCCGCTGACTCTTTTTCGGTTTAAATGTGGTTTTTACTTCTGTTAGCTGAGTTGATATATATTGTACATATGATGTTCATGATTGAATTGATAAAGATATTTTTTAAAAACTGGAAGTTATCGCCTATTCATGCATTGTTTTAAAATTACTTTTAAAATGATTATGAAAGTAAAAATGTGTTTTGGGGTAAAAAGTATAATTAAGTATAAAGAGGAAAAAATGATCCATTCCTCACAAATTCAAAGGTAATCATTATCATTTTGTATGTATCATTCCAGTCCATACGTGTGTATATATGTTATTGATGATTTCTTTAAGCAATTTAGAGTATTGGACCTAAAATATACAAAACAAAATGAAGACCAGTTTGTTCAGTTTAGTATCTTATCCCTTTCAGTTAATTGTGATAATCTTTTAATGATTTAATATTCTTTAAAGCATACTTATTTTTGTTAATATATTTTTAAAATTTTATTTAACTTATTGGGGTGACATTAGTTAATAAAATTACATAGATTTCAAGCATACAATTCTGTAATACATCATCTGTATATTGCATTGTGTGTTCACCACCCAAAGTGGGGTGGGGAGCAGGTATAAAGCATGTTTCTTAATATTAGCATAATATTTCATAATATTGTTATAACTATTTGATCATTTCCCTGTTTTCAAGTATTTAGTTTGCTTCATTTTCATTGTTTTTTATATAAAATATATGTTGCTCTACCTCATTGTCTCAATCTTTCTTATTGCCACCAGAATTTATGTTTTTAGGAGGAAGATTTAATAGTCATTTAAATTGACCATGAAAATGAATTTTTAGAGAATATTTGATCAACATCAATTTTACTTTACCCTTTAGTCTCTTCATTATTCATCATAATCTTTGACTTTATCAGTGTTCAAAGGCAATGAAAGAGATTTAGATTAATTCTTGTTACTGTCAGATCAAATTCATTTACGATAAATACGTGAATCTTGTTGATCAGAAGCTAAAATACTTATGGAATTTACCATGACATGAGGCCAGATCCTAAATCCTCATGAAAGTTGCACCACAAATTCTTTTTGTTACCCAATCTTTTCTGTAGGTTGAAAAACTGATAAATCCTAGTATGCTGATATTCTGAAGAATCCATGGCTTAATGGTCTCTTGCAAAATACAGTATTAGCTCAACGAAATGTTATACAGTATCAGTCAGGATTTTGAAAATAACATGCTGGTGATTCTTCATTTGAATAGAGTTTCATTCTGTTTTTGTAATGATGTTCATCTTTGTCTTTAAGATGCCTCCTCAGTTTACTTCATCTTTAGGAGAAATGTCATTAGTAATTTATAGATATCAATTTAAGTCACAGAGGGTAGAATCGGGAGAATACTTGTCTCTTTAAACCCAATTTTTATCATTGAGCTCTGTTTATCTGTCCATTTATGAGAAATCAAATATGATGTCCTTCTATATTTTACAGTCCTGTGGCCAGTACACACCCACATACCTACACATACACGCACAGCGTTTGTGACTGTAAAATGAGTCATGTGGCATGTTATCCCATTCTCTTTATTTCATGGCCGTTATCATTTCATAGCCTTGTTTCAGATGCTTATCAGTTTAAATCTGAACATTTTATACTATTTTGTAAAGTTGTTTTATATAATTATAGTGTCTTACTAGGTTAGTATTTACTGTTAAATACTTTATAAACTATATAACAGATAAAATATGTTAAAACTAAAAAGTGTTAAAACATGCAGTAAAGTCTTATTAATTTGGATTCATTTAATTTATGTCACGAAGTTAGAGAAGATGTATGTTTCCTTATACTAACAGAGTGGGGGATGGGAAATTGGGTAGAAGTCAGGGTGGATTTCGTAAGAAAATTCCCAGAGAGGAAATCTCAGGTTACTTAGCAATTTATTTTACAAAATTGTCCCGTATGTTTTAGGAGCTACTATTTACAAAGAATAAGTTGGTATTCTAATTATTAGTTTCCTTAAAACAGTTTCTAGGGACCTGTACCTGATAAGACTTTTTTGAAGACTGAATCCAATTGCTAACGGTACTTAAAAATGACAAAATGCATTTATTTTCAAGTATCATAGGTGTTTAGATTGTATTCATTCTCGCTGCCCTTCTAACATTTATCCTAGATAGTTTCGTATTATTTGTTATAGTGAAAGCTAATTTATTTTTACTGTTTATAGAGAAATTATTTTTTACTAAGCTCTTCATTCCTTAATTTCAGAAAGAAATCTCTGTGAATTATTGTAAGTTAATTTAGAGTGAGTAACTTTAAATCCTGTCTTCATTTTCCTTGAACATAAAAATGATCTGGCCTTATCGAACTGTTTGCTCAGAGTTAATTCTAATATTGTCACCTGTGAAACATATAGTTTTAATTGGCCAAGAGCTATTCGATGTAGATAGTTTTGATGGGAGGTGTGTCAGCCTGAGATAAATCTATGTTTTGGAAATTATTCTCTTACAGACATTAACCTGAAATGTCTGTGAATGCTTAATAATGAAAACATTTTAATCATTTGCTGGTAAATGGGTATGACTCTGTGTCTGTGTGCATTCTTTATGATACCCTATCAGAGAGCTGGAGTCTTTAGGCTGCCATTGATACCCACCTTTTCCATTTCAATTAGATTCCTCATGGAACTCTCACTGTTGTAGGACACATCTTGAGGCATCAGGAGAGAAAAAAATTGCCTATTTGATGATTAGCAGAAAGTGACTTTGGATACCTTAAGAAAAATCAAGATAATCTGAATGAGAATGGGCAAATGTAATTTTGGTGAGTGTAGAGAGAAAGGAAGCTAGAAATACTTGGACATTTTGAGACGGAAAAGGCATTTTGCTGTCATCTGAAAATTTCACCTGTTTTCGAAAAATCCGTAGTACTGTTAATGCATTATTTGTGACAATCAATGGTCATACAAGCCATAAACTAGTTAGGTTTCCCATGTTTTATATGGAATCAGAGTGAATATTTCAGTCCGGTCAAAACAGTGGTGCTCAGTGCTTCTAGGGGGGCATTTTAGAAATTTGTCAGCTCCTGGCATTTTTTGTAATGCGGACAGGGATCTAGATGCCTTGCAATGCATGAGATATTTCTGGCACTTTAAGAATTGATTGTGCTCTCAATTTCTGAATGTCCCATCAGAAATTTATGAACTTGAAAACTTGCTTACCCAGGCCAGCGCTTAATTGTTTTATATATAAGCAGAAAGTATGTTTTGCAAGGTTTTAAGATACACTGTTTTCCAGGAATGTGTAGCAATAGCTATATGATTTGCCATATAAGCTCCAGATTCAGACTATTTTATTACATCTTCTAGTGTAGTTAGGTTTGAGTATTTACATAGTGAAAAGCCATTATTTCATTATAGATTAGTTTCTTTTTATTTCTTTAAAAAATATTACATATAGGGTATTGAAGCATTAAAAATTTTTGTGTGAGATTATCATTTATTTGCAGGGTAGTAAAAGGAGTATTACAAAATATTTGCTGTCAAAAGGCAGCATTGGGTCTAATGAGGGTAAAACCACTCGTCTGGACAGAAGCATGCTTTTGTAGTCCCAGGTATCCCAAAGGATTTACCACTCTGAAACTATACACAGCACCTGGTGTAAGTTACAAAAAAAAAAAATGATATTCTACTGAAAGACAAGAAATTGGCTGCCCCCCCTTCTCTATATAATACTGATATTAAGGAAATTTGTGGATCATTAGGGATGTAATCACAATAAATGTTTTTATTGTTATCTTCTGTTTGGTCTAGCTTAACTGGGTATAATTTATTTTTAGAAAAAAGGTTAAGTACATTCTTGCATTTAAATTAAAGACAGGACAAGGCTTTTGGTCTTGAAATTCTTGTGTAGTCTTGTGTTTTAAAGATGGAGAAATCAGCTGTGATCATCTAATTCATAGAGCTTCCACCATGCTTCACAGAGAATTGTTTTTGTTTTGTTAGAGATTATGACTATTATGACTACATCAAAATGGTATTTTCTGAACAGTATGTGGAGATTTGTTACTTTAGATGAAGGGAAAAATAACAAGGCTATATAGATATAATCTGACTTCAAAAAAAGAGGCCGATCTAATTATCACAATATGAATTAAATAAAAAGCAAAGCTCAGGATATTGCACTATAGCTTAATGAAAAATATTATACTAGAATGCGTTATGCTGTCTCACGGTTTTAATATGTTTGAAACACCATAAATAAAATATGAATTAAGCATGGATATGAATTCGGAATTGTTTTATTGAAAACTTCCCAGGAAAGGCCGTTCTGCAATGGTTAGCTAGCCGTGTATTAAAAAGATCCCTTTTTTGGCAATTGGCCCTTAATGGGATATAAATGAAGCCTCTGAGACCTAGCAGTCTAGATATGATCCTCCCATTATTTCTACTGCCGAGTAGTGAGACCAGCATCTAGATATAAGACTCTATTTTTCTAGTTTTCTTTTTTATAAAATGGGTTTTAATTGGGTCAAAAATTTTCTTTTCATTCAAAAGAAGAAACGTCTTGACGATTTCCCATGGCTGTTGAAAGTTAGGTGAATTACAAGACAGATTTTATTTTCAAATTTTGCTTTCTCTTTTGCTTTACATGGGCTTTGCTTGCATGTAAGGATAAATTCAAAGTCTCCCTTAAGTGCTGGTCAGAGTTTAAAGAAGTAAATATCGTAGTTAAATCAATCAATCTATTAATGACGGATGGATTTTTGGAGAAAAAACAGGATTGTGTGTGTGTGTGTACACATGCACTAAAAAGCACACACTAGTTCATAGCAATAGGAAGAGGGAAGATTGATTTATGAATTGAAATATCAGAGTGGTATTTGGCTTTCTATTTCTACATAAGGATGTTAGCCTTGGTTAAAGCTTTTTGGCTCATGAATGTGGACTTTCCACTCTGTTTCATTATTAGAAAATATACTTAAAAAATGTGCTATGAACCTTGCATCAGGGAGGTAATTAGGGAAGTGGAATAGAATATAACATATAAATATTAATCGGTTTTTGTTATTGTACATTAAACAATCAGATATTTTTGAGTGATGTATGTTATAGTATCTAAATTATTTTTTTTTAATTAAATTTATTGAGGTAACATTGGTTAAAGACATACATTTCAGGTGTACAGCATGATTCATTGTCTGTCTACTCTATTGTGTGCTCACCACCAAAAGTCTAGTTTCTTCTCTAAATTACTTTTGAAAAACAACAACTAGCATTCATCCGTCTCTTATAATTTAGTTACCGATTATTGATTGTGGCTGCCCTTCAATTTGTGAAAATCATCTATTATTTATAATTTTTCAACCTCGTTTCTTCTTGTCTCATTTCTAAACTTGTCGAGGAGAGGCCCATCGATGCTGCCTTCCATTGTTCTCCCACTGGTTCCTGTCGCCCACACAATCTGATTGCCACGTGCTTCATGGTGTGACAGGCTGCCAGATCTTCCTCCTGTGCCCAGCGTAGACGTTAATTCGCTGAACCAGGACTTGGCCTTGGAGCCCTCCTACACACAACACCCCAAGCAGCTATTGCCAGTTGATCGGAATTGTCACATATGATGCAGTCTCTTTACCATTTCTGCACATGGTATCTTGGTTCATTTCTTCCTTTCCATTCCGTTTCTTTGTCCCCAGTGGGGGTGTTCTTTCACTCCCGTCCATCATCTGCTGAATTTTTAAGGCGTGTTCCTTAGCCTTCTATGTTTTTTTTCTTCATGCATTTTTTTTTTTTTCCCCAGGAGAATTCACTGAGCTCAGATCTGTAATAGTCATTCCCAAATCAACATTTTCCAGCCAAGTCTCAAATCAAATCTGAATTTCAGGTTCAAATATCTAACTGCCTACAATTCCATGTGGTGATTCTACTATTATGTTCAACTGAGTATGTCTGAGACTGAACTCATTATCTTTCTTTCCCAAATAGCCTCTCCTTCTTTACTTAATTGACCATCATGGGTATTAATTTTCTGTCATGTGGGTGCACCTTTGACTTCTTTCTCTTTCATCTCTCAGTCAATTATAGATGATCAGTTTTTCGCGAAAGCTCTTGTATCTTAGATTCCAGTATCCTAGTTCATGTCCTCATCACCTTATGGGAGCATCTCCAGAATTGGAGCCAGCATCTGGATTACGGGGAGGGCTTGTTAACATGTGGACTGCTGGGCCCCACCCCCCAGTGGTTTTGATTTATAGGTCTGGGGTAGTAGAGCAGAAATGTTCACATGTCTAACTAGTTCGAGATGGGGCTACTGCTTGGGAGGGGAGAGTAGGAAAGAGTAAGGGAGGAAAGGAGGGGTGAGGCTACACTTTGAGAGCCACTCTTTGCCTTATGCTTTCCCCATTCTGTTTATCTGCAGTTGTTTGCCAGATTGCATTTCCCGTAACACCTATTTAATTGCATTATTCCCAAATGTTAACAACTGTCAATGATGCCATATATTTTTTTGTTGGCATTTCTTATCCAAACTCCTGCCTGATTTCCAAGGTTCCTAACAATTGAACGTACTTTACCCGTACATTTTTTTTCTTACAAATGAGCTTTGTTTGGTTTCCTCTTCATCTGGCTAATGTAGGCCCTTGCTCATGCCCTACCTCCTTCGCGAAGCACTTCGTGACTACAGCCGACGTTTCTTACTACTAAACCCCAGTAGGACAATTTTACTCACTTAGACTTTAATCTCCTTAATGGTAGGGACCTTAGTCTTCGTCTTATGGAGTCTAGTTTAGGATTAAGTCAGTGTGCGTTTACTACCTGGTGAATTGATTGATTTCTTAGTTTGTATATATTCCCGAGGTTGCTTTATTTTTGAGAAAATAATTAAAAAACAAACAGAAGTACCTTCATATTGTTGACCATAGAATAGAAAACTCAGCTTAAATGTTGAAACTGAAAGGTTATAGTCAGTAGGTAAGCTTGTAATGAATAACCCATTCTTTCCTTTAGGAACAGGATGCTGTCACTCGTGATGATGACTCCCGATTTTCTGCAAAGGGGGTCCAAGAGCAGAAACCTGGTGGTGGCGGCAGTGGCTTGGAGAGTTTTGGGGAAGGGGACTTGTCTTGAAGTTTCTGAGTAGCAGTCTTCCTTTACTTCCAGTATATGAATTTTATGTTTCTTCTAAATCTTCCTTCTGCTACCCCAGAAGTTGGCGTCTTATTTACCTGATCCCACTAATCAAAAACAGTTAACACGTTTTTATCGAACATCTGCTCTGTGCCGAGCAAGGCCTACATGGTATTGGTCCTTCCACCGCCGTTTCTCCCTCCCCACCCCTTAATTTTTGCTTTGTCTGTGAAGCCTGGCGGCTGTTTTTGTAGTTTTCTGGGTAAGTGATAGACAGTTTCTCCAAAAGAACAAAGTGTCACTTCAAGGAAAACAACTGGCAGTGTATGTTGCCGGTGATACACCGTTTTATTCCTTTACCTTCATTTTAATGGGCTTTTAGGGGAAGTGGATGCTCAAGCACGAATTCAGCCAGTCTCCCATTTCGCCCAGCTTTGAATGCGGAAGGGCTTTTAGAGACTTTCTGGGTTGAGCCCTCATTTTATAGATGAGACAGGTATGACCTAAAGCAATGACATCTTTTTTGAGTAAAATCACAAAAACTAATGTGGCAGAGCCAGAACTAGATAAGAACCCTCTTTATTTCCTGCTTGGTCCTCATTGCATTTTATGAGTCTTTCTGAAGAAACCTTTTAACACAGCCACACTCGGTACTATTGGAATGAAACAGAAACAAGTTTGGGTGGTTTTGGTACTTCGTTTGGGTTTGTAGATGTAATGCTGTTTAATTTATAGCTTTATCCCCAGTGAACAAAATACATCCATTTGTGAAACAAACAAAAAAATTAAGCTATGCATCAAAAAGCAATATCCAGAGGTAATTATTATTTTTTAATTTAAATTATAGATCTTATTTTCCCAGAGGCTTTGTGAGGTCTTGCAACTATTTATTCAGGATATTAAGACATGAAATACTAGATGTATCTGATTCTCAATGTTGGTTTAAAGAATTGTCTACTTAAAAATGTGGAAACTGTAGAATATGAATGATGAGCTTGTCTGCTGCTATAAAGCTTCTGCAGCCTGGTATTGATGTTCGTTTTCACATAGAATGGAGCACGGATGTGGTTTCCATGAGTGCTTATTGTGAAGCAAACAATAAAGCGGACACGATTTGCATATTATGCCATTCAAATTAGGAATTTACGAAGGTCTATAAATCCTGTTGCAGTGGTAATAGTACAAAATAGACCGTTAACTTGATGCTGTTAATGTTTAGGTTTCCAGTCTCTTTGTAACACTGTGCCTTCTGATTCAATATTTGTGGTTATGAATGTACAGTTAAGGCTTTTCATTCCGAAGTCATCATTAACTTTAATGTATTAGTAGCTTCAGTTATCCTGTATCTACACAGATGGCATTTTTTTGAAGGCGTTCTTAATATGTATTATCCTTTGGTAATAGTGAATTTAATTGTCAGCTAAACATTGTAATTATATTCTGTGTGTGTGTGTGTGTGTGTGTGTGTGTGTGTGTGTTTGTCTGCCGACTAGATGGATAATGCCAAACTGTTACATGTTTCTTTCTAGCCCCCCTCACCCCCGAGATTTACCCTAGATATTTTCGACTTTTCCTAATCAAATGCTATATCTTTTATAATATAAGGAGCAAGACAAGCGTTATCCCGCAACGTAGACTGTAGTCATTTGCCTCTAGTATACTGTGTGTTGTCTGCATTGGTAGCGTGGGCGCTTCCATTATTATTTCTTAAACAATCAGTGCTCTATACGTATTAATGAAGTTATTGAAATTAAAACATTAGTGGATATTTCTATAGTGCTGAAAATTTAATTTGGCTGTGGCTCGGCTATCTTGGTGATGGCAGAGTCAGTCTTTATCTAAAATCTGCCACTTATGTTATGCAATTCCATACATTTATTTTCTTCTTAGAGTAGATCTTCATTTGTTTCTTCAGCATTTTTAAGCTAGCATATAATATAGGTTTTATAAAATTGGACATGTTATATATCATCAGATGGCAAAACCGGAAAGAGAAATGGAGTAAAGGAAAAATCCCAAAGGACCTGACATTTTTCTAAGAGGCAAGCCACAATTTTTATTAAGTAACTTATGGAGATTGTTTAAGAAATACTGTAATAGGGGAGGGAATTAACAGTGAAAATGAAGGAAAGGGAAAGTTGTCGGTGGAAAAGTTATAAAGGAAATTGGTTGTCCAGCAAAAGGGTCCAGGTAATCTATGCAAGTTTCAAATCATGGTTGCATTTTCAATTTTTTGTTTTTCCATAGATGACGAAGCATTCATTAAGTCATTTCATCTTTTGGAGTCATTTCTGTTCCCCATTCAAGGAACTTTCTTAAATGTGTTACAGTGTCTCTCCAACCCCCTTCCCTCTCTACCCCTGGTTTAACTAGTTTCTGAAAACATAGACTTTGGACAGGAGTCATATAATATAGAAGACAGGTGAAGTGTAATGAATTGATGCTAAACTTTCTCTGAGGCGTATGGCGATGATTTTCACAGCTGCTAAAAATACTCAGAATCAATTTTAAGGTTAGGAGTTTCTTATTTGATCTTGAACCTAAATTAGAAATATGGATTCTTGGAATTTCTTAAGGATTTAAATTCTTAGAAATTTTGTGTGGCTAGGTGGGGTAAATGATTACTAGGCACTCAGTAATGAAGAAATTTTGAACTAACCAAAACATTTGTTTAGAACGTTCTTTATTAAAAACATATACAGTTTTGTTGAGACCCACGCGCTGCTTTCAACCATACAAATATTATTTTCAGTAATAGTTTCAAATGAAGGGTTTAGGGCAGACTTGTAACCACGCACTTGGCGGTGCCCGACTTTTTCTCACGTGTTTTATGGTTGGTGTTGTATCATCTATATCCAATTGACAAAATGCCAGTGTTTGTGTTCGTTAAGATACATTTGCCATTGAGAGAGGAATGAAAATGGTTTCAGAGATTTTAAACAGTAGAGTATACATATGTGAAGAAAACATACTTCGTCGTAATACCTTTAAAAAAGAGAGTGTGTATGTACATAAAAGCTGTGGAAACGTACCTCCTGAGCTTGCAGTAGTTTTGCACATTTCCTTGGCAAATCTGATTTATATGGCTGGAATATTTCTCATTTTTACTTTTTCTCATTTCACAAACTTGGCCGGTCCCTGAAGATCTGCTTGGAAACTCGCTGTGCTAATAGGCAAAGTTGGCCTTTCCTGGGCTTCTCTTAAAGTAGCCCATCCACAAACACTGACCTTTTAGTTTAATAACAGTTTTATTTGAGAAAATGTTCAGATCCTGAGAGCTGAAAAGAGTGTTTTGAGAGAAAGGCCATTTTAAATAGTAGTCTCCCAATGGTATATCTTTTTCCCGCATGCACTTTGGATCAGACCTATCAGAAGAAACACATTGTTGCTTTCTGTATTCTATTGATTTAAACACAAATAACATAAAACTTAGATTTGTTCAAAATCCATTACCGCACTGGTTTATTTTCCTGCCTGGGCTTGGATTCACTGTTTTAGATTTTAAACTCTTTATGTTAGGTCCTGTTTTATCTTTTGTCATTTTAAATTCTCAATCGCATTTAAAGTAATTACCTTTTCAGCTGTGACCTTGGAATTGTGACCGAAAGTTGTGTGTGTGTGTGTGTGTGTGTGTGTGTGTGTGTGTTTTCATTTCCAGAAAAAGCTTGGGGCATTCGAAAGACAGCTGTGCTTCAGTCCCTTTAGTGACCAAACAAAAGCGTCGTCAATCACCTTTGTCCCTTGGGCCTGTCTTTTTCAATGGCCTCAAGAGTTTCCCACCCTTTTCACTGCTGCTTGCTTTCCTCCTCCACCTCGCCCCTCCTGGCCTACCTAGATGATAACCACCAGTTGTCTCCGCCTGTTTCTCACCTTCACCCCGTGGTGGCCGGTGTCAGGGCTAGGAAGGCACAGAGAAGGAGGACAGGCCTCGAAGCGACCTTTCCTTCTCTGCAGTCTCTCCCACATGCTTCCTTTCCAGCCACCCAGCTGGTCACCCTTTCGTCACGGAGTCCTTGTCCCTCCGTTCCAGATGATCACATCGTAATAAAAAAAGTTCACTGCCGATTTTGGCCTTTCCGCTGATAGGAAGCCCATACGTAAGAGGCATGAAACGCGCACCGTGGAGATATAAGACTGAATTAGCAGCTCGCTTAGGAAGCCGATCTCATTGCTTCCTACTCAGACCTGGTGCTCTGACATCTTTCAGGAGCCTCGTTTTAATGGACTGAATGAAATGCAGTTGAATTGTGCCTGCGAATTTGAATTTTTCCTGGGAAAGTTTCTGAAGCAATAATCTGCAATAATCCACGGCAAGTCACGTGACGTTGCAGGCACAGTTTGACTGTGTGTCGATCTTAACTGGTACATTGAACTCCAGAGCATAGTTTGATCAGGTAGCACTAATTGGTTAAATGGTTGTTTCAGTTTTCGCCACTAATAAAGCTCATGAGAAGGAGATGAAAATGTGAAAATCATTGCCTTGTGGAGTGCCTGGTCTAGAACTTCATAGCCAGTAGGCACCCATGCAATCCACCCATCCTGCGTTTGGATGAGGGAATCGAAACTCAGGCAGGTTAACTGATTTATCCAAGTCTAGCGAGTAGGAAATCAAGGAGTACTCAGATTCCTCCCTGAGCTATTACAAATTTCTCTGCTGTTATTTGTATTGTTTTAAAACCTTTAATATTGGTCTATGGCCATGCCACCTGGAACGTGCCCGATCTCGTCTGATCTCGGAAGCTAAGCAGGGTTGGGCCTGGTTAGTACTTGGGTGGGAAACCACCTAGGAAGACCAGGTGCTGTAGGTGTAAAAAAATAAAAAGATGGGGATTGCAAACTGACAAGGTCTTTGCAATCTGTGAGGTGAATCAAAGTTCGCCTCACCTAAAAAAAAAAAAAAAAAAAAAAAAACCTTTAGCATTGAAAAATCTGAAGATTTGCCTGAATGTAAACAGAATTCTCTGTATTAGTTTTTTCTTCATCTCGTGCGATCTTTTCAAAGAAGAAGTGTGTATCTTATGCTCTACTGTATACTAGGAAGTAGGAGAGAAGCCGAGTGGCAGCGTGTAGTGTATAGTTCAAAGGGATCCTAGAGAACATCGTTTGAGAGCCACATTTTGGGAAAACTGTCACCCAGTTTGTACCTTCCCAAGACTCACAGACTGTTGATAGCTTTGCTGGGATTAAACCTCAATTCGTGTTTATTCTGCTCCTTTGATTTCTTGTCTATTGTTCTTGCATTCTTTTTTTAACGGCCTTCTCGAGATACATTTGACATATTATACAATTCACTAATGAAAGTGTACAGTCCAGTGGTTTTTAGTGTATTTACATAGTTGTGCAGCCATCTCACAATCTAATTTTAGAACATTTTCAACACCCCAAAAAGAAATCCTTTACTTATTAGATGTCGCTCTCCGTTCTCCCCTTCCTGCCACCCCTGGCAACCAGTCTAATCTCCTTTTTGAGTCTATGGACTTGCCTTTTCTAGACATTACATATTAATAGCAACATATAATATATGACCTTTGTGTCTGGCTTCTTTCACTTAACATAATGTTTCAAGGTTTATCCATGTGGTAGCATCTATCAGTACCTGATAATTTTTTATGCCCAAATAAAACCACACTAAATAGATATACCACATTTTGTTTATCTGTTCATCAGTTGATGGGAATTTAGATTGTCTTCACTTTTGGGGTATTACAAATAACATTGCCATAAATATTCATGTACAAACTTTGTGTAGACATATGTTTCCAGTGTTCTTGAGTATATACAGTACCTCGAAGTAAGTTATATGGTAATTATGTTTAGCATTTTGAGGAACTGTCTGTTTTTTTACAGTGGCTACATAACGTTACTGTCCCACCAGCAGTGTATAAGGTTCCAATTTCTCTACATTCTGACCAAAACTTGTTATTGTTTGCCTTTTTGATCAAAGTGTCATTGTGGTTTTGAATTGCATTTTCCTTAATGACGAATGCTGTTGAACCGTTTTTCCTGTGCCTATTGGCCATTGGTATATCTTCTTTAGAAAACCGCCTCTTTTAAATTGAGTTGTCTTTTCATCTGTTGTAAGAGTTCTTTGTATTTTCTGGATATAAGTTACTTGTCAGCTATTTGATTTTCTAGTATTTTCTCCTTCTGTGGGTTGTCTTTTCACCTACTCGATGACGTCCTTTGATGCTGCTGCTGTTTTCTGAAAGTCCAAAAATAAGAGAAAATATTCCTATGACTTTTTCACATATCTTCTTGGTTATTATTGCTCAGCATCAGCGACATTTAAAAAAGATTTTTGCATATCTGATTGTATGTCATTTTTTGTCTCTCCTCTGTGGTAAGAGGCTTATAATGCCTAGACCACCAAATACAGAATTGTTGCAGAGCAGAGACTGTTACCACGTAGCTATCCTCTAACAGGCTCAGCCATTTGACATAATAGGTCCTGTGTGTATTCCTAGATTCTTCTAAGTGTTTCTGGTACTCTCTTGGTCATATTTTTGGGCTGTGGGGTTCTAGTGCAGAGGGAATAGTCTCTACTAGTGGAAAACTCTTAAGGAATATGTAAAATTTGTCTATTTTGTTTGCTGTCATAGCTGTAAGAATCTTTGCAAAACATATCGTATAAAATTTTCTAATTGGAAAGACCAGATGTTTCAGATCAAGTCACCAGTTATTTAGAAAGCTCCAGCCGAGTTCTCAGCCGAGTTCTGAGTCTCTCTGGTTGCTGGCACTTGAATTTGAATAACATGTATTCCAAAAAATGTTTCAAAATTTTCATAAATGCCTTTATTGCATAAATTATGGAAAATGAATGTAAAATGAATAATGTCCTTTCTGCAATAAATTATTTTTTTTAAAAGTTTAAGACTGGTTTGGTGTCATTTTCTTCTGTAAAGTCCTTCCTTACATCCTCTCGTCCCTTTATTGTGATTGTCAAACTTGAATAACAGGACATCATTTTAAAGAATTCGTACTTAATGGCTCGGTCCCCACTGGGTAGTAAGTAGCTCCTTGAGTTTATTATAAATTTTGGCAGGTATGGAAGTTTCTGGTTCACTAGGGAACTCATGATTAAATTACTCCTGAAATGTATTAATTGGTGTTTTACACAGTTCTTGGGTGGTTTCAAGGAGACACTGACCAGCTGGCAGGACTCTGCCCTTTGAAATCTAGTCTCAGTTTTGTATTCTAGAGTATTTTCTTACTTTTGTTTTTAAAAAGTCACTTATTTTATCCCCTCTTGCTCTTTGTTGATCGTAGTTTCTGATGAAGAACTGAAAAGAAGAGTAGCTGAGGAGCTGGCCCTGGAGCAAGCCAAGAAAGAATCTGAAAGTCAGAAACGGTGAGTTTCGTGGTACGTGAGAGATTTCGGGGGACTTGTTATAATTATGACATGTTTTAAGATGGTAATAAGACTCATTATTTGTGTCTGCTTAGACTTAAGAATGTGCCGAACATATGCACTTGGCTGTTTTTGGTTTGGGACTGTGCTTTTTAAAGCCCTACATTACCCTCTTCCTAAACTTGATTATAAATGACCATTATACCTATTGTGTGCTTCTTTGTTGCATGAATACTGAGCCCTGTTTTCTCGATGAGTGAGAAGTAGTTCTTGAGGATTTTCTAGGAATGTTGCAGGCTAGTTTCTTTCAATGAATGTATTTACGATTGAAAATTATATTGCCCACTTACGGATATTAAGGTTAGCAATATTGTAGCTAACATTGTCATATGTTATACATAGTGCCCATTTAATAAATACACTAATTAGTCATATAGTCACTTAAAAAAAACTGAAGATATAACAGAAATATATAAAGTTGAATAGTCAAAATCCTTCATAATTCCATTCTACGGAGATAACTCATCTTGCTCATTTTATTCCTCTAGAACTTTTTTGCGTATGTACTTCTATATTATTGTTGTCATTATTACTACTACTATTGCTGCTACTAAGTTAAAAGAAATGTTCATTGAAATGTTTTTGTAATAGTAGAAAACTGGAAGCACTTCAGATGCCTGGCATAGGGGACTGGAACAATGAGTTATGGCATGTGCCTACAATGGAATACTAGACAGTCAAGTAGATCTTTATGTGCTAATTCAAAAAAGCTGTTGAAAAGCTACAAATTGCAAAAAAGCAACATTCAAAACAGCATAGATTTTTTTTTTGTAAAAGTACTAATTTTTAAAGACAAAATATATAGTTACTCATGAAAACATATGAATACTTTTTAATCCAAGTTGCAGTCAAGTGCTTTCCATCTGTGCTACTCCTGAAATTTGCATGTGGCACAGAGCGTTATTATTACGTGATCATGGAAATGCCTTTCCGCCCCGAGCCCTGTGCACACGCTTGCTGCCGGTAGAAGCTGCCTGTGCGTGTGTTTTCATTTTGGAATGCTTGGCTGTTTCGCGTGAGGGAGCGAAACGTAGAGAATCTCATTTGGATCCCTGTCTTCGATGGCCGCTGGACCTGCGACATACAGTTTAACTTCTTTCGACCTTAGATATTTCACCTCTAAAGCGAGGGGTTTGACACACGTTTTCCAGTATCTTTTCTTTTCACAAAGTGCTCACTTAACTACAGTTTGCTCAAAACGTGTGGACCAGGACATGAGTTTTAGGTTAAGACCACCATTTTCTCAGGAACTAGGGTTTTAAAAATCAAGATGAAATCGGTATTGCTAAAAGGATAGGTGTGTATTTGTATAGTTTCCCATGCAGCACTTTATTTATTTAATTTAGTCTGATAGAGTATATAATTAGATGGTCAAGTTAAAACAGTCAAAAAAAATTTCAACTCATTATCATTAAGAAGCAAAGAAAATCGATGTTGTGGTAGAATTTCTTGTTTTGAAATGTTGTTATTTTTAATTGAATTTTATTTTAATAAGAATTTTATTTGGTCAGACTCTTATGCTTACTCTGCTTATTATATTTCAGGTAGGATTTTTTTGTTTTCCTTTCACCCCATACAATACAGGCTTCTTCGTATAATAACTCTCACTGTGCCTTTTTTTTTTTTTTTTATTCCTCCTTCATTATTCAACCCCATTTGCTCTGCCGTGATCTATAAGAGGTAAAGTGCAGATGAGATGGATAAAAGGTGCCAATGAAAGCAAATTTTATGTCTCAAGTAGACTGGGGTTGGCAGCCTAGCTGTAATCTGGACAAATGACTATTGATAAAGAATTTATTTTCTGTCATCTTTAAGAAGAGCAGAGGGTGGTACAGCCTTTTTATTATTTTTTTCTTTTTAAAAAATGTTTTGTTTGAGGCCTTCTTCATGAAGGCTTCCAGCTGTCAAGTCTTGGCACAAAGTGTGTGTTCATCTATGTGATAGTTCTTAGAAGAATCAATAGCTATTTTTTTTTTTTATTCCAGAGAAGAAACTTCAGAAAAAGCATTAAGAGAATTTTATGTGTAGTCTTTTAAAAGCAACTTCTTGGTATCACAAAGCATTTATACACTTTTGTGTGTGGCCTTAATTGAATAAAGCCTTGGAAGCAGTTTTAGAAAATCATTCGTGGTCCATTGTTTCAACACATCTGTCTCATCTGTACCCCTATTAGTCTGTGGTAAGTGGCAAGGAGAAGCACTAACGTTTATAACAAGCTGTTGAACTTTGCGGCAAGGAAATATTCTGGAATGTCTTCTGTCAGGTTTCAATGCGGACCTCGTTTCGGTTAGTTTTTTGTTTTGTTTTTTGTTTTTGAGTTGAAAGACTGAAACTTAACTCTGGCTAACCTTTTTTTTTTTTTTTTTTTTTTTTTTTTTTTTTTTAAGAAGTATATTAGATAGCTTAAAAGAAAAGGAAGACCAGAGAACCATTAGCTAGGGAAGGATTGGGTACTACTAAAACCACACACAGTGGGGAAGAGGTAGTTCCTCAAAAGAAAATCAGGATGGGGGTTCCATAACAAAGGGGAAAGGCTGGAGGCTGGCTGGATCTCATCGAATTGATGATGCCATTGATTTCAAGAAGCATTGTGTTTGATGTACCACTAAGAAAAAAAATCGCTGCCAATTATAACACAATAGTTTATCAGAATTTTCTTGTTGAAAGAGTCATTAAGACTGATTTTGAATTTTAAAAAACATATCAGTTGTGTATTCATGAAAAGGAAAATGTAAGCAAAAAAAAAAAAAAAGATTCAGGCAGTGTTCTCAGCTGGGGGAGATTTTGGTCCCTAGGGGACATCTGACAATCTCTGGAGACATTTTTGGCTGTCAAAACTTGTCAGGTGTTATTGGCATCCAGTGGGTAGAGGCCAGGGATGCTGCTAAACATCCCGTGGTATGCAGGACAGCAGCTACCTCTGCCCCTTGTCCTGAACAAAGATTTATCTGGCTTATAATGTCCGTGTGCTAATAGTGTTCTTAAAACTCGTTCACAGAGTCACTCTTTGTCTCAGGGTCTTGCCGTCCTCATTTTTCCTCACAACATCGTCTTCTTTGCCGTCAGAACCTTGGCTACCCAGCGTTCTTTAAGTGATCGCTCCACTGTTCCTTGGATTTTTCCAGGCTGCTGACACCAATTTTGCGGATTTTGATGCTTATGCTCAAACTATGACAACTGTGCAGGACTGCTGTCTGGCAGACAGTAATTTTGAGTTGCTTTCAGGCAAGCGAAAATGTGGAAGAATGTTTCTAGAATTGTAGCTCGTCAGTACAGTCTATACACACTCTAGATCCTGACATCTGTGGCAATGGAAGTGACTTCTTGAGCATCTTGCCTTCTCACCTAATGCAGAAGCCCTGTTACAACATCTCTGACTGGTAATGAGTGGCACACACATTTAGATGCCATCTAGAAATCATTTAAACTGCAGATATTTCATTAGACCATTTAAAATTTATCTGAACTCATCTACGGCCATGACACCCTGAACAAGCCTGATCCCGTCTGATCTCGGAAGCTAAGCAGGGTTGGGCCTGGTTAGTACTTGGATGGGAGACCACCTAGGAAGACCAGGTGCTGTAGGCATAAAAATAAAAAGATAAAGGACTGGAAGCTGACAAGGTCCTTGCAATCTGTGAGGTCAACCAAGGGTTAACCTAAAAAATAAAATAAAATAAAATTTACCTGAACTCCTTTAAATTTCCACGTTCTTAAATCTAATATGCAGACATGTCAGGGTTGAAAGTTGCTGTAGAGGAGAAGTTTTCTACTGGGTCACAGTGATGATGCAGCTAATTGTAAGTGCTATGACTATGTGTTATATTCTCAATTCTAACAACCATTCATACATTAAATCTCAGTTGATCTTAGATCAGATTTCTGTTTTATGAGACTCTTGAGTGATTTGCTTAATTAACAAAATCATAGCCCCCAAAATCACTAACATAATATTAGTACATGCACTAAAATGTTAAGTATAATTTGGACTCATGGTTTTGCTTATCACAACATCTAACGGATGGAATAGTTCTTTGGTGTATTGAGAGTCAGGAGTAAATTAAATGCCAATGTCAGCAGTTTGTTTTTGCTGTCATACTCTATTGTGTATTTTGGATTATAGCTGACCATATTGTGTTATAACCATAGCAGGCCAATATAGCAAGGACATAATATGCCACATTTTGAGTATAGACTTTTAAAATGTGATTTACTTCTCTCGTGCACCCTACCTCTAAAAGTCAATCTCTGACAGAAAGAAAAATGTGACTACTTCTGACCTCTGAACTTTGGCATTTGAATTTCACCTCTTTACCTATAAAGGCAAGTGAAAGTGTTTCAGTTTTAATAACCTTTCTTCAAGGAACCAAGAAGAAGGGGAATAGCTACTTGATGCTGTAACTAGCTATACATCAACCAAGATTACTTGCTTGCTGTTTTTAAATGGATATCTGCTGAGCTTTCCCCCACTTCGAATCACTTGGAAAATTAAATTAGATTTGTGAGACTTAAAATAATTAATAAGTGCTTTAATAAATTAGTCATAAATGTTATTAGCTCTCTGGGTAAGTTAGAATATAGTACAGTCCATTTTTTTTCAATTGACAGCATCAAATAAGGGCTTAAAACTTTTTGGTGCTTTGTAGTTTCTTGTAGCAGAGGTGAAATTTATAGAGATGGTACTTCTGTTTAAATTCATTATGTGAAAGAATTCATTTTAATTTTATTATTAGATATTTTTCTGCTTTTGGAGGAAAAAGCTGAAAAAGGAAAGAGGGAAGAATCCACTAGAGCCAAACAGGGTTTTGCAGGTTAGCATTGCATTGCAAATACGTCACGTACGAAATCATCTCTTTGGTTAGCGTGGAGTCTCTCACTAGTAAACTCTCGCAAGTATTCGTTCAATTGAATGAATCATGAAGATAGGAAAATCTTGACAATCTTTTATAGGAAGGGCATTCTCAATATACATATATATTCTACATAGTTAGAAATAGAAAAATTATGCCTTTAAAATCAGACATTAACTGGAGACGGTAGAAACTTGTCTTATAAATCTTCGTTTTAAATTAGTGTAGTGTTTTCCAGTCATAGACACAAATTACACAGTTGTGAAGTTCCCTACCTTCAACCTGAACCTGCATGTAATCTCTAGGTATTTGTTATTAAAAAAATTACAACTTTCAAGGAACAAATATTGTTTTAACTAATATTTATCGGTGGCTTATTATCAAAGTTATATCAGCTGGAGCGGTCATTATTTTCTCATGACACTGAACTGTCACGGGCAGACGAGCCTCACTTCTGATTTACAAATATTTGCAAAGAAGATGGTTGCAGGAATTTGAGTTATAAGTCTTCATTGACACACACCTGATGTCCAGATACCACCCTGCTGTGATGTGAACATATTTCCCAGCATCTGGCTCTCCAGGGGTAGTGGAGGGTTTGTTGACATTATCTGCAAAATATTCCTTTATTTGCTCTGACACGGAAGAGATCCTTCTGCATTACAAAAGTCCCAATACATTAGACGAATTTTCTTACTAACCCTGTTATTGCTTTATTCTTTTTAAAATGCGTATTGTGTTGCTGTTGTTTTACCCCAAAACTTTTCTGTGCCATTCTGCTGAGAAGGAGATGAGGACAGAACCGGTTCTGAGTGTGACAGGCAGATCACGTCCTAGCCATGCGGTCCTTTCCCCTGGAAGATGATTGGAAGGGCTGCGATGTACGCGGTGTTGGAATCGTGTGCCATCGGCTACTTTCATCTTTTTCTTCCAGTGGTACTTTTCTATTTTTAATAGAGAGATCTGCTTTCTATAACCAACAAATATAGAAGGTTGGTTTATCCAGTGTGTGTTTCATTCACATTTCTTTACTTCTTTTTCCACATCTAGTTTTCTTTCCCATTGATGCTACGCTGCTGTAGAGTCCTACCCTGACTTCCATTTGAGAAGCTGTTTTTACATGGTAGGAATGTGAAACCTGGACTGGAATTAATCAAGCGTGCTGTAGAAATCTGTAACTGTCTCACTGGTTGTAATGGCGGCAGCGAGGTTCAACCACTTCTTGTTCAGATGTTTCTTTTGACGGTAATTACAGTGTTTTCTCTCATGAAGCATAGTGTTTGATACAATTTGTGCCAAAGTTGGTTTCTGTACCTGAAAGTTTCTAGGAATTGGTTTCTGAATGTTCCGTCGTTGTCACAGTCCTTGTTGAAGATTCTCCATCGCCCAGAACGATCTGGGTTGGAGGATTGTGATGTGCTCTAGAAATCGTTTATCACTCCTTACGTAGACTGTTAATGTTCATTGTCAGTGTTATCACTGTTTTAGAAACAGCAGATGACTGAAATAGACGTGTGTGAAATTTTCCAGTCGGCAGCAGAATCAGGACTTGAATCGGGCGGCCTCGTGGCCCGACACTGCCCGTTGCTGAGGCGGTAGAACCATATTGTCTCTCATCATCCCGTAAACATATATTAAGGAAACCCAACATGGAGCTTTGGCACAAAGCTGATTCAAGTGCTGTCTGGTTATAGCTGGGACTACAGACTGAGAGCTCTGTCAGTCCTTTTGCCCCCTTTTCCCTTCCTAGAGATCTGGGAATCATCTTTATAGGCCTTCATGCTTTGCCAGGATAGTTTTCTCTCAAAATTGGACGCTGTGTGTGGGGAGTATGCTTTTCTTGTGCAAATAGCATTTGTTGGATGACGCAGTTCTCTTTCCATTTTAGAAGGTGAGGGGGCAGTTGGCCAGATGTCCATATCCTTGAGTCTCCGAAGTCCCTATTTATGGACAGGGGTCCATGTAGGCTGGGCCTCGCCCTGGCTGAGCCTTGGTCCTGAGCCTTCTGGAAGCCATCTGCTGATCCTGCTGGTAAAGACTGTTGTGTGAGGACGAGTGTAGAAGAACGTGATTTTCGCCCATGGCCGTTCACTCTGGAAGCAGTGGAGAAACGCACAGAGAGGTGCCCCCTGCCCCGCTCCTGCCCTTAACAGCTTTGCCATAGAGCCTCAAGCTGAAAAGGAGCGTGGGCAACATGGTTGTGAATCAGAGATAAATTTTATCTCAGCATTGTGATACTTCCAAGCTTTGGCACATTTTCATGTTTAAGTAATAACCCATCCTCTTCATTTCCTGGTTGGAGAAAACTTAAAAAGAGGGTAGTGCATCTTAAGTTTTTATTCAATGTTTTATCGAGAGATGAAACAGTTTATAGATGTCATGCACATAGAATATGCACATTGGGGTCACATATTATCTGTTATAAAATCCATTTGAGAGTACAGGACCGATCCACCAAACTAAAATGAAAAAAAATGAAAACTTTAAAAAAGGGTGGTATGGATTTACTGTGTGCCCAGTGCTATTCTGAACACTTTATTTTAACTCTTTTTAAACTTAAAACACCTATTTCCATGTCATAAATGCAGAAACTGAGAGGTAAAGAAATTTGCCAAGGTCATAGCTAGTAACTGGTGGTTCTGGGATTTGAACCTGAGTCTCTCTTGAGTTTATCAACTTCACCATCCCACAGTACTACCTTTCTGTGTTCTCTCTTTAAAATTTTCATTTACAATTGTAGGAAGAAGTAACAAGCATTTACTTGGATTTTCACCTCTAAACCATTAGTAAATAAAAGATCTCTTGAAAATGACCTCCGTTGTATGATATGGGCAGCTACTCAGGATGATGATTTTAAAACTTCTACCTTCGGACCAAATTAGTTTGGGAATTTGTGTTTAAACTTAATATTCTTTATATAACTTAGGCAATACTGTACTGTTAAATGCTTGTTTGTGTGCACGTTTTCAGTGATGGTGATAATTTGAATTTCTCGTTAGCCTAAGATTGGGACACTTTTCTCTGTTGCACAGCTGTGTGGGGGGAGGGGGAGGCAGGGTGTGTGGCAGTAGGTGGTGCCCTGCCTCATGGACTTCAGAGGTGAGTGTCTGCCTCTGGTTAGTGAGGCGCAGGTGAGCTCAGCAGCGTTCTGCTGGGTTCAGGGGAGCCCCTGGGGCCCTCGCGGTGCGCAGGGAGCAGTAGAGGGGCGCAACACTTACTTTAATAGGTGATCATGGAGTGGACATCATTTTGCGTTTCTCCCTCTATATTTATCCTTAGGCTCTTTTTTCTTTCCTCTTTTTTTTTTTTTTTTTAGGAGACTTTGACTTATTCTACTATTTTGTATTGGTTGCGTTGCTTGCTATGTGTAGTTTTAGTATTTGTAGTTATTGATTTGCCCTCTGTGTGATAGTCAAAGTATTTTGATAAATCATTACCCTTACTCTACAAACATGGTTTTAACCCTTTTCCCGTTTAGGAAAAAAAAAAAAATACACCTTGCTGCCAGCGTTAATTTAACATCATGCATAGGAATTTTATGTTTTCTAGCATTTGACATTTTCAGTGAGAATTACTGTAATTCGTAAATGGAAATACCACTACTAAAAACAGAATGCTATACACAGAATGATGTCATTTGTTTGCAAAGACTATTGATCTACTAGAGCGATGGGAAAATAATAATAAAAGCTAGACGTTGCGTGGCCGACTTGGGGGTGAGGTTAGGACCGCAACCTGTGAGTGATCGTGGGGTAGATGCTGCAGCTGCGGGCACCACCGGTGAGTGTTCTCAGGGCAAACGGGAGAGGGGTTACATCAGTTCTAAAAAACTGGTGCTGGGATCAATGTGTCTTTTGCACTAGAATATGAATAGCGTGCAGATCTAGCACAGGAGCAATTTGTTAGTTATAGACTATTTACAGTTGCTCCCTTATACGTAACACTGTGTAGCTAGCCCTTCCAGTCTTAAACCATTTCATTTGGAAATATTTTCAAGTTATCGCCTTGAAATGGGTCTAGTGTGATTTTGGCATCAAGGCTAACCATACAAATGCTTCAATTAATGATTTAAATTTGGGTTTCTTCACAACTTCTTAGAACTGAGCTCTTAAATTCCATATTTTCTGGTGCCGTTTTGTGAATGATTTAAAATCTCTTATGGATCCATCAATTACAATTTTGCTTTCTCAATAGGTTGATGGATTAAAACCAAACCAAATCAGAGCAAAACCAAAAAAAATGTCAAATGAAACCATAACTTAATATGGGAAATGTTGATTAATTTAAAAACCATTACCCAATGAGTTTCTCCAATTTTTATCATTACTATAGAATCCGGTTATACTTAGCCCGTTGCTCAAACTCCTGAAAACATGGATAATGTCGATTTATTGAAACAAAATTTTTTAACAAAAGAAATGTACATCTTTTGAAGAAATTCCAATAATATAGAATCATAAAAAGTTAGCGATTTTCCCCACTCCTCTCTCTTTCTGAGCTCTTCCCCCATAAAGTCATTCACATGTTCGTACCCTAGGGGAAACGTATTCTTAACAGTGTTTTATATAAAGTTTGTTTTTTAAACAAAGCAAGATGAAAGTCACTATGTTGTATAACTTTCTTACCCCCTGCAACCATATCTCGTTTTCCTCTTCTTGTATACAGTATTTCCAGGTCTTGAGTAGACTGTAGATCTGATAATACACACCATTTAAGAAGACTAAGAAAAATAATGCTATTAATAGTAATTATATATAATAATAAGTAATAACATATGATAGTAATAGCTAACAATCTTGAACACTTTCTTTGTCCCAAGCACTGGCCCGAGCACTGTGCACATATTATCACTTAGTCCTCGTAGCACCCCTGTGAGGCAGGTTCTGATCTGCTGGTACACTCACTTCATAGACGAAGCGGCTGAAACACAGATTCATTTGCTTACAGTCACATAACGAGAAAAAAAGAGGAATTGGGGTTCGAACCCAGGCAGTCTGGAATCTGAAGCCATACTCATCATCACACTGCTGAACTGTGTCTCAGAGGCTAAGTTATTTTCTAGTTCGACAGCAATGTTACCTATTATATATTAGTCTGAACGCCTTGTCTGAGGCTCTTTTGATGTGGTTTACTGTCGACCTGTTTTTCAGGTTTCAGTGCGGTCCATTTTGCCTTGATTGTGGAGCTCATTAAAAGAGGAATTTAGTTTTGAAAAGAATTCACAAATGAAAGGACTTTTTTGGTATTTTTGTTTTCTTAATTCACATGACTATATTTTGAAACAAAACTGTCAAAATACTGTCAAATAGTGTGTGAAAATTAATATTTCTGTAGATTTGGCTGTAAAATGTTAGAAATTATGTATTGCTATATGAATTTACCTGTCAACTGTATAATTATTCCGTTTTTATAGATTAAAAAGGAGCCCAAACTATTGTCCAGCTATTGAGTGTGAGTAACCTACATTATTTGTACAGCCCCAGCTACGTTTGGCTTGGAAAATTGGCTTAGAAAGCGCTTTCCTCAAACTACTGAAAACTTGGATGTTAGTTTAACAAAATTTGGGAGTAATTTCAGAATTTCTTCTTTCCTTTTTTCAATTAACTAGCTCTCTGCTCTTAACATACATTGCAAATCCATTACCCGTCACCATTTCTGTCCCTACTTATTTTAAGCCAGTGGCTCTTAACGGGGGGAGATTTTACCCCCGGCTCCTGGACATTTGGCCACGTCTGGAGACCTTTCAGGTTGTCAGAATTTGGAGTGTGTTACTGGCACCAAGTGGGTAGAGGCCAGGGATGCTGCTGAATATCCTACACGGCACAGGACAGTCTCCACGACAAAGCATGGTTCGGTCCATACGTCGGTAGTGCTGAGGTGGAGAAGCCCTGGTCTAAGCCGTTATCGTTTCTCACTCGTACCATTACAGAGTCTCCTGCAAGGAGCTACTCTTGTCCCCCAGATTCTGCTCCTCCCAAAGCAGTTAATGTGCTTTGAATCGTGGCAATTTCTTTGCTGAAAGTCCTCTAATGGCTTTTCATTAGCTTCAGCATCAAGTTCAAACCTTTCCCTTGACCTTCTCGTCCTCTGCCTCCCTGTGTATATTTATACACTCATGCCTCGCCTCTTACCACCCTCTCATTTGACATTTCAGCCACATCAGTGGCCAAACCTGTTGTGCCTACAGCTTTTTTGCCTAGAATACTTGCATTCCATATTTTCCATGGCTGGTGCCTTCTTACTGTTCGGGGTTCTTTTTGACCCACAGAGAGAGTTTTTTTCTGAATATTCTTTTTTTTCTTTCCTTTCATTCTAGTTGTCCTTTCTCTGCTTTGTTTCTTCATAGCACTTTATCTGTTTAGTGACTGTCTCCTCCATGGAAACAAGGTGTGCGAGGGCAAAACGCATTGTCTGTCCTCTAGTAAGTATTAACAAAAGTGCATTACTAAATTACAGTAGTGTTTTATGGTTGCGGTTAAGTAGATTAAAATGGAATAGAATTTGTCCAAAAGGAAAAAGAGACAGGAGAATCATAGGACACCAGCAACTGCCATTTGATGATTGTCTACAGTTTACCAAGCGCTGTGCTGGTACCTTTGTATGCATTAGCTCCGAACTCCCCAAGAGCCTCCTGACGAGGCCTGTGTTAGCCTGTAAGGTGATTCCCTTCACATTTCCACAGGATCTAAGGCAGGGTGACCCCCTCCCCAACACCAGACTGGGGAGCAAATAGATGTGGAAGCTCTGCTTTTTCTGGGTTTATTTTACAATCAGAATGTAGCTCTGAGAGGCGAAATACCTTGTCCAGGGCTGTGTTACTGACAAAAGGCAGCATCAGAATTAGAATCTGGTTCTCCTTTACACCACGCCTCTTTCCAGCACTTTTTCAGGTTTTCTTGGTTCTTAGGAAGCAACTTTCTTCCTTTCTAGCAGGCTTAATTGGCCCTCCCTCCCTCCCTCCCTCCCTCCCTCCCTCCCTCCCTCCCTCCTTCCTTCCTTCCTTCCTTCCTTCCTTCCTTCCTTCCTTCCTTCCTTCCAATATCCCCATTTTTGACTCCAGAGGCAGCAATTGCTTTGGTTTCAGGTGACTTAGGCAAAAATGATCTTCTTTTCCATCTTGTCTTGAGACAGTGCTTAGTCAGCATCGTCTAAAAGTGAAAAACTGACATTCTGGAAATATAGTTTGGTCTTTGGGCTATTTTTATTGGCAACCAAAAACATACTCAGAATTTGTAACCACATGTACAATTTATGTACTGTGTTGTACATTCATATTTATACGAGAGTGACTCTGAATGTGTTTTATCTGAGTCTTCGGGCCTTGACTATTGGGACCGAGTCAGGAAGGCTCTGGCTGTGGCCATGAACCTCTGATTGGTCCCCGTGAACCTTGTGGAAGGCATCCCAGTTTTCCTTTGAACATTTGGTGCTTTACGTTCTGGAGGAACCTGGACTCAACATAGATTTGAATCTTGGAAATTTGCATCCTTTACCTGGTTTGGTTTTTTGTTGTTGTTGTTGTTGTTGAAAGGTCACAGGCCATTTCTTCCCTTGCTCTGCTCTCCCGGGCCTTCCTGGTTTCTAGATATCAGTGATGGTTCAAGGCACCAGGGGAGGCAAAAGTCCCGGGGTAACCCGTGCTGGCAAACTGTTTTGAGTTTCAGCGTTCCTGTACGTTTTGTGAGTCAAACATCTTCCTGCGCTTCATTCTCTCTCGCATCTATCCTCTCACTACCTTTAAAATGTGTTTTTTTGTTTTTAGTTTATTTATTTATTTTTTTCAATTTTCAGCAGCTTGTCATAGGAGTGACACACTCTCAACAAACTCAGCTTTAGACAGCTTTTTGCAGACAAGAACAACAAATTCACCAGTCAGGGAACAAAGTGAGAGAAAAATGAAGAACAATATTAGAAAAGAACCCTTTGGGAAGCTGTACAAAAAATGTTATATTAAAATCGATACCAGGACTTGACCTTTTGTGGTACTGTATATTTTAAAGCCTTCTATTGATTCTCTTTTAATAACATGTTTATTCTAGTTTACTGACATAAGCCTAGGGAGAATACAAAAAGGAAAGATCAAATTCTTTATTATGGTGGTCATTTAAATTTGTCTCAGGCATTTTTATGGCTGACTAGTCTTATCTTTATGTTTAACATACTATATCATTCTTACAGAGTATAAGGCTGAGAGATGTTATGAAAGTGGCAAAGTGATTTTTTTAATTTACTTTTATTGAAAATGTGCTTGGCCTTGCTCTGACATACAAGTGTGCCTCCCCTCCTCCACCAAATTAGAATTTCTTCTCTGCATGTGTATAGAAGACAGAAAAGTCTTATTTTGATTGATTTTTTTTCCCCCCCAGCCCTTGAAAGCCATTGGTAGTCTAATCTGCCGAGTCTGGGAACATTTGGTGACAGTTCTATGCATAAAATCAGCTGTCTTTTACTGTGTCCTGATGGCAATACGTGGCAGAATA
The DNA here is from genome assembly GCF_014176215.1 of Rousettus aegyptiacus. Taxonomy (NCBI): domain Eukaryota; kingdom Metazoa; phylum Chordata; class Mammalia; order Chiroptera; family Pteropodidae; genus Rousettus; species Rousettus aegyptiacus. Next base: position 59,937,138 of record NW_023416288.1, read on the forward strand.
GGAAATCTCCTTGCCTGACCCTTTTGATCACTTATTCTTATTTCAAAGACAGAAACAGTCATTGCTTTTCACAGAAATACTCATTGCTTTTCACCATGAGGGGCCAGCCATTCGTACTTCACTTAGGAAGGCATCTCTTATGGGTGTCGTCCAGTCAGGAATTTATTGCGCCCTGAGCTCATCTGCTCCGGTTCTGTCCATTAGGGAAAAAGTGGGATTAGCTTTCTTACCTCATTCCGATGGTTTTTCTGAACATCCGGATATTAAGAGGCATCCAGAACAGCAGGAAGGACTTGAAAGGAACACCTGGAAAGGTTATCCTGTAAATGGCAAATTAAATGAGATTCAACCTGTAGAACATCAAGTTAATAGGCTTGGGGAGAAATAGGATGCTTGGATATAATTCACGGTTTTAATATAATAGCCCTGCTGTTTTGTGGGATATCTGATATCACATGTTGAGAAGCCAGACAGCACTTCCAGGAAGGCTGTAATGAATTAGAAGACATTTTGAAAGGGCAAATAAATAAATTAATCAAGAAGCCAAAAGAATGAGGAGATCGGGAAACACATGTTATGGCGTCGTGGGGAGAAGGCCCAGTGGAGGTGTAGTGCAGGGTCCCGAAGAGGTCCGGAGAGTTGCGAGTTACCTTTGGGTCTTTAAATGCTCCGAGGACCTGTGAGGCGTCAGCTGCGGCCGTGGGACGGCGGCCTTCTGGGCCCACTTTTGGTGGCCCCTCGGGCACTCGGTAAGAGCATCGATTCCGGAGCATGCAGCCTGTACCCGCCACTTCCAGCGTCCGTGTGGGCTTCGTGCCTCTTACCACGCCCAGAGCCAGTTCCTGGTCGAGGCCTGGTCGGCTTTTCTGTCACCACCTGACCTGTGACGTCTTCCTGGTACCTAAGACTATCTACGGAGAAAACCACAAGTCACAGGGCACATGATGGTGGTGAGAAGTGTTTTTCCTTAATTACAAAAGTAATATACACTGTATAGAAAACTAGAGAAATGCAGCTCAACAAAATGAGTAAAAATTGCCGTGATCCCGCTATTCTCACAGAACCGTTGTAAATATTTGGTTCATAGGTGTGCATCCCTAGGGGAAAATAACAAGTGGTGTCATCTCGTCTCTCTCATTTTTCTGAGCCTCTTTATTTTTGTTCTTAAGATACATCATGGCCATGGTTTGTCATTAGATAATTTCGTAGGAGTTCACTGTTAGACATTTAGCCGTCCCAACAAATGGTTGAAACTGTTTCACTGTTATGATCACACTACCATGAATATCCCTGTTATTAAATTTACAGATAACCAGTATTATTTCCTTAGGGTACATTTCTGTGAGTGGAATTACTAGGTCAAAGGTTATGCAAAACATTATTATTGTTGAATCACCTTCGAGAAATTGTGCTAGTTAACTCACTACCAATACGAACCACTGCTTTTGCCTCACTGCTGCAAAATTCGGGAACATATATTTGTAAAACCAGTGTTGTTTTGCATTGTGCCCTGTGACTATGCCTTATAATTATCTGTGCCTTTTGCTCACATTGTCATTAATTTTAGATGGGTGCTCCTCAGCGTGATGGAACAGTCTTTTCGTTAGTCTCGTTACTGAGGGAGTACCATGAGAGTTTAGGCACTTAGTAAATACTTGCCAGATCGTTTTGGGTTGTTGTTCAGGCAATATAGTTTTTAAAACTAAATCGAAACCGTAACTCAATTTTAATAATGTTCTCTCATTAGTTGTCTATAAGATTAAAAACCTATCACAGAGACCTGCATACAACCGATGAGATATAATAGACGTACAACAGAGAGCACAGTATGCAGCTGTGGAGTGAATTCAGTGATATTTTTAAAACTGCCACAGCAGATCTGGCCTAAATGTAATTTTTGGTAACTGATCAACACCACACACTGTTACCTATGAATGTGTAGTCGTGTCGTAAGATCCAGCATCAGTGGAAGGAATAAAGTAGCTTTGAGATAGTTCCAGCTCTATGAACAGTGCCCTGCATACAGTTTGTACTATGTAGTTGTTGAATGTGACCATACTTTCATCTTTCGAAGGGTAACATGGTGTTTGCTTTTTGCTTGCTACAAAAAAAATAAAATAAAAATAAAAGAGAGAAAGGAAAATACAGTCAATCTGAAGATTCAAAGGGAAAAATCTGTCTCAAGTGAAGTCGGTAAATGAACTCTAGGCTTAAAAAAAATTTATAGCTTACACTTCTGTTTATTCTTTGTTTCTTGATTGTCTGTAAATGACCTGATTTTAAATTTGTAATCAGCACAGTTATTTTTATAAGTGTTCATCTTTTTATTCTAAAAATATAAGTAAATATTTTTGCTGGAACTTTTATTGATTCCAGACTAATAGCCAATGCACAAGACTAGTTCACCGTTCGGGTTTAACCTGGAGACATGCATGCATTCACCTTTCACCACATAATACTGCTTAATATAATAAGCACAGAAATGGCATTTTAGAGATGGATGAGATTCAAGTGTGTGTGTGTGTTTGTGTGTGTGTGTATTTTTAGACAAAAAGCAATCCAGGATTGGGAATCAGAAGACTGGGATTCTAGTCCTTCCGTCTCTACTTAGTAGCTATTTAAGCATGGGTGAATCACAGAATTTATCATTACAAAAATTAAAATAATTATGAAAGAGTAAAATCCTACTTCACTCCTGGTGTTACTGTGAAGATCAAATAATATATTGCAATTGCATTGGCCCCATAGGCTTTTATAATAATGCTATTTTTAATAATAATAATAATATAGTAATGATTATTGCTACAGCTACTACCATAACTATTAATCTCTTGAATAAACTCTCTCCTTATTAGAAATATAACAGTGGAGATTTGATGCAAACATTAAACCAGCAGAACCCAAAAAGACTTTTCTTCAGTTTGCTGTATCATGGTGATTAGACTCCACGGATCACGGAACCAAAATAAAAAGTATCTATCTGCATTTGAAACTTTTCTTCATTGCAAATCATTATGCTATTTAAAAAGTTTCTTTTGCTCCTGTCCTACCCCAGGTCTAGAAACTATTCCCCCTTCACATTGCGCTTATACGCATTTCTTTCTTCTGATGCTTAATTATTCCAGCATTTTTAATTGCTTTCCTTCTCTTGGACATATATCATAATTCATGTTCTACCAAGAGATAAGTTAACTTGAGCTCTGTGCTGGATACTGTTTTAAATCTTGGTTCACATGTGAGGTTTATCCTGACTTGTAAATTAGCTTTTCTGAAACTCCTCTTTTGCTCGCATGGCCCACCTTTGCAACGCAGTCAGTCCCGCCTTTCTGGTGCTCTGCGGCTGCCCTGGTGTTCTCCCTCAGGAGGTGGTGTTTTGTGTTGCCGGGGCTGCCGAAACGCAGTATTGCAGGCCGGGTGTCTGAAACAACAGGAATTAATTTTCTCAGGGTTCTGGAGGCTGTAAGTCCAAATAAAGCGTCGGCAGGTTTGGATTCTCCCGAGGCCTTGTCTCCTTGGTGCGTTGATGGCTGCCTTCCCTCTGTATCCTCAACATGGCTTTTTTTTTTTTTTTCTGTGTGAGCACATCCCTGGTGTCTCTTTCTCTTCTTACAGACACACCAGTCCTGCTGGATTAGGGCCCCACCTTTACGGCCACATTTAACCTTAATTAGTTCTTTTCAAGACCCTATCTCCAATCCAGTAACATTCTAAGGTACTAGGGGTTAGGACTTTAACATATGAATTGTGGGAGGGATACATACAGTTCAGTCCACAACAGGTGGATGGACCGATTGATAGGTATGTGTAAAAATTCTTGGGTATGGTTTTATTTTATAGTTCTTCCTTAGTAGGAAGTTAATTCTTAATATTAAAATTTTAAGTTGCCTTTCAGATCCAGAATTCTAAGTGTTGATATTCTAATGGAAGTTATTTTCATCAGTTCTCTCCAATGAGTGTTGCTTGAAGTTTAAAAAGGGTTAGCGTTAGAATTTTATTGATTTATAAAAATGATGTCACATTGTCCCTATTAATCTATTTTTTAAAAAAATCTAAGCAGGCACGTTTGCTGCAGTAAAACGGGTGGGCCGCAGAGTAGGTGGCAAATCACTATGGGCAAGACCTTCAGATGAAGCACTGACAGAAGAGTATCTAAATTCGAGCTTGACAACTTGACACCCTCACTATAAATTGTAGTACATTGTCATTGTGAGGAAGGAAGTAAAATTGGTCTTCACAGCCACATAGTGCTTTTTCACTGTCATGTATGAAGGACAGTGACAAAATAATCATTTTCTGAATTATTAAATTTTTGAGTTATGTGAGATATTTAACCAGTTGTATGTATCTCAGTGGTGATATTTGTTGTTATTCATTTTGCTTTTAAAAAAAAATAATGCTTTATTTTTTCCTCCCCCTGGGACAGACGCTAACCCAGAGAGGTTACCTTACCATATGAAACCCATTTTAAAAGCAAACAGGTCTCCAGCTATTTTAAGAGCACATTTGCCAGTTCTGTACTCCTTTTTGGCGCTGTAAACCTTGGTCTTAGGGAATTTTTAAGAATTGGCAGTAATGGGAGCATCTGCAAGATATTCTGCAAATTATGTTGCATATTGTCTTTGAAACATTTATCTTACCTAAGAATCTGCTTTCTTAGGTTCACCTTCATTAATTTTAATATATAGCTAGATCCTAAATCCTTTTAAGATTAATTTTCTCAAAACTTCCTGAATTAACCTCATTGGTTTCTTCTTTTTTTTTTTACCCCATTTCCATACCCCCAGACATATATATACCTTCATAGTATAACTCATAGAAATTAAAATACATGTTTTATTTTTCATGTGGATTTTCAGTGACTTCACCATTTCATTTTTCACCCTGGAAACTGTAATGAAACTTGTAAAAATGTCATTCGTCTTCATTTTTATTTTTGCCCAATCTCTATGTAAATGAACGGTAAGTTAATATCATTGCAGCATTTCAGAAGGTGTCATTGTTATGTGACATTAAATGGAAGAGCAATATTCATCAGGGTTCTATAGATATTTGAAGAGGAAAAATTTATAAATCTTCCTATTTAAATAGTACTGCTGTTCTGGTTAATTCTATTAAAGCAAGCTGAAAATATATTATTAACTACGCCATATTATAGCTTCTAATAGTCTCCCTATATGGTTTTTGTTTTTTTTCTTAAGTGCTAACCTTTATCTAGGTCATCCCTATATAAAGAATGCTCTTTGTGAACTGTTATACAGTAGAAATAAAGTTATTTTAGTAGTAGGAAAGCCTAATTATCATGGATTTCTACCATTATAGTAATTGCAAATCTACTTAAACTATGAGAGGGAAAAAACCTGGAGCCAAAAATTATGTCTTTTTGGAGTTAGAGATCAGACTTGAATGCTGGCTCTGCCTCTTAGTAATCTGTGACCTTGAGTTAAGTGACCTCCTCTTCTATGCCTCAATTTCTTCAGTTATGAAATTGGGTTAATAAGAATACTTACCTACCCGATAAGCTTGGTTTTACATGAAGGTTACCTAAGATAGCATATATAAAGTGCTTGGCAGACATTAAACTTTCAATATAAAATGCTTTTTCTTATAGCGAACTCTTTTCTCTCTCCGAACTGCAGAGCAGTAGTGTTGTGGTGGTTAAGAGTGTGGTCTCAGGAGTCAGATGGCTTGGATTTGAATTCCAGCTTTATGGGTTACGAGTTTAGAGACCACATAGTAAATTAACTTCTTCAGGGGTCAGCTTCCTCATCTGTGAGATGGAGGACAATAACAACACCCCCTATGGGTTATCGTCAGGATTATTTTAAGGATTAAATGGGACATTCCATATAAAGTTCTTGGCACAGCACAGTGACCCACACGGATTCATAGTAACTGCTCCATAAATGTGATTATTTTCTCCATCCATCCATTTCAGAGAATTTATTCTCTAGTTGTACAGAGTTAAAAACCTTTATCTAATATTTTCTACATGTGCTCTTTCTTACATCCTCTTGCCTTTGCCATTTCTAAAGCATGTAAAAAAATCTCTATTTAGGTGAAAATGCAGGAAAAACCAGCTAAATGAAGTTCGGTGAACTTTTTCTTTTTTTGCATGAGCCATTGATTTTTTCCAGGGATGCATTTAGTTTCAAAAGTGCTAAGCAGGAGAAATGAGGCTATTTGTTTTCTTATCAGATTACCAAATGATTAAAAAAAAAAAAGTAAACTTGGCTTTTAGTTTGAAAAATATTCCCTTTAGTTAATACAAGTTTTATAATTGATATTGATGCTAAATGTTTGATTTTATGTATTGGTGTCTTTACTTCTTTTGCTTACTCAGAAAATTGTTTTCAAGGGCTGGGAAGACCCTCTGTAAAGTCAAGTTCACAGGTCTCTGCTAGAATATGAGTGTTACCTGGGAGGGAAAGGGATACTATTAATTGGTCTTTTAAAGACCACCTGAAGGGAGATCCAGGTGGTTCACAGTAGCCAACGCTGCAAATGAAAACCCGAAAGGAAGACTGTCAGTAGCGTTGCATGCAAATGTGTAATTAAGAATTCTTATTTGTGTACACAGAAGGCAAATGACATGCAAGGATTGAGGGCATGGAACAGCAAGCTAAATAGGGCCTTGCCAGAGAGAAGTTAAATCATTGTTTGGTGAGGAAGATGCCATCAAAAGCTAAACCTGGATACAGATCTTAGAAATTAGCAGCGAAACAGTAGTATGGCCTGAGCCGAGGGCTGATAAGAGAAAATTTTAATGAGCACTTCTTCATTGCTTTGAAATTTAGGAAGCAATTTACCTAACCTGTGCTTACATATGCCTTTGAAAATTTGTCCTGTGCTTTCCTATGGCCACAGGAGTTATTAAGCTCTTGAACTGTGGTCGGTTCAAATTGAGATCTGCTCTAAGTATAAAATACATACCAGACTTCAAAGACTCAATATGAAAAAAAGAATATAAAATATTTCTTTAACGATTTATTTTATTGATTACATGTAGCAGTGATAGTATTTCGGATGTATTGGGCCAAGTAAAATACATTGTTAAAATTAGTTTGACCTGGTCGTTTTCATTTTTTTTAATGCAACTTTTAGAATATTTAAAATTACTTTTGTAATTTATTTTATATTTCTATTAACCAGTGCTGCTCTAACATATTTTATTTAAACATAATACAGTTACATAAAAATGGCGACATTACAGGAATGAAAATAGTTAAGCCCTGTACCCCATCCCACTCCTCAGTGGTAACCTCATTGATGATCAACAGTTTCTTGTGTGTTCTTCTTGTCATTTTTCCAAGCTTACTGTCCTGCCCTTAAGTACATAGGAAATTAGAGAATAATCATAAAAGCGACTAATTTAATATAGATTTTTGGATTGAGTGGGTAAAATAGTACCGAATGAATATCTATCTGCCCTTTTTCTCTCAGTTATTCACATTTGAGAAAAGTCTAATTACCTAATCTGTGCTCCCTTAAAGACATACCATGATTACCTGCAGGAGCTTCAGGACCGGTGCTTAGGAGGAATTAATTAATTTTCATTGAATTTGTAGCATCAATTCTTTAAAATGGTTTAACAGAAAAAAAATGACTCACATTGACTATGGTGGTAATTAAGATCTTATAGTGAACTGAAACTGTTACCTATCATTGCCAAACTTTTCGAGTGTTCTGTAGTATCATTTTAAAACAGTTGTGTTACTTTTGTCTTTTTTTGAAAAAAATTGTTTATATAATTGCTGAGCTGGTAAAAATGTAATAGAATGAATTTCATAGCATTATATAAATATCAATAGAAAGGAGTGATACTGGTTAATGGTAGAATCAAAGATTTTTAAAACAATGCTTTGTATACTATTGTAAGCACATAATAAATGTTCGGTAAATACTTTAATCAATGATTAAAACATATTGCATCAAATCGATTAATAGAGCGTTGAGTATCACTGATAATGTCCTTTCTTCCAAATTAAGAAGATACTTTGTCAACTATCAAAATATGACATTAATGGACATTTAGATATTAGAAAATATTTCACCCTTATATTTGTGTTCATTCCCCTATTTTATTTTGTGCTGATTTTTCTCCTTTGTTATAGAAATTAAATGAGGCCACGTAGAAATGCCCTTGCCTGCTATTTTTATTCTAACAACCACAGTGATAATGTAAGTGAAGTGTTCTGTGCAGGGTCTTCCTAGAACGTTGTTGGTGCTCAGTAAATGTTACATAGATTTTTCTTTGTTTACTCACATCGCTATAATGCTTTCTGTTTGACTTAGTGCTTAACAATATTAATTTAATTTGATTCTACAGCAATCATTTGGCATAGTGTTGCCATGCCAATCTTCGTATGAGAAAACCAACAGCTCAGAGGTTTTATTGATAAATTCGGTATGTGAGAGGGTAGAGTTAAACTCAGATTTTCTAACTCTAGGTTATGATTCAGTGATTATTGGCATGGATATTATGAACTATAAATATAGATAAATATTGAAAATTAAAACTTATTTTCATCCCTTGGCTAGTGTTTTATTTTAAAAAGACAGTAAGATTAACATTCCAGTCCTTTCTTTACAGCTTTGTGGTTTCAGATTTTACTTAACCGATTTCCGTGAATCCTGCTCTTGTTGCTCTTCTTGTGCTTGATTTTAAGGCATAGGATTGTTTGCGAATGAAGCAAGTCTAATAACAGGTGCAAATTACCATTCATTGGGTTAGATTGATGCATTGAACCAACTTCCCTGTGTGATCCTTTAGATTAGATACTTCCCTATAAGTGCTTTTCCTTTAAGATGGAGCTAAGTCTTTATTTGATCTGAAGTTGTTACTTTATTACAGTTTCACATATTTTTCAAAAGAAGAATAATGGAATTGACATGTTGGTGCAACTGGCAATTTGATTCCTAAGTGTGTTTGAATGTAGACCACCCAATGTTATTTTTATACTAATCTTCCTTTTTTTTTTCACCTTTTAGCACAGATGTGTGAGTTCCTAGTAATTTAAAAATTCTGATGAATGACACTTGATAAATGATGTGATGTTGTGAATACTGATAAGCACTAGAAATTCAGTTGGCAAAACATCAGTTTCACACCAGAGACCGTGGCTCAAAGTTTAGGTTAAAGGTTTGCTTGGAGTCCGTAGTCTTTTTCTCAGGTCCCCTGATAAATGCAGTGATTCTAAGCCACATTTTTCTTCTGCATCAAATCCAGACAGCACTCTGAATCATTAAATATTAAACCTTATATTCAAGAACATTATTCACTCATTAATATTGCATTGCGGCCTAAACTGCATTGTTCAAAACATTTTAGGATGTTATGCAAGTCTGTCAAAATACATTAACAAACTTAGTCATGTTGAACTAAGCAAAAAAAATGACAGACTGCACCACAAACGTGTCTTAGTTGATTCTTTGTACAATGTAAGCATTTTGAGTTGGGATATTTGGAAATCACTGCAAAGATAAAATGATTGCACTGAAAACCAGATGGAATGAATATTCATCTTCCACGTAACATCTGCTATATATCTTAATGAATTTTATAGTTATTCCTGAAATTTTTCTTCCTTGACAGTATTTATCTATCTTTAAAATTATTTTAACTAGGAGTTGAATATGAGTTAGTACAATTCTAGCTGCATATAAAAACTGCAGTATCTGACTCAGGGGCCATTTTTCATGTCTCAGCGATGGTTGTCATCTCTGTAAAATCGAAGCCAGATAGGCCTCCATGAACTGCGGAGTAACTGGGAAACTTTTGATATTCGGCAGAGTGAAAGAGGGTGATCGAATTCAAGCCTTGGTCTCTGTGACAAAATTTGTTCTGGATTGCCGTGAACGCATCTGGTTTCTGGCTGTTTTTCACAACCCTGTTAGTTACAGTGAGAAGCCATAAAATTCTTCCCGTGAAAGAAAACGATGGGAGCATTTTTGTTTCTAAAATTGTTTCTTTTTTTAAAAAATTTCTTTTTCTGGCGCAATAAGGAAAATTCAAATAGCAAAAGGTGTGAAAAATAATATGAGATACATTGTTTTTTTTTGTTTAATGGCAGTAACATAGCTTCAGAACTTTATCTGAAGAACAGTTATATTGATTATATTATATATTAGTGATTATCGAACTTAATGGATTACAGTTTAATGAAGGAGATCAGTAAGAGAGTGTAGGTCGATTTTAAAACATCCTTGATTACTTAGATTTTTTTGAATGGAGGATTAATTAATTTTCTCGTGATAATGTAGATCAGAAACTATGTAAGTAGCCAGTGGGCTCATCTTGAATGCCTACAGCCATTATTTCCGAAATGCTAGAAATGAGTATTGCAAAGCAAATAATGAAGGTGGCATAGTGAATTCCTGCTGGCTGAGAGTTAAATTATTTATTTTGTTGGTTTAGCTAACGTGGTTCGTGCTGCCTGTGATTGGAGCCCTGTGTCAGTGACTCACATTGCATAATTAAAATGCCTCAGTTCCTCAGGCCTATAATATAGTGGAAATTTAGAGATGGCTGTTAACATCGTGGAAGTAGAGTTTTATTTGTATAAAGAGACATAGTTTATCTAGTGATTTTGAAATTTTTTGTGTTATTAAACATTGGTGTGACATGTAGACTGTGTACCCAAGATGTTTTTAACTAGTTAATCTCATAATTCCTTTCCCTTGGTTTGCTTACTAATGCCACAGTGTTTTTCTTCTTGAAAGCCTGACTCATGGTCAGTTGTTCATTTTAAAAGCGTGTAAGCACACTCTCTCCTCACGCCAACATCACAGTTCCTTTTCCTTTGGACTCAGAATTAGGCGGCTGATTAGAGAAGGGATTTGGGGGTTACTTCTGTAAGTTTGGGGACTGCATTGGCATTTGTAGCTTTACAAAGCACCTGAAACTATGACCTGCTCAGCCTCAGTAACTGAAGGACAAAAGGTCTAACGCGAACTTTAAAACATTTTTGTATGTTTTACACAGTGTTCTGTGGTCATAGTCAGTGAGGCTGTAATCCTTAGTTTATGCTTCTTCACTTAATGCCATTTTAGATGCAGATTGTACCTTTGGAATAGTGCTGTAGCAGCATTTCTCAACCCGAGTCTGTAAGTGAAAAAAGAAAGCAGTGGAAGCACATTCTCCATCGTCTGTTAGCCTCGTGTTGCCATGTGATCTCAGTGCTTGTGTTTGCTCTTGCAAATGCATTAGGGCCAAGCAAAGGGCAAGTTGTGTCCTGCACAAATGGACGAAAGATGGAAGGGCTTCATTAAGGGAGGGCAGAACGACTAGGTGCGGATATTAATATTTGAATCACAGCATGGAACATTTTACCTCGAGGGGCTTTTAGCTAAGCAGTCGAGATCGTGTGGTATAGTGACTACTCGTACATGCTTTTTTTGGGGTTGACAATCTAGAACACAATTCCACCGCGTATTTTTCTATGTAATTTTAAGCAACTTATTCACCTTCTCTTAGCTTTGATTTCTTTCGATCTGAAAAGTGAATAAACAACTGCTCTGGGGGATTTTTGTGAGGATTAAATGACATAAGGTATGTACAGCAGCTGTTAAAATACCCAGCGCAAGGAGTAAGCCATAAATGTAGCTATTCTATTATTGGTTGAATGTTATGCATATTTTTCCATTTAAATGGCACAAGTTGTATGTTAAAATCTTCAATATCGAAAATAATAAATTAAATGGAATAGAGATTGAAAGGACAACATGGGTCTGATGCCTGTTGTTGGAATGAATTGGACTTTGTGGGAGACTCCTGCAGTTTCGGGGGACTGCCGGGGCCTGGATGTGACTCTCTCTCTCGTTTCCTGCGGGCCAATTCCTTGTTCTCACACTGTGTTCTCCACATTAAATTTGCAAAAAGTACTTTTTAATGTGTTCTCATTTCAGGCAATTCCGTTTGTTTTATTTTTGTCATTGATGTGAATTCTGAAGGGTAGTTCTTACTTCTTCAAGTATGTCTGTGATTTGAGTCAGAGATGGAAAAATATCAGGTAAGGAAAGGAACGGGAGTTACCCTACAACGACAGGCAAAATCATACAGATTTCCACATTTTTTGCTTGTTTGATACATGTTTCTGCCATTTTGTGTTTAAGATGAAAACGAAAATGAATGAGATCCGGTATACTGCTCAGTGTGGCCTTCAAATCAATGTATTTTTGCTAGAATTTGTTTTTTTTCCTTAGTGTGATTTCATAGAAATAAAACATCTGCCAAAGAATGACTTCGTAGCTGATGAGTAGTGTCAGAGAGGCGTGGCCGTCGACTGCTGTGGTCTGGGAGAGGTGGCATTGTGGGGCAGCCATGGTGAGGAGAGGTGGCATTGTGGGGCAGCCATGGCGGGTGCTGCTGCCTGTCACACTTCCTGTGCAGGCCAAGGCGACTTTCACAAGAAGAAGATGAGCTTTCCCTAAGGGGTAAGGCCCCTTCAACTCTGGATTATTTCTTTTGAGGTTACAGAGAAGTCAAGGTGTAAAAACAGAGTGCCTTCTTTACCCAGAAGTAAGACCGATGAAGATTCTTTGGTGCGGCCTGTGTTTAACTGGCTAATGATAGCGATTGTGGCTGTGCTCAATGACGTAACACTTGATTCTTAAGAGGCTGTTTATCCTTTGGTCGGAGTGGGTTTGCAGTAGTTTTCTGAGAACAAAATTGGTTTTTCAGCATATACTCCTCTGGAGGGAGGTCGTGCCTGTTTCACACACAGCTTCATTCCCCTCTTCAGCTTTCCGGAGAGGGTGGCACTCCTCTCTCAGACAGGCCGACCTTTACAGCCGGCTGCTGTGCGTCTCACGAGCGTGACGGAGTAGGTGCTTGCCGTGGAGTTTGTTCTTGAGATTACTGCGGTGCAGTATTTAATCAAAGCAGTGCGCTGCAATGTGGGCCATCTCTCTAGTCCTTGCTGTAAGACCCAGTGTGCAATTATGCCTGATCATTATCAGCGGGCTGCAAAACCGGACCGTGCTGTTCTGTCCCTGTGTAAAATCGCTCTTATTTGGCCGTGTTTTGGTATCTAGGGAGACTTCACAGTGCTTGCCGTGCATGGGGCCTATGTTAAACCTCAAAGGTTCTTTTTTTAAGAAAATGCAGCTCTTAGTGAAAAGACAATATAGGGAAGTTATTTCAGTAAGAATTAATGTACAGTTCCCTAGGTGGCCTCATCTAGTGCTTCTCATCAACTCTGCCCTAAAATGCTTTAAATCATCCTTTAATGTTAAGAAAAATAAAGATATAAAGAATCTTTAAAAGTGAAGAGGATTCTAGGGAGTCGAAGACTTGAAAGCCTCTCTGCTGTCTTCTTACTTCAATTTCAGCCTAATTCTCAGCTGCTTTTTCTTAGACGAACATCTGATGGATGGGTGTGAGCCAGGGGGTTAGTTTTGGCATAGCCCAAGGATCACCAGGGGTGGCCTCAGTCTACCCGGGTGTTCCTGAGAGGACCTTCGGTTTCCATGTCCCTGTCAGCCGGTCTGGGGTGGGGAGGAGGGTGTGGGAGATGGGAACAGAGAGACTTTTCTCCTGGTTCCCTTGACAGGATGCGGAACACTTCTCAGCTGGTGACATACCACTGGGCCATGGGGGCTGAGACTGTTTGTTCTCCCACCAGTCAGTGGGTACCCCCACTTAACATAGCCCAGCAGCTGGGCCTGAGCCCTGGCGAGTAAAGTGATGAAAAGCAGCAGCAGCCAGGGAGAAAGACAGAAGAGAAGAACACTCAGAAAAGGTGCATCTAGCAGAAACCGTTGGAACATTTCAGTGGCGCTTGTGATGTTTGTAGCATTGGCAGCTATTGCCACTTGATCGTAAGACACATTGGTTTTAAGATGCATCTTAATTTCATGGATATTGAACGACGGGGGAAAATAACCCCATGCACGTTATAGTTGATGAAATAGGCTAACTTCCAGATGGAGATAAGGGGACGAGATAGAGGAGTGGTGATAATCAGACGGTACCGGCCTTTCACTGAGCTGAAGAAAGGCTGGCATCTGCAGATTGAAAGACCTGTTCTAGGGGGCACTGATGAGAAGAGAGGCACCCCTAGGCATAGCCTGCTGAAGTGTCTGAACTCTAAGGGTCCAGAGGAGCTCGTGTACGCTTCCCGACAGAAGGAAGCACTAATTTATAAAGGACATAGGATTGATTAGTCTGGGTTTAGGCTTTTCTTTTGCCAACCTGGAAGCTAGGAGGCGGACCGACCTCTAGGGAGGGATTCCTGAGGTAAAGAACTGAAACCCCCAAATTCTGTGTTCAGCTCTCATTTACCTGCCAGGGTGAAAAAGAGACGTACAGATACGCAGTTTAGAGAATTTATTAATGTTATCAGCTAGCAGCCAGAATCCATTAAGGAGACAAAACTCATCAGTTATTTTTACAGAGAGAACTTAATATAAAAATTGTTAATGAGGTTAAGAGCTGAAAAGACAAAACAAAAACAAATATCCCCTTAAAAAAAAACCCCTAAAACAAAGACTCTGAGGCAGTGCTGTTTAATAGAACTATGCAATTAAATATTTTCTAGTAGCCCCATCAAAAAAAGTAAAAACAAATAGGTGAAAATAACTTAAAGATATTTTATTTTCACCAGTTATTCAAAAGATGATCATTTTAACATGTAATCGATATAAATTTTATTAATGTGATCTATTACTTAAAAGATTGTCATGGCAAGTATTAAAAACCCAATGTGTATTTTATACTGACTGCACATCTCAGTTTGGACGGAGACACATTTCGTGGGTTCCACAGCCACATTGGCAAATACTGTCTTGGATAGCGCTGCTCTAAGGTATCCTAGAGGTAGCTGTGGCAGGAAGCAGGAGACGTTAAAACATTGAAGCTTGGGGTCGGCGCCACCCCCCCCTCCCCGCCCCCGCCCCGTGGAACTGCAGCTCAGCCCTCTGAGGAGGGGGTGCCTCCTGGCTGGTGGTGGTCCTATCTCCCGGCTTGGAGGAGAGGCCAGTGGGTCTGGAAATCAGATTTTTGAGGAGGCTCCTGGTAGGTAGGACCGGTGTCTCCAGCGTGCGGAGTGCAGTGAGGTTGATTTTGCAAGTGCGGGCAAACTGCAGACTGGATTAAGCGACTGCTGCGGGAGCGGTGTCGCCGCTGGTGTGGAGCAGGGAGGCCGGAGTGGGGCTGAAAGGGATAGACCTCCAACAGGAGACTGGCTTTGCCTTCCTCCAGCCTCGCAGGCTCCCTCTGGCTCCCTCTATTGGCAGAGCCTAACAGGGACCCAGCTGCAAAGCAGAAACGTGGTTTAGAGACTCCCAGCTCGCACATCACTGAACAGGATAGAAGAGGGGTGTGCCGCAGAGAGTCGTGGCCGCGTGGGAAGGAGCGGAAGCACCCAGGGGCCTCAGCCCTCGCACCGTGCACGTGAATGATAGACGGCGCTAATAAGGATTCTTGAGATTGAAGAGAACTCCTTGAAGAGAAAACCTATGAATTCTATGAACTCTTAGCTAAGAGTTGGGTTATGGGGAAAGTTAAGGTTTTCAGATGATTTCTTCCAGCCGAGTTTGCAGAGGGTAGTGGTTGAGAAAATAGTACGAATTATATTTTTAAACAATAAGAGGAAAAAAGCATTCGTTATGTGGGGGAGGGGACTGACCACTAACTGTATGGAAAAATACCATTGGTCTTTTTAAGAGGGGAAGAGAATGTCTAGTAACCTGGTATTAGTACGAAAGCAAGGAAAGGGGAAAAAGGTAACAACGAAGTAAAATTAATAGTAAGCGTAATGTAAAATAAAATTAACTATCAGTTGTTAACTGCTAATAATTGTGACTGGCCACAATTATTGTGACTGGTCAAGGCTGCCAGATTATGTTAACACACACACCTCATACACACCAAGAGCTATGTATTATTTATGTGGCATAAACTTAAAACAGAGTAATTTGTTTCAACCTTAATAAAGGTTAAAAATTATTGGATTGGCAAAGCTATACCAAACAAAGAAATACGAGGAAAGGTACGGTGGAAGGTTATAAGCACGGAACAGAAGAAAGCAGCACAATTATGTAATGATAACAAGCACAGTTTATAAAAACAACAGTCATTAACCTTTATGCATGAGTCAAATTAGCAGTTCAATATATGAATTAAAAATGATTAGAAATTCAAAGACTCTTTGATTTAAAAAAAAAAGACTATAAAGGACTTTGTGTAATCATTCTTCACTTAAAAATATTTACTCTGGGTTTGATAGGGGAATCTGCTAAGTTTAACATTAAAGTGCCTACCACAGAAAGAGATGGCGTGAGTTAGGGGGTGTGTATCTCTGAGAGGCATAATGCAGGTGGAGAATGAGAGGCTGCAGTTTGATTCAAGCTTGAAAGTCCTTCGGAATAGAAAAGAAGTATTGATTCTTTTCCTTTGTAAGCCTTAGAGTAGAGAATGGTGATGTCTTCCCTCTCTCTCTGGCCAAAAGTTTCTTAAGACTTACAGTTTACAAGGACATAATTCCAAAATATGTGTCCTTAATGAAAAAGAAACATAAGTGCAAAATACCATAAAATGCCTGAAATTTGTTTTATATACATAAGGACGCTAAGAGGCTGTCATTTCTTCAGAGCTCAGAGTCTTCTTTATGAGAGCTGACCTATGTCTCAATGTTGTTTCGGTTTCCTGTCTTCAGGAGGAAGCCATCTCACATTGATTGTCATCTGTCTCCAGCTCAAGCTGCCCATTTAGGATGGGGCCAGTGCTTGCCCGAGGAGTTGGGTAGCTTGCCCAGATGTAATGATGAAAGTGATTTGCCTCATGGACACATGCATTTGACCCCTAGTTCCTTTTCCCTCCAGCTGACCCTGTGTTTGTCCTCCTCCAACATCTCAGCTGCAGCACCCATCCAGTGAGTGTTAGCAGGAGGGAAGGGCGTAGATACTCTCTACCAAGCCCTTTAGTAGCCACAGCTCATGTATGGGCATTTCCTTCCGCTACCTCTATAGAACAGTTTTATTTTCAAGCCCTGCCGATATGGAACAATTTAATGGTGCGTGTTTCTGTCTCCTCAGCGCCACCATTGTTCAGTCATAGTTTGAATATTATGATAATTCATGTACATCTTAAGATAAAAAGTTGATTATTTTGGGTTAAGATGCCTCTGAACATTCAGTTCAAGCCAGGTAAAGAAGCGGCCAAAGGTTGTTCAGTAGACGGAAGATAGGAGGCTTCCGGCTGTTTATAACTTCTTCCTAGGGCATTTAACTAAATTCCTGAGGGAAAAGGGGGGAGCATGGGCCATGGATATGGTGACATTAACTTCTGAACTAAAATCAGAATTCTTTTCAAATGGAAATGTATTTTTCAGTGCACTAGGAGAGTGTATTTGATAAGAAAAGGGTCCCAGAAAATCCATAACAGGTAAAAACTTGTTCCCAAATGAGAACTGAAATATAGGGACTTTAGGTACCAATGCAGTGTATTAATGGGAAGTGATCATCTAGGAGCGGCAGTGGGATGGGAGGGGGGTGGGCAGGGGCGGGGCGAGAACTGCCTAGGATTATGGCCATGGGTAATCCCCAGTAATAGTCATAGGCTTCCAGCTTTGGGCTGAGTTTTTTTTTTTTTTTTTCCCCCCGCCAGCATCATTTTGGAGCTCTGCAGGAAAATCTTCAGATCATGACTAAATTTTGGTGTGAAGGAAAACAAAACCACTTTTTAAAATGTTCTTGTAGAAAGGAAACCTTGATTGTTAAATTCTGAATGCCATTTTAAATGATATTTATGTAGAAGCCTAGATGACCAAAATTAATGTCTTCTTGGTTATATTCAGAACCAGGTCATAATGCCAGTTAAATAATACTGATTTACTCTATGGTTTGCTAGACTGTAGTTATTCAGCTTCCCAAGACAGTGTTATTTATTGCTAAGTTACGATTATATAAAGATTACCTGTGTTCCATAGTATTAAACTATGCTCACACTCTGTATTCATTCTTTCAAAAATATTTATTGAATGCCTGCCAAGAGCCAGGCACTATTTAGTGTCTGGGCTACAGTGATGCACAAGACAAAATTCTTACCCCCTCATTCCCCTTGGCTCACATTCTGTTCCCCCACACCCCCTGTCTCTCTGTGGGGTGTGTGTGTGTGTGTAAGAGAGAGAGTGTGTTTGTGTGTGCATCTTCTGTAAGATTGTAGCTTCCAAAGACAAGCAGCCTGGCTACACCTCTCACTGGGTTTGTGACCTTGGGCAAATTACTTATAACTTCTGTACACTTTGCTTTTTTATAACTTCTTTCTGCCTCAGCTTCCTCATCTGAAATACAATAATCAATATGAGGATTAAATGAGTTATACCTGTTGAGTGCTTAGAACTGTACCTGGCACAAAGTAAGCATTAATAAATACTTTATCTGTTATACATATAGATATTACATATATATACATGTAGCTGTTACATATAGATACATAGAGATATATATGAATACAATGTAGCTATATTAATGTACACCTTTATGTATTTATTTTGGAATCTCAATATACTTGCTTTCCTTCCAGGATTTGAAATAATTTGATCTGAGAAGTATTAAGCTTGCTATGTACTTTTATTTTTGTGGGGTCTTATTAATAGAAAGCTGTATATTTGTTCTGTCATTATTTTTAATAGTCTTATAATTACTTCGTTGAATTACCAGCTCAGCTTTTCTGTTTAAAAAATGAATTGTAAACAGTATTTCGAATGCTAGTTCAGCATGTTCTGACAAAGTATGATGCATTAAAATAAAATTCTTTATTAGCATTAAAAATGACCTCTGAGGTTATAGTCGCTCATTTTTCTCTTCCAGTGTTTGAAACAGTCTTTCTGAATCAAGTACATTGCAGTACTTTGCAGATGTTGTCTATGTATAATGGTCATAGAAAAATTTTAGATAAATCATTTTGTCAAGTCATTTTATCTCTAACAATCTCAGTTTCCCATTTATTCTTATCCATTATCTGAGGTTCTTATCAACTTTCCCTCTGTAATATAATGGCCTTATATATTAAATTATAAAGTAATTTTCTAAGCTAGAATTGTATAGAATTACTTATGTGTCAGCCTACATGAAGATAAATCTGAGTATTTGTGAATGGCCAAATAGCAGTACAAAAGTTCAGAGAAACATTTAGGACCGTTGAAAGTTAAACCACTTTGGGAAAAGGCCGGTAATAATTTCGACTCTGTCAAACTCTGGGTGTAATGAGAACAAATAAAAAATGAGCTTCTTTTAAAATAATTATGAATTATAGGGGACTTTCGAACTGTCCTTATATAACCACAAAGGTGAGTAATGTAAGGGAAACTAATCCCTGTCGGGGGCGTACTCTTTAGGAGGTTTAAGAAGCATGCCTTTGGGATCAGAGCAGGTCATTT
The DNA here is from genome assembly GCF_014176215.1 of Rousettus aegyptiacus. Classification (NCBI taxonomy): domain Eukaryota; kingdom Metazoa; phylum Chordata; class Mammalia; order Chiroptera; family Pteropodidae; genus Rousettus; species Rousettus aegyptiacus. The sequence goes on from NW_023416288.1 coordinate 59,956,517, forward strand.
CATGTCTCCTGTGTCCTTTCTCACAGCTCAGTTTTTCTCATGTAAAAAAAAGGGAGATAGTAATGCCTCCTCCATGGAAGATAACGAAGTCGAATATATAAAAATGCCCAGCTAGCGTTATCTTTAAAACGCCTTTCCCACTTTCTTAAACTCTTTCGTTTCTTTGGAATAAAATAATATTGGCTAGTTTTTATGTAGAAACCGAAAGATATAGAATTAGATTTTATATACCAGGTACCTATGAGAGCTAAACCTATATAGTGTAGTTTATCATTATTTTTTTCCCCCATTTAAAAGAACATGTTTTAATAATATTCATTATTGGAGATGTGCCTGGTTAGAAATCGATTTTGCTGGTGCTATCTTAAATCTCTCACCTGGTGGAGAATATTCTAAGAAAAAGAGCGAAGTTGCTCGGGCTTGCGGCGTACGGGCAGCGCTGACTGGTGTTTGTTTCATTAAGCTTAGGCAAGCTATCCAATTACTTAATGCAAATAAGAAAAGTTTACACTAAATTCCTGCCTCTTTGCTTAAAACTCTAGAGAATTTAAATGAGGAGAGATATGTATTTAAAAGAAGGAAGTTTAAATGAAACTTAAATCACGGGCTTAATGTCGAATACTATTAGGCCGACAGATCTGAAATAAGAAGTGGGAAATGCCAGTGAATAAAAGGGAGTGTATTCTCCAAGATACTTGGCATGTTTACTTTTATTTTGAGATAATTCTGAAATCTTCGGAAACCCAAGCTAATAATGAAACTTATTCTATCTCTCAGCTCCTTTTCACCTGACAGGGACCTTTTAAAAGGGAAGCGCTGCCCTCTCCCCCCGTCGGCGGGCGCTTCACTCTTCGTTGGCTTGTGCGGTGTTTACAGAACGACCTGGCTTCTGATTCGGAGCCTCCGGCACTGGTTGGGCAGCTTTCCGTGAGGCCCAGCAAGCAGGGTCCTCTCATTCGGCTCAGAGTGAGAGAAAAATTGGTTGATCATGCAGACATCTACCTTCCTTCCCTACATGGCCACTGAATAGAATAGTTTGATGGGTTGTAAAACCAAGGGCACCTGGGAGGAAGTTTGGAAAAGAAATTAGGAGCTTCTGAGAATATACACAGATGTTCTTTGCAAAGTAGTCGTAGCTAGTTGTTAAATGACCTAAATGACTCAGTGAAAGAGGAAACTTATTAGAAGAAAATGTTGCTGTAAATGAATTTTGTGAAGGGGAGATTTGGGGAAATGAGAAATAATATAATATAGAAATTTCCAATCTGTTGCTTTTACTTCTAAAGTAAAAAAGGAACCCTCAATTAGTTATACCATTTATGTGGAACGGCCCTCCAAAATAATTTGGAAGAAAACAAAGCTGTGTTCTAAAATTGTCTAAAATAGCAAAGGCAGGGTTAAGCTTCAGCAGATCCTTTCAAACCTCGCATTAATTTGTATTGATAATCGTGTGTTGTGTGGTGTGTGTGTGTGTGTGTGTGTGTGTGTGCGTGCGCGTGCGTGTTTTAAGAGCCCGCCCTCAGTGACTCTAGATCTGCCAACCTTTGGCATCTGAAACAGCAGTCACAGAACTCTAGAAAATCCTTCCTCAGTGTTTCTGGACCCCGCTGGGGTCTCGGCTGAGACACTTTCTCCTTCCCCACCTTGATCAGTTAATGTGTTAGATGTTCATTTCAGGTATCATCGCCCACCCATGTAGTTTCATAGCCTTGCTTTTCACAAATAATGCGTTTATCAGAGTTTGAGCTTCATGAGGGTCGGGACTGCGTCTCTTTTGCTTGTCATTTTGTTCTCAGTAATCAGAATACTGTCCTGTCACCCAGTAATTATATTGAATGAATTTGTGAGTCTGTTTATTCTTACTTAGCATATGGTTTTTATCAAGCAGTAGGAAACTCAAAGACGAGACTACAAATTGAATGCCCATTGAATGAAAAATATAAAATTTGGAGAAAATACTTCTTTGTTTCATTTATTCCCCTCCACCACCTTTCTTGAGAGTTTTTAGGGCATGAGGAATAATATATTTAATGAATGATGTTTGCAAAACTTTTAACTGCAACGGACCTTGACATACATAGTTCGACTGTCAAATTTTAAAGCTGGGATAACTGAGGTTTATTAGATGTGCAGCTAAGTTGCTGGTAGGTGATGAGAATTTGTTCTAGGTCCTACTGCCAGGCTCCTAAATATGCAGGTCTGTTTGTAAGGATAAATGAAAATAACCGTAAAAATTTATTAAGAAGGGAAGATAATTTTCCTTTTCGTCAGTTTCCACCACTGCCAATCTCTCTGCAGCCAAGAACTAAGCACAGTTAGGCGGTGATATTCCAGAGGCTCTCATATTGTGGACTATAGAACAGCTTTCTATAATGCAAGTATTATAACATCCTTCTGTTTTAAGCGATTTAGTGAAGCCTGGGATCCGATTATACTTGCGACACTTACAGATCGGCCCTTGGTAGGATTCGACTTGTCTTCTGTTTGTTTCTTAAATCCCCTTGTCTTCTGTTTTCTGCAGCTAGTTTTTCATTTTTGCCTGCGGTTGGAAATATGCCATTCATTCCCTTATGCATGCATACATGCAACAAGTATTCGTTGAGCACTTATGTTGTGGAAGCACCGTTAAAAGCATTGGGGATGATGCAGTGAACTAAAAACAGGTTCTCACAGAGTGTATAGGCAGGTGGGGAAGAAGTAAAGGAGCCTGTGCGAAGATAGGGCTGCTGGGTCATTGTCAAGTTTTGATTTTGGAAGCCCTTGTAGCTAATAAAAATAAAGCAGAACTTATGGGTGAAAATGGGAGAGAAGGGGAAGGCAGAGAAGACAAAGCTGTATGTGGTCACCGCGTGTTTGGTGAATCTGCAGATTTTCTCTTTGTCAGGACATCACTGCCTTTTCTGGATTCCCGACCCCACAGTGGGAACTATTATTACTGCTGCTGTTTACCTAACATATGGAGTGCTTATTCTTATAGGCATTGTGCTCAGCGCTTTGTATATACAGAACTGTATAAGGTATTATTACATCAGTCCATTTTTCTCAGGAGAAGCACAGAATTCGGGTGGGTTACCAAGAGTTACTTCTCAGCCAGTAAGTGGTAGAGTCTTGATTTGGACCCAGGAGTCAAACTCCAGAGTCAGTGCATCTATACCAAGTATTGTAAGCTGAAGAACCTTTCTTTTTTATTATAGCACCGAAAGCTTTTGTGCTCACATTTTTGCTTCTTTTTCATTAACCTACCAAAACTTTATGATATTTCTTAAATATTGAGCCACTTTTAACTCCATTTGTAATTAAAATTTATGCCACGTGCAAATAAACTCAGAAAAAAAAGTGATTATTAAAGTAAACAATACTTTAAAATTTGGTACACCAAAGTAGATATGAGAAAATCTCATCATATAGAATTAATTTTATGCTCACAAACAAATAATTTTTATAGTAGTTTTACATGTGTATGTAAAGTGCCTTATGAGCATAGTGCAGTGCTGGGCATTTAGGAGATGACCCATAAATGATAATAGTTTTTAGTATTTTCGTTTCCACCTCACATGTAAAATAGATAATACCTTTTCCTTGCAGGTGATATGCTTGTAAAAATGCTTTCACTACACCGTTTGCTAATCTGATTCAGTAACCTCAGCAATTATCAGTACAATATTCTTATGTGGACCACTTCATTTTTGAATGTTACTCTCCTTTTATGTATCTCCAGGATTTATTTATTTGGATAAAAATATATTTTGGTAATTGAAGGCCATGTTTCTCAAGACCTTCCTATGCATCAGGGCTTCCGAAAAGACAGCTCGCTGCCCACTCCTTCCCCCAGAGTTTCTGATTCAGCAGGTGCAGGTAGGGTCTGAGAATCTGCATTTCTAACAGTTTCCCAGGTGATGCTGCAGCTAGTTGTGAACCGCAGTTTTCGAACTACCTCTCTAGGGAAGTGACATGCCGTTCTCTTATAATCATACATTTCCAGTGAGTTAGTGTTTTAAATTATGATGTGGTCGTATTTATTGTGAAATGTATTGGGATGTAAGATAGAGAAATTTGGTTTGTGTAAGTGTAATTGCGCTTATTGCCTATGGAATTTCCTAGTGGCTGCTTTTGCATTAAAGGATTTCAAAGTGCAGATTTTAATTTGTTTCTATTATTCATCTTTTTTCAAGACACAAAAACATACAGGTTTAATCTTTAGGGGGAAAGTGTTATAACTGGAATAGATTTTACAAAGTGGTTTTATCTGTTATAATTGATTTCTGAGACTTAACAGGGCATCAGGATGATGTGGCAGTTCAAAAATAGTAACAGAAAGTTTTATTTTCTTTTGCTCTTTTCAAGTATCTTTTTAAAACTAAAATTTGATAGACTGATATTGAGTTCAATTTGGTGCTCATCATTCCCACTTATAAGGCAGATTTCACTCAGAATTTCACTTATACCAACATAATAATTTTACCTTTTCAAAGCATCACTTTTACCTTTGGGAATTTGATGGTAGAGAGGGGTTATTCTCTCCAAGAAGAAAAGGCAATCAGAAAATCTTTGTCCAGGAGATTAGACTGAAATGTACTCTCGTTCAGCGATCACTGAATACCCTTATGTGCCAGGCACGGTGGTGAAGATCAGCGCCAAAATAATTTATCTTTTTCATGCACAAGGAGGGGTTTTAGCGGATTGCAGTTTAATATGATATAATTGTGTGATGGGGTTACCGATAAACCTGAGGCAATCTGATGCTTCATTAGTAGAATTAGCATTGTGTGCAGGTCTCGGGAGGTGGAGTTTCGCTGTTCTCTTTTACTAGAGTATGTCTGCCGTGTTCCATTTAGTTTGGAGCCAAGGGACAAACCCAAGTTGTTCCAGAGGTGAGGAGCCCTGCTGTTGAAAAGTCTGGCCGACTTTGCATATGAAGACTATTGGAAAATGGGAGTAATTCGCTGGGAGGGAAGACATCTAAACAGTGTTTTTAGTTTTCTGCAGGAATATAAGATCTATGAGGACAGGAACACGGCCTTCTTGTTCAGCACCGTGTCATCAGGTGCCTCCCATAGTGCTGGCTGCGTGTTCAGTAAACATTTGATTTGAGCCAGTTTTGAGGGGAAGAGACGGTTACTTTCAAGTATTTGTCTCGTAGATGGCTTGTTAATTAGATTTATTATTTGCATCTCCAGAGAGCAGACGGAGGCACAAGGGATGAAATTTGTAGGTGGGCAGACTTCAGTTGTATGTAAGAAAACCTTTGTAAAACTAGTCTAGCAGTCAAATTAGTAAACTTCATGTGTCTGAAATGTTATTTTAAATGCTCGGGTAAAGGCCGTATGGGGATTTGCTAGGAAATATACCAGCTCTTGATAAACTATAGGCTAAGATGAGTTCAGCTCTTTTTTTTTTTTTATGTATTTCATTAAAAAATAATGTCAACTAATAAGATCTTTTTTTTTTTTTTAATAAGTTAGACTTTTTTTTTTGTCTTTTCAGACTAAAGCAGAGCAAAGAACTGGACCGAGAGAGGGCTTTCGCCAATGAGCAGTTAACTAGAGCTATTCTTCGGGAGAGGATATCAAGCGAGGAGGAACGCGCAAAGGCAAAGCACCTGGTGAGCGTTAAGGACGTGGTAGAAATGTCTTGTCTGCAAGGAAATCTCTGACGTTTGGGGAGAGCTGAGTACTCCTTGCCAGCTTTTAAGGTTGATGAATTCATGTTTTCTTTGCTCAATTCTTTTGAATTTGCCTTTTACAATTAGTTGACAGTTTGCTGCGAAGAACCATGGAAGACGTTTTAAGGCAGGTAACTTCAGATATAGAGGTCAACACAGAGACACAGGTATATGCTTCTCACCTGAAAGGGATAATGTATGTGTGCAAAATGTGTATATGTGTATGTGTGTGCGTGTGTGTGTGTGTCCCTTTTGATTTCGTTGTGTTTGAAACCTCTGGGGTGAGCAGCCTAGCTCGTTTCTGTCCTGCTGGCTACTACCAGATGTTAGCCTGTGAAGACTCCAGCCAAGGTAAGGTTCGATCATTCATTTTCTGGGCTTTAGAAAGGGCAAACATAGAGCAAGGGCTTTGGAGAAACATCTTTTTTAAAGAAAAGAGATATATATTTATTTTTAATTTTAAAGAAAAGATTGCATGAACATGTTTAGAAAGAACTATTAATAGAAATAAGATTCGAAATGCACCCATAAATCTGTCATTCTCACACAACCACAGTTATACTGTGTTTCCCTCTAGACAATTTTTACTCCTAGGTCTGTTACATATTTAAGAATTTGGATACTGCTGTATATAATGTTTAGCATCAGGAGCATTTTCTCATGTCCCTGAATGTTCTTCTGAAGTACAGTTTTTAATGGCTGAATAACATCTGTCTTCTGTGTGCAACGTAATTGATTAAATGATTTCCCATTGTTAGATAAAAGTAGAACTGCTCTGATGAAGCCGGAGGTCCTGCCTGCTCAGCTCCCATTCCAGCCTTCCTAGAAACCCACGCGTAGCTTCTCAGAACCTTCAGTGCTTGTTGCGGTGTAGCTGGGAGGTCACTGGGGAGGTAGCATGTGGTTCTATGATGGAGGACTGTGAATGCAAGACTGAGGGGCTGGGCGTCCTTGGTTCAGCAGGCAATTGGGAATTGTTAAAAATTTTAAGAAAAGGATCAGATTCTACCCTCTTCTGTTCTTTCTCTCGGTCCTTTCTTTGAGAGGCTGCTAACCTATGACTAGATACCAGTAGAGAAAATTAAAGGAAGTTAATGTGTAGTGAACCCATTTCTTCCGTGACTCATCCAAGATCCAGGCCGAATGGGTAAACAGAGAAGCCGGAGTAGAAGTGATGTATTAAGAAAGAAATATCAAAGGACTGGCTGGTAGCCATCATGAAGGACACACATGTTGAGTGGAACGGAGGCCAAGAGATGCTGAAGGAAAGTCATTTGTCCCCAGTAGGGGGTAATTTCAGGATTAAAGACCTTAAGTGTTGAGTAATCCAACCATTGATGGTATCTGCTGTACTCCTAAACTTGAGGGTCTCTTTTATTTTATTTATTTTTTTTTTGAGGAAAAAAGGCTGAATGGCATTCCATTGTCTGTATATGCCACATTTTTGTTTATGCCTTCATCTACAGTTGGCTTGCTTCCACCATTTGGCTAGGGTGAATAATGGCCAGTGTGTTGAAGAGTCATTTCCACTAACGTTAAAGCCCCCCAATTTGAAGGCCAGGAACGGAGCGGAAAAGGTTAAGAGTGACTTTGTTTAACAAAGATAAGGGAGCAAGCTTTTTCGTTCCTAGTGGGCAGTGGAATCCATGGTTAGCATTTTCTTCTGTGCCCCAGCTTGTGTCTCTTATCTTTGAAGTACTCTTTCCTCACTTCCTTGTGCGTAAATGTGGACATATTGTCTTGTTCTTTTAGTTCAGGGAGGCGGGCAAGATTGGGACTCAAAAAAAAAAAAAACTCATGGAACACACATGCACGTGACAAAGCATAAAGAAGAGTTTTCACAAAAATGTCGATATAGGAATTTCTTCTCTAATGGTAACTAAAATATGTAATGTAGTTTGGTTGGAATAGCTATCTTTAGTTCATTTGTCTCTTTGTACCTAATAAATCTTGTGTATTGCCTGCGTGTGCGTGTATGTATATATGCGTGTGTATGTGTTTATAGCATGTTAAGCACAAGAAACTGGCATCGTTTGGTCTGTTTCGTTAGATCTCTTCTTCATTGATTCTGGGGTTGTAAGATATAGATGGCAGATCAACAGATTCTCAACTCTTGGATTTCTGCATCTATCGTATATCGATATTAGCCAGATAAAGCCCTCAGAGTACTTAGGGACTAAAACCGAGGTTTATACAGTGTGATTTCAGCTGATCCAGAGGGCCCCATCCTGGCCTCAATGTCCTTGGACACGTTGAGTGGTTGTACTTTATGGCTATATCCGCATGGCTGCCTACAATTACTTAGGTTCTTGATGACTCCCAACTTATTTACCCCCTCTATTGTTATTATTTATTATCATAGAAGAAATGCATATTCATTGGGTAGAGATCAGAAAATAAATACAAAAATATTAAGATCACTTAAATTTCACTATCCACAGATCATAACTGTTAACTTTCTGGCTTGTCGTTTTTATATTCCTTTTCGCATTCCACTAAGTCTATATAAAACATTTATATTAATACGGATATACGTATATCCCCAAACATAGTTAATAATATACAGAGTTTTGTATAACTCTTACAATATCCTTCTCCTTTAAAAAATTTAGACTATATGGTAAAGGTCTTTCCATACCAATAAATATATATATATTTGTATGGTCACTTTTAATGATTGAATGTATTTTATGGAATTTACTTATAATTATTAAAATAATACAGTGATATTATAGAAAAGTTAAAAAATATAAAAACCACCTCATACCCATAAGGATGGCTAATATCAAAAAGACAGACAATAAGAAAATGGGCAAAGACGTTGTGAGAATGTAAGATGTTACAGCAACCATGGAAAACAGTATGGCAGTTCCTCAGCAAACCAAAAATGGAATTACCATATGATTCATTAATCCCACTTCTGGGTCTTTACCCAAAATAATCGAAAGCAGGGTCTCGAAGAGATATTTGTGTCCTCACGTTCATAGCAGCATTATTCACCCTAACCAAACAGTAGAAACAGCCCAAGTGTACTATAGATGAATGCATAAACAAAAATGCGGTATGTACAGACAGTGGAATGTCATTCAGCCTCACAAAGGAAGGAGATTCTGACACATCATGCAACATAATTGAACTTTGAGGACATTATGCTAACTGAAATAAACCAGTCACAAAAAAGACAGATACTGTATAACTCCACTAATACGAGGTATTTGGAGTAGTCAGATTTGATAGAGACAGAAAGTGGAAGTTTGGTTGCCAGGGGCTGGGGAGAGGGAAGAATGGAGAGCTTTGGGATAGCTATCGAGTGTCGGTTTTGCCGTATGAAAAGAGCTCTGGAGACTGGCTGCACAGTAACGTGAATGTGCTTCATCCTCCTGAACTGTACGCTTATAAATGGTTAAGAAGATAAATTTTATTTTATGTGTATTTCACCACAATTGAAAGTTAGAAAAAATTCACCAAGGAAATAAGCATTATTGCACATATAACTGACGTTTAGGGGTATGAAGTCCTTTCTGCCTTTTCCCCCATGTGGACAGAGTCCAGGTGTCCAGGTTCTGGGTCCCACCGCCTTGTAAAAAGTTTGGTAGGGAACGTGACGTCAAGCCTACTGCTGTCGTTAAGTCACTTGATCCCCACCTGGGGAAGTGGGCAACCTTGGAACCCTTGGTTCATGTGAGTCACCCCAAGAATGTTAGCATTTTTCCGCTGTGAGTGCTGGGCCCCCATTGCTGCCTTTCTTAACCCTAAGATATGTGGGTTTCCTTGAGTGATGGCCAAACATTGATTTGTTCCTCTTTATTTAGAACCCAAATGTTGTGGCCTGTAAGAAAGTAAAGGTTGGGTTTCACACATTTGATGGAATTGGAAAGCTGTCTTTCAGGAGAACTAAGGGGAAGAAATTGACGTGATGTTGGTACTGTGAAACAGAGCCGACTCCTCCCTCCCTCCTCATCTTCCACCCGCTAACGGTTGACATTTAGATTGCTGTCTCCTTAGATGCGAGTCCAGGCTTTTTCTTAACAGTTGCAGCAGCCTGCTCTAGTAAAGCTCGCTCAAGGGCAGAGTCATGATGGCCCTGTTGTTGAAGTTTTAAAATAGGATCAGATCAAAACTTCCCCCTTTGGAAGAACTGTTTTGGCTCGAGAAGCTGTAAGTCCTGCTCTAGATTCAAGAAGAGCACACCAGCCAGCCCCTCATTCTACCCCGCAGTGACTGGTACCAAGATTTTAATCAGCTGTTTCATCCAGAGGTTTTGGAGAACAGTTCACGGATAATTTTACCCACATGAAGTGTTAAATAAAATTCACAATAAGACTGTTCTTAGGAGCAGGAGAAAGCCCCTCTGTAAAGAATGAGGACTAAATAGAAGGACAGCACCAGGAAACCAGGAAAGTTAATGAGACTTGACATTTTGTGCATCCTTCAGGATCTCATACATAAGATCTAATATTTGCTGTGTCATTAGATTTTTTAATTAAAAAGCAGGGAGTTGTGATTTTTTGACTTTGCAATTATATTTGATCCAGTTTTAAAATGTCAATTAAAATTTGATTGATTTTTCTTCTTTTATTAGACTGTTTCAACATTAGCCATCTCTTGTTATCACCACAGAATTATATAATATTTTTTAAAATCTGAAGTGTTAAGAGAAAGCTCACTTTACTTCTTAAGGAAATATTTACTTGAATATTTTGGAGTTTATAAACCTAAATGTGAAATAGTTTTCTTTCCTGTTTGGACAGATGTTTCAATAAGTGCTTACTGTATGAAAAGCACTGTGCTATATACTAAAGATGTATAAACGAAAAAGGCAAAATTCTTTCCCCAAGGAATTCACAGTATAATGTGGGAGACAGATATATTTAAAATAATGTTTAAAAGTGTTAAGTCTGTTACAGAGCCATGCTACTTAAATTTTTGTGAGAATTCTCACTTTTGTGAAAAGAAGGGACTTTCTTTTAACTCATTGCTGTATCCTCATTTGTTCATTCGACACACATACGAGGGCCTAACCTATGCCAGTGCCTAGCAAAGAGCACACAGTCCGTACATACTTGTCAATTGAATAAATGAAGAATTGAATCTACTCAAACTCAGGAAGTGGGAGGAGGGGGAAGGGGGAGGACTGGAAAAAGTTCCCCCGGAAAGCGGTGTCTGAGCCGAGCCCTGAAGTGTGTGGAGGGAACTGCACGTAGAGTCGAGGAGTGGGCTTGGTCCAGCCTCCACTGCTGCAGGCAAAAGCTCGGAAGCCCGGGGACGATGGGTCACCACTAGGAGTTGCCGAGTGGGAAGTACAGTGCAAGGAGTGTCGAGGGATGAGGCAAAAGAAGTTGACCTGGCTGAGATCTGAGTCCCAAAGAACCCTCGCTGGATCCATCCAAGGGATTGAAGGGCAGAGACGAAATGGTTAGATGGGCATTTTGATAGCTCACTCTAGTGAGGTGAAGGATAGAATAGGGAAGACACAGATGGAAACGGAGATTATTAGGTGTTTCGGTCCCATTCTGCCTTCTCCTCCATCACAAATTTATTAAGCACCGAGTATGTGCTACGTGTTGTCAGTTGCTGGGGACATGAGTTAGAGCTGGTTGCTTTTCCTTATAGTCATTCGCCTGCCAAGTGTAGAGTTTGTGGGGAAGGTCATTCTTGCCCTGGGGTTTCCATTTTTTCTACTTATGTTATAATTTTTAAATTTATAAAACTCAGTGTTTAGAAAGAAAAACATAAGAAATAGGGTGGGTGAATGCATAAATGTAGTTTTTGCACATTTAAGCGACTGCTTCTCTAAAATGTCACTTTTCATCCCCAGTTTCCTTTTTGTCTGAAATGCACCAGTGAAGCAATCAAGAAGAATTGATTAATTTTGTGCTGTGTCCTTTTCAGTTCTGTGTTTTGTTTGTGCTTCAAACTGTGACAGTTGAAATTTCATGGTAAAAAAGAAAAAGGTTTTGCGTTGGGGGTGTGGAGGAAAATGACTAAATCAAAGAAACTAGATAAGAATACCACTGCCGCCCAGATATAAGTGAGGCCCTGCTCAAGGGCAGAAGATACAATTGGGGTTGTCATTTTGAAATGATCAGCATGGTTCATGCGCCGAAGTTCTGTGTAAAAGATCAGTGAGCGATCAGTTGGGGCTTTTGGTATCATTAAAATTAACAAGGCGAGTGAAGTGGCGGTTTAGAGCAGTTATCCTAGGTTCTTTTATTGGGTATTTAAAGATACTTAATTTTTTTTTTTTTTTGCTCTATTTTTGGGTGCAATGTTGCACTTTGATTTTAACCTCTATTAATGTGATCCCTCTGGTTTATATATGCTTTGTGCTGGCTTTCTTGCTGTAGACACTCAGCCTCGATTGTTTTGACATGCATGGAGTATTAACTTGCTTTCTATGGCAAGAATGAAGTTAATGATTTTGAGTTTTGCTTGCAAAAGTCTTCACGAGTAAGTATAGAATTTCTGCTTCATGTTTGAGGGATCTAAGCCATTTAAGTCTAAGATATTTTTCTCAGTGTTGCTGGTGAGAACGGAACCTGGGATCCATCTGCAGGTCCCATTCTTTCTAACTCTTGCCCAGTTACTACTTTACCAGGAAATTTAAGGGGCAGCATCCTTCAAGACAAGTGGGAGCAAAGGCGTACTGCATCACTGTGCCTTCTGGGCGTGCGGATTCAGCAGACCACTGGAGTTTCTAGCACAAAGCCCTCATATGCCATCTTCTTCCTTTATGGTCTTTGCTTTTACATGTGGTCCATCTTTCCTGTGTCTTAAAGCAGCGTCGTTGTTGCCAGCTGGAATGCATACAGCCCTACGAAGAGATTGTTAATCAGAGAGCCAGGGCCGCTTCAGGTCTGCTTGCTACTGCAGTGGAAAACGACATGTTCTGTCTCAGTTTGCAAGCCCAGCCTTCATGTTAACAGCCCCGAGAAAGGATAGGACTGTTATTACAGATTTCAGTATTGCTTGCATACTGAAAACTTAACCAGATGGATATGTTTCTCAAATGTGCATATCAGATGCCTTCCTCATCCAGCTCTGCAGAATTACCTAGGCTCTTAACATTACCAGCTAGCCTTAGAGAAGCATGATATCATGCTGAGCAGACGCCGAGGGGCCTGAAGGAGAGAATGGCTGAATGTTCTTCTGGAAGTGGAGATTAAATCTCACTCTCAAGGTTGGCAGGTTTGTCCAGTGAACACAATGTAGAGATGACCGCAATTTGCTCATATTGCTTTTTCCCAAGGGACTATCTTATCTAGACTCTATGGACTTATTGACAAAGTGGTTAGAGAAGAAAATAGCATAGTTGAGTGAAATGCTGTTGGTGTTCATGGTGACAACTAATGGTATTTAAAGTCAACTATGAGGAATATCTCTGCATAGGATGTGCTCTCATGTTTTCATTCTAAATGTACGTTAAAAATTGCATCAAGTTACTTGAAAACTGGTTGGCTCAGGGCAGCTCTTGTTGAGCAGTGTCCTATGTGGTATCCCTGCCATAAAGAGCGTATTGACATCCCATCACGTGGGTCATTATGGGTGTCAAGGTGAGGTATGGAGAGGACTGAGTAAAAATCCATAGGTAACTAAGGCGCAAAAAGCTGGTTATAATTCCATCTCTTTTTTTAATGGCCTAGCATTTATTGTTAACTTATTTGCTTCACTGCCTGGTCTAAAATGAATTGTCATTAGGGCCTTGGAATTTTATTGAACTGACATCATAATCTCATTTCCTGCTGAAGAGTCAGGCTAAGAAATATGTCCCTCAGTGTTTGCCTTAATCTGTAACAAATTAAAAGTTTAACATAAGCATAGTGAAGTCCGTCAATCCTTACAAATAAGAGTTTTGCACATTATGTTTGGAATGAGACCGTTAGACAAATGTGGTTCTTTGTATTCAGCCTCAGTCTTTCCATTTTGTCTTCAGTGGCAAGTCTCACACTGTTGGTTCTGAGACAGCCTTGGAGAACTGCTTTCAACCCGTAGTGTGCAGACCTGTGGTTTGGGGAATGCAGTCGTAAACAGTAATGCTGACTGTGTGACACACCACGTGCAATGAGATCTGCTTCGTTTTTGTTCATTGGACCTTAAATTGTTCACAATGTTGACCATTCTTGAACAGCTTTCTATTTATTTATTTTGTGTATCTGTTTTTATTGCTTAGATATTATTCCTAAATGGAACTGAGTTAGGCTGTTTCTGTGTTTTTCGATGTTTTGAGTTGTGCCCTGCTTTTAGAGGTGGGAGAATTTATTTTTATGGACCCTGGGTTATTCCTTTAACCATAAAGACATTCACCATTTTGTTCTAGTGTGACTCTCTCTACTTTTTTCTTTACTAACTATATTTTAAGGATGACTTCTGCTGAAAATACTGAAGGGCAGAATTACCAAATGAAGTAAGGCCTCCATTCTCTAGAGAGCAAGAATCTGTTTACAAACCTGCAGTATTTATTACATACCTCATTTAGCCCATTCATCATTTTAATAGAAAAATGAGTTATTTTAGATGATTCTGAAATAATTCGAGGTAAGCTACAGAGCCCCAGGCAGAATATGATTTACTCAGACGGCACCAAGCTATTTTCAAAAAAATATAATGGAATGATAAGCACCAATAATTTATGATTACTTGTGATAAATTTATCAGATGTCTTCCTTGTCACAGAAATTTGTTGATTAGATTAGTTTAGAGGCGTTTTCAAGCTAACTTCTCCCCATTCTGCCATCTTTTGTGACAAATAGAGTTCCATACTTAGCTCTGTGTCTAAATATCCTCCGCCTGTTTACAACACTGACTGTAAATTTAATTCCAGATTTGTGTTTAATATTCTCTTGATAAGAGAGAACACCAACCAGTGTCACAGGGCCAGTTTCAGTGGAGATTATAAACCCGCTTAGATACATTTTCTGCTTAGATATTAGACATTAATTCTTTCATGTTTCCTTAGACTGTCTGACTTTCAGGAACAGAGTTAGCTTGATTGCCTGGAACCTTAGCTCTGAACTCAAAAGGAAATGCAGAGTGTTTTCCAGGTAGCATGATAATGCTCATGACTTTATTGATGAGCAGCATCACAACAGAAATGATTGGTATTTGGTTTTAGTACTTTTCACTTAACCAAAAGCTTTTGGTTCCATTATCTGGTATTAATAAATACTTACCATGGGTAGGGCATCAAGCATTCTTGTTAGAGATATGAAACTTATGTTCAGAGAGACTGAATCCTGAAGTTTGCCCAGGGAAAGAGCAACAAATTAGATCCCCTCTGTCTAGGTAATCTTATTTGGGCCACAATTTGGCAAATTTAGCCATTATATTTTTAACCTATAGTGGATTGGACCCACTCTGTTAGAATAGGTGAGGGGACTTTTAGAGACAGGCATAGGGACAAAGGAGAAATTACTGCAGACAAATAAAAAAAGGCACTAAAAAACCCATGTGTATGATGAGCACATTCACAAAGTAAAAAGTAAAAAACATATCTTGAAGGGCCTACTCAGCATAGAGGCAGATTGGCCAAGCCTTGTGTATTATTGCTTAGTGAAATAATGCATTCATACTCATAAGACTACCAGGGATTAAGAATAATGTTTGAAAACAAGAAATATATTAATACATTTTAGAATTAAAGCTTACATCTAAATCATTTTGAATTGAAAAAGTTCTGGTATTTCAGTCTGTAAATTCATATTCCAAAAATATTCTTACCTGTGAATTGCAGATGATACCAGTTAAATAAAATGCTATCGTATACTTTTATAAAGTCATTTTGGAGTGTACTTATTAAAAATGTTTGCTATGACCTGTTATATTTTGGGAGAAGTGGATAATATAGATATAAAAAGACCTTGTTCATAGCAATTATCCATTCCCTTGCCCTTAGAAGAGGATCAGTTTATAAAGGAAGAAATTTTCCTTTTTCCTTTTTTTTTTTTTCATTTTACAATGTAAACTCTTTATTTTCAGGAGAGGTAAAAGATAATTTGATTATTTTTGTACTTTGGATAATGAAGATGCATTAATCTGGCAGGATGCTTGTTGAAGAGACTCGAGATAGGCTTGCAGCAATAGATTATTTTTAAGCGTAAATGTAATATATGTTATCAGTGTCCATTTTACTCAGTAGATTCAATCAATTTTGTGTTTTCACTGAATTTTAAGAGAAATTTAATGTGAAGATATTCCACAGGGTTTTCTTATAGTCAAGCTCTGAATCGAATTTTAAAAACTGTTATTGATCATTTTGGAGATTTGTTAAGTTAAAAAAAATGAAATAAATTTGGGACATAGTTATATAACTGTTAATGTAGTTTAGTAACTCCAAGAATCATTCTATCGACAGCAGGTTAATTAATGTAATAAAAATCAGTTTATTTTCTAAAGAAAAGCTCTTTCCCCAAAGCTTTGATAGAATGATGGGGAAGAGCTGGTAACTAATATTTACTTTAATGCTACTATTACAAATTTAAAAGCAGAGTATAAATATTGTTAGCCATTGCATGTGTGTGTGTGTGTACAATTTATTTCTGTTGCATTCAGTAAAGGCATTTTCTAGCAGCTGTATGAAGTAGAATTTTAAAATTAATTTCTTAAGTTTTTTACTTTTAAGTAATTTTTAACTAGCAGAAAAGTTGTAACAGCAAAGAACTTGGCTCAGATTGATCTATTTTTAAGCATTTACTGCACTTGCTTTATCATTCATATGTGCATGCACACGTCCCTGCGCGCGCGCACACACACACACACACATTTTGCGACCCATAAGAGCATGGGGTGCAGATATGCCAATTTGCACCCTAATACTTCTACCACCTAAAAATTAGTGTATTTCATGCATAACCAAGTACAGCCATCAAAATCAGGAAATTTAGCATTGATACAACATTTTAATTTTTAATCCAGATCCCAATAATGATTTTATAGCAATTTCTCCTTCTAGGGAAGGATACGTTCTAGTGCATATGTTACATTTAGTTGTCATGTCTCAAAACATTTTAAACATGATTTGCAAATAATAGGATCAAGGTGAATACTTCGTTAACTGCAATTTATGAATTATTGCTCTTATCGCTAGGTTTAGAAAGACAAAAGTAGAAGGGAAAAAAAAGGAGATGAAGTTTCAAGCATTTAGATTAATTTTCTTTATTGTGGATGAGGAAACATTTGTTTTGGATGTTTTCTTTTCATGAACCCAAATGAAAACAACGTAAACGTTTTCATCAGAATCTGAATAGATCTTATATCTCTGAAATGTAGTAGACACTGTATTTGTATCATTAAAAATGGTTAGTAAACTTTTTTCTTATTTTTCCGCAGAGGTTTTTGAACAATAATTTTATCTGAAATAGCCTTTTCTCTGCTACCCCCCACCCCTACCCCCAGGTACTGCTCCATGTAATTTTAGGAAAATTGCTCTTTTTCTTCATGCCCTTTGTTTCAGTCTGTTTAAAATGAGGACAAGGTCGTTGAATGTACTTTTCTTTCAAGTCTGTTACCTTGATGAATAAATATATAAACACAGGAGTTTTAGAGAATGCAAAGTTCTATATACTTATAAATCGACTTTTCATGAAGTAATTTTGTTTTATGAATAGGTTATCAATTCCAGGAGTCACATTTATTTTAATTTTCTTTAGTTATTAAAAAAAATCCATTAAATAAAAGAAAAATAAAGTTGAAAGCCTCTATTTTCTTGGTTAAATTGAATTTTTGTTATTGAAAACTTACTCTGGTTAGTAGAAGTGGTTTAATCATAGGCACAGATATAAAAGCAATCACCATACGGAAAGAGTGAGAACGAGAGGGGTCTTTTTCTTGAACGTAAGGGGAGGGGATGATTTTTACTAATATATGTTGGCTTAGAATGAAAACTCAGACATTTGTTAGCATAATAAACCTAAATTGATAGCATTTAAAATACTCATGCAATCAAATTAAGCAACACGAACACAGAAGTTGGTCTAGTTTGTACCTTTACAAAATGACTATTAAATATCTGAAATTCCTATATTCTAGTGAATTAAATCATTTTCCTACCTCTGGGTCCAAACAAAGATTCATCTTTTTAAATTTTTTTCCCCACTTATTTTCCATTTATTTCTTCGATTCATTAAAAATCATTTCTTAATTTTTAAAATCTGACTATTGTATCTCTACCTTGCTCATTCAGGCCATAATTTTTCTAATTTCACCCCTTCCTCCACCTCGCCATGTTAAACTTGCAGTATTTGGACTGGCTTGTTTAGAACATTCCCATCATTTCTTGCCATCCAAGGGTAACAGAATGTATCCAGGGCTTCAGCGTTGTTTTTTAACTCTTTACGGATCTCAGTATATTATAAATGAGCTGAGTTCCAACCCCGAAGACATCAAAAAGAACAAGTTCTAAATAGCATCCTTCTTGAGACTACAGCATTCTTTAACCATGTATCTCCATTTTGTAGACCATCATTTCCAAGATATATCTATGACTATACATATGCTTTGCACGTATGTTCTAATAGCGCTTGCCCCACGCTCTCTTCGTCTTCCTTCATATTTGTGTGCGAGTGTGTGTGTGTGTGTGTGTGTGTGTGTGTGTGTGTGTGTGTGTGCATGCCTTGAGAATATGTACACCAGGCCGGTAGAGTGACACAAAAGCAGACTCTTGAAGTCATCAGGTTTTGTCCCTGTAAATGGCATGGTACAAATACATGCAATGGATTAAAACATGTTCACCTGACAGAAATCTTTTACTTGACATGAAGCAGCCTCCCGTCAAGTCCAGTTGCGAGGAAGGCGGCTGCTGTGTGGAGGTGGCTTGCCGGGACTAAAGTTTCTCAAGCTCTGGTCTGCAGATACATTCGTCGCTTAATTCTTAGCTTTGAATTGGTTGTAATCTTGCCTTGGCATGCTCTGTTTCCAGAATATATCAGTTTTCATGTCTCTTTGGCTGTTTCTCAAGATTTACGAAGTGGGGAAGGGGGCTAGCTTTTTGTTTGGCAAGTAGTAAAGCCTGTTTGTGTTCCCTAATCAATAATTGTAAAATAACTAGAAATGGATCCATGCCAGCTGTCAATCCATCCATGCATTTCTATCAATTCTCTGTCACTCCAGAGAAACTGTGTAAAAGACATTTCTGTTCCCATACCGCTGACGAGAGGACACAAGCGAGCAGCAGGCAACTGTGTGTTCGGGGAATGTTCTTACGGTGCGTACAGCTTGATTCAGTGCTTTGGGAGCCGTTTCTCCACATCTGAACTATGTACATTGCAGGAGGTCGAAAAGATTTCTGGAATGTGAGCATAACCTAGTTTGGGGGTTTTGAACTTGTCCCGCATACGGGAGGAATAACGATGTGCTTCGCTGCTACCGCCACGTTATGCCTCCCCCAAAATGCACTTTTCGGTGATTTGGTGTGACCTTGCCCTTGTCTCACTTTGGCTGGAGATTCTTGTTTCCCCCTCTCTCAAGATAGAATTAAGGGGGACAAGTGCTGAGTGTTTGACTTGCCAAGACCAGCACTGGTACACACGCCTGTTGCCTGGGCAGAAAGGATGCTAGTTGACATTTGGGGAAGAGGAGCACACCTTCTCCTCCTCTCCCGTTTATAATGATGAGATCGCCTCCTCGTCACTGGAGATCTGATAAGGCTCAAAGGCTCTTAACTGGGCAAGGACACTTTCATTTTGGAAGGTCTCTTCTGTGCTTCTGGACTTCAGTGAGATGTCTCCTCTTCAGTAGCTTAGAAGTAAGGGAGAAATAGTTGTCCTAGGATAAATTCAAAACATACTCCAGAGTAAGACTTGCCTGTCACTGATGGAATATGTTAACATAGTTAAAGAAAAACGTGTCAATCTTTTTCAGTCTTCACAGTTTCATAAAGATTATTAATATCATGGGACATGTTTATAAATGATGTTTAATAGAATAAAAGTCAGCATGCTCCTTAACAATCTGTATATCTGAACAGACGGGAAGCTTGGTATGGGATCTTTTTTCTTATATTTTTAAAACACTTCCGTGTTTACCCGATTCATATATTAAAAAAAAAAAATGTAAGTACCTTCAGCCATTAATTACTGTCTTCAAAAGAGTTGTACGTAAAAGGAAAGAAAAGGTTCAAACGGACAAGCCACGCCGTGTCGTTCCCGCCCTGAGTCTGGTCTGACAGTGGTCAGGTCCCGCTGGGTGCCCGCCTCGGCGGAGACGCCGATGCCGGGCTCTCGTAGCCTCCTGCCAGCGCACGTTTTGGTCATAAAGCTTATCCAATAACTTCGATTTCAACATAGACGGCCTGCAGAAAGAGCATGTCTGATCTGGAGGTCCCTTAGGCCTGTTCTCCTTCGTAGATGTATCTCTTATTTTAAAGCGATAATTTGACCTTTTAGTTGATTCGTAAGTCTCTCTAAACTTCTTAGGCTGTTGACAAATGAGGCTTCTAAATGTGCAGTACTAATTTCACCCAAGTAATTAATTCCTTACCTGGGGCATTTTGACAGGTGGCCTGATGCCGTTCCTCAGTAACAGCTCCTGTGCCATGTGCTAAGTAGGTCTCTCTTCTTCAGACCTTGGTGGAAGAAAGAGAATTGAGAAGGGGGTGCCTGGAGGCCACACCCCGGGAAGCGAGAGCCCCGCCAACTCCAAGTGCTGTGGCCCACTTCACTTTTTCCCAGAACCTGCTGTTTGGGGCTTGGGCCCCTTCCTTCTCTCTGTCTCGGTGGCCGGTCACCCTTGGTATAGAAGGAGGCAAAATCTACCTGCATAATCCCTGTACTTCCTGTTAGAACTTGAGGACACTCAGAAATCGCCCTACCTAACAACCTCCTCCTCCTCTTTGAAGAGGCCCAGGGCCCTTAGGGATGAAGCGGAAGAGTAAGAATTAGCACCTCAATCTTCTAGCTTCCCATCCGGGATGTTTTTCATCTTCTTATAACTGTGATTTTCAGATAGGCTCCAAGGATTGTAGGCCAGAGAACAAGAAGGCCAGACAGAGCTCTTTCTACAGGGTTAGGTTGGTTTGGGATTAGAAGCCCCATTGAATATTGGGCAGCCCCTCCCCTTCTGTATAAGTCAGACACACAGAGGGCACTTGGGATAAATAGCTTTTCTATGTGGATGTATGTTTATCTTTTATAATACACCTCCTCTGTTTTTCCTTTATATGTTAGTCTTCTCAGTGGCCTTTTCTACCATTTACCTACCTCCTCACGTAAGAGACTTAAGTAGCTGGGCAAAGATTAGTGTTATGACTTTCTAGACAGTGAAACTTATGCCGTGTGCCATAATCTCTCTTAAACAATGGGGAAACAGCTCATACTATTTGCCGGTTGTCTTCAAGGCCACTATTATAACGGTGAAGATAGTGGGTGATTGTCTCTGGCTCCTCTCTCTTCTTACCTTGAAAGAAAGAGGCGGAAATATGGTCATCGAATAATGATCATCGATAGATTTCAATGACACTTGATTGTACTAATGTGGAATTATAATACGGCTCTTATAGATTAAAACATAACTTGTCTGTCATAACCAATCCTTATTAATTTAGCAAGTGAACCTTTTATTCTTGCGTCTTCTTCATATGTATATTTATGTGTGTTTATCGCATGTGTGAATATATTTCATTTGCATTTCTAGTCATTCAAGAATCATTTATTGGGAGCCTACTATGATGTTATGCACTGTGGTCTGCATGCTGGGAATACATCAGAACAACAAAAAAAAATTGCTGTCCTAATCAAGTTTGTATTTATAAAAGTGTGTTGGCATGAAGCTATGATAGCCTGCTATAAGCAAGTCGGAGGAATTGGTATATATCTTGCTTAATGCTGATGCCTAAAATAGTTATAGATTAGGGATAAAGAGGAATTAACCATAATGGAATAAAAATAGTTAACTCATATTTAATGCTGTAATCTCTTTGTGTGTGTGTGTGTGTGTGTGTGTGCGCGCGCGCTACCGTATACCTATAGAGTGCTTTATAATTATTCAGAGCATTTCTGCTTTTATGTTTTGAGTGTGAACAGTTTTGATAATTGGGTCAGATGACAATGTCTTTGAAAGCATTCTTTAAAACTGTCCAACAGCTTACAAATATATGGGGTTAATATTAGGTAAATCTGTATCAGGTTCTCCAGAGAAACAGAGCTGATAGGGGGAGAGAGAGAGAGAGAGAGGCAGAGAAAGAAAGAGTGAGAGAGGCAGAGGGAGAGGCACTGCTTTTGAAGGAATTGGCTCATGGGGTCCTGGGGTCTGGCAAGTCAGGTATCTTCAGGGCAGGGTGGCAGACTGGAGACCTAGAGAAGAGTTGATGTGGCAGTCCGGTGGCAGAAATCCTTCCTTCTTGGGGCCCCCAGTCTTCTCTTTAAGGACTGCCCTTGTGGCTTTTCTGGGCAGGACTTTGTGGGACATTGGGAGCTGTACCCTGTGAGCACTTGGGCCTGCAGCTGTGTGCTCCTCTTGTCTCTGACCATGGTAGACGCCAAAAGTGACACAGATTGTGACTAAAGTGGTACCATGTCAGCATTGTTATTTGCTTTCTCACCCATTTCTCAATAACATGTCTCTGGATGTTTGCCTTAGAGCAACCTCTGACCCTGTCTCGGCAGAGATAGGGGTTCTACTGGCTTTCGTCATCTCCTATGTATTCTAAACTGTAGGGCCCCCAAAAGGCCATGATCTTCGTCAGCAGAGCTGTGTCATAAGACATAGGTGACATAATGTTGCATGCCCCAGTTCATTCAGCCGAATAGCAAGACGTAATCATGAGCCCCGAGGTGTGGTATACCTCCTTTGTGCCCGGCGCTGTGTCAGGAGCTGGGGCGGGGGGCACAAGCTCTAGCATATGCCCTGCTCTCAGGAAGCTTACAGTAGCCATAATATAGATCACCATTTGCAAAATATAGTAGTTAGGCTGATAAGTGCTTCAGGAGCAGACAGCTGCTTCTTTTACCCTCCTCGAGCTGGTCTCTCTGCCTGGAATGTTCTCCTCCCGTGTACCTGTCAGCCTCTTCATTTAAATTTTTCCTTTTATTTCAAGGCACGGAATAAATATCTCCTTTATAAAAGCCTTCCTGATTTCCTCATTCCAAAATGATCACAACCTTTCCATATTTCTAAAAACCTTTGTTCACAACTTGTTTATAACTAGGGCAATACTATAATTTATCACCTGAACATAAAAAAGAAAGTAAAAGGAGGCACAATTAATTACATCAAGACAATACAGGTAAACTGGGGCATTCCAGGGAAACCAGGACATATGGTCACCCTAGTTATGACCTTTACCCCGTGTGTGAGCAAAGTATGTTCTGGCCCAGTGTGTGTTCATCTCTATTTTTAGAATGTAAATTCTCTCGTAGGGGCGGGAGAGGTAGAAAATGACCATGCCATTTACGCTTGCCTTCCCACACAGGGATTTACACTCACTAGGAGCTAAATGATGCTCATCGAATGGACTTTGGGCTGTCCACAGTAGGTCTCAGAAGTTGAGCAGGCCTGCTGGAACCTCCAGAAGAGCTGTCAGAAGAAAATCCGTCTGAATAGGCAAAGTTGGGGCCAGGGACACTCGGCTGTGAAGGAGACTTGACTCCTATGGGTTGTCCAGTCTCCCACCTCTAGGGGTCGTGGCAGTTCGGGCTCATGCTGGGCTGCCCTGGTCAACTGAATGACAGGTCTCTTCTGTTAGGGGAACGTGACCGTGGGTGATGTCCCTGGGTGTGTTTATCTAAGTGGATATAGGGACCTAGCTGGCCGTGAGGGCTGCAGCCTTCCCTGAGGTAGGCAAGTGGCAAGTCCCTGTCCCTATAGGCTGTGGTTGGTCGGTATCTTCAGAGTCTTCATTAAATAATACCTCCTGGCTAAAGAAGTTGAACAGAGGACTCTGTAAGGTTCTTTTATAGACTGGGTGTCACTGACAGCTTTTCTTGATGAAGAGTCGAGGTTATTTTAGTTCATGGGCTTTTACATTTGAATGAAGCACTTGCCATTTAAATAATCCTTTTCCCTGTCCCGAGTAGGCAGCTATTGATATCGTTAAGTGGGGTACTGAATATAATGTAGAGTTTATTACATGGTTCTAACCTAAGTAAATCATGGAGACATTATAGAGGGCTATAAGAGACCTCTTTAGAAATGTCAGGGTCTTCCTAAAGGTGTAATATTTTACTGCCACCTCCCATGTTGTCCTTATTATTCAGTGCCTCGGGGCCAACTCCCACGGAAAAGTGCTTCGGGACCAGATAGCAGATGTGGTTACTTGGAATGTTTTTGTGAGTAATGAGCATTTGGTTTTACTACAGTCTGTAAGTTGGACTTCAGTGGCAAATTGTTAGTACAAACTTTTGAGCCTAGGGTGTTATAACACTTTTTGTCAGACACCTATGCTCAGCAAAGTCTATATGGCACGATTTTATTGTATTTTCTATGAAAGTGAACTTCCCGTCTATCCATTTAGGGCTGTCTTGAGCCCTTTCCTTTCTGTAGTTAAAAATCCCTGAGGCTTGCTGTTACCTTCCTGGACAGGGTTGTTTATTGTTTAAATCTTCACTGCACTTCCCGTTCTTCTCTTGCTCTTGTAAAATCTGTAGCTGACTTTTAAAGCTGTGGACTTGGCACCAACCTCATTTTCTCTGTCAACTGTATGTGCGGGTGCAAAAGGAAGATCTGTAACTTCAGACTGGAGGTTCCCACCCTGGCGTGTGAAAGCCTGGCTGATGGCCAGAGGCCAGTTGACTGGGTGGGCTCAGACTCGCAGGGTGGGACCTGGGCGTGTGTATTTTTAAAATACACTACTCTAGGGCTCAGTCCTCATTGTGAGCAACTGATGGAAGACATCCTCCCCTTCCTCCTGGTGCTCGGCAGCCCTGTGGTTGGGAGGGCCTCGGCATGGGCCTCCGCAAGGGTGCTGGTGTGCGACAGCTCGGTGCTGTTGACAGCTTCAGGCTTCCTCTGTGGTATGTGGGTCTAAAACCTCATTCAGTTGAAGAGCAACACATGTGATGTACTAACATGTGATGGACCAGTCATAGTCTTCATTTTTTTCTTTCGTTAGGATTTGAAGAAACCATCTCCACCCTTCTTTCCTTTTGTTCCTCTCGGTCTTAATGCTGCTTCATTCTTATTTGGTCTCTGAGAAAGGAACACCAGCTTTAGAGACCCAAGACCTGACGTCTGAGATTCAGCCAATCACCTCACTTTTATCTGAGCTTCACTTTCCTTTCTTCCAAGATTAACAGGAAACTTCCTGTGTAGCTCTTCGCTCGGGCCCAGCGGGCTAACGCGTAGCGTGCATTTACTTTGTAAAAACACTGCCGTGCCGTGTTTCTCGATTCCCACAGTGGCTGGATCAGTGTTTCTTCTCAAAATGGATGATCAGAAAATATTCTTAACAGGTTGCATACAGGAGATTCTGGGAGTGGTGATGCGTTTCCAAGTCTTCTTTCCAAATTCCTCTCTTCTTCCCCCTCGGCCCCCTATGATACTAGGAATTCCACCCCTTGACTCATGACTAGGAAATAGGGCTTGTTTTGCTCGCTGTTAGTGTCTGGAGTTGAAGACCCACCAGTCAGTAAGCACATGGAACTTTCTCCTTGGCTTTTTCGACAGTTTTTAACACGGTATCTCACTACTTCTGATTTCCCTAATTGTCATGCAGATAAACAGTGGGGATCATGACATTAGAATAAGTGAGTGTCTTATGATTTTTGCCTCAGAAAGAGAAACTCTCACTGTTTTTCTCCCCCCTTGAGCAACGCAGCAGCAATAAATGAGCAAGTCCAGAGTGCTTTATGATGGATAGTTAATGGTGCTGCGCCTCAGCCAACAGGCCTGTTTCCACAGCATCTGTCACAATCCAGAGTCATTAGCATACCTTTAATGGTTTCTTTTCAAAATAATTTCTACTAGGGCATTAAGAATGCATCAAGGAAAAATATTGAGTCGTAGAGATGAGGAATTTTAAATGTAGACAAATGGTCTTCATTCTCTCAGATGTGATTTTGATAAAATCGAAAAACCGCAAAGCAGCATACTGTAGAGTACAACACAATTGACAGCATTTAATGTACTATCTGGGAATTATTTTTTTCAGGCATTCTAAAATAGTTAATTAAAAAAACTTATTTTTTAAGAAAAATTTTAAAAAATTGTAAAGTTTCTTGGCACCCATAACCTCACCACATGCCTTTTCCTGGTCTGTGCTGGGACTGTCCACAGGCTGTCCGTCACACTCTGATTTATAATCACTCTTGGAATCAATGTTATTCTCATCCTGTAACATGAAAAATATTTTGTTGGGTGTATGTCATTTTAACATAATAATTGTAAATATTGAGCTCGTTATTTATTTAGTTGCGAAGGGGAAATCTTAAGAGAAGTAAATTAAGCTATCTTTTTCCTGAAAGGTCAAGGGCAGGTGATAGGATATTTTTATTAGATTTTAAAATATGAATGCATTTATAATGGTATTTTAAAGAAACAAGATGACTTTCTTTACTTTTTTTTTAAGGTGAAAGCCAATTTATATTTTAGCATCTATACAGAGCTACTTGAATAATAATAGTTCCTTTTACTTGTAAAAGATCTTTTTGTAGATTTATTTATATGTGTTTTTTCATACTTAGTGTTGACAATAGCACTTCGAAGCAGACAGGGCACACACATATTTTACTCCATTTTCCAAAACAAAATCGATTACCTCCAAGAGGAAAGCCAATATGGTCAAGTTCATATAGCTGACAATTGGAGGGGTCAGGGCTTCCGACTTGTGTCTTAACCGCTTTATCAAATGCTGTTGTAGCTGTCCTGTGCTCCTCTAGAATAATTTTTATATCCTCACCAATATTACAATTTCCGTATGACACCTTTACCATCATTTTGGGGAGATTCTCAAATAATTTGATTTTCAAAGGTCTTAAAACATACTTGATTAACTCTAGAATTTTTTTTTTTAATTTGTTTGAAATATTGACACTATATGAGGTAACTTACTGTTCCAGAGTTTCTTTTCTTTTCTTTTTTTTTTTAATTGGACTCCTTAAAATTTTGAATCAGTTGACCGAATTGGAGAAAGGTGTTTTCCATTTCTGGAAGACATCTCGTACATTTTTGCATTCTGTAACAATTACCGTTACATGGCATAGGCAAATGAATGAAGCCTCATTAAAAGTTGGAACTTGCAATTCTATGTGTTTATGGTTAGTTCTGATCCATAGAGTCCAAGAAGGCTTATTTTCATAACCTTGTTCCAAACAACAGGACATAGTGGGGGTGGTGGAGGGGGAAGTAGGGATATATCCCATCTCGTCCAAGGTGAGTCCTGGAAGCTGCACACATCACTTCCTCTCACATTCTCTTGGTCAGAGCTTCATTGCCTGTCCACACCCAGCATCAAGGGAAGCTAGGAAATGTCTTTTTTTTTTTTTTCTGCCTAGGATGATAATGAGCCCTGCTAAACATCACAGGCTTCATTATAGATAAAGGTGAGATGGATATTATGAAGAGCTATCAGTCTGTCAAAATCACATGGTCTTCAAAACTGATTTTTGAGCTTCCTGGTGGTGTAAAGCCAATTTCAGAAGTATTTAGATATTTTAACATTTCTTGACAAATCCTTTGCGATTATAAATCATATTGACTTTTTGATTACACATGTTCATTTGAAAACACTAAATACTATTATTTTCCTAGATATTATGGTGATTAAAAGTTGTCGGTAAAATCTAGAGTCTTTAAATAAATTTTGAAAAGGGGTGATGGACCAAATGGAGTTATAATTACTTGATTTCAACACATTTCTCTTTCGTTTGAATCTTTGAAGAGAAAAGTGAAAAGCAACATTATCCTTGAGAAATTCTCTCTCAACATCTAAGCAGCCGTTTTTAATTACAGAAAATGTCTTCAAACTCTGTGTTGCCATTTTAACATTTTAGCTGTGAGAAAATCAATTGTGGGTTGTGTAATGGAGGAAAAAAAATCAAACTAAAAAAAGCCATTTCTATATTATGTTAAGTAGACACATATGTTATTTGAACATTAGTGGCCGATTTTCCGTAGAAAATTTATCTTGAATTTGGATATCATTGTTTGTTATGAAACACAAAAGGGTCTCTATTATTAACTCATTCATGTAGGCAGAAGTATAACTTTAATGGGAATTTTGGTAAAAAAGACAGAATCACTTATTGAACATTCTTCTTTCTCGAAGAGTCTCCTTGGGAAGCTGTAATATTTATTCTAGTACAACTGCCCTTTCTCAAAGTCTCCTTCTAACCTCTGACTCTGTCTCTCTCCCTTGCTCTCTTCGCCTCCCTCCCTCTTCCCCTTCTTTAAAGAATTGCCCTAAAAAACACATTCCTCTGAATATCTTCCAAGGTAGTAAGTTTTCATTAGCTGAGAATAGATTCGCTTTTTGGGAACAGCCGGAAGTCATTTGGAATCAAGGCTGTTGGGTGATGAAACTGCAATAACATTTTCAGTTAAAGCAAAGAGTGATGATAAAGTACGGAGACCGATCTTCTCGAGCTTTTGGAAGGCTGAGAAGGAAGTTCCAAAATAGGAACTCTCGGTCCGAGATGTATGATTGTTAAAAAAACTAGTCTCGTTATTTGATAATGACGTTACAAAATTTATGTATTTATTTATTCACTTATTTTTGTATTTGCCTCTACGTCTTTTACCCAATGACTGTATCTTGTGGCTGACTGACTGCCTCTGGGATCGTCTCACACTTTTATTTTGACAATACTTCTTTCGGAGTTTTTTTATTTATTTTATTTATTTTTTATTTTTTTAATTTTACTAACGTCTGTATATCAGATTGGAAATACAGTAATTAAACTGAGACACACAGGAGGAAATCAAAATTTACTCAATATTTAATTATATAAATTGGCTGCCTGATAGATTTTTTTTTCTTTTGGAGTTCAACATTTGAAAATTAGCAGCAAGATGAAGAGATCTTTATTTTCAAATGTAACGATACTGTTATAATATCAAATAAGTGGTATATTTAGTGCATTCTCAACTTATATTCTTTCAAAAGTATAATTTTCAAAAATAAATTGAGATATTCAGCAATTACACTAAACATTTGATTCTTTATCTGTTAAAAATACAAAACTTAAAGATACTTATTTAAACTTAAAAAAGTCCGTGGTTCTCATTTCTGTATTTCTTTTGAACTTGAGTAGTATCCTATATTTTAAGGCTATAATTTAGAAACATTTTATTTTGCATTTAGAGTTTTTATTTTCTTTCCCCAGACTTTTTGTGTAAAATTTTAAAAGAAAGTGAAGATGTGATTGAATTTTCTTTTGCAGGAAGGTAGGAGGAAGGAAAATAAATTAATACAAAAGCCAGATAAGATAACTAGGTATGCTTAGATTCTCAGATGCTGTGCCTTTTGTTTCTGGTTCTTTAATTTTTGATTAGTAAAGTTATGCCTTAAGTAATAATAATATATAATAAATGTAAAGCTTAACTGTAGTGATTGCCATACATATAAGAAAGTTCTTTTATTAGGACATTCTTTAGTCAGCTTGCTTTTAAAAAGTCACGTTACTTAAAAAGCAACAATCTTAGATTTCCTAGTATTTTGACAGAGTGGTCTGTCTTATAAATAAATACTCATTATTTCATGTCTTGAGAATGAGTAAAAGTTTATGCTTGTTTTGCAAAAAAAAGAATGCTGATTCATATACATTTTTTGGAACAACAGAAAACTGATAAGACTTCGCTTGGCAAGTTTTAGACAGTATAAATGTTCCTGTGGATCTGAACATCAAAAACCAAATAATAAATATAAAATTTGGATATTCTCATAAAAGATATCTAAACACGTTATAATGTTCATTCATTCATTTGAGCATATATATGTGTACATATGTGTGTGTGTGTATTATATGTATAAAATCAGGCTAAAGCTCAGTAATAGAGATTCACACTTGCTTTACAATATCATCACTTCGAACTCAGCCAGATATTTACCAATTTTTACTCTACTTGTATATTTATAAATTTTGAATATGAGACAAGACATTTTTGGATAGACATTCTTGGAGTTAACTCTTAACGACTTGTAACGATAAGACTTAAAATTTCCGTGCCTAGTTGAGTGAAGCCCAGGTGACGTGGAAGTGTGGTTTCAACTCAACTTAACTCTTTCGGCCAGACTGAGCAAGGTCGCAGGACAAGTTCTAAGTGGCGGTCCAGTCCTAGCACAGGCACGCCTTGGAGATGTTCTGGGTTTGTTTCTAGACCACCACAATAAAGAAAGTTGTAATTTTTTTGCTAGTGGAAAGTCTTGCCTTCGATTTGTAAAAATGCGACATCTCTGAAGTGCAGTGAGGTGTGCCTGTGGTCTAAAATGTACTGATTTCTACTCAAGTATTTAATGAATGCTTGCTCTGTGCTGGGCACTGTTTAGTGCTTATTTTCACCAACTCGCAATGCGTTGAGATTCTCCTGAATTTCTCATTGTTCTCTTCCCAAAAAGGTGGGGCGGGGTTGGCAACAAAAGTTTTTAGCTAAATTATTCCCCCGATGGTTAACTGAGGATAGCTTATAAAGACCAAATATAGTAATCATTAGCATGACTTTTTATGTCAGATATAATAATAATGTGTGTAGTTTTTAGCCAGCTTATAATTTATTAAATGGACATTTGGACAGTGTATACATACAGATGTCTCTGTTTTTCGTTTTCCATAAAAATGTTTATATGACCTATATATAAATCTGCCCTCTGAAGACATGCTTCGTAGACTCTCAACTGTGTTTATTAGTATCATTGCCAACTGGTGTTTCTCGATGTAGATTGTGTTGTTTTCACATTTAATTCAGAAAACCTTATGAGCACTTTTTGTGTGCCTAGCGCCAATGGTCTGCATTTTAGTTGATCTTTAACATTTATCTAAGTAGCTTAGTTTCTTTTAAAAGTTCTTTTAAAACAAAAATTTTACTAATTCGAGTTTGCTTAAATGAGTGTTGTACAGATGATTGCTTACTTTTCATATAATGTTATGTTTTCGGTTTGCTCTTGTGTTCTGTTTTCTTTGGTCTTTCTCCTCTTCTTATATCACTCTTAATTTGGGGTCATTTAATCGCATATAAATTATTATATTAACTTTTAGTAGAGAATAGTAATCCATTTTGATGCCTGGCAATGCCATTGATGTAAGTATGTGTTTGTGTGTGTATAGAGCCATAGATGTGTATGCGTGTATAAATCTGTACATGGTATTAAAGAACTTTATTGTGTTATATTCTTTTACCATAAAAAATAGAGTGCTGGAACACTGTGCCTTATTCTGAAGTTATTTCAAATTTTTACATATATTTAATTAATCCTTTTAGTTTTAGGCAGTGCTGTATTAAAGATGAACCTTTTTAAAAGTTGATTAAAAAAAATAGATAACCCAAGAAGTCATCATGATTTTAAGTGGTGATTTAAAAGAAGCATTCCCATTAAGTTAGGAGCAGAGTAAGATGTCTATTATTTATATTGTCCTGGAGGTACTAACTAGTACTATGAAATAAGGGGAAAAAATGGAGGGAAAAGATGGAAAAAAGGAAGTAAAATTTTCAGTATTTGTAGACTGTGTTTTTACAAGATAAGGAAATTTAGTTACATAACTGCCTATAAAGTCAATCAAGAAGTTCTTTATGTCCTGATAAGAAAAGAAAGTTTAAAATAAGATTCACTTTTGGAAAAACAATTATGTAGCATACAGGCAATGATGATATTAAAATAAAACAAAATGTCTATTAATAGAAAATTTGTACCAGTAGTATTAAAAAAATAAAATATCTATAATCCTACCATTCCCAATGACCACTATTAATATTTTATAATGTGTGATTCCTGTTGTTTATTTATTTGTTTTTACTGTCGTATACAGATGTGTACACACATACCCATACTTTTTGGTAGTGTGTAGGAAGTGTAGAGGAGGTACAAGTTTGGTTCATTCATCACTACTACTTTAAAATCTTTAATACAACATTATATTGTGAATATTTTTTTTCATATTATTATTACTCTTTGATGGCAGTCATTTGATGGATATATAGTGTGGATATTTGACCATTTCTCTATTTTTAATGTTTATGTTGTTTCTTTTTTTTTTTTTCCCAATATTATCAACAAAGCTAGTAAGAAGAATATCAGTATCCTCTTGACTAAATCTTTACTGATATTTATGATGTAGTTTCTGCTTTTTTGATAAATTTTTAGAAGCAAATCTGTTTCTAAAAATTTATCCACACAGACACACACACACGTATACACACACACACATACACACATTTATTACCTTTATCATTTTCCAGTATTACTTTAAAATGTTTTTAAAAGTTTTAATTTTCAGATAGTCAAATCTATCAGTTTTCTCTTTTTGGGGTAATTATATGCTTAAAAAAGTTTGTGAGATTTTTTAAACTAGTTTTATTTCTACTTTTATGTTTTTAATTTTTTAATAATGGAAATTTTATTTAGTTTCGTGTTTACTTTGGCATATGGTATCATACTGGATTTTTCTAGACAGTTTTCCCAATATCAGTTTTTTTTAACAAATAATTTATTCATTGTCCTTAGAAGTATCTTGGTTATTTTATACTAATTTCTAATGTAAATTAAAGCTTGTTTTTGATCTTCAGATTCTATTCACTAGGTATATTTACCATGCTCTTTAAATTATTATAGATTTACACTTAAATATTTGTCAAATCAATTTCAAAGTCATGCTATTTTCAAAATTATTTTTACTGACGTGATTCATGTATTCTTCAAATTGAATATTAGTCTCTTTTCATTAAGCCTTTTAATACTCTAGCTCTTTGGTTACTTTTTGTGCATTGAAATACCTTATACAGTTTCGGAACTTATGTGTAAATTCTATTTTGTGCTTTTAATATTGCTTTAGATACTAGCTACTTTTTTTTTTACAGGATCTTTTCATGCTTATACCTTGTCCTTTCTCTTTCCTTTTCTCACTGTTTCCTTAGATCCCTTCTCTCTATTTGCTAGCAGACTCTTTATTACTCTTGCATGATTGGATGACTTATAACCAGTGTAGCTAGCCAGTCAGATACATAGCGGTAGACAGCACAGGTAATGTGGATTTTGCTACTAATAAATAACATTAGTTTATTGGTTAAAGCTCATCTGTGATCTTCATTTAGCTAACTTCTGTTCTCATTATAAACAAAGAGAGTTATTCGTTTGCTTTTTCAGAGGACACTTGTGTCATGTTTATTTCTCCATGTTTTGTGGATGTCGTCATACAGCATTTCACGTCTATAATACCAGACTAGATCCCATCAAATCATTTTTAGCTCTTCAATGTATTTCATATAGATATCTTCTTTTAATATTAGAAACACACAGGAGAAACTGTCTGAAAATTCTTCTGATGTATAAAACACAGGATTCAATGTGAAAGTATAGTGGGTTCTTTAATATCTTCAGAGAATTGCGATTCCTAACACTGTGAGGAATTTTTTTCTCTTTTCTCACTTGTAGTTGTTAGAGAACAATTTAGAAAATTGCTGCTTTTGTCAAAGCCTGGATGAGTAGGACAGGCTCAGTCTGGATATGATGACATTAAGAACCCCACAACTTTTCCTAACTGAAATAAGGAATCTATTTTATACTCCATTAAATTGTTACACATCATAAATAATTTATTTCAGCCCTTCTCATCTATATCAAGGATGATAAACTAGTCCTGTAAGGATTTTTTAAATGAATGTAACGGCATTCCCTTCTCCTGCCTTGTGTTACTTTCCACCTTCTGTCTTCCTCATTAGAAAGAAGTATATACCTCCTGGATGTTCCTTGTCACCATAGGCCTAGAATTTGTTATAGAGATCCAGAGAGGGCACTTCAGAAGTCAGGTGACTCAGGGTGATTTGCTTTCTAGCTTTCCTGCTCTTTAAATATATTATTCAGGCCACAATTAAGTCTTTCTGAATCTATTTCCTCATCTTTCAGATGAGCCACAGGTACTTCAGAGGGCTGCTGTGAGAATTCAGAGATAACGTGAAGGTGCTTCGTAAACTGTGATTACTGTGCTCATATTAAAATCTCATGGTTAACTATTCCTGTAGTCATTTTCAACAGGGTTAACGAGGATTGGCAGATCCACACAAACATTTCACAGTTGGACATGGGAAGTCAAGAGCTGTTCTTGGCCATCTTCCACCTTGTCCTGTTCTTTTCATAAACATCATGTGCCTCTCTGACTAGATTCCTGCTCTGTCTGGTCACCTGCCTGTCCCAGGTCTTTGGCAGAAGAGCAGCTGGAAAAGCAGGGTTGATAATGGCATTGAAAAGAACAGAATTGAGTTTCTAATTTTTAGTGTCTCCAGCAATATAGGTGACTCAGCATCACCAGAAAGCGGGTTATTGATTGGTAATGGTGGAAGGTTTGAGAAATATAGGTCGTTCAGGAGGATATAAAGACTGGGAACGAGGAGGTTGTGGTTGAAGAGTTGGAATCTCAAGTTACAGATCTAGGAGCAGCTGTCCCGTGGATGTCTGATGGTCTTAGAAGGGGCGCTTTGAGCAGGACAAGGAAAGCCATCCTTGTGAGCGGGAAGTGCGTTAATGCTGAGCAGCAGGGGTAGCTCAGCGGAGCATAGCCCAGGGCGGCCTTGGGAGTGGAGGGGAGACGTGGATACCCCGCCAGGAACCACAGCCTCGCCGGGAACGAGCCCAGCTTGAAGCCGTGGGACATCCAGTGCCTGCCTTGTTTTGAGTATAGTCTTTAAGGATGACTCTGAATCTAAAAGCTGTTGTCCTAAGCGGTGACCGTAGCTCCTTTTTATGGATAGAGTCACAAATTTGAGGACAGAATTCAAAGAACTGCTGCCCCGCCATAATTTTTTTGGTACATTTGAAAAAACGGGTCATAATGCCTTAGTAGACATCCGTGTAAGAATGGATCAGAACTGGTGTGCCTTAAAATAAGGCATCTGTATGATTGGAAAGCATCAGCTTTAAAGTATTTCTAGGTGACATTGGCATTGAAAAAGTGGCTTCTTTGATGATACTGGAACTTGAGTCTTGGGTATGGATTCTGGGGTCTAAGATTTCCCCTGCTTTCTTCCACAAAAAAATGGAAACTGGTGGGTGAGTGCAACCACACCCTACTCTCTTCATTTCTGAATAATAATAAAAAGAAAGTGTGTGCTTTATTCCTCATGCCCTGATTCTTAGCCTTATTGACACTATTGAATGTGCTTCTTAACAAGCTCGGCTATTCCCCCAGCGCCCCAGCAGTCCGTGGAAGATTCAGCAAACTGTTAGGCTGACACAAATAATGGAGTCTGTGACTGTGAGAAGCTGTTACGGTAATCGTGGGAGAAATGACTGCTAACAGCCTGCCGATGAAGGAAAAGGCAAAATATAAAAAGTAGGAACTGTATTAAAGTGCTTCACTGATGAATATTCCCAGCGATGGTCTTGATTCCTCCATAAAACAAAAAACTCAGAAGCACTTCACCACTTTCTATCCAGTTGCTTGTGAGGAGACAGGGAAATGGAAGTCTCTGAGGAAAGATTTTCTTTACAGATGGCCACAGATTTAATCAGGGATTTAGGATGCATGAAGGGATAAGCCTCAGTTATATAGAAAATGTGCTTAAATGGAGCGCTTTATTTCCCAGGGACACCAGGTAATTGAGTTATACCCCAAATCTTGAACTGTCTAACACACATGCATACGCATCTAGCTTCTGTGTGCTGAGAGGTGTTAAATGGTTTGAAAACTGTAATTAAATAGCTGAAATTGTGCTGCAAAACCACTATAAGCATTGCCTTATGTAGTATTTCAGTGTTAAGTGTTAAAATTTGATCTGAGTAGCTGTGACTAATCTGGTCTTTATTTGTAACACATTCAAATTAAGAGGTGTATGTTCTTGTTCATGTACTTTCTCATTAGCACGAATATTGCTAATGGGAGTGACAAATGTATTATGTTTTTACCTTCTATCATTCACACCTTTTAGATAGCTAGTTCCTTAGAGGAGGTAATTTTCCATGTGATACATTTATGGAGCTGTGTGTTTAATAGTTTTCCTCAAAAGAGAGTATATCCATAGGGATGGTTTATTACTTGATAGGCTCTGGGGAAAAGAGTTTGAATTAATCAATTTAAACCATAGAAAAAATTATGATGACAATTAATATAAATGGGGATACCACACTCATTTTTCTTATACGTCTTTTAGGCTTTTTAATTTTTTTCTAATTTATTATGAGATTTCAAGGTTCCCCCCGCCCCTCCCCGACTCTTGACTTTGTTGCTGAAATATACTCTCTTCCCCTCCTGTCTAAGTCTTCCCGTTTGTTCAAAGGACTCTTTAATGTTTAGAGAGGGACCGAACAGCTCTAAGTATGTAAAAGCAGGTAAACCCATCTTCTTTTTGTGAATACTCACCACATGTCCACCGACTTAGCAAATACTATTTCTTTTGTGAGAAAGGCAGAACGGAATCTGCCAAGGGACTGCCTGACACACACTTGCATACACTCTCACATACTCATTCACACTCACCTTGATACACCCCACACACACCCTGGGGAACAGTGGTTGTATGCTAGCTGGCTTCCCTCAGCTCGCCAACACACACACACAGTCAGTCAGTCTCTCTCTCTCTCTCTCTGTCTCTCTCTCCCCCGCCCCCCACCCTCTCTCTCACATGCAGACTCCTGCACACCCAGGGGAAACAGTGGCTGTATATTCCTCACAGCTCCAGCTCTTTGGGACTCTCCTGCTCTCTGCTCACCAGGGCTCAGAGGTCTAAATGTTCTACCTGGACAGGGGACTCATTGGAGATATATGTGTGAGAAGGCCATGGAGGAGCCCTGTCACTCTGGATTGTGGTCTGTGGGGACAGCTTTATGGCATTCCTGTTTCTAGTTGATATGCACATTTCCTTGGAGACAATGTTCTAAAGAGTGCTTCAGTTATTTAGGACTACTAAATTTTAAGGTGATCTAGTTTCACTCCATTATGGGTTAGATAAGAATTTGTCTACACTGATTGGGAATTTGATTTCCCAAAACCAAATTCCGAGTGACCTGTTGGAACAGCCCGTTTCTAAACTCACTACATCTGTTGTTTCTTGATGAGTCACTCAGGTTGTTTACGTTAGAATAAAGAAATGAGAGTGTGAGTTCTTTGCTTTTATCAGCTGTATATCCTTGGGCAAGTCATTTAACCTCCGGGAGCCTTAGTATTTCTGTCTGTTGCCACGATACCTACATCACGGAATGATCAGGTGTGTTATGTGAGATACTGTAGGTGCAGGTGCTCGTACGTTGTGAAGAAGGGCTCTAAACAAAAGATAAAATTCTTCACTATTTAATGATTAGAAAGAGAAAATAGCTGTGTTTGGCAGGTTTCTAATATGTTATAAATTTTCTCAAGTTGCCACAGGTATTTGCTAGGAGTTTTTTATTCCTGCCATTTTATGAAACTACTCATGAGTTTTGCAGTAATGCAGATTTTTTAATGAATTAGTTTTCTCAATGGTGGTATGTGTGTAAGTAAAACACTTTACGGTAAGAAGGTACTTCAAAGGGGCAATGTCCTTTGACAAAGGAAAGATCAGTGAGTCTGTTTATGTAGCACAGTGCAGAAACACTAGCCCCCGTATTCGTTCTTAATCAGTAACAGCGTTCACTAATCACGAGAGCTAGTTTATATATTGAGTAAATTGCTGTTTGTAAATTTTAGATTATATTAACTAACACAGCTAATTGACAGCCACAGACCAAGCATAAGGTTTGCTAAAAGCGTCCATCAGTAGCTTGAAGTAGGCACTGCTGCCTAGTATTTCAGTCAGTGTGGAAAGGCAAGTAATGACATTATGAATACATTTATAATTCAGGCCAATTTCTTCAAAAATGCATGTAAGTATTATTACTTTACCAGGAGTCCGTGAAATATGATTTATTTAATGTATTTCAGCCCCCATAATATTAAGATATAATTGAGATGCGAAGTAAAAAAAAAATTGCTTATAGTCAGTATGGTACATGAATCATAGACAAAATTGCTAGTAATTTTAAAGGCACTTAAAGGAATCGTGAAATTTATATAATGCATTCTTATGTTTGGAGAAGGTTAGAAGAACAATAGTCCAGTTATTTTAGTATTTCTGTCCTAAAAATAAGACTTGTTATTAAACTTAACTGAGATAGCTATATACATGAGCAAATCCAAATCTTTCTGTCCAGTTCTCACTCAATAATTTTTTGTGGGTTTTTTCTTTAAGCCTCTCAGATTTAGCAAAGTGGTTGAGTAGCATATAATTTCTGTAAAGGCCATAATCTAGTTTTTATAAACTGTACAACTGGATGAATGACAATATAAATGTTGCAAACATGTTTAGAAGGGAATCAGTTAAATGGTACTTGGAATTTTGATGATTATTGCTTTGAAAAGACCGAAAATCACAGGTCTTGGCTTTATAGTTTAATTACTTGCTTAACAATTGCTAGTGATTCACGAAAATCACGAGGCTTCCAAACAAATAACATCAGTAACTGCCGCCATGCCTGAGCAACTCCAATTTTCTTGACAATGGCCACCAAACTGTGTTTAGCCTAATATAAACTGTTAGTTTAACAGCAAGCAATAGGAGTTTCGAGCATGCCATTGATGAGATGCCAGCAAATTGAGCACTTTACCAGTAGTGACACTTATGTCAAAAATAACTTTAGCATGTTTCATTGAAACCAGTTGGAGAAGCAAATATAGTAATTATCCACATCCCTTTTTGATGTTGGTTTTTAATAATAATAAGTGCTGTCCAGCTTTCCGGGGCTTCTAATTAATAATTGGTTTTTAAGAACACAGCATGTGGTTCCTCACAGTGTGAATAAGGCTGAGAAACAGGGCAAGCTTAAGGTCAAGGTCCTCCACAGTTTTATGGGCCAGAGTCAGAGCTTTTGGGGGCAGTTTAAAAGAAGAACCAGTTTTACAGAAGGAGAGTCAGGCGTCCTGGTGGGAAAGTTTCATTTGTGCCTTTATTGACCTGTGTGCTCTTTCCTCACTTAACTCTGTGGCCTTTCTGTGGGCACGCTGCTTGTCCACCTTGCCCTAGTGCAGTGGCAAGCTCTTTATTTCAAATGGATTCCTCCAGAATTGGACAGAGTTCCTCAGTTTTTACTTATGTAGTAGCCACAATCTTTTGCTTCAGTGAGAATGATCTTAACCCCTGTTCTTTTCTTCAGTATTTTACTATTGAAATAATGGAAAAGAAACACGTCAGACCTGCATTTGAGCAGTGGTAATAATGCCTAGTATTTATGGAGCGCTTATCCATGCCATGCACTGTGCCAGGAACGCCGCATTTTGTTAAGCTGTTGCAACATGAGGCAGTGATATTATTATCCCTACAATAGGAATCCCTAAGGCTTGGAGGAGCGAAACAGTTCCCAGTTTGGCCACAGACCCATGCCCTGGGCTACTGTACCACGCCCCGTCTTTAGTACAAATGTGCACTCTTAGCCTAATTGTGAGCTTTACTTATTCACGTGAGCCACTGTGTGAAATATGCCCCTTTTAGGTATAGGTGGGTATTTAAATTTTTTAAAAAAAATCGTGACCCACAATAATTTTACCTGATGACCCAGTGTACACACACGTTACTGGAAACATAACAAATATTACTTGTGATTTATTCTAATTTTTTCTCATTTAAAAAATGCTGGTTACGACCCACCGAAATGATTTCACAGCCCACTCATAGGCAGCAGCCTGCAGTTTGCACATCATGGAGAATCAGCGCTGGCCTCGTGGGGCTTACGCTGGCCAGTGACATCTGTGTTCCGCCGGTTTTACTCTCGCTTATATGACGCCTCCGGTACTTGCACTTTTCATTTTGTTAGTTTTCTAATTTCCTGAGACTTTGAATAGTTTTGCCAGTAGGCATTAGCGAGTGATTGGATTCTGGGGAAGGATTAATACCTTCCCTGAGGCTCGTCGCATTTCTCCTTTGCCATTTCATCATGGCCCTTTGGGGGTCCCATGGCGTTTAGATTTCAGGGTTAGACTCAGAACTTGACTTTCCAGAGGCCGCCTTCCTTTTCTTCTGAAGTTTTTCCGTGCCAGGCAACCAGGCAAGTTCACTATGGCAGTTGAAGGGAGCCAAAGTAGAAACATGTTTTCTTTTCAGTTATACCTCTTCCATTTTGTGTTGTGCTGGACACAGTATACCAGACATGTTTTAAATAGAATTGAGGAGATGCAGAACAGTCTCGTCTTTGTCATTTTGTATCCTTTGTTAGGCTGATCGATCCAAGTATTGGCCAGAAGGTTAGACTCAGGTTATTTCTCATTTGTCTTTACCTAGAATGATGAACTGGTAGCATAGGACTAGGGTCACCTACCAGCATCTTGACATGAAGTGCCCGTGTCATTTCACCCAGTCTCTGCCTCAGTGCCTGTTCTGTGCCAGAAGGGTCTAGGACTGCAGTGGGGAGCATGGCACAGGAGTCACTGCTCTTTTTGATTCTGGTGGGGCAGACAGACAACAAATAAGCAAATTTGTGTATAAATATATACCTTCCAAATGCAGTCAGTATTCGAGGAACAGTAGCGTAGAGTAAGATGGTGGGGAGCACCGTGTGGACTGCGGCGTTTCTCCACTTAGCTGGGCCCCACACCCAGGGCTGTTAGTTTCTCCAGGGCCTACACATCCTGCAGAGAAATCCCGAATGCGTGAGCCCACGATCTCCACGGGATTTTCATTCGGGAGAGGCCCGCAACTCAGGGGGAGGATTGCTGGCGGGAAGAGGCCCGTGCGGTCCGGTTCCCAGAGCAGTGGCACTGGGGTCACTTGGAGCTGGGACCCACTGAGGCAGACTCTGCATTTTAACAAGACTCCCCAGGTGAATCCATGTGCGACTCGGATTTGGAGAAGTACTGCTAGAATAGTGGTGTTCTACGTGGCTACTGTTGAGAAAGAGTTGGGCACCGTAAGTCACTCCCAGCAAGGTGACATTTGGCCAGACCTTTAAGCATCTGCCAGCGGGGAAATTGTCAGATATCCCAGCTTTGCTCACTTCTGCCACTCCCAGGAAGACTGCG
Organism: Rousettus aegyptiacus; assembly: GCF_014176215.1. Taxonomy (NCBI): domain Eukaryota; kingdom Metazoa; phylum Chordata; class Mammalia; order Chiroptera; family Pteropodidae; genus Rousettus; species Rousettus aegyptiacus. The sequence continues at coordinate 59,997,269 of NW_023416288.1, forward strand.
CAAAGTACTGTATTCTGCCCTTTTAACACCTCCTTACCGCCCCCCCCCCCCATGCAACTGTGACGGGCCACCTGAAATTTGTCCTTTCCCAGCGTTATTCAGAAGTTTCTCTGGCGTGGCCCAGTCCTTTATGTCTATCCAAGCACCAGGCCTGTTCTGCGTCCCTCTGCCCGGACATGAGAGCCCTTCTGCCTGTGGCTGCCTTGCCCAGGGACTTCCCCTTGCCATGCCTTTGCCTGACTGTGGAATAAAGCTTTAAATTACTGCTTGGGACCACTGGCTCAGCTGCAATGTGTTCTGACCTCCAGTATCTTTCTAGAGAGGGACCTGCAGTCCCAGGGGTAGGCCAAGTCAGACTAGGGCCCTTAAAAATAAAAAAAAGGAAGTCTTGTTTCTCAGATGTTACTCCAAACCAGTGAATTCAGCATCTCCACAGAGTGAGACCCAGGCCGCAGCACTTTTCAGAGCTCCTAGGAAATTCCAAAGGGCAGCCGAGGTCAGTGATCTTGAGGAGAAACATCCTTTACGTCGTTAGGACCCTAGGATCTTTCAGAAGCTACTTACGACAAATTCTGACTGATGCCTGAAATGTCCGTCACTGAGCCATACCCCTCTCATGCAAATGCGCATGTGTATAGCAGGCTGGGTGCAGCGTTAGAATTGCTGCGTCCCGGTCTTGAAAAACCGGCAGAACTGATGGCAGCAGCAGCGAGAGCTCTCCGAGCTGGCTTTGGGTCACCATGGTGCGACGGACATCGGATCCCGTGGAATATACGTCACAGCAAGTGTGACTCGGTCGCCAAGTCGAAGTTTGATTAACAGCATTTTTGCATGTGAAAAAATAACAGTCCCTTTTAAAGTTTAAGACATTTTTTTTTTTTCTGTCATCGTCATCTAACTCAGACCAGAATCTGCTTAACATTCATGAAAGCGGCCAAGACCTATGTTTATGTCTGATTCTGAAAGCGGTGTCTGTGGTCCAAGACTTCTGTACGCTGGAAGGTTTTCGTGTCATCCTTGCTTTTGCCTTTATCCTTTTCCGAGGGCACAGAGCAGAAAGGATCAGCTGGGAGTCCCTCAAAGCCAGATGATTAAATGGAATTAAGGGAAGGTACTCTGAGGCAGGAGCAGTGGTTAGATGAAGGGACCCAGGGGAAAGATGTTGAGGTCCTTAGATTTTATACCTTTTGACAGGCCGGGGCTCTAAGCCATGATGTAGAAGAGAAACTCAGGTGGAAAAATTGAAAGGAGGTCCCTAAAATTTTGGAGGATGTAAAAAAAAGAGGACTTTTAGCAGAAAAGGTTTGCGTGCTAATAATGAGCCTGATTTGAAATACTGTCCTTTGAGCGCTTTGATGCATATGTGTCCTTGGCCTGCCTTTGACGTGCAGACCCCGGGAGCTGGTCCCACGTGTGAATCCACTGTAAGGGAACAGCTGGAGGCGGCAGGTTCTGCGGTCGCGCGTGACCGTGATTGGCTCCCGAGTCGTGCCGGGCCCATCAGCAGTTCCTTCCAGGGTGGAGGCCAAGGGAAGCGCCTTGCTTGTCGGCTTTGTCTTAGTGTCTGCGTGTCTTCGACAAGTGAACAGTAAAATGCGCTGTTTGACTGCAGACGGCCTCGCGGCTTTTCTCCGTCCCCCCTGCCATCGTTCTTTTTTAGGTCGCGTTACGCGAGGTGCTTTCGCCTCTCCTTCCTGACCCCGTGTCCCAGTGCTCGTCGGCCGCTCTCACCCAGGATGTGCTCTAATTGGCGAAGCCGTAACCTGGCAGCAGCCGAGCAGCCGTTTGCTGTTTCGGTTTCCTAATTGGTGTCCGAGGCGTCCGGCGGAGCCCAGCCATTCGGGGTTGATTGATAGATGAGCTGCTGTGACAGCCACGCTTCTGCCCGACCAACAGGTTTGTTGCTTTTGGAAACTAAAAATTAAAAACGTTAACTATATCCTGTGGCGTTCAGAGCGAGTCCGAAATGGCATCAGCTATTTGTCATTAAGGAGCACTTTGAGCATTACCTGCAGGTCCCCTGGGTCTACCGCGGAAATTTGTGTTCTGTGTCGTAGCGCGCAGCGGGCCGTTCCTCGCCTTCACGGGCGGCGTAAAGCCTGCTGCTCAGCGGTGTCTTCTTTTCAGGAGTAACACACACATGGCGTTGACTGTGTGTGTGTGTGTGTGTGTGTGTGTGTGTTGGGGTGGCCTTGAAGATTCTCACCGAACCTGAAACTTATGAGCCCATTTGTATTGGTCAGTGAGGACAGACACATTGGTAAAGGTGAATTGTTAAACATGATATAAGTTGTTTTGAAAGCCATTTTATGTGATCGACATTTATGCTGAAAGCATAACTGAGCTTTTAGGCACATGAGTGCAATGTAATGACCGTTTACCCAAATTAATGCCCGGATTTACAGAAGGCTACAAAAGATCACATTTTAAGATCTTGTTTTAATATTTTGATTATCCTATTACATTCCAGTATAATAATACAATGCAGTGATTTTAAAGAGATCAAAATCTTAACAGTGAGCAAATCTCTTTGATGTTTTTGTCTCGTCTAATTTCTGGAGCCAGTGCTTAATCATTTATAGCAGCATTTCTTTTGTAGAAAGATAAGTTTGAGTCAACCTTTGAGTCAAACAACATTGCATAAAATATTCTAATACTTATATTATCTTATGTTTGTTTGCGCTATGCTGGTTTTCCAAAGAACTCTCCTATATGTCATTTCACTTGGTCCTTTGAATATTCTGTAGTTCAGAATTGTTATTTTACATTTTATTGATGAGAATGAGAATCACATTTGAGTTTCGATGGAACTCACTACCTGGATTGAGTCTAAGACTCATGTTTTCCCACAATGACACATCACCCTCTGTGTGCTGAGTGGTGTGTGAGTGTTTTGGGGGTAATGAAGATGACGCAGGCTCTCTTGGTCTGAAATTCTAGTTCAGAAGATCGACACATAGAGAGATAGGAATACCGCGTGCTGAGGGGCTGAAGGAATAATTCAGGCTCAGGCAGTGGGGTTGGCAGAGGAGAGGACCTGCCGTAATACCTTAGGACAGTATCCGAGCATGTCATGAATTAAGGACCCAAGTCACTGGGCGAGGCTTCCTCTTGCCCTCTCAGTTGTGCGCACAGCAAACCTCGGCGTCTGTGGCTGTTATAGCCATCGTGGAGGAAGTAACCTGCCATGCTTGTGGCAATGAGACCAGAGATTCGCCGACTTTCACATACGAAGCCGAGGAGGTCGCCCTCTCAGCCTTCAGGTGTCTGCCGGATACCACAAGAAGGAAGCCCTAGTCCTGTGTCCTGTTTAGTGCTGTCTCGTTGGGCCTGGCCGTAGACCTGGCCATGACCTGAGCCAAGGAGTGAAAGGTTACTGCAGTATGCAGTGCAGTGACTCGCAGGATGGCGGCAGGCTTAGATTTGGTTAGTGACAAGTTTATGTTTGAGATTGTTGTGTTTGAAGTACCTCCAAGACATGTAGGTGGTTCTGTTTATTTAATAAGTTAGAAACACGGGTGAGGAACTGGGGAGAGCAGCTGAGGATGGAGAGAGTTCTGGGAATCATTCTCAAAGAGATGAAGATCTAGGAGGGGATGAGATCGCCACGAAGTAGAAGGCGGAGAGAAGACAAAAGCGGGCAGAGGCAGGGTTTTGGCAAATACCCATCTCCAAGTGGCAGGTAGAGGCAGGGCTGCCCCTGCCCAGGAGACCATGACATAAGAGCCATCCACAAGGCAAGGACACAGGAGTGTCCGACAGCCAACCGAAGAGAGCGTGTCAAGAAGTGGGGAGGTCTGTCAGAGGTGGCGTTTCCAGAGAGGCCCAGAGGGCTGAGGCCATCGAGTCAGGCGGTTATCGATTGGTAGCAACCTTGGACACTGTGCCAAAGAGCATTGGAGTGAGAACCTGGGTTTCAGATGGGTCAAGAAGGGGGCAACAGCAAAAAGCTGAGGCAGCGATTATTCTGTCAAGATTTTAATCTTTGCATGAAAGGTGATAAAGAATATGTACCTTGAAAAAGCAGTTTTTAAAGAGGTTTTCTTTTTTAGTGACTGTGCTATTGAAGCGAGCCCAGGAGGTTTTCTTCAAAGAGATTAATGTGTTTGGGGGTCGAGGGGAAGAAGCCAGTGGCAAGACAAGGACCAAAATTGCAAGAAGAGGGTGGTGATAAACTGATAGGGCAAAATCTCAGAGAATTTTGGGGCGGGGGAGCCACATTCATCGGTAGAAGCAAGAGTGGAGAGGGAAGGAGAACCCCTCCCCTTCAGAGTGAGAGCAGGAGGGAAGGAAGGGTTATTTGAGGAAGTTTAAGTGGGAGGGAGGCACGTGTTCTAAGGGCCTCCCATTTTCTCAGTCATAGCATCGCCGAGATCCCACGTTCTTCTGTAAAATGCCCAGTGAATTTATTCTTCAGAGGACTGGGGCGACCGAGGTGAGTAAGGTCAGACAAGACCGACGTGATGGAATCCCCGCTCCCCGCCCCTCACGTCCTGAGCAGGTGCATCTTCATCACGCCTGCGCTGTTGAAACCTCTGACCCGACTGAAGTGCCCCTTCCTGGCACATCTGACCCGCCTTCGGCTGGACTTCTTTTAGTTTTTGCCCTTTGTCTCTGATTTCATTCTCTTCCTGTTAATAGGTATTCCCTCTTGCCTGGCCTGCCCTTCCGGGTCAGGCCTCCAGCTAAAGACCCCAACCTAGGTTTTGGCTGGAACTAGATCGGCCACTTCTGTAACCTGAGTGGGTTCGGTGCCGCTGAGAGAGAAAGAGGCTGAGGTTGCCTCATGCTCCCTTTTCTCCATTCATCGTATGAATCAAATTGTTAGACGAATACATGTGTATCTTAGAGGATCCTTCAGGACGTGGATATTCTTGACTTTAGGAATTATTACGATACTTCTTGGGAAAGATGAGACCTTTAAAAAATTTGAATGAAGTCTCAAAGATGTCTGACAGATTTGTTTTCAATTAGATTGGTTTTTTCTTGCTGAAACATACTTTTGTGTTTTACTTAAGGCTGAGTTCTTTCAGTTCTTCTGAAATCTATTCTGACTTTCTGACAAAAGAAATGGACATCCAATTCCAAGAATAGCCTTAAATTAAGGATTGTCAGATTTTAAACAGTTTAATAGATGGGTGAGTGATAGCTCTATTTTAATAGTGTCTTTCATTTTTTTGAAAAATAACACTTGTTTTAGAAATTCAAGCTGTTTTAAACCAATTGCTTCCATGCTACTTGGCAGCAGCTGATAGACACTGTTATAAATGGCCCGGAAAGGTTCAGTGTTGTGAACTTGGAGGGTCTCAAGTTTGTTACATATATATCTTATCATATTACCAAGTTTTCCTGCATTTACGGCTATGTGTAAATGGTTGCATAACTACCCACCTGGATTAGGAACAGTTGGTTGCTGGCCTATGAGGAGTTAGAAGTGAAGAGAGAGGTTCCAGAGTGTTGGTGTGTGCGTTCAAAGCAAAAGAGATCACCCGTTTCCTTTCATTGTGGTTAATAACGGCAGCTGAGGAAGGGAACGGAGTCTCACCAGTTTGTAGAAAATTTGATTTTCCTTGAAACTACTACATGTTGGGGAATAGGCAAACATCTGTTTCACAGGCTTGGTCGCAGGGGGCTCTTAACTGTGCGCAGTTCTGACCTGAGGGTCATGGGCTTGTGTGTAACCTGTGTGAAGATGTGTGGCAGTTAAAGTGTACTCCTTAAAGTTCTGTCATACTTTGGATTCTAATCACTGGATCCATATCCCATTATATAGAGAGCTGCTTATGAAAGGATAAATCATTCGAGATTATTGATAAGCAAGATGGACACTGATATTTGCTTAAAATAAAAATAGCCGTGTGTCAGAGGCATGGCTTGCAGAATGCATTCCCAGACACGTCCTTGCTCGGCACAGGTTCCTGTGGATCCTTCCTTCCCAACCTCTGTGCTCCCCGTGTATAAAGTCTCGTCCACCCACATCCGCGGCTCTGGCCTTCAGCTGTAAACCAGCAACCCCAGAATCTCTCTTCTCAGGGTGTTATTTTTCCACACATCACATGAACCAGGCTTCCGTTCCGCCTGCCAGCTTTGCCAGCAACTGGGCTTTTCGTTCTCCGTGAGTGAGACCTCCATCCATATCAGAAATCCGGCAGTCCTCCTTGCCATCCTCTCACCTTTTCTAAACTGCTGTATTCAGTTCCTTAAAACTCTGTGACACAAACCTGCTGCCACAGACTTTGTCCTGGGCTTCATGGCATCTAGCCTGCATTTCTTCAAACATATCCCAGCTAGTGTATGTGCCTCTGTGTTGCACATTGCCTCTGGAGTGGTTTATGTCAACCGCTCCAGAAACCCTTATGTGTTACTGTCATGCAGGAAGCCCTACAGTGGCAGGCTGTGGGCTTCCGGTAAAGCTGCAGCTTCGGTATGGTACCCAGAGCCCATCTCTGTGGTCCGCCCTGAGCTCGCTTTTGCTGCCTCGTCTCTGGCTGTATTTCCCAGTGCAGCTCAGACTCTACTGCCGTGAACCATTGGTAGGTTGCTGGACCGACTGCGCTCTTCCATGCCGCCATCCCTCTGAGCTTTAATACATTCGCTTTTGATGATCGGTCTACATCTTTTCCACCTAACTCTTTCCTGAGCCCCATCTTTCGGTAGCACTTTGGTTAATATTTTCCATCCACGATGAAGTTTGTGATCCTTCGTCTCTCTTCCTGCTCCGTTTCCCCAGTGGACAGTGAGCTCGTAGAGGACAAGGGCCGTGTGGTGTTCCTGCGTTACTCCAGTTCCTCGTGTTGTATCTGGGAGTTATGAGTATGCAGTGGATGTTTGTGGAACTTTGCACAGTCTGAAACTGCACAGATATTAAATGACTAAATGACTCATTCACGGTTACAGGACTAGAATTAACTACGACTAACTCCAGGTCCAAAGCTCTTCTACTCAAGAATATCTATTCTGCTTTTGTATACACCAATTCTTTTTTTTTTTAATTTAATTTAATTTAATTTTTTAATTAAGTTAATTGGGATAACATTGGCTAATACAATATATAATTTTCAGGTGTATATTATAACTTGACATCTGTATATTCTATTGTGTTTTTACCACTCAAAGTCCAGTTTCCTTCGGCTACCATATATTTGATCCCCTTTACCCACTTCCCCCCCACTCCCCTCCTATATTCGACCCCCTTTACCCCATCTACCTTCTCCCACCTTCCCCTCCCCCTACCCTCTGGTAACCACAAATCTATAGTCCATGTCCATGAGTCTCTGTCCGTCCTATTCATTTGTTGCTTTTAGGTTTATATCCCACATATAAGTGATATCATGTGATTTTCAACTTTTTCTGTCTGGCTTATTTCGCTTGGTATGATTATTTCAAGGTCCATCCATGTAGTTGCAAGTGGCAGTATTTCCTCTCTTCTTATGGCTGAGTAATATTCTACTGTATGTATGTGCCACAACTTCTTTAGCCAGTCATCTATCATAGGACACTTTGGTTTGTTTCCATGTACCAATTCTTAAATAAGTCATGATTCAACTGACCAAACCATTGGTCTTGATTGTAAAAAAAAAAAAGGGGGGGGGGAGGGTTAAGTGAGGAGAAGAGAGTATTGATGTGGAAATGGCTCATTAGTATGGCTGGGTGCTGGTAGGTTGTGCCAGTGGTGAAAAATATCAGCCACAAATCTTTTGAGAAATATATATAAATAACACAAACTAAGTTAAAATTTCACATTACTATCCTGAGGGTGTAGCTAGGGTTACATGTCCCCTGTGAATAATGCATTTAATTAAGTTTAATTTTAATGTTTAAAGGCAAGAACTAGACAGATTTATTACTCAAGAATATTTATATCTTACAAAGCAGTAAATTGTTGCTAGAAAGTAGTAATGAAATTCAGTCCTTTTGAAATAACTTCCAGAATCACAGTAGTGTAGGGTTAATCCATGATGTACTGTGGTTTGGACCTGCAACTTTGCAGCATAATCAGCTTCTTTTAAAATTAGTCTTACCTAAATGAAAAATTGCCTCCTACCTGTTTTTTTGAATCTTCCCCCTTTCTAATGGCGACCAAAATGATTTCTCCCACATTCTTTCTCTCTAACCTGTTCTCCTCTTTACTCCATTGTCGTCCTTTTCCTTTTCCTTTTTTTTTTTTTTAATCTCACAAAGATTGTTTTGTGTTTTGAGAATTTATTTTTCTCCCTGAAACTTCCCTACCCTTTTCCCTTCTGCACAGATAAATTCAAAGAAAGAATAGCTCATCTTTCATCCATTATAAATCATTTTTCATTCGAGCATGTCATCTTGCTTTTTTGTTCCAATGGAGATCAAAGGGGTTCAGGTTCACCACCAGTGCTCAGCAGTTCTTTTTCAGTTCTGGACCTTAAAGAAATAGGATCCAGTTTAATTTGTTGCAGCCTTAGATCTTTCTCAAGGCATGTGGCATTCAGATGGCTGGGTATTATTATATTGCATGCCGTGTGTGTATGTGTGTGTATGTGTAGAAACTGAGAGAGCTGGAAATTTGGTACTTCATGCGCTTTGCAATGCCTATCCCAAATATACACATCTCAAAGGAATGTGTTTGTGTTGAAATATTACTTGTTTCTGTTTAAAACAAGTTGGGAGTCCTTTGAAGATCCTACTTTAAAAATATCTACTCCATAGTTTGAATGTTGGTGTCATATGAATTTCAAATATTCCACACTTGCTTGGCTTTTATTACTTTTTTTTTTTTTCAATTAAGTTAAAAAATTTTCAGTTCATTACTATGGCCAGAACCAGCTTGTCCCTTTTAAATGAGGAATCTCAGTTGTTTGGTGTCTCAGTTTGGAGTATTGGTAGGATGAGATGAGATGAGGGATCAATCGTTACCTATATTTAAAACCAGGAAAAGCGACTAGCACCTTAAATAACCATGAGACGTTGATTTGTAAATTAAAAACAGTTGAGCTATTTTTGAATACTTGCTTTGTACTTCATTCTTTTATTTGTATATTTATATCATGAGGTTACCATGAACCCACTGCTGGGTAACATTAGAACAAAACCTTACCACTGAGTAGATTGTTACTTACTGTCTGATTGTTTGTAGTCTTTGGAATTTCTGTATTTCTCTGAAACCAGGCCTAGTCTCATCATTGTCACCCAGTCTCACCCTTATCACGGACCTTACTTTCCCCTAAATGCCCAAATTTCTTTTGCCACCATCCCTTATTTCTCCAATTATGGTCAAAGTCTCATCTTCCTTCCAATTGCATGGACTATCTACTCCAAGATTTATAAGCCAAATGTTATTCTTACGGTTCTGATGAATTGCGTAGTTTATCAGTGTTATCTGCAAAGGATTGCAGTATTCTTCAGAAGTCTATTACCCATTCATTTATTTCATAGAACTAATAAATATTTAAACAATTCAACTGTGTATCGTTATGCTTAATTATTCCTTCTCCTTCTCCTAAATGACATTGAACTTCCCATGTGTTCATTTCTTTTTTATCATTGAGTGGCAAAAGAGTTTAAATAAAATTTTCAAGGACTAAAGGCCGAAAATGTTTCCGGTCACCAAGTGGGTCTAACTCCCGTTGACAAGGGATGTTTGAGAACGTTGTGTTCTTTTGGATGTAGAAATTGGGTTCTGATTCATGTCTCATTTTATATCCAGTTTTATGGGCGGTGCTCTGAAGGCACACAAAATCCTCGTGTAGAGCTAGGCTTACAAACTCTGTCTGACACCCTTCTTGCTAAGAATTAAAAAAAAATCTCATTCATGGTCAGTACTATTTTCTAGCTGGTTGTACTTCCCAGAAGTCTGGCCATTACTAAAATGGAATAATTAAAAAAAATTTTCTTCTCTCTGAATATTTGATATATTTATCTCTATGTCTATTCTTATGTAGTCTATCCACATGGAAAAAGCAGGTTTAGCGTGTCCAGCCACATGTAAATCTGTCTATAAATGCATAGCCACACTCTCTTCAACTGTGTTGAAACACAAAGACTTTTAAAACCAACTAAATTATCAACTGAGCTTTTGAAAAGGATTATTAATGAACAATAACTGACCAAAACAATAATTTATTGGAAGATTCTGTTGGTGTATTTGAACTCTGAATGTTTGCTATGACATCGTTGTGACACTGTAATGACATGTCTGAAAGGTGTATGTTTTGTTCTCATCCGAGTACAGGGTAAGCATACCTTAGGTTGTTTTTCTAGTAACACTTCCCACAATCATGGATGAAACAGGCTTGAAGAAGCAAGACTATTTGGAATGAAGTTTCCTCATTGTTGGCCAAGAGATATGACATAGAAAAGTAAGAAGTAGTAGCTTTGTTGGTAGGTTGCCCCATAAAGTACAGGGTAGCTGTTTACAAGAGACGTAAGATAAAGCTGAATCTCAACTATGGCTAAAACCCTGAAAGTGAATAAAACGTTCTAAAAATTGGTCAAGCCACTTAACTGGATGGCGAATGGCAATCAAAATAATTTCATGCTCAAGTGAAAAATATGACTCATGCCTTTCAAAGCTGTATTGGACATTCGATCAGAGTTCAGCTAGCTATATCAGTAGTACCTGCTAGTAAGTTGGTATTTCTTTTTTTTTCTTTTTTTTTCTTTTTCCTTTAATACTGGGAGGAATGAGGCAGAGCTATCATACTGAGACCTCTTAGCGGATAAGCGGAACCGTGGGGTGTTGGCCGTTTTCTAAAACTCTGTGGCGTTCTCTTTGCTGTTTGGGCTTCAGATGAGGTGAACCAAATACTGATGACTAACAAGCAGACGTGTTTAGTGGTAATAGTAGTAGCCTTGCTCGGGAGAGGTCACGTTTAATGCTCGCAAACCGGTTTTTGAGTCCGGAGAGATTTGGTCAGCCGCTCTCTTCCTTTGCAAGGCAACACCTGTGCCATCCCCACGCCGCGTCTTTGCCTTCACGCACAGGTCAGTGCCTCACCCTCAGGTAGCTCCACGCGCCCGCCCATACTCACCCTAAGCCACTGCCTCCTTTCCTGCTATCCCGACTCTTGCCTACCAAGTTAACAAGTGTTTTCCTTTACCCTCCATGTTCTGCGGTGAGCTTATGAACACCGATCCAGGCTGCTAGCTCAGTTCTGCGCATCGAGGAGAAGCCGCAGAAGGGAGGCCGCGCTTCTTCGCTCCCTCTGTGTGCTCTTTTCTAGCCGTGCGTCCTCAGCAGTCATTTATTCTTGCTGGACCTTTGTGTCCTCCCCTGAACAGAGGTGTGGCTTGAAAGGAAGTCTTTCTCAAGACCTTCAAAACTATGGAATTCTGTCTCTGGAAGTCGTCTGTTCTGACCCAACATCAACAGCCTCTGACTTGGCTGGGGATAAGAAGTCCGCTTTAGGCTTTGCAAGCTGCCTCAGGACCATTTGCTAATGAAAAAATACATCCAGAATTCCAAACACCTGCCTTGAACTTAGTCTTTGAAACATGATTTATGTAAGCCTTTTTTATGCTTTTTGTTTGTGCATGTCATATTTTTCCGTTTTGTGGTTAGTAAAGGACTCAAGCTCTTCTTAATTTTAGTTTATTTATCTACAAATTAAGGTTTTGACATCTCCTTCAAGGAAGCATTGGTTTTATTTACTATTTACTTTTAGGATGAGGCTACTGTGCAGAGATTTGTAGATTATTGATCTTATTTGGAAAAGAACTGTTTCGGGGTGAGTACTGAAACTTGTGCTAATACTTGGAATTTACTTACTTTTATTACGTTTCTTAAATGAAATTTCAGAGCCTGGAGCAAAGTAGTGGTGTAAGTATATTTCAGGAATATGTAATTGGTTTGAATTCTTCGCTAGAGAAGAATTTTATAAAATTAGTGTATCATTATAAGCAGAGTTTAGCTTTTTGCTCGTATACATATAGACCCTCAAATCTTTTCAAAATTGGAGTCATAATTTACTCAAATATGATACTATTAATGCTAAAATCGTGTTCAGGCTACATATATGACTGTTTTCTGTGTCTTGTTCTACATTTAATGGGTTTTCATGGTTTTTGATGCTCCATGGTGTTGATTTTTTATGAGAAAGTAGGAGTAATTGCTGAGAAAGAACCTCTCGCTGAGGGAGTCCGGAGGTCGATGTGACTGCGATTGCCATTTTTTGCTCAAACAGCACCTGTTACTGTTCTTCTTGCCCAGCCAGTGAGTGTGGATAAGAGGGCAGGAAAGAAATGATGTTTACGCTTTCAACAGTGTAGCTGTACTGTACTGGGATATATGGTTTGAAACAGTGTTTTCATGATAAACTACAGGGCTGGATTTTTTAAAAAGGGAATCTGTGAACAATGATTATGTTCTTCTTTGGGGACACAGCAAGCCTAAGATTCAGTTCGAAGTGACGACCACATGAACGTGCATCAGCCGGGCCGGATATTGGGCAGCCATATTGGGCACAAAACAACTCTAACACACACAGGAGCGTTCTGTCAGTCTCCTGGAACTCCATAAACTATCTTTGCTTCTCTTTTTTCAGGACAACAAATAAATACGAAAGCAATAAGTAAAACACAAGTTAGGAAACAGTGTCCTCTCTTTGACTCGCATTTCTTGTATTGAACAAGAGTAGCAAGTTGAGAGAGCACGGGAACCTTCATTGTGTGCGTTTGGTCATTTAGAAAACTAGTAAGTGCTGTATTTACATCACCAGTTTCTCTGTTTTGGGGAGAGAACTTGCGGGTCAGATAAGCATCTTCTTTCTATCGCTCTTCATTTTCTTCCCCAAAGAGCTGGGAGGACTGGGTTTTCTAGATTTTTTGGTTGAAGCACCATTTTTTCTGTTAGAGCAGGGGTCAGCAAATTTTTTCTGTAAAGGGCCAGATGATAAATATCTCGGGCTTTGCATGCCATACAGCTTCCCTTGCAGCTACTTAACTCTGTCATCGTAGTGCGAAAGCAGCCATGGACAATATAGAAATGAATAGGTGGAGCTGCGTTCCAATAAAACTTTATTTCCGGAACAGATGGTGGGTAAGATTTGGCCCTCGGGTGGCACAGAACACAAGTCGTCAGAGCTGAAGACGACGTCTTTGCCCATCCAGCAGTGTCACATGGCCCACACAGAGTTTAGTGTGCACCGGACGCTCTCATTTGCTGTCCATAGACGTGTGTGAATAAAGGGAGCCAAACAGTAATATGCCTTGAGTTTGACCTTCTTAGATCTTTCCCTGTCTTTGCCTCTTGAAAGCTAGAATTACTGCAGACTAATTTTGAAAACATATGGCTGGGTTTGGCCAACTTGAAAAGTTTATAGCTTCTTAGATCACTTATCCTAGGGTATGATTTAGCCAAGGCAGGGTCAACAGTTTATGTATGATTTTTCAAAAACCCAGATATCTGCGGCAAGAGTGAAACCACAGGTGGTGGCAGTGGCGCTGGTGGCGATTCAGGTTCTGTGTAGCTCCGGTCTGGACCCCAGAGAGTCGACTGCGTAGGTTAAACAACTTCCGTCTCCTCATGAATGGTCTGGGGCGTCCATGGCCTGCTGCGCTCATCAGTGGTGGACTTCCTGCCATTCTGTGCGTGTCTTACCCGATCAGTTAAGTCAGATGCTTACCGAGAGTCAGTCGTGTTTGTTACTGCATACATGAATTGACAGTCATGTCCTCTGTTATTTGTAGGAAAAATAAGGTAAGTGCTTTGGAAAGGCTCATAAAGGTGATTTACTGAAAACTATTGAATTAGATATGGGGATGGGTGAGGGAACTGTGGGAAGGATTGGGGCAGAGTTCTAAAAGGAGCCTGCACTCTGGGTGCTGTACGAAGGTCTTTTGGTTCTCACCCACCTTTAAGGAAACTAGTTGAAATTTACAGAAAATCTATTATGAATACTACAGGGAACTCAGCAGACCATACTTGAAGAAAAAGGCTCACTCTTGTATCAGACAATTGGCAAAGAATTTGTGTTTAGATATTTTAATGTAACTTGATGTATAAAGGACATATACATGTATCCTTTTGTTTTTCATATTGTTTTAAAAGTTTCATTTACTGGTCCTAACTGTATCTAAGGGCTTCTGCAATGTGCCACACACTGTGCCAGAGCTTTGCATAACGTCTCTTATTTAATCCTCACAGCAGCCATTTGAAGAGAATTCTGCTATCTTCACTTTAGTAATAGGGAATGTAAGGCTTAGATAGCCCATGTAATTTTTCCCAAGGTCCAAAAGCTGGTAAATGTTACATCTGAGATTCAGTATTCTCATCTCCCTAACCGTACCTCCCTGCTGTCAGCAGCCAACTCAAGAGTTTTGAATATAGTTTTCAAATCTAGCTGTTGGTAAGGTCTTGTTATGAACTGCCATACTAGGCTTTATTAGAATCAAAACTGGAGGGTGTCAAAGAGTGAATTCGCTTCAGATGGTATAGGAAATATTTTAAAAGCTTGCCTTAAATCCCAACTACATTGTTTTTATATTTTTATCGCATTCTGCTCCTCTTTCCTCTTTTGTTTGGTCGCATACCTACTTGGAACAAGTATATTTTTTTTACCTACCAAAAATGCTTTTTAGTTATATGACTTAATTTGATTCTCAAAAGAAAAGTAATAGGACAGGCATTGTTAGCTCCAATTTTTAGAGGGAGAAACTAAGGTTCGGAGAATTTAAATGAACGGAGAGAGATGTAGAGTTGGAATAACATGTAGATAGAAGAGGTCCACATTTCAGTTGAGAAACAGGATAAGGAAATATTTTGCTGTGCAATGCAGATATTTAGTTAAAAGGGGAAGTTGAGGGGATTGCTGTCTCCTGGTATGTGTGCAAGTATGATATGGAGGATTACGACCGGCTCTTTTTTAGCTACATCCGAGCATGGAATTAATTTCTTTTTTTTCTTCTTTCCTTTTTTTTTTAAGGATTCAATTTCAGGAGGAAAGATTTAAGTTAAAGACAAGACTGGAGCTAGTTCTGGTAGAAGGGAAGTCTGTGGGTTAATCTTCTCTGTGGGATTTTGTAGAACAGTTGTAGATTATGTCCAGATTCAGAATAATAAACTAGCCAACCAAGTGCAAAGTTCTACAGTTACACATATTTATTTTACTGTTTTTAAACAACAGTGAAATCATAAACTGGAATGCAGCCTGTAACATTTGAATACCCTCAAAATAAATTATATACTTAGATTTTATTGTAAATGATTTACTACCATGTTTTTTATTCTAGGAAAGTAAAGAATGGTGATATGAAACAATATATTTAGAAAGAGGCTTCTCGGTGGTTTCAGTTACAACAGTTTGTATCCTTTCCTATTGAGCGATTTAGTTATTATTCCTAATTCTCTAAAAGAACATTTTAATGGTAGACCCAGACAGCAGTAAACTGGTTAGGATGAAGAATGGAAGAAGAGATAATGGATTTAAAAGTTAGAAGTATGTGAAATTCCGGAATAGGAAGTATTGCTTAAGTAGATCATAGGGAAATAATTAGAAAAATAATCTGTAGACAAGAGACACTAGAAATCTACTTCCAGGAGGAGGCTCAGGAATTCACTGGACTATATCACCCATGTGTATTAATTCTGTAGTGTGAGATTCTAGAATGACAATGCTAATTTGACTTAACAGAAAAAAAAAAACATTTTGCTTTCTGGGAGAGATTACTTTTTTATATAATTGTGTTCATCACAATTAGTACTATTGTGTGAGTAATCAAAAGCACCACAATTTTATATTATTTTAAATTGTTATTTTTATATTGTGTCCTCAGTACCCTTTATTCCCCATACTTATAGAATTAAAAATTAGAGAAACAATTAAAAGATTGGAGAGGCAGAAATATGAGCAAGCATACTTGAAACTAATTTAAATAAATAATTTTTTTTTAAAGAAATTCACATTTCAGCATCCACAAATAAAGTTTTATAGGGCTCCAGCCAAAAAAAAAAAGGAGAGAGAGAGAGAACTAAGAATGTATTTGCTAAATCAGAAATAGGGAATTTTTTTCTCTAAGGTGCTACTAATTACCTGGAGGAAAAAAGAGATCAGACCACAAGTCAGGTGGCAGAGGTGGAATTAAGGCTTAGGAACTTTTAGAGTCAGAAATATGAAATACTCAACTTGTCCTCTTTTGTACTTCAGAACACAAAACCTCTAATGCATCATATACATTTTAGCTCACTAAGGACAAGAACAAAAAGTGAAGAAGTAGAAATGAGGAGGAAGAAAAAATGATCAAAGGGAAAACGAGACACAAGAGAAGAATGAAATTTATGATAAGTGGGAAGACAGGTAAGGGAGGGAAAGAATATGCCGAAGACTCCAAAAGGAGACACCAGAGGAAGGAGGGAGGGAGCGGTCCTCAGTAGTTCTGGCACTTTCTTATGCTTCCCCGGCCCGTGATTCTGCCCTCGAACATGGCTTTATCTGTGTAAAGCTTTGTCAGAATCCCCCTTTCCTTGACCCTGTGTTGAGAAGCTTAATCATGTCATCACTGTTCTTACCTGAAGTCCCTTCCTCCTTATCTCAGCTCTCACTCCTTGTCACTCTCCCAGTGGATGCTCCCAAGGCTTGTGAAATATGTAGGACTTGAGAGTATCTTTTGTTGAACTTACCTTTCTCTTCTCTATTTTATCTTTGCCGGTGAAGCTTTACTCTTCGTTGTTTCTAATTCGATGTATTGAAGTGACATGATCGCACATTATTTTAGGGTTCCTGTTCCCCCTACCCCAGCATCCTCACGCGCACATACACACACTCACACACACCTGTCAAGTAGGGTGCACTGGGGTTGACATACCTGCCTCCCGTTCTTCTTTCAGGCTTAGTGGTTTTGAGAACATTAGAAGGCCGTCGTCTGAAAAAGGAAAGTGGTTTTATGTTTGGTCGAATTTTAGGACATATCTATCACAACAAATAAACCAGGTTATACATTTTAAGTTTAATAATTGTTTTTGCTATTTTGTGGGAAAATACATTTTCTATTGGTTATTCATCTAATAGCGCTAGTTGCGATGAACACAATTATAGCAGAGGCTTAGATGATCGAGGTTGTAATATCATTTCTGGACATTTGAGACATTAGTAGGTATCACTGTTCAAGTAAACTGACACGCACAACCCTTTCTTTGGTTGGATGCTATATCTTAGAGTCATCAGAAGTTAGCATTTTGCGCTGATTTTCCATCAAACAACCGAGAGGCATTGTTCAGAGACACCCAGTTTGCTGAGCTTGCTGCTCGCCAGTGTGATCTCGCTTTGTAGCTGCTTCCAGGCGGGTCACAGTGATGTCACGTTGTTCTCAGATATCTTTCAGGCTGACGTCATAGACGTCCTCCCCTTCCCTGCGCTCCCGGCCGCCTGGCCATGACCCATTGGGGTGTCCCCGCGCAGATTCTGCTGTCGTTAGTTCTCCACCCGCGTTCGGCCCGGGTGTGACGTGGCAGGCACCCAGCATGCAGGGCAAGGGTCTGTGCTTCTGCCCTCCTTCTTGGGACATCTTAGCCATCTTCTGAAAAGATGATCTCTTCACAGGAAGAGTTTTACTTTACTGACCCTACCTTAGAAACCAAAGTTAGATGTTAAAGGATGCTTTTAAAATCAGGAAGCGAGTTAAATCTCAAGAGAATCCAGGTCACCTTGACTCTCATTTTAAAGGTGGCGTACTCAACAGCATCTCCGTGAAATATCTGAACAAGTATTAAGATTCAGATGCTTAAAAATGTATATCTCAGTCATGGTTTTTCTAAGGTTGGAGATTTTATATAGGAGTCTTTTGTTTAGGATAAAGGCCTTAAAATTTAGCGTTAGACCGTTAGCACATATGAACTTTTTGGTTGAAGGACATGGGTGCTCGTGTCAAGCTGAACATAGGGAAAGCGACCAGCTGTATTTTCCTTATGGCAGCGTAATTCCCTTAAGCACCAGATTTTCGACCGTAGACTGACACTGATGGTTAAAGAAGATAATTCCTGCGCTTACTTTAGTGTATAATAATACCGTACTGCATATTCGAAAGTTGCCAAGAGAGTAGATCTTAAAATTTCTCATCACGAGAAAACTTGTAATTATGTATGGTGATGGATGTTAACTAGGTGTATCGTGGCGATCATTTTACAGCATATACAAATACTGAATCATTATGCTGTATACCTGAAACTAATATAATAGTACGTATCAGTTACACCTCAATTACAAAAAATTCCAAATACCTCATGATAGATCCCAAATTTCCTCCTTTTCATTAAATGTATTTTCCTCTTTGAGTGATTTTATTTTAGAACAGGGCGTTTGACATCTTAAGCGTGTCAGTGGCCCGTCTCCAAATGGCAAGGTTTCCGTGGTCTTTTCTCTTCGGAGGTTTTCCGAGTCCCGGCCCACGGTGTGCACGGTGTCACTTCTTCCGCATCGTCCCTGTGCTTTGGGGCATGGTTTGTTCTTTTGCTTTTGCAGCTCACTGTCCTCTGGCCGGAATTTATACATTCGCTTCAGATGATATTTAGGAAGTGCTCGTGGGACCGTAACTGCCATTCGGCACTCGCAGGCCCCGTTACCACACACCTGGGTCCTTTCAGTGGCCCCCTGAATGGTTTCCCCTCTGGGATTCTCGCCTCTTCCTCATCCGTCCTATACACCAAGATTAATCCTCCTAAAGTACTGTTTTCATCTCACTCAAAAACCTTTAGAGGCCACCCCCATGGCCTACAGGATCAAGACCGGCCTCCTAGCCAGTTAAGTCTTCCTGCAGCCTCGTTCCTACTTACTTTCCGGCCCTCTTACTCTAATTCCCTCTTCAGCTGACATCCTTCCCGAGCCCTGTCTTCTCCCCCTCTGCACCTCCGTTTGTTGTCTCTTACTGTGGCCTTTGACTCTTAATCTCTGCTCATCTAAATCCTACTCAGCCAGCTTTCACGTTCCAGTCCAGCTGATCAGATTCTTTATTTTCCTTGCGGCATACACTGTCCTTATCGTGTATGATCTTTTCTTGTGGTGGGTTGTTTATACATCCTGTGCACTGCCCTCCACCCTGGTTTGTAAGTTCCTGAAAAGCAGCAAGGACACATTATTGCTAATTTTATACCTCTATATGTAAACGGGAGCTTTAGGAGTGTGATTTATGGTCACTGAGTGAAATGCAATTGGCTTGTAATTTATTGTATTCTACCATTTCTTAGCACAGTGTCAGAAGATCTTCATAAATAGGTTTCATTGAGTGCTTGTTGAATAAATAAATGATACGTTAGATTTATTTTGTTCTTCAGATAGGTACTATTTTATTTATTTATTTATTTAGCATTTAAATTAACATGTTAGCATGTATTTACGGTTGGGTTCACTTCTTCTGGGCAGGAAGAAACACATTCAGAATGCCCTAGAGTCATTCCTGGACTGTCTTGGATTGTGTAGATTGCTTAAGTCATTGCTACATGCTTAGGTAGAGCTGAGTAAGTTGGTGGCCAGGTCCTTCTACTAACCAAATTGGAAGAGTTCTCTAAAATGTTGCCGCAACTATTTGGAGAATAGATCAGTGAACAGTTTTACGCTCCATTTCATCTCTTGAGGATGCAGGCTACCTCAGGTGATGGGAAGCTCCAATGGACAAAGGAGAGCTTTCTGCAGGGATCTGCTGAGCAGTCTTTTTACAGATATTCAGCCACTTATCAGCTCGTCCTTAATCATGACATCATTGCCGCTTGTATCTATCTGACACCAGAAGAAAAATATAAACGAGAAAGATAGGGGGACTTGGGAAGGATTTTCTTCAGCCCTTAAACAAACCAGGCTTGTCACACTGCAGGGGCCCTGTGTCTGGTTTTAATAACCTCATGTGTCACTTGAGTTTATTAGTACTAAAATATAAACCTATTTCTTAGACCCTTTTTTTTTTTTAATTTTTGAGAGGATTACAAGATGTCACTTATGCTCTTCTTTGAGAATGGTAGTGGAGGGGGGTGTTAACTTGCTAAATGTCATTACACTGCTTGTTTTCAGTTTCAGATTAATAGCAGGTGGTAGCCATTTTTCAAAGCAAACAGGCTGTCTTTTTAGTTCAGTTAGAAAAAAACTAATTCTTTACTGTAGCCTGAAATATTTTGTGCAAGGTGACAAATGGCGAGGATCACAAAAAATTCAATATTTAAAAAAATAGCCTAGCTGGCTAATATTGTAAATTTTTAAAGGACCAAACCAGAACTTTCAGCAATATATTTCTTTTACCATACTAATTGAGTTACTCATCTCGGTATCTATGCTTAACAAATATATCTATTTTCACTGAATGTATTTTCACGTGGATCTTTTGATTTGTGGTCTGTAATATCTTTGTCCACTTCTGCAGTACTCATCTCAGGTAATGAATGCATCTGGAAAGGAACTGCATCGTAAAAACTATAGACGATCACCAACGCAAATGAATGCTTTTTAACGCACGCTGGAATGCTCGTTTGTAGGGGGAAGGTTGGTGAGGTTATGTTCGGAATAGTAAGAATTTTTATTTTCGGATTTTTTTTTTTTCCTTACTCACGAGTGGGTATTTAAGAATATCTGAAGGGTTATTTTGGTATACCAACTTTAAAATGCGAATTAAGGTAACCTGGGTTCTATTCTTAACTCATGACTGACTAGCTCTCTGACCTGATGAGAGTTGAGTTGTTCCAGAATTAGACCTTCAGCATCTGGAGACCTTGGTTTTTAAGGTATATATATTCATGCTTCAGACATATGCGGTTCTTTCTCCTCCTGTCTGAGTGTTTTTGATACCTGATCAATATGGCATCAAATGTCATTCACGGTTTGTCATGAAGAACATCATTTCACATGCGATATACTTGTACTTGGTTTAAGAGCCTCCAGGGTGGGGGTCACTTCCCTTTGGGCTGGAATTCGATCGCTTAGCTCCTCAGTCTGAACACAGTCGCTAAGAGCTTTCTAGCATCTGATCAAGCGATGGGTGAATGGAGATCATACTCACAAGAGGCGGATTTTTAAGCCAGAAAGATAATATATAATTAAAATGATAGTCATAACTGTAAAGCACACAGGGTATCATGTCAAACAATTAATAATACTCCGATTTCCCAGCAGGCAAGACCAAAGCAAAATCAGACGGTTGCTTTCTGTTCTTGGGTCCAAACATAGAGAAGGGTCTGCCTGGTGAGCCCCAGTGGGAAGAGTCGGAAATTTTGGATTCACAAGACAGCTCTTCTAGCTGTGGATTTTAGGCAAGTCTTTTGTCTGCAACTGTTTCTTTAACTGTTAAAAAACAAAAACAAAAAAGGTAGGTGTAAAACTGTACTGCATACTTCATGTTGCTGTGTAGTGTGGCTTTCTCACGTGATCGTATGGTTTTAGATTCTTAAAAGTGATAAAGGGTGTTAAAATTTATAAGTTGACATTCCGATTACATTCACGCCTGCCTTTCTCGGCAGCAAACCTCCGGTGAAAGGCGCTCTCCCGTGTGCCAAGGGATTCTAGAATTTGAAATTCCAGACCACTGTACAAACAGAGATGAGAACAAAACTAAGTCTAAGCTAGCCAGGCCCCTGGAATGAATCAGAAAGAGGTCTGATTCAGCATGGCCCCTCAGACGAGCGGATAATGAATGGTGTCTTCTGGTTCTCAGCCATGTTGAGGCAGAAACTGAAGTCTCTTATTTACACCCTATCTTGTGTACTCTGTTGCTTTCAATCCGATGATTCGTGGTTTGGGTGCATTCTCTTCTTTCCATCCCTCCTTTCGGAGACCTCTTTTCCTTCTTGCTGTGTCCAGACTTCTGTTTATGACTACTTAGTCCATCTCTTAACTTCTTTTCCTTGGTCAGGTAAGCTGGAGGCTCCGTGCAGAGACTAAAGATTTCTTAAGTCCCCCGACCATCAGGTTTGGAGGAAAATGGGATGTTGCAAATAGCCAGGGACTTCTTCATACCTTCCTTACCAGTGGTTACTGCTGAGGATTTTTTAAAAATAATTTTATCCTTCCAACACTTTTCTAAATTTAGTTTTTCTTGGAATACGGTAGAGTCATAGCTTACTTAAGGATTTGGTTTTAAAATCACCATATGAATTTTATTTGTCAATTATACCTCAATAAAGCTGGAAAAAAAATGGGTATCCAGGTTTATTCTTAAGAGTTCAGCACTGCTAGTTTTCCC
Source organism: Rousettus aegyptiacus (assembly GCF_014176215.1). NCBI lineage: Eukaryota > Metazoa > Chordata > Mammalia > Chiroptera > Pteropodidae > Rousettus > Rousettus aegyptiacus. The sequence goes on from NW_023416288.1 coordinate 60,019,388, forward strand.
TCCATTTATTGGGTTAATAGGTTCTTCAGATGAGCCCTAGATGAAATGTTGGCTTTCATTTAAGGATTTGTGAATGAAAACTATGTATCTTGAGCCAGTAGAATTCCCCTCGCTGGGAAGACATGTTCCCTCCGTGAGGGCAAGTGGGACACGAGACAGACGGAGCCGCCCCCGGCTTCCTGGTGGAGGAGGCGACGTCCTGTGCGCGCTGTTTACATCTTCCTCTCTCCCCACTTCGACCTGAGTAGCTGAATTTGCATAAGCTAAATCTGCATATGATGCAATTCCACTGTCCTCTCCTCTTTAAAGCACCGTAAATGAGGTGAGGACGCCCACCTATGTCCTGAGCTCAGGCATTTCAGGCAGAAAATAAGAGCCAGTGTGATCTGCTGAGCAGCAGTGAGTTGAACTTGGTTTAGACAGTGGCCCATTTCGCCCCTCAATCTTACCTATTCGAATCCACCGGGTGCCGTTCGGCTCCGGAAACAGCCCAGCAAATATTGCTAAGTGACAGAGAGCGAGCACACCCCGTCACTTCTCCAGTGGTTGCCAACCCACCACCGGCGCCAAGTCAGGCAGAGACGGAGCATCGCCGCCGCCACGCGGTGTCTGCCCCCGGCAGCCAGGTGTCACACACACGGGGTCGTTTCCAAACGGCGCCTCACGTGTGCTCGTGGCATCCTGGCAGTTTGTCAGCGAACACGCACCTGCATGGGGTCGCCGCAGGTCTAGCTGTGGCGTAGATCGACCACGAGCGAGTGATAGAAGGAATCTTATGGTAAATGTAGTGCCTAAAGTATGGATGTGAGTGAGATCTTAGATATTTTTTAGACCATCCTCTTAAATTTACAAAGAAGAAAACAGACCCCCCCCAAAAGGTCAGGTAACTTGTTCAATTTCATGAGTTAGCAGCCACGCTGGAATTCAAGCTTTAATTGTCCAATGGCAATTGTTCTGTGGCTTTTTCTACTACACGGAATTTCTGAATCAAATGATCCAGTTGGATTTCCTAAGCCTAGTCCACATAAGTGAGGCCATTCTAAAAGGAATTGGGATATACAAACAGATATGACTTCACTCTTGTTTTGCTGGTTTATTCTCTGTTTGAACTGGAAGCCGAAGGTTTAAGATGTGCTGAAAACTTGTTGTCATCATCATTTGTTGGTGTTAATTAGCGAATCAGATTATGTGGCAGCCCTGGGAGTGTGCCCTTCAGCGCTGTCTTTAATAGAGAACCTGCTATGAAGGGTCCAGTTAGCCGACAGCCTCGTGCCGCAGCAACTTCGGGATCCCGCCCAGAGTTTCTCCCCGGCCTTGCCTCTCCATGCTGACAGTATATGTCGGGGGTTCTAGAGCTGGGCTCTGGGGCTTCCCATCGGCTTGGCCAGGGTTTTTTCTCAGAGCTGCATATTTGTCCCGGACCTTCCTTCTTTGTCACCCATCATGGGTGTCAGACCTAAAGCCATAATCTGAGTCTCTCTCTCTCTGACTTCAGCTCCTCTGTCCCGCATACTTCCCTGCCCTCCCCCCCCAATAAATCTCTTATACTTTTGGTTTTGTCTCAGCATCTGCATCCCAGAGGACCTGAACTGACATGGTACTTAACTGGTTTTGGAGACATTTTTAGAATATTCTGCATTAACTCTTAACAGGAAATCTTTAAACATCTCTTCATGTTGACTAGTATTGAAAATAACTGTATATGTTTGATTAGTCACTTTTATATCATTTTCCCCTTAAAGTCAAGCCAGCATGAAAAGATATAATAAGGTCGGGGAGTAACGGGAAGTGCACTGCTGTCAAGAGGCAGGGAACCCAGAACGAACTCTCTCCCTGACCATGCAGAATTCCCTTAGTCAGCAAGGAGCTTGGAGCTTCACTTACTTCCTATAAAACGAACTGGATGATCTCTGAGTGGGTTTTTTTTTTTTTTTCCCCCTCTCGCTCTGAATGTGAACGAGATTGCAAGAGAAAAGATTGACTCTGGCCAATTGGTCCCAATAGTGTGAACATTAAACCTAATTTTAAATTGAACAAATACAAGTTAATACAAAGAAAAGGAATTCAGAGGTTGTGCAATAATTGTCTCCATGTTGTCGTTCAATTTATTTGTCAGGTCATTGACATCAAATACCTTGGTACAGATAGTGCAGCTTAACTAGCATCTTTATGTTCAAGTGCTTCAGTGATTTTTAATCTCCGCCGTAAAACAGATTATGTGTAAGTGCCTGGAAATGGAAGTATTATTCTTTACAATATGGGATAAGAAGATAGAGACATTTTAGTTTAATTGCATCTTAAGTTACATAATTTCAGATGCCTAGTGGTCCTTTCCTCTCTGTACCATATCAGCTTTGGTCTAAAGTTGAGACCGCTCTGCTTTTTCATGTAGTGATAACATTCGGTGATTTATCACGCCAGTCCATTCTGCAGCTGGCTTTGATAATAAAAGCCCCTTCCTGCCTTAGGTCCATGTAATCACATGGTAGTATTAGTGAATATGATCTTTTTTTTTTTTTTACCTCTTTTTCCTTTTTCAGTTATAATTCTTATCCTTGAAGTTTCTAAGCTTACTGATAATCTGTGATATAGAGTCCTTATTTATTTTATAGGAGTTGGTCTTCTAGAACTTTATTTTCTTTTTAATTGCTGAATTCGATTCCACCTGGTCTTTTTGACACGATACATGTTTACATTGAGTTGTGTCTTTTGTAAACATGTAGTCGCTGTGCTAAAGCTATAGTGTCATTCCAGAAGATAAAGCTGCTCATTCCAGAACTCTGTTGCCCTAGCAGTTTATTTCACTTTTGATTCAGCATTTATTTAATGTTTCTTATGTGCTGGGTATTGTGATTTCTTTTTTAATGGGTATTGGGAAGGGAACACAGAATTTATGACACTAAACTGATGAGGTGATGTGTCTCAGCACCTTTCATGTTAAAATTTCATGTTGAAATATCATGTTGGTTTGTAACATGAAACTTGTAACTTATAATGGAATCACAATATGCTAGTTTTCAGGAATGATACATAAAATATTTAGCAACAAGTCTGTCCTTGTCACTACCCAGGCAGAAGAAATGTTGAACAACCAATATCATCAGTTCATGTCAACTGAGTATCACTTATGCCTGAATTAAACATCAGTTACCTGGATTCAAAATCTTATGTGTTAGATGTGGTTCCATAGTGTAGCAGTTAGCATGTCCTCTTTACACGCAGAAGGTCTTGGGTTCACACCCCAGTGGAGCCGCGGTCCGTGGTCTACAACCATGCTACCCTGTTCTTGTAAGCTGAGCAGAGTCTGGTTAGTACTTGGATGGGAGACCACCTAGGAAGACCAGGTGCTATAGCCATAAATAATAATGAATAATAATCAAACAAACAAACAAAAACCCCACAAAATCTTATCTGTTATATGGGCATGGATTCTGTTTTTACAGGGAGCCATAGAACAAGTAGAGCTGATGTATGCATTTTATGCTTTTCCTACTTAGGTCAAAAATAATGACTTTAAAATGTCTGGTTTCCTCTCTCATTGGGCTGTGATTCACTACTTTATGTGTATGTGAGCCCCTCTTGTTGCTATTAGATGCTATACCTTTGCAGTGTAACCCCGCTGCCGGGTTATAATGGAGGCAAGTCTCCAGCCCAATTCTATATTACTGGCAGATATTTATTGAACACAAATTTATTAGCAAGCAGGCACAAAATGATTGATATGGCCCACTCTGTAAAACACAATGAGATCCCAGTTGTCTGTTTTTTAAAATGCTTTTTCTGCAGGAAAGGTTCACCTGGGGCAGGTGAGGCCGCTTATAGTTGGTCTCAGACGTCCAGCCAGTCTTTTAAACCAATGGTTCTCAACTGGGAGCAGTTTGCTTCCCAGGGGACAGTCGGCAGTGTCTGCAAACAGTTTTGGTTGTCACGGCTCAGAGTGGGTAGTGGAATTACTGGTCACAGAGGCCAGGTATGCTGCTAAACATTCTGCAAGGCGTAGGACAGCTCCTCACAGCAAGAAATGATCTGACCCCACATGGCAGTGCCGAAGGTGAGAATCTCTGTCTTGAGCCAGTGTCTAGGTGCAGACTGCTCAGGCCTCAAGCATGCGGAGCCATCCCTAAAGTTAAAGCCATAGGCCTTATTCTCATAACCTCTTCGGCAGCAGATACAGGAGTATCTTTATAATGTTACCTAACCCTTTCATCTTTTTGATAGTTTTCATTTCACCCTTAAGAACCTATATCTAACATTTATCATACTAGTTAACAAACCATTTTCACTAAGGAAATCTCGTTTCCAACAGTCACTGTGCTAACTTAGCAAAACATCACTGTTGATTAAGACATGTAGGAGCCAGCTCTACTTTTTTGCACGTCCAGTTTTTGAGCTTCCAGTCAGAACCCTTGCGGCTCGCTCCCGGATTGTGCGTTCCTGGGTAACATGCTGCCGGCACCTAGCTCAGAGCTTAACCTAAGTGACACGGACACGTGCTGTCATACTGCATGCTGTCGTATTTCGAAGGAAGTCGTGAATGCTATGGCAGATTCCTTCCCCAGAAGCTCTGTCTACTTCCTTCCTTCAGGCTCTTCTCCTCAGTGCTCTTTATTTCATTTCGGCTACCGTGTCCTGTTCCCTTGTGGAAGGTACAAACTTAGGACAAGCCAAAGATACAGACAGAGAGGAGTGAATCTCTTTTCCCGTCTCAGAGGAGTTACAGTTGAGAAGGACAGTGGGGAAGTAAAAACCGAAAGCCAAAGACAGATCCCACAAGAGACATGTTGAAATGTTTTGTTAGGTGCAAAAGTAGGAGAGTTAGCAGGGGTAATGATAAATACCACACGAAGGAAGTAATATTCGAAAGGAGATTTGGGCGTCGATAGGGCCTGGGATGGGCCAGCACATGGTCACATGGTGACTTAGCAGAGCTAGAAGGGGCAGCTGGGTCTCCTGACCCCCCTCCCAGAGGTTTCCTAGTATGTCATAGTTCCAATAAGTTGGGAATCAACCAGAAAACTGGAGCAGTAACTGTTTGGTTTAAAATGTTTTTTCCTCTCTAAAATTATAGAAAAAAACTTGGTAAAATGATTTCTCATTTCACCAAGTGCTTAATTTTGCTGCTTTTGTCAAATACCATGATCTGCACGAACGTTATGTGAGGACCGCTGGAGGCATTTTAAGCAGAGCGCTGCTAGGTCGCTTTCTCTTCTAAATGTGTGTACCCAGCACCTTCCTCTCATTCATTATCGGCTTTACTTTTTAATTTCAAAACCACTTACCTTTGCCTGTGCTCTCTTTTTTTTTTTAAGAGAATAAGCAGAGAAGCCCTAACGTGGCAGAAGGCACATTCAGTAGGCTTTTCCAGTATGTTCTCAATACGAAAAAAGCTGACGTATAGACCGGGTTCTTGAAACTCTTTGTGGGAAAACAAAACAGGAGTAAATGGATTTGATCACATTCTAGGAGCTTCGTTGTGAGTTCCCGATCTATAATGAAGAAGTCTCTTGGAAGAACAGTCTTTGTCTTTTAGCTCTTGGTCTGTGTTTAGCTCATATCAGGCCTAGTGTGTTAGTGGATATAGTGTAGTTTAACATTTCAAGCTGGGGTTTGTTCGTAGCTTATGCTTCTGCCTCTAAGTAGTTAATGAAAAGTACACTAAATTTGATAATAGATTGGACATCATTTAAGTTCACCGAGAGTTACCCTTTTAAAGGTTATCTTCTGGTGTGGTTTAGAAAATAGTGCTCTGAATATAACTCCTTGTTTATTAATGCCTCCTGATAAAGGCTCAGTGAGCCCTAAGTAATTTCTCATTTATAACAGAAGTCTGCTATTCAGCTAATTGGATACATGTCTACTTTAATTATTTTGTTACGGCTAATTGATATGCACAGTGATCATGTTCTGTGGCTTCTAACTGTAATACCACCTTACAAGTTTATGGTTCAGCCCCCTTGGCTATTTTAGTCCCTTTTATGTTCGCATATGATTTTATTAGGTTCCTATATATTGTCCCTTAACATGTAGTTCTGACAAGGAATAAAGTTCTTTTCCCTGCTCTTGTTTGCCTGTGTGAGTTGTAAGATAGATAGGGATTTATTTTGCCTGCCACAGATTATATCTGTATTGTTGTGAAAGATTAAATCTTTCCCAATTCATTATGCGTTTCAGATTTCTTACAAGATTTAGAATTATAGGAAATGAGTTATAGGGATTTCCTGTTTATATTGATTTTACAATTCTTGCCTTTTCTCAATCAAACTAAGCTCTGGCTTCAGAATGCCATCCTATGGAAAATTGAGCAGGTTTCTGCTTTGTTTTCTACCTTGAGCTATTAAAATTGAACACTGACATTTTAAGGAACTTTGTTATTTAAAATGTACCAGCTTTCCCATAGCACAGAATCTTTCCTACCATGCCTTGTCGTTGGTGTGAAGTAACAGTACTGCCTCTGATCTAAGAGATTGTGATGTCACTGGGTTCCCTGTGTAATGCCTTGGTCCCCAGAGGCAGCCTCCTCCTCTTTGGAAAGCTAAGCTACTATGCCCAAAAGTTTTTCCAATGATTTACCTAGGATCCCACAGGAGAAGGTAAAGTTCCTACCAGCACAGTATGTCATATTCATAATCTCAGTTTTTCTCCTATTGACCATTTTATATCCTCTGTTGTAAGTACTTTCCAGGACATTTTAGAATATATCCTCTGCCACTTTGGGGCAGATTTGCTTTTTCTCTTGGAAAACAAAACAAAACAAAACAAAACATAGGCAAACATAAGTGGTTACTGAAATTGAAAAGTAAAGCCAGCAGTGAATGAAAACAGGAGGTTGTTAGGTACTTAAACTTTTCATTCCTTTCTGAAAAGAGGCAAGTCTTTAAGGAAGTAAATACATGTATACTTCATTCTGAATCTAGCTGCCAACACTGAGTAAAATATCAAAATGTTTATGTGTTCGGTTTCTTAAAACTTGATTTACTTATTTTTTTGTTTCTCTTGCATATGGGACGTTCTAGTTTTCCATAATGATCCACATAAGCACTTTCTGTCATGTTTTCAAGCCCAGTCACGTTATCCCAAATCTGACAGGATCTGAAAACTAATCAGTGCACATTTCCTGTGCAGGGAGGAACAGCAAACATGAGACGAGGGAAGACTTTCTGTATATTCATTTTTTTTTTCTACGAAATGATTCTACTATAACAATAAATAATGTTGTAATCCTCTTTGTTTTTATTTGTTCATTTACAATGATTCTGTATCTTTTAGGGAGTTATATGTCGAGGTTTTATCTCCTTGCACTTGGTCGACTGCTTTTTCTTGAGTTGCGTGTGACTCTCCATCATCAGCGGCTATTAGCTTAGTCAGTGTATTTCAGGCTTATTTAAGTTTTAGGATTCATATTGTGTGACTTTCCCTCCCAGCATCACATTAACTGTTTCAAAGCAGTGTGCCAGTGAAGCGTTGTGGGCATGTTTCTTGCTGCGTTATTCTCCCTTGCGGACCTCACACTATTGATTCTGCTGGCCATCTAGGGAAGATTTGTGATGTTAGACTGTAGTTTGGTGTTTTCCGGTCTTCAGAGGTAGTTTCTCTTTAGCGCGCATATCTGACCGTTGGGCATGTGGCATTAAAATTTTTTTAAGGATGACATCTAAAAATGCGGATGAAGATTTTCTGTTCTTCCTTTCTTTAGATTGTAATCAACAAATTAAATCTGTTGGTTGTGTAGCCCTCAGCAGGCTCAGTACTACAATACGCTTATAGTATTGAATTAAAAAATAAAAATAAAAGTCTTGCTGTGCAACTACATATAAACAAAAGAAGCATTTAGTGCAGGTGTTTTAAGAACCATGGTAGGTAATGTCATGCATTGAATGGGAGAGAGAATCAAGTGCTAGTATGTTAGGGATTTAGTAGGCAAAATAATTTCCCTGCTACAAATAACTTCAAGTTGTTAAAACAAATTTTTTTTTTGGTTTTTAATGTGGTTACTTATAATAGCTGACTCTCTCCACTTCCATAACATACTATGTTCGCATCTCATAGTCAGGGATAAATGTACATAATATTAATGATTAAAAAGCTATTTTATGATTATAGGAGTAGTACTTGGTCATTAGTTGGAAAATTTGGAAAAATAGCAAACAGTCCAAATAAGGAAAATATTTCACTGTGCACATCATATCTAATGTTAACATCTTAGCATATTTTACAGTTCTTTCTGTGTTTATGTAACCAGGCACTCAACTTTTTCTGCCCATCCCCCCCATTTTTAACTAAAAGTTAGGAACTTGCTGTACATGCTATTTTATTACTTGTTCCCCCCCCACACACACACACATAATATTTTGAGTTTAAAAAATATTAAAATATTTTTTTAATGGCTCTCAATGCTCAGTTGTTACAGCTGGACTAAAATCTTTATAATCAATATCCTGCTGTTGGATCAAATCTTATTTACACAAACCTCTGCTCTTTCTACCTTTTTGGTGCTTTAAGTAATGCTGGCTGCATTTTTTTAGGTACAAATCCTTGTGTGCTTCTCTTCATATTCCCTAGGATTAAATGCCCAGAAGTAAAATCGGCCAGGTGATAAACAGATTAACAGTAGTAAAGATGTATACACGCATACATATATTTATATGTAGTTACTTTCATAAATTTCAGTATGCTTGATTTGTATTCACTGTGTGGTTTAATTCATTCTTTGTAATATATGGTTCCACGAGTTTTGACAAATGCATACAATCATGTAACCACCACAGTAATCAAGAAACAGAATAGTTCCCTCACCTCAAAAAATTTCCTCCTGTGTCTCTTGACTACAAAGAATATTTATTTTTAATTTAGAAAATGTAAAGAAGCAAAAATAACTAGCAACTCCCCATAAGCCTTACCACCCTGCTGTAACCTCTATTGACATTTTGTTGAATATTTTTCTGGTCTTTTTCTTTTTACCCCTTCTGTACAAGAAGAAAAAGAAAGAAAGATGATACTGTTGTTCTTGTTTATTGTCTTTTTCTTTTTCTTTTCCTTGAGTGTATTTTATTTAACAATTAACTTGGTTTTTTGTTTTTGGGTCCTCCCCCCCCACTTCTAAATAACCCTATCATGAACATCTTTGCATATTACTATAATTACATATGTAAGAAAAGTCCTAAAAATAATGTTTAGATCTCAGTGACTGTGTACATTTTTAAGCCTTATTACATGTAGTCAAATTGATTTTATGTTCTGAACTCCAGTGTGTAGAAGAATCTGCTTTTCTGTATCCTTGCCAATATTATTTTATATTTTTGTCATTTTGATAGATGAATGATGGTATTAAATTATTTTAATTTTCATTCCTTAATTCTTGTGGGGGGTGAGTTTTCTTTTTCCATGTGTTTATTTTCAGTATTTTTGTGTATGAATTACCAGTCTATGTCATTTGTTTATTTTTCTTCTGGCTTTTTTTTTTTTTACAGGAGTGAAGGGTCCTGGGGTGGGGTAGAGGGCTTATTTTTCAAGGGCTCTATGTGCTAGTAACATGAACTCTAACTGCTCCATGCTGGAATTTCTTTTCCTCTTTTTGTCATTTGCTTTTCATTGGGTTTAATGATTTTTTAATTTTATGAAGGGCCTCATAAGTTCATTCTTTTTCATTTTCTTTTTTTGGGGGGTGGTGTCTGTTTTGAATTTAGAAAGATCTCTCTTTAGATTACATAGTCATACATATTTTCTTCACACTTAGCTTTGTTAAACATTTTCTCCATTTACTTTTATATTTCTGACAGACTTGTCAAGTTTTTACTCTGTGATACCAAGGAGCTATAAATTATGTATTTGCATATGAATGTATTTGTATGGAATCTTAATATTGTATTTGTTTTTATATGCTTTTAAGCAGCACAAGATTTTCATTGAAATCTATTTAAACTAACAGTCCAGTCACATTTTAAATCTGTCCCAAGTTAAGCAAATCCCTTTTCTTTCCTTATTGCCTTCTTTGGTTTGCATTTTAGATAGATAGTATGCATGGGATTTCTCTGTGAGATCAGGAAAACACAGTACTTACACGTTGTTAAAATAACTGTTTGTTTGGTTTTAACATGCTGCAGGACAACGATGTCAAAGTAAGTAGCAAAACAATGACGTGTAAATGGGTTCTCTTAAACTGAGCAGATTCAGCAAGTCACCCTCACTCAGGTTGAGCCAGGTGGCACTTGATCACCTCGCAAAAAAATTGTGGTGTGCCGTGCCGCACAAGGATGGGAATGCCCAAATACATTCTTTTTTAATTTCTTAAAATTCCTAGTCAGGTGTGTATTCACCAGTCACTGAACAAAAAATATGTTAAAAACTTTTCTACCTGGGGCTAATGTAGGGAGATCTCTTCCCTCCTGGAGAGAAGGGGCTCTTAAACATAATAAACAGGTTAGAAACAACAGTTTGATAAATGCATTTTTTTTAACTAATCTAGAAAATCATTCCATAAGTAACCATCTCTATCATTATGTCTTTCAAGAGGCAAAACTACTTTATTGCTTTTTAATATGTAGAAAAAAATCTTGTAAATTAGAAATGGGATAACTGGGTTTTTAAGTTAATTGTTTTTATTATTAAATTTTAATTATTCAAATAAACATGTATAGTAGTTTTTGCCTCCATCTAAAGACAGCTTCTTCATATAAAAGGAAAGAGACCAATACATATATTTTTATGTGGGTTTCACTGGGTAATTCAAGTGTTCTCAGCATAAACTTTATGTACAAAATGTAGTATAGGCATTTTGTTGTTGTTGTTAAAGAAAGGTTAATGATCATGAGTCTTGTGTCCGGAAAAAAACCAAAGTTTTATTGTGCAAAATATTAATCCTTGAAATTACTCTCTGAAAGAGTAGTTATAAAAAAAACTCTCTGTCTGTGCTATGTTATGATATATTTGGACAAAGTAGGACACAGCTGTTACAGTAAAAAGAAAAACATACACACAAACAATGTAGACTCGTTCTTTACATTCAAATACAGCAATCATCATCTTATTAATGTCTTCTATGACAGGGATCTAATAGTTTGCAAAAATCTTCAGCTTTATATACTTACTTCTAATGTAATTTATACTTGACTTTTGCTTCGCTGTTGCTTTTTTTTTTTTAATATAGTATATTCTTCATTTCTTTTTTTAGGCTAAGCAGCTGGAACAGAAAGATCGAATGATAAAGAAGCAGGATACATTCTACAAAGAGCAGCTGGCTAGACTGGAGGAGAGGGTATGACTATTTTTTGTCCTTGATTCTCCTGTTACCATATCAGCTTTCCCCATATATTTATTTAAGAATCAATAAATTAGAACTATAACTGCTTTTCCTAGTTATAAAGTAGCCAGGAAGTGAAGAAACCAAACAGATAGATCATTCTTGCAAGGAATGTCTTTCCTACTTTGATAATTTTGGGTATGGTTATGTTTTTGGTTCACTGATGCCTTTTACCTCTCACAAGTCTCCCTCACATATTTTCCCTTAAATAATTAGAAACTGCATCACCTCTAGGTCATATAGTCAAGAGCTACTCTTAACTCTCCTAAATTTTCACTAAACTTGAGTACTTTCTTAGAAATGATAGTGCTTTTTTAAAGGCTATATTGTCTTTGTGAAAACTCAGTTTCACTAAATGTGTGGCTAGGAAGCAAATGTCTCTTTCAAGAGTGGTGAACAGAAGCTAAATAGGGGAAGAGCTAGGACGGGGAGCTGAGGTGGTAGCTCTAGTCAGCCTGGACCTAGAATCGGACAGAGAGGCAGACGAGGGAATTTAGGCTGAAACAAAATGTGAGAATGGGTGTTTGAGCATCCAGTCAACGCCCCTGTTCAGTTACACAGCTTTGCCAATAATGATTTCATACACAGACCATGAGATTACCAAGCTAGCTTTCTCTTACCCCAACATGTGATTTGTCTAGAATAGGATGTTTAATAAGAAAGTAGGTAAAATACATTGTTAAGTCCCATTCAATAGTTATTTGTATGTCGAATACGTTCACCTGTCTCTGTGTCTCTGAACTCAGTGCTGCTTCAGTGTAGGGACCATTTTCTCATTTATTCACCAGATATTTACTTAAGTACCTAATATATATGTCAGGCTCTGGTCTAGTGCCAGGGATATGCTATTGAAAAAATGAACTAAAATCCTGTTGTCATGGAGCTCAAATTCAATTAAAACCCAGTGTGTATGTATGTGTGTGTGCGCGCGTGTGTGTGCACGTGCATGTGTTTTGAGGAGCCTGTGAAGTTTTTATTAAATCCACAGAAGTAAAAACCGTATTGTGAGAGGCTGGGAAATGGGACTACCAAGGAATGGGAGCCAGGCCACCAGAGGGGTAGGACTTGGGGTGAAAGGACAGAGCCAGGCTGAGCTGGCTTGGGGGGGTCCAGCTTCATGGTCATCACCAGGGCCACTGGACAGCTCCTGGGCACTCAGGCCAGCACCAGGCAGGCTCAGTGGCAGGGGCTCCACCAGCACAGCAGTGTGTGTGTGTGTGTGTGTGTGTGTGTGTGTGTGTGTGTGTGTGTAAAATACGGGAGGTTGAGATGATACAGCAAACAATAAAGCAAGGGGAAGGTGAGTCCCAGGGCCTAGGAGTGTGGATTTGGAGGCAGGTGGCGAGGGAGGACCTGTCTGAGACGGTGGCATTTAGAAAGAGATCTGCAGTGATGGAGAAGCAAGCCAACCCCAAAGCCTTAAAGCAAGAATGAGATCCTTGGTGTGTTTAGAAAGGCCGGAGGGTTCGTGAGTAGGGGAATATTCTAGCTGCTGTCCTTAGCAAGAACTGAAGCAATAGAGACATAGTAAGAGGTTATAGCAGTAATTCAGAACAGGAATGATAAAGGCTTGGCCCAGGGTGCTAATCAGTGGAAGGAAAGAAATATGTTTGGATATTTCAAAGGCAGAGCCAACCATATTTGCTGATGGCTTTGAACATGAGGGGAAGAAAGAAAACTAAGTCTGTGGCTTTTACAACTAGAAAGGTGGGTTTTCTATAAGGGACTACTATTAAAATACAGATCCAGTTGTGTGTGATGGAGGGAGAGAATCAGGAGTCTGACTTTGGATATGTTTAGTTTGGAATATTTCTTAAGACTTCCAAATGGAGATGTTACATAAGCATAAAGTGAAATGGCTTAGAGCTGAAATCAGCAAATTTGTCTGTTAAGGAGCAGAGAGTAAATATTTTAGGCTTTGCATCTGTGTATAGTTTCTGCCCCGGCCACTCAAGTCTGCCATGTGAAAGTGGCCATAGCCAGCATATCAACAGATAAGTGTGATTGATTGTGTTCCACTTCATGGATGCTGAAGTTTGAATTTTATACAATACTTTTGATATTTTTCCCCAACCATTTAAGAATATAACACCATTCTTAGGGCTGTTACTAAAACAGGTGTTGGGCTAGAATGGATGGTGAGCTGTTGTCTGCAGGACCCTGGTTTAGAGCGCAGGCTCTGACATCAGAGGCCTCAGATTCAGATCCCTGAACCGGCGTTTACCTGTTGCTCAGCCTGGAGCATTTTACCGAAACTTTCCTCAGCTCTAAAAGGAGGATACAGCAGTACTTAACCTCGCTCATTTGTTAAATGAGCTCCTTCTCATCAAAGCACCTGGCGTCCTGCTCAGAGTAACCACCAGTGAATGGCGTTTCATATTTCACTTTCGTCCTTCCAGAGCACTGTACCTCTGTAGTCAGTCATCGTCAGCTGGATAAAACGGATGGGAGGGAAAGTTTTGAGCTGATTTACCCAGCACCTGCCCGATGGTAGTTTTCTTTGCCTTCGCATATGACCCTGCTTGATTGATTGATTGATTGATTGATTTTGTACGTGTGCCTTTTAAATTCATCATTGACCACTGTTAGGCACAAGAAAAGGCACTAAAAAATATTCACCCATTTCTCGTAAATTCACTAATTTGATGGGAATAATTTAGAGATTGGTGTGAGGAACTGAGAGGAGTTGTTCTCGGCAGATTAAACAGGTCTCCTAAACTGCAAACTATCACTTTTGGCCTCAGTTTAGAAGCAGATGGGTATGATATGATGGCATCAAATTATTGTGATTAATGTCTCCTTATTTACGGAAAAATATATGTAGTTTTTCCTTTTTGAAGATAAGACTGGAAAGTGTTAACTAGGAATTTTAACCGAAAGCTCTGAGACGCACCAGTGAGCTTGGAAGAATCCCGAAGTGGAAAAATCACACTACCACTAGTTAATACTTAATAATTCCATATTTAATAATGTAGTAGAAAGACTCCTGGATTAGGAGTCAGGAGGCATGGCTTGGTTGTCTAATTATTTGTCAATTCACCTAATAATCTCTGTGGTCTTCAGCTCTTCACCTGTAAAGTGGGGAGAATTCTGTTTCTTGCTTACCTTTGCGAGTTATTGGGCGGACCAGATAAGTTGATGTGTCTAAAAGCTCCTTGAAAATGGGAAAGAGCTTAACAAATATAAGCTGCTGCCATTAACAAGTATTTACTTGTATCAGATTCTAATACAAGTATAAGATTCTAATACGAGTATTTACTTGTATAAGATTCTAATAATCATAAAGCTACTTTAGTATTATTCAACTGTGTTTTTCGCCCATTTCTATAAAATTCTGTTTTTGTTTATTATTACTGCCATTTAAATCTAAAGTACCTAAGTTGAGTTTCGTCCAGTAGAGTTTCATCCAGGAATATTTGAGAGACATTTAGACCTCCAGTCATGATGATGCGTTTTCTAGGCTAAAATGCAAGAGGTTGTAAAAAAGTTTTCTTGTATTGTGGTGATAGTGAAAAGTACAATATCTAACTGTTTTTATTAGGAATTCTACACACTTTGTGTTAGAGGTAAAAGCGGTCAAGCCAATAGTGCATAATACAAGAAAAACTGATTATAATTTTCTAACTTGCAGAATCATGTAACTTGCTATGAAATTCAGGTTGCCTGTGTTTTAAAAGTGGATATAAGTGCTTATCTTTCTCTATTTTAACCAAATAAAGTGATAAACCATAAACTAAATACCAGGTGATATGTCGTAATGGAGAGGGGACATCTAGTGTTTTACAGAATCACTCCAAGGATGATTTCTAAGATCACCTAACCATCTGCCTATTAACTAGATTAACGAATAAAGTAATTGTATACGTTATCACTTTTCACTGACTCATAATCTTATTACTTGAACTATTCATTTTCACTGACCTGATGCAGATTTCTTTTGAGAATGTGAATCCGAGTCCACTGAGCATGTGCAGCACATTCAGTTCTGCACTACAGGTTGGTTTGCCTCTTGAATCCGTTTCAGTAAACCCTTTATCAATTAGCTCTTCCCCTGTGAGAATGGAGCTTCCTCTTCCCGGGTATTTCTATTGACTAGGTCACCAGCTGTGTGAAATAACTTACTCCTTGTAAGGAGTAATAAGAGTAATCTTAGTGGACACCAGTTTCCCACTTCTTAGACCCAATATTCCAAAGCAGCAGCTCTTTACTTAAAAGGTCAGAGCCATTTGAAAAGTTGTTCAAGTCCTTATTTCATTGTAAATGTTGCCAGCTTTATCAAACAACATTGACGTAGATGTGAAGTACATTTTTATATTTCGAGAACATTGGAGGTGTCACATGTAGGCATGTAGGTGTATGGCATAACTGGAAGAGATTTCAGTATCAATTCCTGGTTGGTGATTTGATGAGAGGAAGCCCAGGGCAGCTTTCAAGGAGAACGTTCTTAAATGTTTTTTATAAGCCTTCTCCAGGCCCCTCAGGGAATTCTCAATAATGCTTTTTATATATCTCTTTCTATAGTGCCACATTTTACGATAATTGAGAGTAGTTTTCTGTGTTTATCTTGTAAACCACTTGAGGGCAAAGGTCATTTTCTTATTTCTATATTTTCCACAACCCAACGCATGGTAGACATACAATGAATAAAGCCTAGATTTACTAAGCTTAAACCATAAAGTTATCTCTAAGCAATTAGTGTCTAGTTTTTAAATATACACAACATGTTTATCTTCTTCATTATGCATTTAAATAAAAATTTAAATCTATGAGAAAATAAAGTTTAACTTTGAATATTTTAATACTTATTGCATCATCATCGTTCTGGTAGCCAATAGTATTTATTGATGATTCGCATTGTGCTAAACACTTTGCATAGATTATGCCATTTTACCCACACAAACAACCCTATACGGCTGCCAGTCTTCTTGTTTAGATGATCATAAGGCTGCGAGTAATTTGCCTAAGAGTATGCAGCCAAAATGTGATTTGTATTTGTGCCAGTTACAACATCTGAGCTTTTAGCCATTATTCAGTGCGATCTTTAATAGTTGTCAGTTCTATACTTAAGTCCTACTGATTGTTTTGTTAGTTCTTTGGGTGGTAAGTTAGCTCTTTTTGGCTTCTAATACAGCTTTTTAGGTCCTGATGTTATAATTTGATTAATACTACCTCGTAACCTGAAATATTAAGCATCCAAAATGCATAATTTACTCCCTAGGATTTGGCACTTTCTGGGAAAATTTCACCGAAAGGGAATAAATAAGGTCTTATTACCTAGCAACTACAGCATGATACTCCTAAGAATTATTTTAATATCTAGTTGTACTTATTTTACTTTGAAGTAAGAAATTTATAGCCCTTTGAGCAGTTTAAAAATATTTTTGAGATGTTCATTCGTGTACTCATACATTCATAGTATTGCCACAGGATAGTCATCTCATTCCATCTCTAGAAAGAAAGCAAACTGTTATTTTTGATAAACTGTTTTGTTGGTTATTTCATTAGTGTCTGGATTTCCTGCATGTTCTTCAGGAAAATGTATATTTTCCAGTAGTTCGGCCGTTAATCCTAAGTGAGAGGAAGGGCCAAAGTCTTAGGATAAGAGGGCAAAGTCCAGATTCTCCCAGGGATCTTCCAGGATGAAGGAAGGGCCCGTTTCTCCCCTAGACATCTTGGAGACATGAATTCTTTGATGATTAGTGTGTCTCGCATGCCTAACTTCTCAATTATGAACTTGAATTGATTTGCTCTACTGCATCCACTTTGCTCTTGGCGTTCATAAGAATGGTGGAGTTTGGCACAGCATGAAGAGAGCTTTCAAAGCCCTGGTGGCTTGAGGAGCTGAGGGGAGATTAGAGCTTAGTTAGATACAGTTACAGTGTTCAGATCAACAGGGTAGTGGGGTATGTATTGCTTTCAGTTTACATTTCAGCAGCAATTTGCATACACACCACAGTCAATCCCATACAATTAAGAAGGAGAGGGAAATGTTCGAGCTGGGCAAAAGAGAGCAATGCAAGGAGAATGGTGGAAAATAAATTATCATTAAGAAGAAATGTACTTTACTAGTTCATCACCTGTGGAGAGAGCTGCTAATTAAATTCTAGGGTCATGCTCACTACATCAAGTGAGCAATTTTTGAAAGCCTTTTGCTTATGGTAGGTAGCATATCTTCTATTGCATCATAAAGTGTCAGGCTCATCTGTATGATTAATTGGCTGTTTTGATTGCTTGACTTCTTCCTTGTCAATTAGTACCTTCGTTTCTGTATTCCTCTGTGCAAAGCTTTGGGGGAAAATAATGCCAACAGTGATAATAAAGGGAAATGACAACAGAACAGATTATTGTCAGCTCAATATGCTCCTTATGGGAAGAAATTATTATCCATTTTTACTACCAGATGAAGTCTGTCATTGTAAAAATATTCATTGAGTGAAGCTGGGTCAGCCTTTTCAAGGGATTAATAAGGATAGAATCACAGACCATTGACATCTGATATACTAAAACATGAACCATCTTTTTGGGGGGTAGGGAGATAAAATCAATTTATGGGATAAAAAAAATCCTTTTATATTTCCCCCCTCCAGTGCTTCCTAAACAGTTGTCAATGATTCTAGGCCATATGGGTAACTAATATACACCAAATTATTGTGTATGCTTTGGTCATGCCATGTGATACATAGTAAATTTAACACAGTAGTTGAAAGCATAACTTTGTGGTAGATAGGCCTCGGTAGGTTATGCTATTTTACATTTGTCAACCGAGAGAGAGATATTGTTCCTTTGTCATTTGGAAATTTGGTACTGGCTTCCTCATTCAACTTGAAATCAAGGCGGATTCCCTGTGCTTTCTGTAGTTACCAAGAGTTACGGGAACGGACCAGGTTCTCTGGCTCAGGAGTTAGGACATTGAAGACAATAGAAGCCAATGTTACTTTTAATTATAAAGCCATTCCAAATGACAGAGATGTCAGTAAAGCGGTTTGCAGCATGTATCTTGAGTTGCTTTCAATATTTTATCATTAACAAACAAAGATAATTTAAATAAGTGCACTTAGATGTTAATTGTTAGGTAGAGAAATTAATATGGCCCAGTATCACCACACCTTTCGTTAATATAATCGAGTTATTTACAACTTAGGTTCAAAGACTGAACCCTTTTGTACTGTGACCTGCCTCCCTAAAGGAACTTTATTATCGCAGACATTCCAAAAGTAGCAAGCAGGATGGACTTTTTATTTTTTTTTTAATGTTTTATTCTTGGGGGCAGGGGGATCAATACAGCCTGGTGAAAATGAGGGTCTTATCCTTAATTCATTATTCAACAAGTCTTCAAAACACATTGGCTTTCTGTTAACCTCTCTGAATTTCCTAATGCGAAACGTGGTTTGGGTAACCTTGAAATGCTATTTTAATCTGGCTTTAGGGATTTGAGACTTACATTTTTTTTTCTGGGGTGAGCACATAAGAGTGTATCCCATTAAAATGATCCCCTTAACTGGAGCCAGTTTTTCTGTGCCTAACTTTAGAGGAAAGATTTGCAAATCATGGGATCAGCACTTAATTTGGGGCTCTCTTTACCATGTAGGCTGTCAAGAAGTATTAACCTTAAGGTAAGACGAGAACAGGGAGTACAAAGCTATGAGATGATGGCACCGAATACACCAGGTATTAAATAGCATTATCCGTCCTGCTTGCTACAGTAAATAGGATTTCACTATTATGATGTGTCAGGGCTTTCAGTGAAATCAAATTTACAAGACACTAAACTGCCATCCTCTCTGCTGAGCAGCTTTATTCTGGGATCTTGCTTTCATATTAATCCTGTTGGTAGGAAATACTTGTACCAATTGTGCATGGAAATTATAATTTAATGATCTCTTCCTTTTCTCTATTCAGAGCTTAGAACGGACCACTGTGCTTTGCAGCGATAGCCCCAGGGCTCTGAGAAAGAGATAATATACAGTTCAGCTTTAAAGCCCAGTATTGCCTTTTTGTGAGGCTTGTAACGGTCGGAAGTGCTAAGATGCCAACAATACGGGTTGCATACTTCCTCAACTCTTCGTGTTTCTTTTACCTTGTGAAAGACTATACAATAAAATAATTAGATTCTGTTTACCATGACAGCTTTTTAAAACGGTATGCCACTTGAATGTGTAAAGACAAAGTAAGAAATAAAGTGTTACGAAATCCAGAGGGAATTAATTCCAGTTTTAGGGATTCTGTTCATTTTGTCTAGGGAGGCTCACCAGGCGGAAGATACAATTAATACCCCCTTTCCTTTCTTTGGGATCTTTTCTTGCTATTGATAAGAATATCGCAGCTAGGAAGTCATTCTGTTTCCTTTGTATGCATTGGCAAATGGGCTAAATCTCTTGATTTTTCTTTGTATCCAGTTTTAAAATTAGTGATTGTTTTGCTTCTTGATATCTTGTTTATTTACAAATTTCAGATGTACTCCATTAGGCAGATCAGCCAGTACTTTTATTTCTCTATTTCACTGATCGAAAAATTAAAATACATGGCTATTAATATTTTTAAAGGAAATTTCAGGGCTGGTGGAAGAAAATGCTCTTCATCGCAGTTCTCCATTATTGTTTCAGCACGTTCGCTTCGGTTAGGAAGATACGTTTGGTCATTACAACATTTGCAAATAATATTAGCTCATACCATTATCAAATCAGAAGCGCCCCCATCTGAACTGGGCATATAAAGCAGGTTTGCACAGCAGGATTTTAACCTTGGTCATTCACCTCAGAGATTCGGTGGGCTAGAGGGGTCCCTGACATTCACTGTTCGTTCAGAAACATTTATTAAATTCCACCAGTGAGCTAGGCACTGTGCGTAGATGGCACGGAGGGCTGTCGGCGTCCGGTACAGAGCCTTCGACCGCTACCTGGCTTCAGGGGAGCTACGCCAGACTCTTCCTTTCCGGAGCAGAAATATTTTGTGAGAAGTAGCCACTACTTTCGTCCCTTAAAGCTCTAAAGATCATGGGATTTGGAGGGGAATTTAGTGTGTTGGAGAGAGAGAGAGAGGGGGAATTTAGTGTGTTGGAGAGAGAGAGAGAGAGAGAGAGAGAGAGAGAGAGAGAGAGAGAGAGATAGAGATCAAACAGGTTAAACGCTCAAATAAAGACCCAGCGGACTGGTTGCCTCAGATAGCTCTTTGAAAATATATATCGAATATGTAAATTCCATGAAGACCAGACCTATTTCCTCTTTGATCATCGTGATGGTACCTGGCACTAGGTAACTTTTTAAAGTTAATATGTTAGGGAGTGGGATGGGTTTCATGGCCAAATAATTTTGAAGAATGTTAGGTTTAACTAAGCTGAACAGATTTCTTTATTATAGGCCTTCTCAGAGTTCGTATACATTCAGAGCTTCCAAGATGTGGATACTGCATGCCACGTTTCAGCATTATATCCAAACCATAGAATCTTTTTTTTTTTTTCCAAGAAACATGAACTTACTCCAGCATACCATCAGAGATTTGCTGTGCCTTGCATAATATCAGCACCCCCATTTTTTGAGTCCTTACTGTTTGGCATCCTAAGATACAGAGGTCCAGACACCCAAGAATTTCATTGCTAGAGTTACTAATTTGAGAGCTTTTGAGGACCTGCAAGCTTCCTGGAATTGCCTTCCTTTGCACTGATTTGCGAAAGGGTAAACAGTTGAGAAAAAGGCCTGAGGATTCTGAAGGTCCTGTAGAGTGGGCTTTGTTCTTTCTCACTCTTAATTCTCTTCATCATTTCTAGTCTCACAAAGAGTCTTTTAGAAATAGACCGTACTATCTCGAATGTGTATTTATAGCCACATTCCTGATTCAAGGCTCCCTAGAATTGGGAGTGGTAAATAGTGGGGTTACACTGGGCCCCTCCCGCCTCAGGACTCAGAATCATGCCCATTAACCTGAGTGGTACATCTTTTCTCGAAGAATGAGCCATGGAGGCCCAGCAGAATGACACCAAGGATCTAGGGTCCGAATAGGAATTTTCTTCTCTTTTCATAAAATAAAGTAGGAGGGTAATCAAATTACATACACATTTAACCATCACTGTGGGTCTTTAAAAATCTTCCAAAGGTTTACCAATATCTAGAGCTGGGGGAACAAGCAAAAGGTATGTCGACACCTCCCATTCCTTCAGAGCGTAGAGTCTTCAGAGTTTATAGGACTGTTTTATGTGGTGCAGCAGTAGGGTTCGCTCGCCTAGGTCAGCAAGGGCAGTCTTTGTATCCGGTGCGTTAAGTTGAACGAAGGTCAGCAGTCATCCTGTGATTTCATTTGCTGTCAGAGGTGGTTAAGGACAAGAGTTCAGGGAAGACAGTGTGGCCACTGCGCTGTGCCCTCACGACGTGTACTTTTCACATGAGATCTGTGAGAGCAGGAGCCTTGTCTGTTCACTGCTGTATTCCCAGCACCTGGAACCCATAGTAGGTGCTTTACAGATCTTTGTTGAATAATGCATAGAGAAGTTTTCAGCAGGCGAAAGGCTTTAATCTCAAAAAATGACCTATGTAATTTAGACATGCATCTTCCAGGTCGCTTTGTGTGCATCATACCTGAAATTACACCTTATCCTGCAGGTTTTCGCAGACATTCAGACAGAGATTCTTCTGCTCCGGTCATTCCAGTTACTGATATTAATGCAACTGCATGTTTTATTTACGTAAAATTAAACATCAGTCAGTGCAGGTACTACTTTTTGAGCAAATAATAAATTAAATTACGGTCCCTAAGTGATGTTCCTATCCATTATTTTTACATGACTTTGCGGGGTGGGGGGAATAATCAGTTTTATCCACAAGCCCTGTCCTAAATGGAATGCCTGCCTCCATGTGTCATCACAAAACTTGGCTCTGGATGAAAACGCTCCTGGGCACTTCGCACCGTGGACATCGCGCTGTTGTGAGGCTTGTCCAAGGGAGACCAATGTCGGTATCATCGGCACCATCGAAACAGCTCCCGTCGATCAAGGGATAATTGTAAGCCAGGCAGTGTAGGAAATGATTGAACACCATCCCTTTGGCCCCAGCACGGACCTTCAGGGGAAGGAATTTACTCCCTTCACCGCCCCGCCCATTGCTGCGGAAGCTCAGAGACATTGGATAACCAGCCGGCACGGCCAGGCCTCCCCGTCTTCCTCTGTCACCAGCAGCCTCCCCTTCGGTGTAGCCAGCAGGTCACTGCACCACTCCCGTGAGGTGTGCCGGCCTTGCGTTTCCTATGCAGTTTCATTCTTCTCCCCCATTTTAAGAAGATTTTCGGTGGAAGTGGGCATGACATTTTTTGTTCAGAACCACTAGAGTTAAGTAACAGATTCTCTCTCGGCTGAGTCTCCCTTAGCAACTTTCGTGTTTGGCTTCTTTTACAAGCTTGAGCACTAGTAGTCTCATTTAATTGTGGGGTGAGTCCACAGTAAAGAAAAATCACACCAGTTTCCTTATAGGGCACGATCAGATGACAGATACAATCAGTACATTAAAGTGCATAGGCTGAATTGATAGAAGAGATGCTGAAAGTAAGGAGACGGTAACGGATCTGTGGACTGGGCCTTACTCATCCGGACGGATGCAGAGGAAAGAAGGTGGTCCAAGAAATACTTTGGGGAGAAATACCCAGAAATCAAAGTTACTAGCCGAGCTAGGTCAGCCCAGGTAGTGGTGAGACTTGGTGTGCAGGCGACAATAAGAGAAGGGGGCGTGGTGTCCCAGAATGACCTTCATCCAGGTCCCACCGCCACCTGGGCACTTTTCCCCCACCATCTTCCTTTGCCGTAGCTCAGTTTCAAAATCATTTCTTTCTCGGAAATCTCAGAAGTAGCCCTAGACAACTGTATCCGCAGCAGGCCGGGTAGCTTACTACTTGCCTGCCATTTACACGTATGCTTATGGAATTGGGGGGCATAAACTTCTTGAAAATTTAAATTATAGTAACACGAATATGAAATACCAATTTCTTTTTTCTAGTTTAAGGTCAGGGATATTTCTCCTATCTTAGAGCTATCTGAACTTCAGCTCAACGGCTTTCTTAGTCTCTGCCCTGAGTTAACTGAATAATTAATCTCAGAAATACAGCACTCAGTCAGTCAGCTACCCTTAAGCCATATCTGCCTCTAACCTCCAGTGATGGTTTGCCATCTGCTGCCTCAGTGTCCCTCACTAGGACATCTCTAGGCCTGCCGTGTCACTCTGGGCCTTCCCCTGCCCTGTGCCGAGGATCCCTTTCCTGGGGGACGTTGAGCACCTACTGTGTGCCCAGGTGATGTGCATGGCATGTACCTAGTATCTTGTCACCCCTCCTTGCCTGTTGTCTCTTCTTAATGCTAATATTTCTAGAACTTAATCATAATATAGTTTCTACTTTGCCTGTACGGACTGTAGGTGGTGAGTAAGAGTGAAAACAGGAGAAAAGAGTAGTTTAAGATCCTCAGCAAAATTAGCTTATCTTCTCGGCTAGGCAATCCATGTGTTCAGAAGATCTATCTGTTTTTCTGTTTATCTAACTACCATTAAAATGAAAAATGTAACGTAGAACTACAGTGTTTCTGTAGTTCCAGAAAAATGATACATAATAAATTGTGAACTGTTTATTCTCTCATGATATAGTTGCTCTAAATTGTAGAAATTTGGCAGACATCCCTAGAGCTATTTGTAAAAATTCAATAGCATGTAATTAAAGACAGAGACATTTCTCTATTGGGTACATTAAAAAATTATATATCATTTGGATTTGACCCCGAACTTGGTTTCCAAAAGAATAATGCCAGAAAGACAAAAGGGTAAGTATTTTAGTCTAAATAGAGACGCAAGTTATATAAAGTAACTACGCCCACAGAAATATCAGTTAAGAGTCTAGCTGTTTAAGAGTAATTATAACAAGGATGGTTTTTGAGTGAATATTACTTTGGAAGTAGCCAAATGGAAACAGGGATTATGATAAAATTCTAGGTTTCGTGCCTTGCCAGGCAACAAGACACAATTGCTGATATTCTAAGCCTATGTTGACTGACAATTAAAACCAATATTAATACAACAACCTGGATGCTATGTTAATGAAAGGGAATATTTTATAGGTACTTAAAAGTTTCTCTTTGGGATTTTAACATTTATGTAGTACATAAGTGTATTTTTTTAGATGAGAAAACAGAAACCTGGAGGTTTGAAAATTGGTTTTATGGAGTTGGGGAAGAGAGTGGTGGCACTTTTTTCATGTCGTTATTATTGTCATTAAATACTTTTTAAGTGAGTGAATATTCGTTTATTTAGCTTCCTAGAACTGATTTGTGTCAGGGTGGCCATCTCAAATATTGCAGAGGTGACCAGAATGTGATGAATTACTTGGGTATCATTCCTGAGATTTTGCAAAACTCAATCATATGAACTATAGAATTTCACTAGCCTTGTCGATATCGTGGTGCAAAGCAGGCATACAATAGATTTTTTATTAATATACTGAATGAAATGCTTTACCAAATGAAAGAAATTTTCAGTAGAACTCACCTGATTTCTTCTATCATAGGAAAGGACAGCTAACTTGCTGATTATTTCACATACCCCCAGTGTCGTAAAGCAGTAACTCCCAAATGCTTGTCTTGTGATCATTTCATCACTACCTGAGATACTTAATAATCTCAGACCTCAGAATGTTAGGCAGATGAGCTGAGATGATTCTGTAATGTACCACACCTGTGGGACCTCTCCGTCACTGGACCTCATAGTAAATATAATGACGCCAAAGGCAAGTGGATGTGAATTCAAATGGTAAGCCTCCTACTTAGTGGCTGTGTGTCCTTGGAAACACCATGTAGCCCGTTTCACCCTCAGAGCCCTCATCTGTAAAGTGGCTTTCCTAACATACTTCTCGAGGGTGCAGAGATGAAATAAAATATTATGTGTGAATTTGTGTGGATATCACATTAGGATCACATCAGCTGTCATCATCATCATCTACGGTCTCCAGTTTCTAGGAGCTCAACAGTTACACACTGCTTAAGCAAACTTGTTTGAAAAAGAAACCTAGAAAAAATATTTATTGTTTTGTTGAAACATTATAGTGAATTTTGCCAGAAGGAATAGAATCCTTGGCTCAATTGTAGAACTATTTGGTAATATGGAAATAATAAAAGAAAACTACAATTAGGTCTACATAATCTTTCAGATTTTCGGAGTCCTTTAGTGTACTTGATTTAATTTAATAAAATGAGATTTCTCTTGTATGTATTTCCCATCAAATTTGGCAGACTATATTAGAAACAATAATAGGAGTACTTTCGTGTGCTTAAGCTTACATCTTTCTTTCATCCTCCATCTTTTGAGCAGAGGCTGGTTGGAATCTTTGTCCATTTCGTTAAATGACTATAAGCCTAGCTGATGAGTGGGAAAATTAACAGACAACAAATCAGCTGGTGGAACTTTCACTTCTCCAGGCTAAAAATGGTTTGGTTCTTAAACCCTGAGATCCTGGAATACTGGAGTCCAGGTCGTCAAGACCAGGGACTGCAAACACAGAAGATGAGACCAGATACTAGAGATGTGTGGGCGTGAAGCTTGGGGGTGCCAGCTTTAAGGAAGGTGCTGGGGTGTGAGGAGCACAGGGGCTGTGGGGACCATGGACCTGGGGGAAATACAGA
The DNA here is from genome assembly GCF_014176215.1 of Rousettus aegyptiacus. Lineage (NCBI taxonomy): Eukaryota > Metazoa > Chordata > Mammalia > Chiroptera > Pteropodidae > Rousettus > Rousettus aegyptiacus. The sequence goes on from NW_023416288.1 coordinate 60,045,322, forward strand.
CACCTCTTTAATAATGTGCTGTTAAGCAGGTGTCTGTGGTTTTTGTTTTTTGTTTTTTGTGTGTTTTTTTGATGTTATTTGTTTTAATCTTCTGTTGGAAATCTCTGACTTAGGATATCCATGCAGAACGAGGAGTCACATTTTCATCATGATTTTCGAGTCAGTCTTGCAGATTTTTTATTTAACAAACATGAAGTACACAATGAGTACTTCTGTATAAGCCATTAAAATGGAATGGATGATGAGGAGGAAGAATGGGTTGTGTCAGGGCAAGAGCTAGAAGACATGACGTAAAAAATCATGGAGGGGAGCTTCCTTGACAGACACTGCTCTGCTAATGACAGATTTTACAGTTAAGAATATTTCTGGCGACAGGGATCTTTTCTCGGAAAATCAGACTTTTATTTTGGATTGTATTCCTGAAAGGCAGGAAATGTTTCTGGTGGTGTCATGGCTTCAGGAAAATGGCAGTGGGATATTGATATCAGTAATGTAAATTTCACTTCAATGGAAAAGTGTCCTGCATCAGACTTAATCCTGCCTCGTCTCATTTTGTGCAATTTGCAAGAGAGTTTTATATTAAAAATGCTCACCAAAGAGCAGAATCACCAAAGTCCTTTTAATTATAAAACTGAAGTCTCAGCATATTGTTGGCTAAAAAAAAAAAAAAAAAATCACGGTATGCTGTTACCTGTCTTAAGAATGTACTTAATTTGTGTAGATTCATCAAAAGACATTCTGAGATCAGAGAATTTTGATAAAATTAAATGACTACTTCAGTCTAAAAAACAAAGTCACCAAAAAATAACCTTTCAAAAAGATCTATCTGTATAAACCTCTAATATCTTTCTCATGTATTTAAATTTATTTTTGTATTTCTCCTACAACTTCCTTTACTACTTCTGCCTCAAAAAACACACCAAAAAATACAAATAAAAACAACCAATGTTGATTAGGCCCCTTAATTTTTTCTTTATGCAAGTGTTAAAAATTTTTTAATCCCTTGAATCAAAGTATATTGTAATGCCTGAAATATTCAGTTGTTAACAGTACAAATTATGGTCGTCATAAGGATTAAACCCAGTTTCTCAATTGTGGGTGAGTGCCTTTTTTTATATGACTGTGCCACGATTTAAATATAAAGGCATAAGCAACTGTTGTAAATAGTTTTTTCTTTCTCGTCTTCTCTGTAGTATAAAATGTGGTAAAATACCTGCCAACTTGCCACCTTGAACCACCCACACAGCAATTTGAAAAATTTCCCATATCCTGTTTAATATAATGTACTTTCTGGATCTTCCCATTATTGAAAGCAAATTATTTTTATTTTGAGAAAATTACAGCTTTTAAAGTTTATCCACATAGAAAAACAGGGTATGGGTAGATATTCTTTATGCTTATAATTCTCATTGTTCATTCTCAAATCAGTAATGGTAAGAAAATATTATATGTTCATGGTATTTTAAGGAATTGAGATATTGACTTATTTAACATAATTCTGGTAGTTAACTTTAATCTGTGGACATTTTTAAAGAGTGAAATGTTCGCTGATTTGAGTTAAGAAGTGAACTAAAATTTCTAAAGTGTATATTGTCATAAACCTACTTTGTATGTTCCTCAGTCAGTTTGTTTATTTCAAGAGTGACTGTCCCCCGATTTCTTCCCATCTGTGATTTAGAATACTTTTAATTTCCTTGGATTTTTTTGTGAACTTTTGAAAAATAATTATTGCTTTAACTGACAATATTTTTATTAGCTTTCTTAAACAAGCAATTTAGCACACTTGTTATAATTTAGAACTTTTGTTGAATGTCTTTTTATTCTCTTTGCTTTCTTTATCACCCTGAGCTATTCACGAGGCTCATTCATTCATTTGATGCTTGTTTAGAGTGAACTATGTGGCAGGCTCCATTTTAGGCTCTGGGGATATAGCAGAGAGGAAACAAAACAAAAAACAAAATCCTGTTTTCATAGAGTTGACACTCTGTTAACATAAGACAGTCAATAACAAATATATTTTATATCAAGTGGTGATAAGTCCTATGAAGAAATATAACATTAAAAGGGGAGAGAAAATGACAGAGTGTGTGTGTGTGTGGCGGGGAGGGTTGGCATTGGTTGGAGATGCTGTTTTACATAGGGAGGCCTTGGATTCGGTCCCATCTGAGAAGGGACGCGGATGCCAGGCGTGAGCCAGGCCTAGGCGGAAGAGCCTTCTGGTAGGTACTGTTGAACATCAGGTGCCCAAATCTCTTGCCTTGTTTCCATGCCATTTATTGCTCTAGCGTATTCTTCACTCTCTTTTCAGAAAGTGCCAGGTTTGCTTTTCAAGTCCACTGTCAGTCTGGCCAAGCCCGGCAGACGGTGCTTATTTTGGTCTGTGCTTTGTTAGCAGATCGGTCCTGAGTTCAAACGGCACTCTGATTTCAAGAACGGTTCTAGGCCTTGCTCTCTTAGAGAAAAGGTAAATAGGCACTATGGATCCAGTAGGTGGATATTGAAGTTGTTTTTTTTTTTAATTCCTTACCAAGTGAAGATGTGCTCGCGCGTCTCCCCGTGACCTTGCACTAGTTTCCTCGAGGCCCCTAAGCTCCGATCCAGGTCAGCATTAACGATCCTGCCTCGCCATCTGAAACACTCATGGTGAGCGGCCCGTTTGCCCGCGCTGTGCCATGCAGCATTTAACCCTTCCAGCTGTTCAGGACTGTTAGCCTCTTTTTACAGGCGAGGGGAATGAGGCAGAGCAATAGTGCTCAAGGTCACAGAGGTAATGGGTGGTAGAGTCAAGATTTGAACCCTGGCGGTCCAAGCCCGTATTCTCAGCCTATGCACTGGGCAGACTCGTGGGAGGTGAGAGTCGGGATGGGGCTGAATTAGACACAAAGGAGTGAAGGACGCCTCTGTGGCCTAAGTGTCCCTACCAAAGCTAAACACTGCGTGGATTATCCACGAACTTGTTTTGATATTAGGTAAAAACTTCCTCTCTAAACACACCCATAGATCGGAAATGTTTTGTTTGTCTGCAAGGTAGACAGATTTGTTTTCACGACCTCCATGTTCCCTTTCCTGGTTTTGCTGAGCCTATCAAAACATAAAAGGCCTGATAGCTACTATTAGTACCTCTCTTCTGCATACCGAGTCTCCGGCTTTGGGGTGATTTGTTTTTCCCTCTCTTGCGGGGTGTCTAACGCCCCTGCTGCCCCCCCCACCCCCCACATGAAACCTTCTGATCGTTCTGTTCATATGTGGTCTCTTTTCACGAGGCATTTTTTAAATATAGCTATTTGGAAATCACTGTCATAGAGTTAATATTATCTCTGGAGCCGGACTGCTTGTGTTCAATCCTGGCGGTACGACGGACAAGTTCAAGTGGTCTGTTAATTATTCAATTTCTTTGGTCCTCAGTTTCCTCCTCTAAAAAGTGGAGATAATAGTACCAACGCGATGATGTTATTGTAAGGCCTAAACCAGATAATCCATATGAAGCACATAGCATAGCGCCTGGCACATAGGTGCATGTCAATGCGTGTTAGATATTGCTGTTAACACATCTAAACTCCCTGGTAGATTCTGCATGAGTTGAGGGTGGAGGTTGTGTGGTATAGATTTTTGTATCCCTCTCCTGTAGTTCCTTATATGTGGTAAAGCATTAGAAATGATGTATCTCTATAAGGATGCCTTCAGAAAGACTTTTATTTAGATAGAATAAGTGATGAAACTAAATTGAAAGATCTTATTTATCATGCTTTGTTTAGTAGAACCTGTAGGGGTTGCTAACCTGTGACCCACCCCTAAGGAACCTACACTGCTTATCATCTAAGCTGCCTGCATAAAACATAACACAAATAAGGGAAACTCTAGCATCCAGGTCATTACAGCTCAGGTATAATTTTCTTGTTAATGAAGTACCCTCTTTCTGTTGACGTGAACTATACTGGGAGGGAGAACACAGATTAATTGTTGGAGAGATATACAGCTGTGTTCCACTGGCTTCTAAGCTGTGGTTGAACATTTAAGGGCGCTTTTTGTCAGGTTGCCAGGCACCGTGCCGCATCGCTCCCTTCCATGAGTTCACTGGCTGTAACTAATGCTTTCCTAATATCGAAGATCTCTTCTGGATGGTAAACTGAGGCTCCAGGGTCACAAGTGAACTGGTCACTGTTGCAGTCTAAATATCAGTCCACAGAAAAAATTTAGCTACCCGGGTGCTCAGATTAGATTTAAAAGCTATTTAGAAAAAAAATGTCTGTATGAACACTTAGCAAAAATGTATTACTGATTTGCAAAGGTAATGTTCTTCCTTGCATTTATATTCTTTCTTATTCCCCAAATGATTGACTAAGACTCGAGCAATGTTTTAAGCAATATTATATCGAGAAGGCTGGAGTTCTCTAAAGTACAAACTCTATCAAAGTGGGCAGAAGACTAAAAATCAATTTTTACTTGCGTTTGCTTAACCAGTACTGGTACAATACTAGGCTGTTCGTGCTTTATAGAACTGAGGACTGAACCCCAGACAGTTGGTATCAGAATTAAGAAGATTAGGGAAGGGCCGAGATAGGTCATCTGCTGGAGTAATATTGTTTCTGCTTTGTGTCAAGAGCGGAAGGTATATAACACCTTTTGTATAACAAAAGTTGGTTCAAAGGAAGTGAAGGCAAAGAAGAAGGGGAAAAAGAATTGAAAAAGACTTGAAGACATCTGTACTCTAAATGAGCTACTGTGTCCTGATTGGGATGATTTGCATCCCAGCCTAGAGAATTGTAGACAAGAGTGCCAGTCCGCTTATGCAGTGACACTGCTTCAGAGGGACAGTGAGGTATCCCGTGACCCTCTGGACCAAATAGTCGTTTGGCCAGGATGAGGTAGTTGAACCTCTAAATGACATTCTCCTCCTTTGACTCTGATTCCTTCAACAGGATAGCCGCACTTGTAAAATGAGGACCCTGAGGCCCAGAGAGGTTGAGTGACTTGTTCAAGGTCACAAGCATTCAGGCTACTTTGGGGAGGTGACCCTGTCAACCAGAAGTCTTCAGCTCTAAAATAAGCCTCCTTGTGGCATACGCCAGTCTTGCGGTCACTGTCGGAGTTTTAGGCAGAATGAGAGTGTCACTGTCAGGGATGCTGTGAAGCAGATTCTTGCAAAAGTATTTAATGACCTGTTAGGGCCCTTACAACGTCCAATTCTGTGCTTCTAGCTCCAGTTTCATTGGTTCAATATGGTTTAATAAGGCAGTGTTCTCCCCCTAGCTCCCTACAGAGATGGATCTTGAAAAGCATTTTGTTACGTTTTCTTTTAAAAATAGGCATTAGCTTTGCATCTCAGATACTTTACAACAGTTCCACGTGCATTTGGTATACTGCGCCAAATTTGGAATTTCGTGCACCAGCTAATAGCCCACAATTTCAGTTATAGATGAGATGGTAGTTTGGTGAAATAACATTGCAGCTCCAAACTAAACCGAAAGCTCAAGAAGGCTGCGTGTCGCAGAGAGACCCTCATTTCCCCAGCTGTCAACCTGACTGATATTTTAATTTTTCTGCCCTGTATAAAACTTCAGTCTCTTATCCAATAGATAAATGAATGAACCCCTAGGAAATGCAGCAGAATGTTTCTGTTTGCCAATGCAATAAATGCAGAAGCTAATAAATGTCTCCTTCCATCAGGAGGAGGCGTGTAATGAGTAAATGATGAGAAAAAGAATTCGGGGAAACAAATGATCCATCCAATCTAAGATGACAAACAATTTCTTAATAACTTGGCCTCTAGTTGGAGAGAGGGCTTGCAGCAGGCAGAGAGCGCCTGTTGAAACTAAGCCCGGCACAAGGCGTTTACGTCCAGCTGCTGATGAATTTAGTCTGGTTACATTTGGGTCACACTGAGCAATAAGCCTCGATTTCAACCCGACCTGGTTATTGCAGGCTTTCTTTGCCCTGTAATTTCTGTGAATGTGCGCTAGGAAAAGGAATCATTTCAGAGCCTAATTCACATCACTTACCCCAGCTTACATTTACATTTCACATTTGTCTTCTTAATAAAGACCTTTTCAGAAGTAAAAGATCCAGTCTCTTTCCCTGGAGATGTGTTCATATCACAGGGGTTTCACAAAAACGTCCTTTCCACGGATGATTCCGCTGTGCTTTAAATCACCCGTGTAGACCCCAACTTTCTCAATCCCCAGGATCTGGTCCCTTGTGGATGACCGCAGTCTTGTTCACGGGCCTTGTCTGGAAGGACTTACACTAGGCAGAAGGCACAGCGTGATTAAGATGCAGTGAGGGAGGGGGGCCTTGGAAGGAGAGCCATAACCCACATGGGAGCCAGGAGAGAGACCCCATGCCAGACTGAAGATCGTCCGATGAAGTGCGTTTTATCATCGCCCGTTCGGTGGGTCTTTCTAAGAAACTTCTCAGAAAAGACACATGGAAAAGATTGGCTACCAAACACCAGCAGTTTTCAGGGACAGATTTTCATGAATATTTCTAGAAGAAGACTATCAAATTTACTTACTGGGTCTTCCATAATTATCTTTTCTTCCCCATCTTACTCCTTACCCACCTCACCCCCCCCCCCCCCCCCGTTTTTTTTTTTATTCTCACAAGTAAGGCACATTCTGGCATCTTAGTACCACACGAATGAATACATTTCTGCAGTAGAGGAGTGAAACTTTTACCTAATACTAGGGTTTAGGGCCATAATGCAGGAAAACGTTAATGAGTCATCAGATAAAAGCCAGACAGAGGCCGGTATTGCTGGGCTCTTGATGCACTTGGCAGCCTCCCTATGCCTTAGAGATGCTGGAATCCTGCACAGCGCTGTCGCTGTCGAAGGGAGAGCCATTATACCTGAAAGCTAAGACTTTTCAATGTGCTTCCATTCACATGCATATTTCTATGCCAAATCTTTGAAAAGGCCTTTCCTTTGAAATACAAAAAAGATAAACATGTCTTTGAAATGGATAGGTAATCCCTTTGCCACTTTTGAAATCTTTCTCCATTTCATATCTGAGATTTTTTAACCCTTAAATTAAGACTGACTTTTCTTTTCACCTGAGTGGCTCTGTACCTGTCGCCAGCATTTGAGAGAACCATGTCACAGTTATTATTAACATCTGAGCTTGGGCTCAAAATCGGTGAAAGGAAATTAAAACTTGAGATAAGTGTTTCATCTGCATCGGATCTTATTTTGCTGGGGTATTGCAGTTCGCTCTTATGTGACTGACCACGGAGGTATTACATTTATTTAACAAAGAAAGCAATGAACTTGTCAAATACCGCGTAGAGTATCTATTGCTTTGTGTTGAAGAAACTACAGACATAAGGTTTTACAACCCTGGGCTTGGGTCTAAGACCTGGGCCATTCAGTTCTGGCACTTGGCACCTATGGGACCTCAAGCAAAGGCGTACACTTGATCAAGCAAACCATCGCTGGTAGGTTAAATGAAGAAGACATTAGCTTCTAACCTTACTCTCCTCGGCCGGTTTTTTCCAAAAAAAAAAATCTATTAAGATAAGGGTTGCTTCCTGACCGTATTTGCCATCGGGATCCACGTCTCCTCTGCCTCCCACCAGTTTCAGCTCCTGCTCCGACACGTGTGAAGGTGCGATCGATCCCCGGAGCCTGAGCTCTTTTCGAGGCGCTCCTTCCCACGAACATTACACCCCTGTGGCTTGGAAGCGCTGGAATCGCATAACTACTTTTTAACCCTTTTTCCCGTTTAGAAGAAAAAAAAAAAAAAGTGCAACTCGCTGCCAGCGTTGATTTAACATCACGCATGGGAATGCTGTATTTTCCAGCATTTGACATTTTCAGCGATATAGAGTTATTATATTTTGTAAATGGAAATACCACTTCTAAAAACAGAACGCCGTGTGCATGGAGTGATGTCATTTGTTTCCAAAGACTATTGGTATACTAGAGCGATGCGAAAATAATAAAAGCGAGACATTTCATGGCGTGCTTTGGGGGTGACTTTGGGACTGTAATTCAAGAATTATCTCAGGGTAAATGCAGCTGCAAGCTCCGTGGGCGAGTATCCTCGGGGCAAATGGGAAATGGGTTAAAAAATGTTTCCCTCAGCTGCTAGTGCCGTGCTCTTAGGTCGTCAGTAAATATTTGAGTGAACAATGAACACTGGCCCATTTAACACATAGCAGACGAATTTCAGAGACATCAGGAATAAGTTGGGTTTTAACCTTCATAATTTAAAATCGATTTTGCCCCTCTTTTGAAGTTAACCCATACTATCTGATTTGTATTGGCCTTGTGGATGGATTCGTTTGTGGCTTGTGAAAATTATTTTCATATTTTTGTTTTTGAGGAGAGCCGGGTCAGTTTTGAATATTATTAGAAACTGTGTTGTAACTGTCCTTATTCTTAAATCTCTTCACCAAGGACTAAAATGTAAAGGAACTTGAATATTTCTTTTCTCCTATTCCCTCCTCAGGAGAGAGAAAAAGCCTAAACAACTGCTATCCTTCCATTGTATAGGTGATCTATTCCTTATTTTAGCTGTCCTCTGTGATTGAATATTTATGTTGCTCTTCATTTTTAATTTTGTAAACTCTGATGCAAAAAATTTTAGTGAAGTTTTTATATACGCCCGTAATTATTTCAGATATTTCTAGAAATGAAACTCCAAGTCAATGAGCACCCCTCATTAAGGCTTAGAGCTCATAACTCGGCCAAGGTGTCAGAGTTTTTTCATCATCTTACTCACTTAGAGAGATGCGCGCGATTTGGGATTCTGAGCCTGTCTGTGGCCCTTATTTTCTGCAGCGTTGGAAAGGTATTACCTCTGAACAAATAGATTTGATTCAGTTTGGGGCTGCTGCTCAGCTGGTGCCAAGGAGCAAAGAAATCAACTTTATCAAGTCTGTGGAAGAGTTCAAAGGTTTGCTCAGTTTTCAGGAAGGTTTTTCTTAAGTAGATTTTCTGCGTCAAAATGAGCTATTGGTATAGGGCTCAATCATATTTTAAAAATTCAGGTGCTAGGCAGAAGTGGGAAGAAGGCAAACTTTGTCTTGGCTTCTTCCAGCTTCTTCCGTCAGGACCCGTTTCTTCTCTGACACTTCTTTGACTTCCCAGGGATTTAATTTTCACTGTGCACACGTATCTTTTTCCTCAGGAAACATTAGAATTGGTTTTGTGTCCCTGTTAGGGAGTTAACTGATAATAACCCAAAAGGTAATAAATGGATTAGTTTAGAGTTTCTCTACCTGGATTCCGAGGAAGTAATCTCACAGGTCTTCTGTGTGAGAATCTTTAATATTTGACTTTTTGATTTTATGATTTTTGTGATCATTTCTATGATTAATATAATCATGTTTTAAGTCAATAGGATGGACCTTACAAGTTTCAGGAACACGAGGCTAGATGACAAAGCTTACTCCCTCCCATGGCATTCCCATGCTAATGTGGAGCTCCTGGCAGCTACAAGGACTCAAAACTAAAGGCAGTTACCTCTGCGTAGTGTAATGGGTTATTAATTCATATTATCCTCCCAACTAACCTTTAAAGATGTCTTCACCTTTCCATCCCCAGGGCCACCCCTGAGCCTGGAAAAGGAGGTGAGGTGGGCAAGCCAGTGTCATTGAAGGGAGCATCTGTTGTAAATCCTTCAGATTATTAGTGTAAAATTGTGGATGAAGGTATTGTTTACAGCTTTCTTTCTAGCCCCTGGTTTTTAAGAGAACGTGGTGTGTGTGTGTGGATGTGTGTGTGCACGCGCGCGCACACACACACAAATACACTTCAGCGCACGTGCCAAGCAAGTGCAAGAAAGTTTGTTAGATTTACAAAGTTCCTTCCCAAGTAAGACTTACGACTTTGAGAATGAATGTCCCATTACATAGCCCTGAAGGGAACACAGATTCCTGTGCTGGTAGCAGGCAGTAATTTAGTTACCATACAGGTCTTGCACGACATCATGGTAGATTCTCGTGCTAACCCTTCTGATAAGTGGGAAATTGCTTTGTCTCACCACTGTAGAGGAAATAGTGAGACGCACAACTGTGCCAAGAGCAGAAAGTTTTCAGGTGTGTAATATAGAAGTCTAAAAGGTGAATGTGGAAGGGTGAGACTGTTTTATCTCAGGTAAAAGAGCTACACATGTTAGATTTAAGAACTTTTATTGACATTACTATTGAAATGAATATGAGTGAAAAAAAACGAATATCTTATATTTAAAGTAAATGGGAAATCCCATTATAAGCATGGCAGGAAAGGGTCAGAGAGTCACTTTCCCAGTGACATCTAGATTTTTTCTTTTTACATGATATTAATTTAGGCATAATGCCTTTTGGAAATTAAAGTATAATTAGTTTCCTTATAAAATGACACAAGCCTGTGTAAAAACTTAAATTGTTACAGAAGGCTGTGAAATAAGGAGGAAAAGTATCTCATCCTCACATCCCTTTCCAAGGCTATATATTGCAGAACATCTCTTGGGGTGTGTGTGCATGCATGTATACTTGCCATTTTATAAAATATACTATTCAAATTATTTTACAACTTTGTTTTTTCATGCTACTTGGATCTATTTCCGTCCACGTTGTTACAAGTAGATCTTTATTTCTAAAAGGGTTAGAATAAAGTTTTACAAGTAGAGAATTCTCTGAGACAAAGCTCAAAATAGCTGACAAAAAAATCTAGAGAAAGTAAAGGGAAATAAAAACACAACAAACTTAACTAAATATGAAGGGCAATTAGGTACTTCAGAGAAATATAGGGCTTTAGAGATATGTTAGAAAAACCACTTTTTTGGGGGGGAAATCGATATAGTGATCTTATGGCACTGTAATTATTAATTATACATTTATTTATGTGATTTTAATATTTATGTCTGTCTTCTCTGGTATGCCATAAACTCCATAAAAGTAAGGCCAAACATTTTACTTGCTCACCATTATATTGCAACTTCCTGGCCTAGCGTCTGGCACAGAACTTCAGTATTTGATGAATGAAGAGAACTAATAAAAGGAAACAGTGTGCCAAATGAGTGTTCGGTGCAGTGTATTTACATTGCCCAGATGAAGAAACTGAGGCAAGGCATAGTGTACGTAATGTATAACTAATATAACCTGCATAGTGGCAAGGCCACCAGTGAATCTTAAGATTTCTATTCTAAATGGAAAACTAAATCAAGAAAAAAAAATCTGAGACTAATTAGTGAAGTTACTGAAGTGCCTGGATTAAAAACTAGAAATGCCAGAGGCAACTCTTTATAGCTCTATGTTTATATATATATATATAAAAGAAACAGTAAAGATGGAATGAAAGGGTAATTACAAAAGCAGTTTATTAATTTCATCAAGGCGCCCAGGAGACAATGGGGTTTTTATGAAATGTGGCTTCTTAGAGATGGCAAGGTTTGATGCTAGAGTTAAACGTGGCTTTAAAAATTAAATTCTTCCTCTTCTTTGCTGGAAAAGGAGAGAGGCAGAAGGAAACAGATTTGTGGCAAGTGGAAACGCAGCGTCACTGCACCGGGAAAAGCTGCTCCTAACGCGGCATCGCGTTTGACTTTGTTCAAGTTTTTCATGAGGTGTACAAAAAAAGCTAACAGATGGGGCTTAACGAAGGTTCAGTTCTGATTAATTTGACTCTATCATAAAAACAGAATAGCTTAAATTAGAAGTTTATTCTTCTTATTTGATAAAAGTCTGGGACTGGCCTCCAGGCTGGCATGGAGGCCTCAGGGTCGCCAGGGCCCCAGGCACCTGCTGTTTCACTCCTGCATTCTAGCACGGGGTTTCTCTCTTTACAAAGGTCAACTCGTGTTCCAGGGTGGCTGCTGGAGCTCTGGCCATTGCGTCTACATCACAGCCTGGCCAAGAGAGAAAAGGCAAAAAGGGCTGAAAACATTCCCTGCCAGCTGAGGTCAGCTACCTGGAAGCCCCACACAATTCTGCTCACAGCTCAGCCTAACTGGAGCAAAGTGGGAATTTTAGTTTGATTGACCATATATCTCGCTTAAAACTGGGGTGCTCTAAGAAGGAAGACGACATTTTGGGATAAGCTACCAATAGTCTTTTCCACGGGGAACCTCCTTTTGTCTTTACTCTAAAACTTTATGGTCAGAAGCTTTGATTGGTTAGAAAAATTTATTATCAATCACCGATGGCACAGTTTAAAAACGAATAGGGCAGAGAAAAAACTAACATACACTTATGGATATACACGAATGATTATTGGAAGAAATTTAGGTATACTCAGAATAAATACCTGGCTTTTTGAGTTTATTGCCTACACAGAACAAAGAGCATCACTCAATGTTAGAAAAATAGAAATGCAGTTTGAATCCATCTACTCTACGATCAGGTCAGTGTGTAGTTGTGTAGATAATTAATGGAGATCCAGGCGCTGAGGGTGGATTGGCTGGGGAGCCAGGGGTTGTCGGCGGGAGTGGCGTTGCCACCGAGAACCTCTGACTTCCACAGGGAGAAGCCGGGCTCTGTGCCAAGCACCGAACTTACATTGTCCCAATGCAATCACCCTCAGAGATCGAGTCCTCATTTTAGATGTTAAAAAGTGAGACTCGGTTTAAATAACCCAAACTATTCCTTGGGATACCTTCTGGAAACAGAATACTGAATCTGATAAACCGTGACTCTGAACCACTGTCGGCAGTCTGCAAGCTCGTTAAATACTAGCTTTGATTTTCCTGTCTTGTAGACCGTATTCTTCTGGGCAGGGGGTGAGGAGCAGGGAAAGAGAGAAAAGGAGAGCGTCCAGGGACAGTGGGTTTAGAGTCAAGACTGTGGGTTTAAGGAGCGCCAATAATGAAAGGTTCTTTAAGCTGCCAGCTACTCTGTTCGAGGGCCACTTTTCTCACTGAGAATTATCAGATTCTTTCCACCGCTCTTCTGCTCCCCTATAACAGGAGTACAGGGAAGGTAAACTCAAATTAGCCAGTAGGCTTTCTGATGGAAGGTTTGTCAGGAGAAATACTGAAACCGCTAGGTCAATTAAATTTAGACCATTAGTAGTGTTTTTTGTTGTCGTTGTCGTCGTTTGTTTATTTGTTTGCTTTTTTAGATCCTATGGCCGTTAATATGGATGTGGTAAAAATTTAGTTACATTGTGAAGTCAGTCTCTTGATTTTATCTGATTCTGTAAAAAGACGGGATGGTTGAGGAAGCTTGAACCCTCTTTGGCCACCTAAAGCCATTCCGTAAATAACTGTTTCAGGCCTTCTCTGCCTGAAATTGTATCCATGTTGCATCTGCAGCATTTAATTGGGTCCCAAATGCTTAACTCTCATCTTGAGGGAAACGTACTTACCTACATCTGGCTGGGTATGTATTATAGTTCCTGGGTGAGTGTTATAACAGAAAGTGTTAGGTAGTTGGATTCAAAACAGACTTTTTTACAATAGGAATGCTCTTAGTGAAATTGTCCAAAGGAAGACTTTTGTTGGTGTTTGTATACAGTGAACCTTTGTCTGAGTGAGCTAGCCAGCTAGAGTAACACTTGTGTTTGGGTGGATTGTAGGAGGTATGGGGACCTGCAATTGTTAGTGGCAATTATAGATCAGCTTAGAAAGAGGAGAGCCACACTTTCAGCCAATCTGCTTCACATCCAAGGTCAGACTTGTTCCTTCTCCCGCTCACTCTTGCTATAACATCAGCAGAGTTGCCACATCCCTGAATGGACCGTGAATTACGGGTGTTGTTATTCTCTGAGAAATAGTGTAAGGCTACCAGAATTTAAATTGTACCTCCATATGATGTGTTATGTAGTCCTGCCCAGATCTCCATATGAAGCATTTTATAAAAGAACTGACAAGGGCTAGCTAACAAATTTTTTTTGTGACCTTTTTGGTTTCTTCTTTTCTTAAATGCTACAGGTATGACCATATTAGTTATAATAGAGTCAGAACCTGAGAAAAGATTGCAAGAATACTGTGTGTGCATGTTTTCTTTTGATCTAATTTAGAATGTGAAAACAGATACTTTTCAAATCTAGCAATAATGTGTGTGTGTGCATGTGCATTTTAAAATATGCTTTTAAAGGGAGGCTTTCTGAAAATGGAAAATGGCAGTGTATCACACATTCAGAAACCTGGGCCACTGCCAGTCCAAAGAAATTGGGAAAGATGCCCATTCTTGTTGATACCCATTTCCTTCCTACACTGTCGAAAAACTTTGGTTTGGGGTATCAGAATACTAGATGGGTAAATCCCCCCATACCCTAAATTAGAAGTTTAAGGGAGACTGGAAAGAATACTTGCATCTAAAGTCAACCACACGGTTTTATGCTTGATTTTGTGCTGTTACTATGACTCTCTGTGGCAGGTGTAATAAATTGTCTCAATAAACACCAATTCCAAACTCTTTCTTTCTCTTTCTTTACTCTAGAAGCGAGAAAGCAAAAGTACCGCATTTCCCAGCCTCTTTTGCAGCCAGGGTGGTGCGTGATATAGAATTCTGGCCAAAGAGATGTGAGTGGAAATGTCTGGAGAGGCTTCTCTTCCTTTATTTACCTTCTCCCTCATCCTTCCTTAGAACATGGGCATGATAAATGGAGATGCAATAGCTCTCTTGAGACCATGAGGATAAAAGCCAAGTGCTAAGTGTGGTTGAGAAGAAATACAAGAAAGGACCTATTATCCCTGGCACCTACATCAGCTCTGGGTTTCCAACATCCCGACTTCTTATGTGAGAAAAAGAAAGCCTTTTCTCGTTTAAGCTCCTGTTTGTAGCTTAAACTGTTATTGTACTAATATTGCAATCAAACACAATCTTAAGCGATATCCATTTCCTTTATATGTGGCAGAGTAGACGGAAGTGTTTGTCACTTTGTAGGAGACATATAATAAATGCAGTATTCTGCTTTCTCCTTATATTATTTCATTTACTTTAGACCCGTCTCTGTCCCATCTTGTTTTAAATAAAAGCAAAAGTTAGAATGCAATTTAGAATGAATGATGTCACTGATGTTATTTCGGTAAGTTTTGTATGTCATATATTTTGCCAAGTGCTCTAAATATGATGATGAATGGGATGAGATCCTTGCTTTTAGGGATCTTATGGGCTAGTTGGGGAGACCACACATATCATATTGTCAGGACAATGTGGTAAGTGCTTTGATAAAACTTCATGGTGCTATGAGAACGTAGAGAAAGGGTATGAATCAGTTAGCTTTTACTGTCTAACCAACTACCCCAACCTTACTGGCTGAAAACAACCAACATTTATCTACCTCATGATTCTGCAGGTCATCACTTTGGGCTGCTACCTTCTGATCTCGGCTAGGCTCACTCTTGCTGCGTTGGCTGGGGTTTGGGTGGTCTCGGGTGATCTCAGCCAGGATGACTCAGAGTCAGTCTCTCCTCCTCCAGCCTGGGCTTACTGACATGCACCCGGGCAGGGTTCCAAAAGAGGCCGATGTTCGGAACTGGCACATCATCACTTCTGTCTGTTTCGTTGGCCAGAGCAACTCACAAGCACAGCTCAGACTGAAGGGTTTGGAAAGACTGCCTGTTCATGAGAGAAGCAGCAAGGTCATGTCACCAAGGGGCACGAATACAGAGAAGAATAAAGAATTACATCCAGTTTTGTAATCCACCACAGGGCTCTGCATAGCAACCATTTTCTTAAACGAGTTCATCTCAAATTTAAACACTTCAAGATAACTATCCTACTCTTTTTTATTAGCAATTCATAAAAAGTGATAACATTAGTCATCATCAGTTCTGGAATCATTTTTCCATATTGCCAATTTCTACTCTTTCCTTATCTTTTCAACGTTTTAAGGATACCATGAGAAAATGTTGCTCTGAGGAAGGAAAAGTTGCATGTTAAGAAGTGGAGGATTGAAATCGTGGTTAGAATTTTCTTTACCCCAGTGTTTCTCGTGGACCATTTAAGGGAGATTCAGTTCCCTCAAGATACCCCACAATTAAAAGGTTCCATGAGAAAATCAGTTTAAGAATCATGATGGACAGTGTTTCTTATCTTGGAGATTTACAATGCATAGTAAGAATTAAGGCTCCTGGCAAGTCCTAGCATTAAATTGCTTTTGCTATTCAATTTAGTTAATTGGATTTCATTGGTGATAAGGTCAAAAATTATTGGTTTGATTTTTATATGGCTAGTAGCATCACTATATGTGTGCATGAGTGCGTGCGTGCGTGTGTGTGCGTGCGTGCGTGTGTATGTATGTATGTTTTCTTAGCCATTGACATTCCTAGCACTGCCCAGCTATTGTTTTCACAGTTCCCATTTATCCTAAGAAACAGAAAAATAGGACAGATGAACAGTGTAAGCAAAAGTCCATGGTGATTGGTTTAATGGAAGCAAAGATTTTTATGTTTTAAAGATTTAAATTTTCATTAAAATGGCTTTTTAAAAAATTACTAAACAGTATGTACTTCTTTTTACTGTTTAAATAGTTTTTAGTAACATTCCAGCAATGCTCACTATATATAACCCCAGGTACTATCCAAAGAGCCTTATACATGAATTATCATATTGAATACTCCAAAGAATCCCTTGGGGTCAGCATTGTTACTCTCTCCATTTATAGATGTTGGGGTGAAGTGACATGCTCCATTCCACAAGGATGGAGCCACTTTTCGGCATTCTGGCTCGTGAGTGCATTCTCATCACCACCGCACTGTTCTGCTAAGACTCACTCACCTGGATGCAGACGGAGTGCTGTGGACAACGCGCGCCTGTTTTAAGGGGAGCATTCAATCTCTCCAACTCAGTTCCTTGCCTATGTTTTTAGTAAATGGTCCCTAGTGCCTTAGATGGGAACATATTTTAATACCGAAAATGGAAACGACTATTATTTCCAATGGTGACAGACACATCTCCCAGATCTAGAATTATGTTGTTATTTTGGAGACAGTTCACCTCATAGCGACTCCTGTTTTACTGTCTTTGACAAAGAAAAAGACAAGCCTTTATTAGATTTTTGATAGTGCTAAACCGTCTAAAAGATATTATCATTCAACTTGGAATTTATAAGGTCTACCTTTTCAAAGAAAATCTCGGTGGAAAACTTGTCTTATGCTTAAAACAAAAATTTATGCTGTAAAGGAAGAAAATAATAAATGAAACTTTTAATATTTGATTTAAATAACATTTACCCTGCCACAAATCCATACTACCTAACTGGACGAATCATGTTGAGTATCTTACGTGATGTTGCTGCAGTAAGAATCTATGCAGAATGAATATGAATGAAGGTATTTTTAAATCGTATGTTGCAAAGGACCTTACAGGTTTAGAAACAGTATGGCCATACATAAAGCGTGATCATTTATCAAAAGTCCATCCTGTGAGATATCACGGGCATCTTTCGCCACCTGTTTGTTGTTGTCGTTATTCTCTTTTTAAGATTATCCGACGAGGTCGTTTCTTCCACACCCTACACAGTATGACTGAGCCTATCAACGAAGTCTGGGGGCGCATATATCTCATCGTTTTATGTATGGCTATATTTATATACATAAGTATATATAATCTCTGCCTTTTGGGGGAATAGGAGTGTGGATATTACTTATTTGAAATGCAGACCATGCAGGTCTTAAATCTGGCCATTAGAAAATGATCAGACAAAAGTACGGCTGATGTAAATGTGTACTACTGCAAACTGTAGGGTTGATTAAATAAGAACAAACTTAGTTGTAATGATGATATTAAAGTAACTAGTTTATAATTAATTAACACCAATAACCAAAGCCACCTTTCTAAAAAGTGTGACATTTCTACTAACTCTGAGAGCCTGATCAGTGTGGGAACACCGCAGCGTTGGTGGACAGTATGTGAAGCCGGAGTTGGGGGCAGTTTGGAGTCCAGTTTGGTGGAGGGCACGTCACTTGTGCGGTTTTTGACCCAATAATGGGAGATAAAGTCAATCTAATCATGAGGAAACATCAGACAAGCCCACATCTCAAGTCACTCTACAAAATATCTGACCAGAGTTCTCAAGGAACGACTGAGGAACTCTCCTAGATTAGAGGAGCCAGGATGACTGAATGCGATGTGAGATCTGGGATCCAGTTCCGGAATAGACAAAAGACATGAGTGGAAAAAAACTGAAGAAATCAAATGTCTGTAATTTAGTTACTGCTGGTTACTAGGGTTGTAGCATCGTTAACTTGTTTTGATAATTGTACTACAATCATCTAAGATGTTGACATGAAGGGAAAGAGAGCGAAAGATATCTAGGAACCCTCTATTATTTTTGTCTTTTTTCAGTAAATCTAAAATCATTTCACAAGTCTAAACTTATTTTACAGTACAAAATCGAAAAAAGAATACTTTTATTTAGTAGTGCGTGGACATTCTGCAAGAGCTTAGCATTCAAGAATATATCCAGAATCTCGACTTAACCACTTCAGCACGTAACCCTCCACACACGCCTTCATGTTCTAGCCACACTGAATCGTTTGCTGTTTCTAATTAGCTTCTTTTGGGGGCCAGGGGGAAATACGGTTTTTGTATATGTCACAAAATATTTACAACCAGTGTAATAAATCTCATTTTCAGAACATCTCATTCTGAAATGACATAGAGATTCTATATACTTAGGTATGTAAATATGACCATACAGAAATGTGCGCATCTCTTTTTCAGAATACCTCATTTGTAGAACTAGAACACTACAGTGAATTCCTTCCAGTGGCCTTCGCCTCCTTTGTCCCCTGCCACCACCGCCAAACTGTCCCCGCTTGGAGATATTCAGTGGAGTTTGCTGTTCGCTAATCAAACTTCATCATTTCGCACTTTTCCAAATTCAGCATAAATTCCGCTGCTCCAGATCGTGTCTACAGCTTTTTATTGCCCCTATGTGCGTCTAATTCATTCTCTCACCACTGTAAAGATTCCCACTGTATGCATACCTAGTATTTATCCATTCTCCTGGCAAGCACATCGAATGTGTTTTTGTAAACAGAATTTAATTCCTTAAGTATTTACTTATTCATTCAACAAAATCAATTTTTTTTTCATTTTTTTCTTGATGGTTGTTCATTTTTCAAAGTATCTTATGAGACCAAAAGAGATCTCCACACTTTCTGAATTCCAGTAACACTATTCACAACTTTTAATTTAGCATTTGTGCCCTTCCGTTATACCTATTTTGTTTCTTTTGTATTAGATGGGAAGCTTCTTGAGGATGTAATTCCCCAAGATGAACATCACTGGCATAATAAGAACTTAATTTTGTTGAATTCATAAGTAAATACTTGAATGAATTAAACTCTGTCTCTCTGCAGATCTTGGGCGTATTTGCGATTGTTCCCTCAGTTACGTGGCGTTGCCTCCTGAGGACTTTGCTCTGTTAGAAAGATTTATGCAACGAGGGCAACTGGCCACTGAGGTGGACACATGGAACATAAATAAAGCCTAAAACTTTAATTTGAGAGATTATATGCTAAGTTTGCGACACAGGTACAGGGGTGTGTGTGTGTGTGTGTGTAACATCCCAGGCAAAAGTTTGACAGAATCAGTCATGTTGTCACCTGCACTTGCCATCACACAGCAGAAGGAGCTCACTAATTTGTATGACAGCAGAACCCTTGCCTTTGTGCATCATTCCTATTAGAAAGCTTAATATTTGCTTCTGATCATTTTGAGTTTGTACCCAGAATGCAATTGCCTAAATTAGTTCTTTCCTTTAAAATTGTTCCATTTGGATGTTGATCTTACTCTGCAAAAACGTTTAACAGGTCTCACAGCTCTCTCGCCTATTTTATTTGATTTCTGCGACAGCTTCGGCAGCTCTAAGCAGGTCTAATATCATCATCCCATATTTTACGGGTTCAGAACACTGGAAGGAAAGTGGGGGGAGGTTGGAGGACCTGCTCAAGGTCACAGAACAGAACCAGAAACCAGACCCTTCAACCTAGTGCTGGCTCTTTCCCGACGTGACAATCGCAATGCTTAAAATAATTGAAAGTATTAATCAAGACGTTATTGCTTTGCCAGCATTTTAATAGATAATTCAGGAACATAATGCTCACTTGACAGTTCATCATAATAATGTGGGGAGTTTCTCATTAGTGTTCGTGGTAGATTAGTAAGTGCCTTTTTACTGCCCTCTTTGTTAGAAGGGTTCCAAGAAAACCTTAAACCAAACATTGCGAAAGAGTATGTTGTGCCTGGCTGGTGTGTATTTTAAAGGAAAGGAAAAATTTTAAAGTGAAACTGATAGGAAGGTGTGACACAGCCTAAAGTTAAAATAGCTGAGAAGACAAATGGCTTTTTGATAGCTCGAGACCTACTGAAGAATTAAAACTTCTTGGTATATAGACTAGTGCGGCTGATCACTCAAATTGCAGTTTCAAAAAATGCAGAAGCAGTACGCTAAGAATATTGTCTTCATGTCAGAAATGCACTTTTGTACTTGAAAATGATAAAAAATTACAATCGATCCTTACAACTGTTCTGTTCATCTTTATTGATCAGGTGCAAGAAAGATAAATCGCAGCCCAAATAAGATTATAGTAAATGTTAGCATCGTAGGGGACTCTAGGTTGATAGAGAGCCATTCATCATCTCAAATGGTGACCTGTCCATTGCTCCAGCCACCCTGAGTCGGCTGTCTAATCACATGCCTATTGATTTTATCTACATCCAACAAACCTGGATGTGACTGTCATTGGACAACCCAGATTGTTAAATGCAAAGAGGTCACTGGTGTGAAGAGGATTTCATTTTCATTTTCTCACCGACCAACAATGATTTATGAAAAAATAAACTACCCCGAGTCATGCACGTGAAACCTGAGTGATTAGAGAATGAAGGTGCACAATAGACCACTGTATTGTGGTTTTTTTTCCCTTTTGTGCTGTGGCGCATTTTGCAGGATATTTCATTGAGTGTGAAGGCTCATGGGGTCATTGAGGCCACCCCTTGCAGTAAGAGGTTTCAAAGTGGCCAGCCAGAATGGATTATTTTTAATTTTGCTGCACTAAGAGAGGCGTTATTTTGCTATTACGACTCGATTTATGTTGCTTATGTGTTCGTTCTGTAATGGTGGAAACATTTTTTGTGTGTGTGTAAAAATTACATAAATCCACCCCCTTGTTCTTATTAATTTCTTATACATGTTGATGCTTCTGTGGTCATGCAGAGGTGACTGAACACCTTCTGCTCCACAATGAATTCATCTCGAAGGTAAAAATACAGTATAAAAGGAAATGATTCTTTAGCATCGTAGGTAGAACACCAGAACTGTAGGCACACGTGATACGTGTGAATTTCGTTATTTGGTTTCCAGCAACCTTTGATCTTGTAGTGGTAGGTTTCTAAATAAGAGAGCTCTAAGTAATCCGTCAGAAATGTTAGGAATTTTCACAAAAGGATCAAATAATGACGAAAGTTCATCCCATAATTACAACTCGTATACCAACCACTGTCCTGTTAACTTAAGGGGATACCTGTGCAAGTGTTTTTATAAGCACCCCTACCACATATGCCAGAAATCTTCTACTGCTTGAAGGAGTGAGACAAGATCTTATGTGTTTTCTGTCGTCGTACATCTTGCACACATTTCGTCCTCTGGGAAAGTGAAAACTCTGCTGTCTTTTTCCACAGAGCTCAGAGTTCTACAAAGTCACCACTGAACAATATCAGAAAGCTGCCGAAGAGGTGGAGGCAAAGTTCAAGTAAGTTTCTATATAGTAATAATTATTTACTCTTCTTGGAAGATGAAAGTGCAACTTAATTGCTTTTGGAACAGAAGAGAGTTTGTCATGCAGCCCTTTGGAATGCTTGGAAGTGTGTTTTAGCGGCTGAGATGGATCCATGTTCTCTGCCATAGTGGGATTCAAATGCGAGGAAAAGGTATTTGTCCAAAGCTTGTTACAACTCGATTTTATGAACTAAGGGGAAATCGAAAGCAATAGTAATAGTATATTTTCATTTGGAAAAACATATAAGATCAGATGCCCTTGTTTAGGAAGGGGATGTTAAATTACTACCTCTGTCAATGGAAACGTAGAAACCATTCATTCACTTGTGTATAATAAAATAATGGGCATGTCCAAACTGGGGTATCCTCCTTTCCCGTGTTCGCTTCTTCACAGGTACCTTGAAAGCATTTAAATCACAGACTTTACCTTACCCTTGATTAAGAAGGGGCTGTTAGACTGCCACCTCCATTAATCCTCGAAGTGTTTAAATGAATGTGCTGTAATTGATGGATCAGAGTGTCCGTGACCCATAGCCTTGTACTTTCCCTTTTGCTGCCAGTTCTCACATTAGGTAAGAAGACATCATTCAGAATTTTCCTGAGTGTATAAATAGTTCTATTGTGTAACCTCTGTGAGTAGCACATGTGTAAATTAGCAAAGCAAAGTAAGGTGTTGTGACAGATTTCGTTGAGAGATTGCGTTGGGTTCTGACCTCCTTCCTTGTGCATGTTTATAAGCATTTGATAAAATGATTAAACCCTAAGGTGGAACGTTGTTCCTTCCTGCTATGGTGCAATTTTTGTGGTAATGGATATGAGTGTTATTTTAATATTGATTGAAAAAAACGTTTCGGTTCACATTTTTTAAAGAGGGTTTGAGGTGTATTTAAACAGACAAAAAGCTCCAGTCTTCATTAGTGAATTATCTCTTTAGGGGCAACAGAGAGAAACCTAAGAATGGGGCACAAATCTCACGTAAAGCGTTTGCTGTGCTGTCTTAAGAATTCAGGGATAGAACTGGATGTAGACTTGACTTTAAAAGGTACTACACACATGTATTTTTATGATTTTTATCTTTTCCCTGATGATAAAGCAACATTTTTTTTTTTTTAACTATTTTGTCTCTATACTATGAGAATCTTTGACTTGGCACCCTGAGTATTTCCTTATTGTAAGATAATTGCTATACAAACAACTAAGATTTGAGGTAAATTAAAGGAGATCAGTTTGGACTAGAGTGATCTATGACATAATTAAAAAGATGATATTTTAGATGAGACTTGAAGAAGAATAATGATGGAAAGGGAGGTTACTCAGAAGAAAGATCCTGCTCTGTCGTTGGTGGGCGACAAATTATTTAAGCTCAGTGCTTTGGTTCAGAGAGATCAGTGCAAGATCAAGTTGACAGTGTCGGCAGGGTCATTCGTCAGTCGTTTGGCTAAGAGGTTGGGCTTCATTTAGCAAGACGTCTTCGGAAGGTATTTGACGGGGGAAGTACCGTGATTTCTATGCTCCTTTAGGAATATTAAATTGACACTGGATGTGAGGTTTGGTTGGAGGCATGAGCAACAAGACCCAGATGACAGGTCCCTGTAAGTGAAGGAGCCAAGAAAGACACGAGTTAGTGAATGAAGAGTCTGCTAGCGCCGCCATAACACAGTACCCCAGACCGAGTGGCGCAAACAATAGAAGTTTATTTTCTCACAATTCTGGAGGCTGGACGGTGAAGACGAAGGCGCCAGCAGGGTCGCTTCCTTCTGAGGCCTCTCTCCTTGGCCTTCAGATGTCTGTTTGCTCCCTGGGTCTTCACGCGGTTTGCCCCCTGTGCCTCTGTGTCCTGATGGCGCCCTCTTACAAATCGCATTGGATTAGGGCCCACCCCCATTAATGACTTCATTTTAACTTAATTACCTCTTTAAAAATCCTGTGTCCGAATGTACGTTCTAAAAGTGCCATGCATTAGGACTTAAACACATGGTTTGGAGGCAGGGGAGGGGAAGACACAATTCAACCCGGAACATTTGGATAGAAGCGGCAAAGGAGAGTTTAGCAGATTTGAAAATTGGTGGAAGCTAGATTTTATAGAAAGAGGTAAATCTGGTTTGGGCTGAAAAGAACCTGTTATCTGAAACCCTGCCCAGCTGCCATGACATTTAGCCGGGGCTAGCCTGCTGGAGAATGAGAAGGCTACATAGGGCATAAAAATAAATGTCATGATGGCCTACCTTCTCCAAGATAACGTGGACTTATGGGTTACAGTTAGTTTTAAGCAGAGCCTCAGCAGTATTATCTCTGTTATCTTTATAAGATATTATTCTTTTTTAGATCCTGCTCTTCTTCGATGTAGTGAAAGAATTTGGCCTTTTCCAAAGAGAGGTCTGGCCTTTGTACCCACCTCCTAGGAGGTAACCTCTAAACCCTTGGAAGTTCCCAGGTGGTAAAAGTATCTTATTAGACAAGATGGGCCCCTTGGGCCGTGTAGTATCTCCCCAGCCTTTGGGGATGTGGGGCTGGAGACTGAATTCAACCATGAGGGCAATTAAGTAAGCAAGCCTCTGTAATGAGGCCCAAATGAAACTGGACACTGAGCGTGGGGTGAGCTTCTCTGGTCGATAATACTCTGTGTATTGTCAGACATCAATACAGGGAGCATAGCACGTCCTGAGGACAGTGGAAACCGCATTTGGAACCCTCCTACACTCTGTCCTATGTATCTCTTCCTTCGGCTGATGCTCTGTGTCATTTTCCATAATAAGTGACAACTGAGTTCAATAGCTCTCGGTGAGTTCTGTGAGTCCTTTTAGCAAGTTATCAAAGTTTAGAGTGGGTTTGGGAACCCCTTGAACTTGCAGATGATGTCAGAGTGAGGACAGTCTTGGGGACTGTGCCCTCAGACTTTCTAGTTTGGCTAACTCCGGTACAAACTAAAACCCAGTTTTACATACTGTGAATGGCTTTTAAGAGCTAGTGTTTCAGAGTAACTTTCATTATATAATTTTTTCCCCCCAGCTACCTGCCAGACTGAGCTTCCTAGAATATTGTGCTTTGATTTGCAGCGAGTTCATTAGCTTCATACCTAGGAAGCGAGAGTACTTTGGCTATAAGAGGTTTTCCATCTTTGAAGGCATAGAGATTACTTAGTGGAACTTTGTTTCTCCTCAGAAATTTTCCCATCTCGGATGATCACGATAGCTTCAGTCTTTTGCAAGGCAGTATACCGTCGTCTTCACATTGCATGACAGCTGATCTCAGCCGTCCCTCTTAGGCAGCAAGCTCTGAAGGACTTTAAGGAGTATTTAGTTCTTTTTTTTTTTTTTTTTTCCTAATGGAGGTGCATCTTGGTTGCAGGAGCCAGAAGCTTTTAAATTGCAGTTTTATACACCTGATGGGGAGTCACACAAAATCACCATTAAGAAAGCTAAAGAGCATTTGAGGCCGCACGTCCCAAACACCAGTCACGTTGACGCATTCTGCTGTGGCAGCTACTAGGATTATTTTAGGGGCGCTTAAATATTAATGACACTTCAGTCCTTCGGTTTATAGTTTTAGCAGTAAACCATTAAAACACTTTAGATGTAATGGGATTCCCCCCCCCCTTCTTTATCAATACTTCATTCATTCCTAGAGCTCCTGTGTGGCTCTTTGCTGAGGCGCATATAAAGCTATGAGGGTAACAGGGTCTTGCCAGCATAGACCTGAAGAGTTCATCAGAGGAGAGCAAGAGGAAGACAGAATTTTAAAATAGAGCTTTTTAAAAATCCAGAGTGAGATCTGCGTGATAGGATAATTGCATCCCTAATAAATGTCAAGTTATGAAAAAAATACTATTTAACTTTTTTTTCAGTGGGGATGAAACAATTTGGAGATGAAGAATTTGTGCTGTTTATTTTTCTCCAAGAACTTTTTTTCCCATAACAGCTTTAAAGTTTTAGCTGTACAAACCCAATCGCTAAGCGAATCTAGCACTTTTTACATCTAGTTTTTATTCAAAAGATAACCTTCTATTTTCCTAACCCAATTAAAACAATGTAATTAGCATCTTTATCACCTTTTGTTATTATCTGTTAAATAGGGCAAAGGGCTAGTGCTAGTTTCTCCTTACATGGTGCTAGTTCCTAGTTATATGATGCTAGGATCAGGTTATAGTTCAGCTTCCTGAAATTTATGTTCTGTATTAATCCTTATTTTCCATGTTACAGGCAATTAGTTAATTAAAATATTATACAAAATAATGTTACATTGATAGTACTTAGCATAGGTCTCTTAGAAGGTAAATGCTCAATAAATATTAGATTTTAGATTTTTATTATATATCGTATATAATTTATAGTTATATTATTTTATTTTTATGTTCAAGTACGACACACGTGTGCCATAGGAGAGGTTTCTGTCTTTGTTTCCAAACAAAATCTAGATGATGTTGAACCAACCCCGCCCTGCACTCCCCCCCCAAAAAAAAAAAAATTAGTGTTTTACCTTAGCTCACAGTGCAGCCGGGGGACAGCATTTAAAGCGCTCCTGACAGGAGGACATGGTAAAGGATGTGTCAGAGCAGTATGGGCAGAACGCTGCATGGGGCCTTATTTCCTGGTCAGCATCAGAGTGCAATCTCTTTGGGTGGATTAGAGCCAATATACCACACCTACAAAAAGAAAATGTGGTTACCGGAGAGTTATGTACATGTGAATATTTTGAATTATAAAAACAAATATCAGGTAAATATAAGGCAAATATCAAAGAAATGTAGACTATTTTGTTGATATAAACCTTGTGACGACAATGTAATAGCAAACAATTGAAAAGCATTTTAAACGATTGATATTTCATTCCCATGCTACATGCTGTCCTTTAGATGATGAAGTGGTCAGTTTCTGCCTTCCATAAAGGAAAATATATATATATATATATATATATATATATATATATATATATGAAGTGACATAGATCTGTTGAAAATATTTTTGGAATGCTTTCATTAGAGATATGACTTTTCAACTTGGCATCAGTTTCTTTGAACAACGAAGCACTTGTAAAGGAGTCTGATCCTGTGAAATCGGGTCTGAATACTGGTAATACTCCTTTGTGTGCCAGGTTGGAGAAGCGGTTTTCACTTTCATCTTTGAATGAAGTGGTTGAAACCTGACTTATAAATTTAGGCTCATGGCCAAAGCCTAGGTTATCTTTATAACGTATTAAAAGGTGAGTTGCCCTGTGGAAGAAGCTCAGGTATTTTAGAGTATCTGAGAAATGCTATGTAAAACTCTAACAGATAACAATGGATTTTGTAAGTGTTCCTATATATTCAAAGGTTTTCCTCAATTTGTTAAAGGTTTTCCTTTAACTTTAAAATTCCTTGGGTTCTATTAGGGTTTCACTTTGGCAATTCTATTTCATTTCTCTTTTGGGTGTGATTTTAATAGCTATACACTAAGTCCCCACTTAAGATCATTGACAGGTTCTTGGAAACTGTGACTTTAAGCAAAACCACATATTTAAAAAAAAAAAAAACAGTTTTACCACAGGCTAATTGATATAAACAAGAGTTCATTTCTTCAGGCATAATTTTGGTCACCAAACTTCTAAAACTGAAAACAGAGCCCACGTTCTAAAGACCCCAAACACTCCTCATACTAAAGACTTGAAATAATTGCGACCTATACATTTAAGGAAGATTAATAAACATAAGTAACATCCTGATTTTCCAACTGTTTTATTCCCGTCCTGTATTTCTTATCATAAGAAAGGCCGGGGTTGTGGGGTGGCAGGAGGCTGCCCTGGCAGCTCGTGGCACAGGCGGCTCCCACCCTGGACAGGACACCCTTCCCTAGCAAGGACCTTCACACCTCCCCCCCCCCCACACACACACACACACTCACTCAGATCAGGACAGCGCGGACGCGCCAGGGAAGCTCACGTGCACACCTCTGGGATGTGGGAGGAGACCCGAGTCCCCGAGAAGCCCCACAGAGACGTGGGGAGCGCGTGCGCCCGCCACACCGGCAGTGGCGGGGGATCGACGTTTTCCCCCTCATCGTTACAATGAAAAGACGCTGAAGGAAGGTCGTTCCGTGAGGACCGGCTGTACCGCGGATGGGTTCACGAAGCCGAGGATGACGCGCCCACGGAGGCGGCAGGTGTTTCTCGCGTGCACTGTAATTATACATGTGGATCCTGGCCGGTTTTAAGCAACAGTGTTTAAAGATCCTGCTTAATTGGCTGTAAAATAATTAAATAAGGTTTTGACTGGCAAATTTATAATTCTGTTAGACGCATAAGCCAGTGTGCCCGAGTGTCAATGTGACTTCAATTTGGAAATATTAGATTAATAGAACTAATTGTACTTCAGGTACAAAGTTCACTCTGATTAATAGTCTTAAAACTCTTCTAGAAGTTTAGTCAAGTAAATTTATGTTACTTACCTTTGTGCTTAAACTTTTAATTAAGACTTATTGTGAAAATGTGAGCTTTTCACTCTTGCTGTGCTTCTTTGATTTTCTCCCAAGTTGAGCTCCTGCAATTTTTCAGTAACTCCAGCTGCCTTATTGAATACCTTGCCCTATCAAAAGGATTAAAATTATGCGCTGTTGTACATGCATTTGTGTCTGCAGCGGACAGGTACCCTGCACACCGTCTCTAACACTTATTGATGTCTACTTATGACCTACTTTAGTGCTGCGTGAATGGCTCTGATATACCAAACGTGCATGATAAATGCTTTATCTCTGATTCTCATCGATCAATTTCTAAATGATCAAATGGTTTATCTCAGTAAGACACTAATTCACATTGATCAAATTCCAAATGACCAAGTTGACTCGGTTTCTGCTGAACACAAATTGTATTAAAATAACATTATTTGAACATGCTGCCTTTTCTAATGCAGGAGTTATGTTACCAGTTACATTATAACCAGAGTTATTGTATTATAAAGATGTCTCCTTCATAATGAAAAGTTTACACAAGAAGAAAAGAATGCGATATTACAGGAAGAACAGGGCTTCGGGCAAGGATTCGGGCTTTTACTAACTAATTAAATTTTGCATTTGTGTTGGGCCTTTCTTCCCCCTTTTTTAATTTAAAAGGATGTGAGCAGGAAATATAGCAGCTGCAGTGGTGACATTTTATTCCCTATGGTCCTTGGAGCCAAGTAACATCTTGATTATTTAGTAAGAGACTTAGTAATTGAAGAGGAAAAATTCTAGATAAAGTAAATATACCTATACCCTTTGTGCATAAGTTTGATTATAATTACCTGTTTAGAAATTTATGGCTCTTTGTTGTATTTTGGTTTTCCAACATCAGCTCACCTTTTTCAACTGCCACAGTATTTCATGTACCCTCTAGAGTTTGTCCTGTATGGTTGCTGGAGGAAGATTTCAATTCTTAAATTGAAAAACAGTGTTTATGAGCTAAGAATATACTTTGTATATGAAGCTAATGGTAACTACACATTCAGCTGAAACATAGTCTTGGTTATAGAGAACACCCAGTTCCTCAGACAGGTTATTTATTACATTCCTGACTTGTCTCTTCCATCTGTAAAATGTAAACTATAATCGCCACTCTCTTTAGGGAATTCAAGCTTAGAAGGTTTCAAAGCTAAAAAAGAAAGACAGTTGTCATTGATCCTCATCTAAAAAATGATCTTAAGTAGTTTCATTTGATTCTAAGACGCCGGCTGCCATTTTAAGAATGTTCTAAACTGTGGCAGCCCCTTCTCTACCTCATCAGGGAATATGTAGAGAGTGGTCTCCCACCTCTCAAGCTGTGAGTCTGTCTCCTTCCCTGCCCCCCACATCTCACCTGCCTCCAGCAATGAGTTGGTTCCAAGGAGAGTGAGACCTGCTTTGGAACACACCAGTATTTGACAATATTTCTTATGATGGGCATGCGCAATTGGTTAGGTTTGCGATGAGCCTTAGGCGATTAGTGCTTCTTTTTTTTTCCTTTAAGATTGGAGCCCTTCTAATCAGATCTGTCTAGTTTCTTTTTATTCATTGGCTCGGATGCCCATACCTAGTTTACATACTTATTCTCTAAGGCGACAGAAGTAAATGGCAAGAACCATTAGTACCACTTGGGAGTAAGTTTTTCATCTGCATCATTTCTCTATTTCCTACTTAACTCCTCACAGCATTCCACTCGATCCACAGGTGTCTACAGAAAGGGGCGGGGCGGCAGGAGTGCTCTATTTCTCTGTTTCACAAAGAACACGCACTACAGCCATCTCATGAACATCTGTAGTTGGTCACAAGGTCAAGAGGATCCCCATGGAAACCTCCTCATCACTCAAGGAGTACGTAAAGGAACCTCAGGTGGTGACACAAGCCACCACGGGTCGTCAGATAGCCACACACTGTTATAAATCCATGACCTGGGATTCTCTGTCCCAGCCATGGCACTCGAGGTTTGTTTGGGTTGCTCTGGGCATCTTCTTTACTTTAATATCATCTATCTGTGGTACACGTACATTATCAAAATCAGTCCTGGTGCAGCCTGGGTTTGTGGCCATGGCACTTGAATTCATGATTCGTTCCATGTGAGATAACAAATTGTTCTGTTTTTCCCTACAGGAACATTGGCATCGAACTTTCTTCCTTAATCAATACATCCATTAAGAATCTAGCACACCCTACACACTTATATGAAATATTAATTGCACACTGTTAGTTAGGTGAATGAAGACCCTGCCAAAATGGTAGCTTATTTTTTCCTTGTATCATAATATTTTAAATGAGAACATTTTGAGTTGTAGAGCACACAGAATTTTTCAATGTGTTTATCGATCCTTGCTTATTTGAATAATTAACTAACTCCACACCTCATGGTTTCTGAAAGATACTTCTCACTGGGACTGCTAAGTGTTTGCCTCTTGCTGATTCTAGATAGAGTTAATTTACTTTTTAAAGGATCAGTTGGAAATAACTTTTTAAATTTTCCTTTGATGTTTTCGAAGATAAGAAAAAATTATTTCACTTTTCGAGTGCCACTCAGCTACAGATAGAAAGCAGTAAAGCTTGCAGGAAGGCCAATTAGAGTTAATTATTGTCTGACTGACCTGCCACATTTTAAAATGTCCAGAAAGACTCCTAGGAGGTAGATTTTTTAATTCTACCCTTGCGTCACATTTACAGAGTTAACACAAATTTAAGTCTTGAGCATGGGAAAAATTGTGTTAAAGAAGTTATCTACACCTGTCACTCTCAAGATAGTCTTTGGTGGGAGTGGTTACCAGAGGCTCGGGGGAGGGGGGAGGGAGAGGTAGATGGGGTAAAAGGGAGCAAGTATGTGGTGACAGAAAAAAATCTAACTATGAGTGGTGAACATACAATGCAATATATGTGTGTGTGTGTGTGTGTGTGTGTGTGTGTGTGTATATATGACTTACTTTGAAAGTGTACACTTGAAACGTACTGGATTTCATTAAACAATGTCACCATAATAAATAAAAATAATAATAATAAGATATTCTCTGGGAGGTTCTATGGGCTCAGCCATACTGTGATGTCTATTATAGTTTATCACTCTACAGTTTGATAATCCTATTCCAAATGCTATCAGCCCTCCCTGC
The DNA here is from genome assembly GCF_014176215.1 of Rousettus aegyptiacus. NCBI lineage: Eukaryota > Metazoa > Chordata > Mammalia > Chiroptera > Pteropodidae > Rousettus > Rousettus aegyptiacus. The sequence continues at coordinate 60,076,545 of NW_023416288.1, forward strand.
TTTCAACTAGATAATTAACTTATAGATGTATGTGGTTGTCCATTCACTATGCCTGAGGTGAAACCACAGCACTGATATTGAAACCAAACTTTCAGGATAATTGTGTTTGAGTGTATAATTACCAAATCATCTCTCACGGGTTTAGTCTGTCAAGGATTTCTATGCCTGGCTCTTCTGATTTTTCTTAAGCAGCAAGCAAACAAAATACAAAAATTGATAACTTGGACCTTATTAAAATTGAAAAGTTCTTCTCATCTTAAGATACCATTAAGAACATTTTAAAAAGGGGCAAAAGACTTGAACTGACACTTCAAAGGAAGACATAAGGATGGCCAATTAGCATACGAAAAATGCGAATAACTATTAGTTATCAGGGAGTTGTAAATTAAGACCATTAGAATGGGGAAAATCAAAAATGCTGACAATAATAATTGTTCAAAAGAACGTGGACAAACCAGAATTCTTGAGTTTTGCTGGTGGGAGCGTAAAATTGCAAAGTCACTTTGAAAAAAGTCCGTCAGTTTCTTATAAATTTAAAAATACATTTGCTCTATGACCCAGCCAATTTCAGTCTTGGTATTTCCCCAAGAGAAAAGAAAAGAAATATCCACAAAAAGATTCGTACGCATATGTTCATATCAGGTTTATTCATAGTAGTCAAACACTAGAAACAGCCCAAATAGCCATCAGTGAGAAAATAGATACATCGCAATATATTCATACACAAGAATACTGTTCAGTTAAAAAAAAAATCGATACATGTAGTAGTAACATGGATGAATCAGAAACATCATGTTAAGCAAAATGAAGCCAGACACATAACATCTGTCGTGTGATTCCATTTATATGAAGTTCAAAAGTAGGAGAAATTATACTAATCAGAATCAGAAAGTGGTTAATGGGGGTACCGGGGGACTTGATTGGAAAAGAACACAAGCGAACTTTCTGAGGCATTGGGAATACTTGTTTTCTGGGTGGTAGTTACACAGGTATATACAGTGTTTATAATACGAACACTTAAGTTTGGGGTTAATTATATTTAAAACACCCTAAAGTCTTTGTTAACTAATTTTAATTAGGAAAAAAAATGCCCCAAATATTGGAAAGTCCTAACTTCTAACTATAATTTATCCTAAGTAAAAAATTTCTTCCAATTTAATCACAGAATGATTTCTCATTCTATCCATAATCAAATTTTTTCATTAGAATTTGAGTCCCTTATCTTAAAGTCAGGGCTGTTCATTCAGTGTATTTCAGTGCTGTAGAAATAGGATTAATCCTTGCTTTATTTTTTCTTTTAAGAATTAGTCCATTCTCCCCCTTATTAAATTACATTTGCCTATCATATTATCCTCATTCGCCTAGAGTCCTATAGGTAGAGAGTCCTGGTTAAGTTTTGAAAGTTATTTCAATAAAGGGATTTTGAAGGCAGTATTTGTAAATGAAACATCTATACAGAAACAGTGATACTTTTTAATATAATACACTTAGGCAGCAGTTTGTTCCTACTATGTATTGAGTCCTGGCAAAATGCTCGAAAACATGTGAAAGCTTGCATCTTGGCCGTTCCCTACATGTTGAAAGGAAAGCACACATGTTTCCATGTTAGAGTGTCGCCAAGCATCCCCAGCTTGCTCACATGGCTGCCTTAAGCTATTTTCTGTGCTTTCTCATTCAGTGGCCAACAGTGAAATTGCCGTGTTCCTTTTGTGAGTGTGTATGTCTAAATGCTGGTAATCAGCTACATCCCTTGAAAATTGATAGATGCGCTCATTAAGGGGAGTCCTTGCTCTTGGCTCTGTGCACAAGTCACCTCAGCCACCGGTACTGGATGAAACTGGCAAGAAATACGTCTGGCTTTGTACTCCTTTTCAAGGACTGAAACCTCTTTTTTTCAGGATGTTAACCATGCTTTGTAGGGAACTTACAAGCACAAAGAAGTCAGCTATTTGCCAATTACAGTATTAACACAAGAAAGACTATGGGCTGCTGTTGTGTGGTGGGATTTTTTTTTTTTTTTTTAACGTGCTGCCATTTGCTCTTCATTTTGTTCTCTTGTGCTTTTGAGATTACACAAATAACTATATTTGTGAGGCAGATCCATCTATGGAGACTCTGAAGTTCACCAGCCTGCCCCTGGCATAGAGCTCAACAAAGCTGCCTGTGTGTGAAGCGCATTCAAGCTTGGTTTGTGATGGGGATTTTGAAGGTAGCATACACCTGTTTCTGCTTTCAGGATGACAAATGAATTGCCAATTACTGTAGACATGTTCAGACATGACACTTCATATGGTAGAAGCTTGCTCAGCCCTGCTTTATGCTGGGCCCCCAACTACGAAACCATCAGTTCTGAAAAAAGGGGTGTGTTGGCAAGGAGAAGAGAGAAGGGGATCCATCTTTGATCTGCTACTGTTTCCTGTGCTTGTGCAAGCTGTGGGAAGGAGGTCAGTGCCTCTCACCTTTGTTTCCCCAGCAGAGCTCTTGAACAAGATGAAGCGATCAAAGCCGGGTGCCAGCGCATCATCACGGTCTCGTTACTTTGCAAGCTGCACGCCCAGATGCTGCTGTTTTCTGCATCAGGCTTCACTGATTTATATTCATAACACCTCCGGTACAGCTCATTTGGTACTACTCATGATTAACCAGTTCTTTCCTTTCCACGATAGTGTTTCTCCAATACAAAAAGACGCTGATAGATAGCAGAAGATAACCTTGCCAGGTGCCGAATGCATCTTTCAAGACATCCTGGTTAGTTGACAAGAAGCAGGAATCAAATGTTTTGTCACTAAAATCATTCGTGGTTTGGTTTGGATAGCCGAATGTGTGTTTGGGGGTATTTTTGAAGTCTTTGCGTTTCGGATGTTGGATTTTGCCAGCAGATCAATTTCGTCCACTCTCCCGTTCTAGGGGTTCTTTTCAGTTAGTGGATGCCAACACACGGCCCTCATTTGTTTGGTTCCTCTCACCAGTGAAGAGCTCAGTGGCGTATATTTATTTCGCAAGGTATTAATGTGACACCTTTGCTTTGGGGAACTTAACCATCATCAGTATCAACACAGTTATCCCTCAGGGGTCTCTGATGTTCCAGGCTCGGCGAGCACTGGAAATATGGAAATATAAATCTGAGTGCCTGCCCTCAGCGGTCTTACGTTTGTTGAGATTGTTAGCTTTACCGTGGAGGTGTCAAAACCTCATACAGGAATTATAACTTTTTAAACGTGTGTTCCAGAAAAATGATTAAATATCTCATATATTCCAAGTAGTTTTTATAAACTGGAAGTATAAATGCGAAGAAGGCATGATGCAGTATTCGTGAGGAGACGGATTCATACAAAAATGACTAAAATGTGGTAAATGCTAATATAAAGGTGTCCACAAAGTGCTGTAGGAATGAGGAGGGGACTCTGGATTACAGGAAGAGAGGCGACTGGTATAGGTTGGGTCTTCTCACCTTGAAGTTTTCTTACAGTAAGAGGGAGAATGACTTTCCATAAAGAGGGAATCAAATGCCAGAAATGGTTGAAATGAACGTGGAGTGAAGGGTGATGGAATATAAGGCCATAAAGGAAGATCAGAGTTAGACCTTGAAGGGCTTTCAATGCCACGATTCGAAAGGCAGAGTTAACACGGTCGTGAGAATTCAACCAGTAGTTCTGTCTACTTGGGACTGTTGTTTTTTTTTTTTTTTTATATCACCTATTAGATTCTCACCATTAGAATTATACCTTTTGAGTTGCTTGTTTCTAGACGTCTTCTGTCAAATATTCAAGCACAATATTTGGTGCATATATATGTGTTTGTGTTTATTATAATCACAATTTGCTATTACTGTTATTACGTTAACATTATTAATATCTATGAAAAATAAGCACATTAACTTACCATTGATTAATTGTCTAGCAGAGTTCAAGGCTTGAGAGAACGGGACCTAGGAAAGAGTACTGTTGATTGAAAGATGGGTAGGGGAGACATCAGGAAAGCCTTGGTTCATGGCATGCTTTCTAGGGAAATCGTAGAGCAGTTTAGCCTTAGATGATGCGAACACCAAAAGCCAGTATGGTAGTTTGTCATTTTAGCACTGTCCCTGCAGTCCATGTTATGGGACCCTCTTTTAATTGAAATGGGATAACGGTGAAATTTTAAAAAACATTCTTAGTCATGATCTCTTTGAGTGGCATTCTAAGAATTCACGTGGTACAGCACTCTACATATCATAGCAAAGAATGTACTAGAGGCAAGTCATATTTGGTTAATTCAGATTTGGTCCGTCTTGGTGTGTGTTTGTATTTTATGTCTGTAGCTATGATTGTATATACCCAGTATATATAAAATTAGCTTGTATATTGCTAGTTGATATGAAAATTCAAGCATTATTATTAAATGAATCTTTTTAAGTATTTTTCTCCTTCCTATTGCGTTTTGTGATCAACTTTTACCTTTTGATACTCTTCCTGGAGGCTGAGTATAGTGAAAAGAATATGAAATTAAATTAGTAAGTAATATTGTATTTTTTAAAATTATCAAGATAGTACTTTTTGTAAGGGGGGCAGGGGAGGGCGGGGAAGGAGTAACAAGACAAATGTAACCTTCCTCTGTTTTCTTCCATGTTGGTTCCTTCAAAGTAAATAATGTGAAGTCGTAGTTTGATAGTCATCCTTCCCCATTTATCTGTGCCCATAGAAATGTTAATAAATGTAGATTTTGTTTTATTTTTATAAAACGTGAGATTATATCATATTATTTTATTTAACTTATATTCAGTATGGATATAGCCCCCCTGGTGCACACATATAACTTCAGCCCATTCTTTTCAATAGCTGCACAGTATTCCATGGCATTGATAGACAGATCATAATAGACCTCCTGATAGATCATTGATAACCTCCTGACAGCCACTCAAGTTGTGTTTCCAATGACCAATAAAAAAAAAGACTGCTTCCAAACACATTTCTTCATAACCCCTTAGGAACTGGCCTTTTCTTTTCCATAACATGGATAGGGTTTGAATCGAGACCAGTTCTTCTATGTGGCATTGAGCTTCTTAATCCCTTGGGTTTCTTTGTGCTGATTAAGAAATGCGTATATAATAATTTATGGCATTGTTATAAGAGGTGATGAATAATGTAGGTAAAATTCCAGGCACACAGTAGGACCCAACCCCATGCAGGGTCAATTTCTGGTCTAGTGGGATAGAGTTGGCAGAGCCCAGGTTACTTAACTTCAGAGGTTTTATTATAGCATGAATCTATATCTACACTCCCAAGTGGTGTGGGGTTTTTTTTGGTTTTTTTTTTTTTTTAAGAAAAGCCCATTTTGTGAAAATATTCAACTTTTTGACTTGTGTAATTTTAAAATATTACATTTTGGCGTAACCTTTGCAGTTTTTGCTGCTAGTTTGTAATTCCCTAGAGGTGAATTGAAAAGATTAGTGGTAGAACTTTTTCCATTAACTCTGGGAAAAAACTACAGAGCAAAAAATTGTCCTTTGACAGAAATGTCAATCCATACCTCTTTTGGAACATTTGGAGACTGAAGCGCTGAGAAGCTGATTTAATAGGAGGGTTGAAAATCAAAATGTATACACATCTTCTCACCTTTTCTAACCGACGACAAGACAAATGAAAGATACACTCTCAGAACTTGATGACGCAAAGAAAATAGGATTGTTGCTCCGGAGAGTGCATTAGGAGTAGATCTTTTAAAAGATCTGAGTGCTAAGCTTTTGGCCAAGTTCTTCAGAAAACTGATCCATTATTATTAATGCACATCTATTTCTACTTCATGCCATAAAGTTCCTTTCGCGTATGATATAGTACCTAGGAAGAAGATTTTTTAAAAAAGGGGAATGTTGAATATGCTACAGATTTTGCAATAGCTACCAAGAAAATATGCTTGTTTACTTATTTATGATTCTTCGTCCTCCTGTTTTGTTTTTTAACTTACAGAACTTACCTTAATTTTTTCATTCCATAATCTCAATATAGCTATAAGGTTCTAGTAAATACCCACGTGAACCAAAATTTTACTGGGTTTAATTTTTAAGATATCCTTTACATAATGCAATAGACTTGTTCTAGCAAGTTATTTCTCCTCCTTCTCTACCCTCATCTTAGTTTTTACATCTGTAAAACGTAGTAATCGGAGATGTTATACAAGAATTAAATGAACCCCATTTATGTTCTTGGCACATCCCAAGTAGTTGCTAGTTAATTATTGCAGTCATCAGTAGTTCAAGTTTGTGTTGAATTAAATTTGTGTGTGTTTTTAAATTAATGCCCGTAATATAACCCAGTATTTATTTCTCTAAGGAATAATTCCTGGACATATAAAATCACAATTGAGAATATATACTATGCCTCTAAAAAACATTCATTTAAAGACAAATGTTCTCTGTCACATCACTAACCAACATTTTCACAACACTACTCAAAATAATGATTATATTTTAACATGCTAGGAAGTACATAATTTGGTTAGAAATGCATATGAGAGGCTGTGCTTAGATGAATGCAGCTATTAATGATATAATTCTCATCTAATAACTTGTTATACCTTGGAAGATTTATATTAATTTGAGATTATAGGCAATTATAGATTGGCAGTCTATAATGAACAATCAAAATTCTTTCTAAAATGTGTGCTGAAGTCAGTCGCTTGGCATTAGAACCATAATTTTTCCCAAAAGTGATACTTGCAATTGTCTAGGTGAGTCCTCAACAGCCTATTTAACCCCTGATTGTTTGCAGTTAAGAATGAAAGACGGAATTTGGAGTGGGGGGAACAAGAAGAAAATAAATAATACATGTGCATGTGCCCGCGCCTGTGCGTGCGTGTGTGTTTCAGGATAGTCTGCATTTTTAAAGCTAATGTAATCACAGGTATACCCTTGTTTCTGTGTAAAAAAAAAATGTGGGTCCCTGTAGAGAGTGAGAAGGAAATGCAGAAACTTTAGAAAGACCAGCTCCCTCCCTGTCATCCAGTAGCTTTCAAACATTTTTTTTTTCTTAGCAGTGAATGGAATCCTGTTTTCAAATGAAATGATGTGTGGAATTCTTACACAATTGATACTATGCTATTTTATTAATAGAACTAGTTTATAACCTTATTTACGACCTTGCTTATTATCAAGACAACAATGAAACTTATTTTCATGAATACAACATTTAAAAATTAGATGCTAAGGTTGATGGCTATAGCCTTATATCAGGCTCAGCATCCAAAATTATTTATTTGGTTGCACAGTGTTGTGATAATCCTGATTTTCAGTGATAAGTAGTGACAACTGATAATGGGTTTTTTTTTTTAACGGCTTGCCTTGCCATCTCAAGATACTCATCCATCAGTTTGATCTGTATGATTAAAAGCAAAATAAGTTTCTGTTTCAAAGCTGAATAATTGATAGTATCTAATAAATCATTATATATAAGTTGGGACAAACATCCCAAACTTACACTATTAAAGCACAGCAGGAAAGCAACCTTCGACACCTTCTCCACCTCGTCTTCTGCCACGTACTCTTTCTCTCGGACCTCAGAGTTCATCATTAGAGAGAATATGCCGTATGCCCTCGTTCTAACGTAGGTGTGCTCATGCCGCCTCCCTCACACAGCCCGTCTTCACCATGTCCTCCTAGTAAACCCGTCCATTCGTCAAGGCCTGTCTTCTATGATGGCGTCTCCGACGTCTTCCGTGATACTCCCCTTTCTACTCCCCAGGTCCCCCGACACCCAAGAAAGGGTACAATTAATTGTTCCGTCTGTGTTCGTATAACTCAAGCCCTTATTAGACTCCAGTTTATTATGGTTGTCTGTGCATCGATCTCCTGTCTAAAGTGAGCATCTAAAGGCATGACCTGTGTCTTAGCTGTTTTTATAGTGTTCAACTAATATCAATATTCTTATTTACTAAATTGAATTAATCTCTTATAAATCTTGTTCCTGCTTTTCAGCTTCTACTCTCAGAATGTTTTCACTCTAGAAGGGACCTTGAATTTGCAGTAGAGGAAAAGGCTGTCTAAAAAGCTGAGTAAGAATCACAGACTTAGGTGTTTGAAGGGCCCATTTCCAAGGTCGTGTATCGTTACAGTGTGTGAATTTCCTTCCCAGTTGAAATGAAACGTTCTAAAAGGCAAGAATTATATTTTATTCTGTGTATAGCTCTCCCCCAGCACCTAGCACATATACTACACTGAGCACATCCAGGCTGGAATAAATTTATTCCGCAAATGAGGAGACCATGGCTGTGACATCTCTGTGTCTAACCTAATGGTATGATTTATCTAGTGGTTGATGGTCTTCATTACAGTCTGTTAATGCAGGGCTGATTTCTGTTGGACATTAGCTAATTGCCAGAGTTCATCCCCAATCCATACCAATGTGCATGCGAGCTTTCCTCATGACAGTGTCAATAGGGTAATTATGGCTATAGCAAAATTCAAAATACAATGGAATATTGTTTATTAGATTAAGGTTTGCCATTAATTGGGAATTCCTTCAGTTCAGATTTCTGTAAAGTTTTAAATTTTTTTTAAGGAAGGATTATCGATACTTAAAAACTTCTTATGTTTGCTATCTTCGAGGACTATTTTTTCTTCTCTTAATGTAGACGAATTTATTTGTTTTTCCAAAACTAAAGTACATCTCATTAACATTTTCTAGTTGAACTTGGAAACATGACATCTTCGAGCCAGGTAGCTCTCTACCAAGAAAGCCAATTAAATACTTCATAACAAGTTATCTTCTTATGAAGCCGACTTACCTGCTTTCCCCGTGAGGTCTCTCTTGTCTGCTCCACAAGTCTGTATGAAAGTTGATTTAGGCATTTTCTGAGCAAGGCACTGGCGGAACCAAGGCATAGGGGGGAAAGCCCCTGTATACCTAAGAAAAGTAAGAGAGAGCTCTTTCTTTTTCTGGCTCAGTCAGCACTGTAGCGCTTGCCAAGTCCCATTCGCCCCGTGGGTCGCGCGCCACCTTGCGTGCATTCGCAGCAGCCCTGCGGTGACGTGGAGCCGTCTCGCCACGCCGTGGGCTGATAACAGCTAAGGTTCCGTGTTAACTTTTATTGTCAGGCAGGCCGTGCAAGAGACTGTCCGGTATTGGCTTCTGCTTTGATTCTTGAAAAGGTTGCTGCATGAAGAAGACATCACGTCAAACGGCACACTGGCCGCGGTGTTATTAGGTACAATTGTAAGTATAGCAAGTAATCACTGACTCTAATGAGGTTCATTATCCTCCCTTGCCGCGTTCTGTACTTTCAATGGGGTGGGCCCTCTCAGCAGTACAGCGTCTTCCCAAAGGAACGGGCCTCTCCCTGGCTCTCCTGAGGTTAGTGTGTTTCTCCAAAGGGTTCCTCTTAACAGTAGCTAGCCATGTGAGGCTGGTCATCTAAGAGGGGATCGTTATGTAGGCCAGTGACAGCATCGAGTAATTACCTGTCGGGTTTGCCTCAGGCGCATGTGCGTGCACACACTCCCACTCAAACCCCAGTGATGGAAGGACTCTGAGATTCTGGCTCCTGAGTATCTGTAATAGCTCCAAGTAGTAGCAGGTGGCTCTTCTGGGAAATGGCACCTATAGCTTCTTGCTCAATAGGACTTTTGTTCCCAAGGAGAATAGTCATTACATTGCCTCGTTTTTTTAGTTTCAATGCACTTTGGTATGGTAGAGTGTCTTTTATGCTGTAAAAACTTTCCTTCCTTTTGAAATCTTTGTTTGGTCTCTCTCGTTCGTGTTGCGTCTTAATATGCAAGAAAGGCAGCTGTGTTTTCCTTTAAGCAAATATAATTGTGGGGGAAGGCGTCTCTGTTTATCCTTCGGACAGACACATTGTGGGTAATGCCAAAAAAAAAGAAAAAAAATAGGCTCGGGACCCCAGAAAAATTGCGTGAATCTTTTCAACTCTCTATAAAGCAGACGAGTGCTGCCCTTTATACGGCTGCCTCCTGCAACTGGCATTTTCTTTAGAGCCAGCAGCTGTGGGGTACTAGGGACGAACACATGCACAGGAGAAATCGCCACCTTTGTTTCGGTTCCCGGGTATAGACAGAAATGTCCTGTGTGTGTGTCTTTTCTGACATCTGTCTGTTTTTCAGTCAGCCACATTTCTGGTTATTAGAACCTACCTCCATTTTCGTGTTCCACATTAATTTTGAGGCTTTTATCTGCCATTTATCGAGTTAAATTCTGGCAAGATTTTGCCATTCTCTCATCTGTTGACTTCTTTATGCAGGGAGACCCTTTGTGGGAGACGTGCGCTATCCTCGGGCTCAGAACATGGCCCCGGCCCAAGCAGGTTGCATCTGGTTGCTTCGTGTTGTCGGGAAGGCTCCTGTTCCTGGAATGGCTCAGAGCCGGAAGGCAGGCCCCCGCCATAAAGCAGAAAGCACAGCAGCAGCCAGGGAGAATCACATTTGGCCCACGAGCGCGCAGGCAGCGAGATGCTGCTCGGGAAGCCCCACGCTCTGAGGTGGGGGGAGCCACGTTATAAAAGTCGGACGCGAGATGGCGTCGCTAAGGGCCAGAGAGAGAGACAGAGACAGAGAGACAGACAGAGACAGACAGACAGACAGACAGACAGAGAGACAGACAGCGCAGTTAAATTCAAAGGCAAATGCACGGGGATGTCAGTATATGGGGAAGGTACTCCTAAAATGGCCATGCAGGTGATCTAGTGACTGTCATAGAACAGTCTTTTAAACAGGTACTTTAAAACGGAGCAAATAGCAAATCCGAACCTCAAATGAGATCTAAAAACAGGCTTAAACATTAGCAGGGGCCCACTTTTTTCTCCAGAAAGTAACGAAATAGACTGTTAAATCTAGATGATTTTTCCTGGCTCTGCTTGCCCGTTAGAGGGATGTGGAATGAGTCAGAATGGGGTATTATCTGGTCTTTTTCTCACTTCAGAAGCCTGGTATTTTATATGGCAAAGTGCTCCTTGGAAGAAAACCAAGCCTGTTGTGAGTTTCAGCATCACAAAATACTCAGCCTTACCTGCAGGAGCATAGGAGAGAGCAAACCAAGAGGGTCCGACCCAGTGCTAAAGATAGAATACCGGGGGAAACGTTAGTGCAAGGGAAGTTAAGGAAATTTGGTGTCAGGGACCAGCTCTGACTGTAGTGGCTCCCCGCAGCATTTTGTTGGGATGTATTCTGAGACAGTGACAAGGCTTAGGCTGGAGTGTCATGATGGCCCCGTGATGTCTGTCATTGGTTCAAGCATTGGGAGAGCTGGCATTTTTCCTTTGTGTTTGCTACCCCTGTATTAGAAGCATACATGAAAATCTGTTCATCCTTTAACTGACGGTGCCTAAACCTGAAGTAGGAAGGGTGGGGAGGAGAAAGGAGCAAGGGAAGGAAGCAGGAGGAAGAAAGGAAGAAAGACTTTATAGTGCAATTTTTATTATCTTTTCTCTTTTCACTTTTCCTCCTACCAGCAGATTTGGGGAAATGAAATACCACAAAAACAGGACTCTCTATTTTGTTACCTCTGCCCTGATGTGGCTTCTAGGAGGAGAGTCTGTTTCTTCTTCTTTACTTCGGCGACCTGAGCACCAGTGAAACTGTGACATTTGCAGGGACCTAAAAAATAATCAGGATAAATACAACCTTTGGCAAACTGTCCTTAATGCGCAGCCATAGCTGCCAGTTTCTTTGTAATAAAAAAGAGAATGTATTAACATGGCAATTTGATTAGCATTTGCAATACACACAAAGATATTAACCTTCAATGCATTTCCGAAATAGAGTCTCATGGGCAGAAGCCTTAGTTTACAAGCAGAGAAATAAAGACTTCATTTGAATGACTTCTTTCCTAAAGATGGGACGTAGTCAAGCTCCATCTGTTAAGCGATTCTTTCTTCAGTCAAATATTGGCACTTTTAGCTTATATTGGAGATCTAAAAGTGGAAAAAATTGATGATACTTGGTAGAAATTAATATTATAATTGATTTACTCTCATGTCGAAAAGTTTTAATAAAAGCCCTCAGTGCTTTATTTCATTATGTGTGGTTTTGATAAAAAATTATCTCATTAATTTATTCAATTTAGATAACCAAACCAGTTATTCAGACCTCAACTGAAGTTAGAATTCCAAGCAATACTGAGATCTTCCTCTTTCAGGACTCTTCAGTCCTAACTCAACTGGAAGTGCTGGCCATGATCTGCCTGTTTTTGACATTTTACAGTGACCAAATTAGGCAGATAAGTTTAAAATTTCTACTTCACGATATGTTATATAGCCAAAACCATTATAGATACCTCTTACTATGGTATATGAAATGAAATAATATAACAAAACTCCAAATTTTGCAGGATTTCTACCTAATAGGTTAGTCATGTGCAGTTACCTTCTGAGCAGTACTTGATCCACAAATATCTGTTGTAGTTTTATTATGTGTAAGGTCTGGGTTCTCATTCGTCCTTCAAAGGCTACTACTCATTCGGGCACAGAGAAAACCATCTTGTAATTTCTGATCTGGTTTTCTTTGCATCCAGTATTACAGAAAAGAGAATCCTTCTCTCCCCTTCTCTTTCCCAATCTCTGCTTGCGGACTGGGGCTACAGGGCCATTGCAATCAGCGCTGTCATGGCCTGTCTTGTCTTAAGGCATTTGAAGATGAAATCATTGTTAACACTCACATATTTCTCCCCGTTCCTGAATGTCCTTCGGTGGTTACAGTTTCTGAGGGTGGGGTAGGGAGAACCGATCTCACAGCGTGAATAAACTGAAATGTTATCTGACATTTTTAATTAACACTGGCACTTCTGGGCCTCCTGCGGAGGACCGCCAGCTCGACTTTACACAATGACATTTATGACACTAAAAACATAGACACTCACTGAAAGAGGCCGAAAACCAGTTTCTGGCCTTTTCGAATACTGGTTTAATGGTAATAGAACTTCAGTTGTGTAGTGTTCATTATTCTTGAAATGTCCAACCTGTTTGAGACAGGGTTTTGCCACTGTTAAAGCAAATTGAAGCAGTTTGCCATCAATTCCGTTGAGTCACCCCTCACTGCCTAGTCACAAGTAGCAGCTCAGCCACCAGCAGTGGGCAAATCTGTGCCAAGTGTAATTACTTCACATACAATTCCAGTTATTCATAGGGAGGACCGTTGCTCCCTGTGGGAACTGGGCTGAGGAAAGAAAAGATATATAGGTTTATGTTAATCATAGACACCATGCTGGAGGTTTGGTTTTTAGCACGAGTGCCATTCTGTAATCTCTCCATCCAGAGCACATGCAGGAACCTTCTTTTGCCATCCCCTGAAGACTTCGGGGCACCTTCAAGTTAGGTGAACCATGAGCCACTCTCGCGTGGATTTTAGTCTCAGACTTGGATTTCAAATGGCTGTTCGAAAGTGGATACTCACTTTGCTTTGGAAATAATGTAACAGTTGGGTTCCTTGAACAACCTACTGCAATTTATTAGTCAAAATAATAACAAGAGTAGCTACTATTTATTAAAAAGCTTACTAGGTGCCAGACAGCGTGTCAAGAGCATGAACATCGTCTTACTAATGTACGCAGCAGTCTTAAACAGCAAGACCTGATGAAAAAGTTGCACCTTAGAGAGGTCAGCACCTTGCCCAAGCTTCCACAGCAAGTCGAAAGTAGAACCCAGATCTGACGTGACTAAAGTATGAGCAGTGACTTTATTATGGAGGCTCCCTTCGGTCATACTGCTGCGTTGGAAAACTCTCGATTCCAATTTGGATGTTTGGAATATTTGTCTCCTGTAGTGTAGTTTGGCCATTCTTCCTCACACGCCCACCTTATCCCACACCTCCACACTGGCGAACACAGTGGCAGTGAGACGCAAAGAGGGTGCCCCAGGGGTGGGGTCAGGAGAGGTGTGAGCGTGTGAGCAGCCTGTGGTGGTTGGCAGACGTTGGGCCAGGCGCTGGGAGCATCGTGGTAGACTAAACAGATGTAGGCTCTGCAGTCTTGGGGCCTACAGGCTAATGTGAGAAATGACTAAGTCACCCAAATAACCACGAGTGTAGTGTGAAGTGCCATGAGAGCAGATAACGCGGGAGTCACCTGGGAGGGGCCAGAGACTTAATCTCGTTAGGCTGAGATCTGAAGGCTAGAAGAGTGGGTGTTGGGGGACACGTAGTGCAAGGGCATTAAAGCCGCAAGACCAGCGTGTGTTTAGACCCCGAGGGAGGAGCTGAAAGGAAGCCCGTGGGCTGGAGACAGAGGTAGGCGGCTACATCTCGTCGCACCTAGAAGACCATAATTAGTATTTTGAATTTTACCCCGAGAGCAGAAGGGCGTCTTTGAAGGGTCGAAGTCGTAACCTTGACACGGTGTAAGATCACTTTAAAACGACACTGCAGTTGCTTTGTTGGTAATGAATTGCAGTAGAGACGAAGGTGGGAATAGAAACCAGGCTGAGAACAGAAACCAGGAGACTACTCAGGAATCTTCCCAAATATTCCAGACAGGTGGTTGTGGTGGCTCGGGCTAGGATGACAATGGAAATGGAGAGAAATAGGTCAATTCAAGATGTCTTTTAGAAGTTTAATTGATAACACTTCGTGACAGATTGGGTATTGGGAATGAGAGAAAGGGAAAGGTCAGGGACAACTCGCTGATTTTGGAAGATCCACTTGGAGGCTCCATTAGTTGGGAAAGAAAGAACAAATTGGGGGTAGAGGAGGGAATTAAGAGTTCAATTTCAAGCACGCAGCGCCTGTAACACCTTCACTGTAAATAACGGTCAGTAGGAAGGCTGGGCTAGGGATACAAACATGACAACTGTCTGTACTCAAGCGAGGTTTAAAGCCGCGAGACTGGTCGAGATGACGGTGCAGGGAGTAGGGCGAGAGGCGTCCAGGACAGGGCCCTGAGGAACTCCCGCACTCAGCGGCCAGGGAGGGGGAGCTGGGGGCTGCTGGGGGAGCAGCAGAGCGCAGCGCTGGGGAAGCCCAGAAGCTCCTTTCAAGGCGGAGGACCGACGTACTCAAACGAGGCTGTGCTGAGTGCTCCTGTACGATGTCTACTGAAAGTCGATGGATCCGGCCGCCTGGAGGTCTCCAGCTTGAGAAGGGTCGTTTTATTGAACGATTGAGGGAATGCCGCTTCGGTGTGGATAGGATAGAACAGATGGAGGGTAAGGGTGTGGAAGCAGTTGTTGTAAGGATACTACTTGCTAGAACTGTGCTTTCAATACTATGATAGCTGCGAGCCACATGTGACTGTTCAGATTTAAATTTATTAAAACTGAGTAAAATTTAAAATGCATTACCTTTCTCTTATAACATTTCCGATGCTCAGTATCTGGCTGTGACCACAGTTTTGGACTGCATAGATAGATATAGGACATTTCCAACATTACAGAAAGTTCTGCTGGGTAGCCCTGTTCTGGAGGGTGTTGGGATGCTAGTGACAGAGAGAAAGAGATTGAAGATACAAAAGTTCCCACTAGAGAGCAGGGTGGGGGAGGTGGGAACTGGAGCCATGTGTAGGAATACCTTTCTTTCTATAAGACAGGCAGTTTTCCTCTAACATAACAACAGAAAAGGTGCAGACCCAGATTTTATGATGGGAAGATGAGGGAGTTAGCTCTTGGTTTCTGTTTTTCTCAATGAAAAATAGAAAAATGAAGAAAAAAAAAATAGCCAAGAATGAAGGGGTAAGATTTTTGAGGAGATTGGAGATGGCATAAAGTAATCGTCGTAAAGAAGGCAAGGGTGAATTTACCATAGAAATGTGAAACCGTGGTAGGGAGAAGTTAGTGTCTATTTATGAATCGATAATGATTCTAGTTTCCCCGGTTGTATGATTTTTCTCCGGAAACACTCAACTAGAGGGCTGTATTAAGGGACATTCGTAAAGCAGACATTTGTAGATTGGGGCTCTGCGTGATGGCTTAGATGAACTCTGCTGAATTGGAACCCTTGGGGAGATGTAGAACTAAGAGAGCTCAGCGTGGAGAATCCAGCCCAGGGCACGAGTTGAGAACTGCGTTGTTTAGTCCCACAGTGATACATCCTGATCGCTTTACATCGGAATCACTGAGCTTGTACCTCTAAAATACCCTGCACGTATGAGGCTCATCATAAGCATCTGGAGAATTTGTGTAGTTTTCGTTTTCTATATTTCATGGTTGGTCTTGTTCATTTTGGTCTTAGCAGCAGCCTGGACTGTGAAAACAATTTGCTAAATCTTGCCTGTCCTATGCAAAATGCTTAAATCCATTTATGTAACACAAGGGTTCGTGATTATATGGTGTATCGGAATTTAATACCTTCTTATGGCATCAGTACTGAATACTATAGTTGAACAGAACAAAAAAAAAAAAAGCAAAAGAAGAAACATTAGAAGTTTCAAATTAAAGAGTAATTGCATGGTTGTTCTGTAGACACATGTGTAGTTTGACATGATTATACATACCATAAAAACTTTTTATTTTCATTAGCTATATTTTTTATATTTTTTCATTAGGTGTATCCTTCACTTATGTGTTATTAGGTAGGGAAATATTAGCTACTTGATTTATAATGTACTCATCTCCCAAAAATTGGCAAGTGGTGTTAGCATATGTGATTAGTTAGTTGTGCTTAAAAGCTAGAGGTGAAACAGATTCTAAGTTAGCAGTCACCTTCTAAGTTATTTTTTCCCTATCAGTTACCTTAACTATATCAATTTCCCAAATGTAGAGAGACTTTCTTCTCATTTCCAGGGACTTTTCAGAGTATTACGAGGTTATTATTTACAATATCCAGAGCTTCAAAGATGCAAGGTGGCACTATGTACAAAATCATGTTGCTCGAACATTTTTTTTGAAAGCCTCCTTGTTCAAACCCATTGAAATGAATTTAGTTCCTATGGAAACTTACCGCCATCCTGGACAGCACCCTTACCCACGAGAATGAAGTAAAGTCAGAGAATGAGTTTATGACTTTAGAACGTGTCTTGGGAAGCGGACTTTAGGCATATGAGTAGTTGTGCTCTCTGGCTTTTCTCCTGGTTCGTATTAGATTGTGTTTGAAAACAGCCTTACAGATGTCCTTGCCTTTTGAGGCCAGACAGCTAAAGAGTGGTTTAACAGAAGTCTCCGTGACTTCTCTTTCTCCCGGCACCACAGGTAGAAGTTTGTCAGGAGGCAAGGGACATGAGAAATATTTCGGAAGTAAAATTAGTTACAGGAGGTAGAAAGAGAGAAGGAAGGATCCTGCCTGACTCCTAGAAAAAGCGGGCATTTCACAGGGTGTGAGTTTAGTGGGATCATGTAGGTGAGGTTGAAAAGGAGGCAGCTGAGGGCAAGAGACTCTTTGGAGGCTGATAATAAGACTGATAATATGAACTGATAGGGTAGCCTAGGGTGGTGACAGGGGAAACTGAGGAAGGGTTGGAAGCGATACCCTTCAAAGGCAGACCTAACAGCCTAACGCTCTTAATGACTTCTTGAATATAGAGTGTTAAGTAAGAGCAAAAAGGCCAAAATTCAGTGCATGATGATGAGCTACCAGTATTACTGTTAGTGAAAAAATAGGGGAGGAGAACTCTTGTTTGGATAAGAAAATGGAAATCAAATGAATTAAACAAGGCCAGTTGATATTTAGCCTAGTGGTCTTAGAACGAATATAAGAGAACCATCAGGTCTAGTCTCTGGCTTCCGGTGGGTAAGAGGACTATCTGTGTATTTTATGGAAAATCGAAGCTAAAGAAACCTAAGATCACACGGCGATGACAAGCCACTGAAAAACCCATTTAGTCATGTGCAAAGCAATAGGAGAAGCTTCAAAGAGGGAAGAATCGCTTTACCAGGAACCACAGAAGAACAGCAGGGCAAAAACCTGAGTTTCGGGGAATTATGAACAATTAGGAGAGGGAGCGAGGAGGGAGAGAGCAAGGACGGCCTTCCCTGACGGACAGGAATTTCGTGGATGGAGAAAGTTTCAGGCTTTTCAAACCTCATGGTGCATTTGACTCCCAGTGGTTTGCCCTGTGACTTAAAATAATTGGGCATTTTGTCTTTTTTCCTCAGTTACCAAGATATTAAATCAGAACGGCTTGTGCTGAAGGCTGACATATTTGAGAGCATCTTGCATTACCTCCCAATTTACATTTTTATCTTTTTGTAGAGTTTGCATGTGAGATTTCATATTTGGTGTCCCAGTGTTCTCTTAAGTTTTCAGTGTCTTCTGTTTGTGCCACAAAACCCACAGAAATTTCGGGTTTTGGTGCCTAGGGAACTGGTGGAGGAGAACAGACTTTCTAATAGAATTTCTCAGGGTGTATAAAATACATGTAAATAATATGGCATTGTAATCTTTCCAATGAATTACTTCCTGATAAGCAAAATATGCCCATTGTAAACAATTTAAATATAATATGCAAAAGTAAATCTCCTTCTTAAGTCCATGACCTCCTATCCAAGTCCCTTCCTTAGAACCAACCGCTGTTACCAGTTGTGAATTTTTAGATATATTTTAAACATATATCAACATATGTATATGACATGATTTAAAATTGAACTTGAGTGTATGATGAGCTTATGCAGAATAATTATAGTTGATCAACATCCATAAACTCCTATTTTTCACGTGTATTTTATGTCAAGCTTTCTCCATTTTCCATTAACCAATAATGAGCCGTTAATTTCAGCATACGTCTGCTTTGGAGAGCAAGGAGGGAGCTCGAACCAAGAGCAAGACCTACGGTAAATGCATAAATATGTCCCGGCCTTAAATACACTTACTTTTCACCTAGAAGCCTGTGCCGTGATGGCAAGTACAACTTGTGGTCATGGCCGGAGGAGAATCTCTCTTTTTTCACGTGCTACTTTTTTTTTTTTTTCTTTTTGCCCAGAATTCCCATTACTGTCAGATGCCTCGTCTAGCTTTGGTGGTTTCCCACCAAACAGTTTCCTTCCACGCCTCCTGCATCTCACCAGCCTCATTTTTTAGATTCTTCACAGTGGACTTTCTGCTTTAACCGAGAAATCTGTATTCCTCCTTAATCACATCATGTCTAGCATGGACCATGCCCACTTTCTGCCCCTTCTTGCCTTTCTTTAAAAGTCTGTTGAAAAGCTTCCCCATTTACTCAGCTTCTGAGCACACCTCTACTCGTGACTATGCTTTAAAAGAATTCCTCCGTCTACTTGTAGAATGGTTTTCTGATCTGAATGTGAATCCCCGTATGAATCTTTAAAAAAAAAAAGTCGGTCAGTGATGTCACTGCCTCTAGCTCCAGCCTTTCCTTCTCCCTTCTTCCGTCGCTGTTGCTTCGTTCCCTCTGCTGTCTGGAGTGCCCTTCTGTCCCACTCTAGCTGCCCAAGTCCCTCCCGTCCTTGCAGACCCGGCCGCCATTCTTTCATCTCACGTAAGACCTTTTCCAGTTACCTCCAGCCAGACAGAATCCTCCCTTCCCTTCTGTATTTTCCCATTGCCAGTTGCTCTTATGAGATGTATGTCTCTCTCTCTGTCCTACACACACACACACACACACACACACTCTCTCTCTCTCTCTCTCTCTCTCTCTCTCTCCTATATAATAGGCGCTCAATAAAGGACATTGAACCGACCTACTCCACCGCCTGCATTTCTGTATTGCTAGGCATCAAATTCCGTGGCCTTTCATCAGTCTCCATCCTTTCGGGCAGTCTTCTCTTTCACGAAATTCTGATTTCCCCAGCCTTGCGAGGCTGCTTTATGCTGGCTCTTCTGCTGGCTCTTCTCTCCACTCGCGGCTCTCTGACTGGTGCGTCTTCCTCCCTGCCACTGTACCACATGAGGCCGGCCCCCAAGGCTCAGCTGCCCCCCCCACCCCCCGCCCTCTGGGCACTCCGGGACTTGTGTCGCGGGGGTTCCCCATCTGCGATCGCAGCCCAGCCCGCGCTGAGCTCCGGCTCCACGCTGCTCGTCGTGGTAGGCCGTTTCCACTTGGGGCTCCCGAGTTACTCGAGCGCTTCCATCCTTTAAACCCGCGGGCCTCGCTGTCGTTCCTCTTTTTCGTCAGTTTGGCTTGCCAGCGCCTCCACTCCTCCCGGTTTTCAGAGCCGTACTGCCCCTCCCGGCCTCGAGAGTTCCCACTTCCACGCCCCTGGTTTCTTCGCATCAAGTCATCCTTTCCGAGGTGGCACCTTTATAATTTCAGCCTCATTCGGAAAGGCCGGGGACCGGCAGTCTCTTACGGGAGGGCTGCGCACACCCGCCCTCCAGCCCGAGGTCCCTGAACGCGGCCGCTCCACCGAGCCTGGGCCCTGTCTGTCTCTGCAGTCCCACCCTTCCTTCGGGGTCGTTTAAAGCCGCATCTCCTTTCCCTGTGCCACCGGCGACCTCCGCCAGTGCGTGTTTTTCCCCCTCCTGCCGTGTCCACACACCCTTAACTGCCCCTTTCACGGGGTGTACGCCGCGGCCGCGACTGCGATGTCCGCGTGGCGCTTTCCGCCTGGCAGCCCTGCGTCCCCGGAGCTTTGCTGGCCTGGCCCGTGGCGCTCATTTCGGGATTTCCCTCCCCCACTGGCGGTGTCTAAGAACCTGCCCTTGGAGCCATCAAAGGGATGGGACACAAAAGGCTTGACCCCACCCCCCTCCCCAGCCACTGCTCCCCGCCACCATCATTTTTAGCACTGTGACACAGAGGGCGAATCCGTATGGATAAGTTTTTCTTTTACCCATCACTAAAATAAATGCATTTGCAATTCTTACAGTAAAGGGAGCCAGACACATTTCTTCCTGTGCGTATCTCGTGTTTGGAGCTTGCTCTCGAAATGTAGTGGGAAGAAGAGTTTACCAAAAGGGATATAACACACTCTTTCACTGCGCACTCGTATTTGGTCTTAACCTAGTTTTTTAGGATGTGTCACAGTCCTCTTGGAGATATGTGACAGTTTTGAAATGTTTAAAATTAAGCTTTTCTTGACCTCTCTGGTATTAAAAGCGCTCTCACAAATTCGATCACAGCAGGGAAGAGTAAGGGGTATGGTGTGTATTTCTGTGCTTGGGTGACTCAAATGGAGTTTCACCAAACGTCTCACCCCGAAATCACCCCTCGGCTGAGGAGCATGAAATACGCATTCCAATGGCAATTCATTTTGAAAACGTAGAAGGACCTAAAAATAGGAGCTTGACATGAACGTGTGTGCTCAACCATATTTCTGCACAGGCTGCTGGCACCGTAATGTTCACCTGGAAGATTCTGTGGCTCTCTGCTATCACAACAGCTAGATTCCATTGATGAAAACGATACAATAGGGCCTATGAAATGAGTAATTTTGAAGGTTGTGTTCAGTGTGGGAGGTGGTGTTCAGTGTTCCATTAAATTTGCTCGGAAGGTCTGAGGTCCGTTGCAAGGATCCTCTGTCAGGAAAACCTGCCGCATTGCCAGGACTCATGTCCCCTGCCCCTTGGCTCTACTAGGGACAACCACACTGGCTGTATGTCCATTTTTCCTTTTCCGAACTCGAGGACTTTCCGCAGGAAGGATGGGTGAGGAAGGGAGCAGTGCCCCCTCTAGGTCTCAGGGTAAAAGTTACCTCTGAAAACAACCGCTGCCGTTTGCTTTAGTTCCACAGCCTGGCGCGTGCAGCCAGTCCCTCTGCTTTTCTTCCCACGGAATTAATCCAGCCCATGCCTTCCCTTTTCTTCCAGGATTCCCCTCTCATTCTCTTAAGTTCTTTTGCTTCCCAGTATCCTTCCACGTTGCCCATCTCATCCCAGCTCCTCCCGTTTCCCTCTTGCCTCCAAATATGGGCATTTATCCAGGGACAGATCATCTGGTTTTTTTTTTTCTCCTTGGCCATATCGAGTAATAAAGCAATCTAGTGGTTACAGAAGGCACTCCTGAATGGGGAAAACCATGAAGGCTGAGAGTAATTTGGGCATCACCCATTGAAAGTTAGCACCTGTGCCCTCCTCCCAAGACTTTAGCAATGGGGAGTGTCTCTCAACGTGCATTTACTGTTGGTAGAGCTGAAACTGGCCTTCTAGCCTCTGATTATTTCCTTATGGATTCTCTATTTGACTCAAAAACGTTATAAGCTTTTTCTATGTACAGTTACTCCCACCCCTCCCAACGAAGCCTGTGTTAGCAAGTGTCCTGAACACAAACACCCAACTTTTATCCAAGGGAAAATGGGAGTTCAGAAGGCTGAGCGTCACCAGATTATGGGTGTATGCAAATCCCCAAGGTCAAAAGAGGTCTCTCCTCTCTGTCTCTATAGTCTGGTACTTCAAGAGAGTCTCGGGGCCGGCCCTCGCTTCCCGTTTACCAGTGATGAAATCCTCTTATCTGGAACACTGTATATTTGGTTTCCGTCACATCCAAAACAAGATCTCTGGGTTTGCTGAGCACTGCGTTTGCAACTTCATTCCTTCCCGATCTCATCATAAGACCTTGCGCACACCTCCCACCACTGGACTGCGATCTGGCCCAAGGCAAGGGCCACGTTGTGTTCAGCCCCTGTTGTGGTGGATGGCATGTAATGAATGCTGAATAAATATCTGTGGCTTAATCATATTTCTTGTGGGAGTAGTTAACACATGGAAGAATGAATGAACCATCCAACCCTCATATTTTCCATCCTCGGGCTGATTTTAGTCCAAAGTAAGGATACGGGAAATGGAAATAACTCACAAAGCCTAGGGGGTAAAATCACTTAATTTGTGTCAGCATAAGTCCAATATATTATGTAGCTATACATATATAAAGTAAAAAATTTAAGGGTGATGCATCATGTATACTCAAGATTAATGTTTTCTAAGTTGTGTAATTAGTTACTTTACAGAATCAGGTGATAGAAAACCCTATACTTTTTTTTTTTTAGCAGTAATAATGGTAATAATAATGATGACGATGCTTTTCTTGGCACTGAAGACTTATTGAGATATTTCAAATAAAAATAATTTAGTGTGTGTTAAAAATACTTTATCTCATTCCTACATTGATATACTCTTTGGAGAGTCAAATTTAATGTTTGGCCCTGGACATCTTTTCATTCCTCACCTTGTAGGTCTTTTGAAGGGACAAAGAGAATTCTTCTCTAGATATTTCCATTCTTATAAACAAGGGCCACTTCTGGGAGCTGTGATTTTATTTTGTTACTGCCGTGTGTGTGGCAGGTGATTTTTCTACCCAGGATACTTTGTATAAACTGCTGCTCTCAGGCTCTGTGAATGCAAAGAGCTGTGTTGTTAACCCACCAGCACCCGTTTCTACTACAGCATCATTACTTGACATTTATTTAGCAATAACAATATTCCAAGCATCATTAAGAAAGAAAGGCAGAGACAGAAGGATGGCTTATACCTTTCTAAATTAAGGCTCACCCGGACTAAAGTGCAATATGTTAGCTGTAGAATTTCGCCTAATGAGAAGACTTTGTGGGAGCTTCATAAAATAACTTCTCATGAGTATTCTGTTGTCCTAAAGTAAGTATGATCTGGAAGTTGATTTGGGGTCCTTTCACATTTAATGTTGACATTGTATTCTCTGTTCTTAAGCTCTGTATAATTATTTCCTCTTATTCCAGGTATCTTTTGTGTAAGAAAGAATTTTTTACCTCTCTTTTTAGGGATATAAACCTTGCAGCACATAGTCCAAATGTGTCAAGCATCCCATGATGTGGTGGAAAATAAAAATCGGCCAACTGATTTTTTTTTTTCTGCCTCATACCAGATGTCCAACTTCACAGATCTTTTCAACTGAATAAATATTTCTTGTCAAAGGTGTTATTACTTGGAAAATTTTTCTGGAAAAAAAAATTTTTTTTTTTACTAACATTAACTCGCCTTTAGCCTCTCTAGGTCACCAGATTTTAAGAAATTATTTACAAAACCAAAGAGTTGAAGTCCCTGTTCTTTGGAGATACAGCAGAAGATGTCCCCATTTTTCTCCATCCAGACCCTTGGTGGGGTGAGCCCATGTAGCAGAACCGCACCCCAGGTGTCGGGTTGGCAAGGTGCCACAGGGGTTCCCTGTGAGGAGGAGAGTAAGAGCCGCCTGCTCAGGAAGGGAAGCCGGACACTGGGGTCCGAGCGTATTATTGACCACTGAGCACCACGGGAAGACAGAGCCAGCCAGCCCCCACCGGCCGTCATGTGGTCACATGTCACTAAGTTACAACTCTTCTCAGAGGTTTGCCCTGACCAGCCCCATCATTGCCAAGTACCCAATAGTACTGAGTAAGGAAGAAAAATATATTGCGAAGTTGGGAAGCTCTTTGTTCACCTGATATTCTGGCGTGTTTGTGCTCATATACCTAGTGTGAGTGAGGCCTGTTGGTCTAAGAACAGTGTATCTGTGCATGTGCCGCACTGTATTGTTCATTTTATCTGGGATAGGTCACCAGAGGTCCTACCTCTGGGATTTTCCTGGTTGGAAGACTTTTATTCAGGATCCTAAAATCTAGGGGAAGCCTGGCAATGCTTTCTCCTCCCTCCTTAGAGATGAGCTTCCTCCCGTGGATCCAGATTATTGAGCTGTGATCATGATATCTTTTTCTCAAGTCAACAGTAGATTAAAATTAAAATATTAATTAATAAAATATTTTTGCAGTATAGAGTTCTGCATACCCTGTCGTATCTCAGGCCAAAGCTGAGTTTGTCTCTTAACAACACCCAGGTTGAGTCTGCCAGTTGAATGGTACAGCATCGTTGTGGGTGACAGTCTGCTATCAGCTTGATTGGTTCATCGAGCCAGGCGCTGGACCAGGTCTAGTCAAAGTCAGCATTCCCTCCTCCGATGGGGGCCTCTTGACATGTTTTGTTTGTGTTGGGATGATACACAACATCATAGCTAGCATTCGCCATTTTAGAAAACAAATATAAGAAACGTTTTCTGTTTTTATTTCTTTTTTATTTTTAAAGATTTTATATCAAAGTGTATATGAAGACAAATCAAAACTAAGAAACTAGACACCTTTTATAGATGGTGGGCCTCTAAAATGTAATTGCAGAAATTTGATTACGGCTTAGACAGACATATTAATAAAGACGGTTAGCAGTTATTAAGAATGTCAGAGAAGCTTGAAATTGAGTTTTTCTTTCAACCTTGCATTGTCGGAAAGAGGCTGTTTACATTTTATTCTGAGAAATAGTATTTGAATATTGTAATTTAAGGTAAAATTTAAAATGAAAAAAATTTAATAAAAGATAATGGATACATTTGAGAAATACTTTATATTGCATTTTGTGATGGCTTTATTATAAATGATAAGAAAAAAAGAGTGAATTATTATTATATATTTTTAAATATTGGTAATGTGCTTGGTACCTTTAGTTTCGTATTGTAAAAGAAAGGCAAAAATCCTGACCCACTGGGCTTAATATCTAATGAAACATTGCGTGTAGAATAAAATTAGAGGCTTTGCATCATGCCATAGGAATTAGAGCTAAAGATTTGACTGCATGGCTCTGTTGTGCACCTGCCTTAAATGCGGTAGATATTGTTTTACGAGGCCACCATGCAAGACACATGGTCACAACCTGCTGAAAAATCAGAATTTTCCTTTTGGTGCCAGCCATTCTCATACCTGTCTGTCCGTCCGTCCATCCATGCTCTCCTCTATCTGTCTCTTCTCTTTCTCTCTCTCCCTCTTTTTTTCCCCTTTCTCTACTCAGGATACTTAACTCGTCCAAATATAGGGGAAAAAATCCTTTCTTATGCACCTACTCTTATAATGAATGATACCTTTGTGTCAGAGAATTTTAGAAATTGTGGCTCCAGCCCAATTGTCATTACGTGACTTCTCTAGCCTGAGCTGAGAGTGGTATGAAGTGAGCTATTTCCATATTTTTTTTTCATTAATTAAATCAAACAATTTAAATTAATAGATCGTTTTAAATTAATTAAAATTCCATATTTTTTTCTTCCTCTGAAATTACCTTATTCTCGCCATTCTTGTCAAACTGAAAAGATGGGTAAGTAGTTTCCTTGAAATCCAAAGCTCAGACGCACACTAAAGCTTCTAAGACGTTCAAGTAGGGGGGAGGCAGCCGCAAAAGCAACAGGTAGCTCCAAAACAGATGCCCGAGTGAGAACGTATTTTAGAGTCTTAAGAAGAGGATTCCGAACACCGCTTCTCTCAGCTTCATTTTCACCAAAATGCTTTCATTTCTCTTTGACCAATTAATTCAATTTATAGGGAGCTATCCCAAGAAAATAGAAACAATAATAATAATAATCTGTGTTCATCACCATGTTATTTTAAGCACTGAAAAGTTCGAAACAACCTAGTCATGTGTGTTTATTCTTTTTCCAAAGTTTTTACGATGGATCTGTCAGTGTCATGAGAAAAATACTTGGATGTATTCTCTTAGCTGCCTTTTAAGTGGATGCTAGGATTAAACATTAGCAAAAATTGTTTTGCTGGCTACAGAATACGTACTAGGAGCACCTCTTTTGATTTTGTTCTCTTTTCAAAATTTTGGGTCTCAAGTTCTGCCATCGAATACTGTCGCAGGCAGCCGGCTTGGGCTGAGGGCGGGAAGGGCAGAGGGCCAGCTGCTAGTGATTGTGTGATGGGGGGAAGAGGAAGGGAACGGAGACTCAGGGTACAAAAAGCAAAAGTGAAGGACGACAGCTGTGCACATGGCAGAATCCGTCAGAAGACCCCAGCGGTTTCACGTGACCACTAAACTGGATTTTTTCTTAATCGTTTCTGATCAGCATCTAGTTTCAAGCGCCGACTTTATTCCGCCAATTCCTTTTTGCCGAATATGTTTTTGGATAACTGTTCTATCGCTTCATTATTGTTCCGAATTCTCCAAATTTGTATTTTATCTTTCTCTTAGCGCATGTCATTCACCATTTCTTTTTTTATCTTACTTCCTTACAAAGAAATTAAGTTATTTAAATGTCTATCGCGTCTAAGATTTAATTTTCCTCCTCAGGTATCTTGAAATTCCGGACTTTGTTATTTCGCCTGCTAGTGGCTTTTTCCATCAGCAGGGACGAAAGCAGTCAATAGAAATCCATTGCTGACTCAATGATTGTACGGAGGGTTTACCATAATGCATATTGGAAGCGCCTTTGCAACCCTGCTGCTGAATGGAAGCTGCCCCGGCTTGTGTTTCATGGCCTTCTAATGTTAGACCATAATCTCATTCAGCATTTTCCCAGAGTGAAGACAGTGCATTAGGGCTGCCTCAATCAGGAAGCAGAGCTTTGCCCCTGCAGATTAATCCAAGGAAGACGTCTGAGTCCAGTCTCGGAACTGCGAGACAGTTATGCTGATTTCCACCCCTTTTTTCCCCTTCCTGCCATCTAATCATCAATACGGGTTGAAATATGTACAAAATTTCAGGTGTCTGTGGGCAGATACGTGTGCGAGCGCGCGCGCACACACACACACACACACACACCCCACAGACTGCTAGATAGGAAATCAGAGACGTGAATAGTGTTGATTTGTGGTGTTAAAAGTATATTTCTACACATTTAAAATCATAAAGCACTCATGGACTTTAACTCACATACTTAACAGCTCAACTCAGGGTAGATGCCTATATGTGATTCTTCCTAAGGAGTCCATAGTATTAGGTGAAATTTATTTAAAGAAAAAAAAAATACCACCTTCTTCAAGATATGCAGTATGTGGATGCTCATTCTTTACAGTCTTCTCCACTCCGTTAATGGGGAAAGGCCACCTACCTGGTCAGCATTGTTCTCGGCTTCTCTCCCCGTCCTTTTTGTAAAAGCTACGCTACATTGGAGAGATGAAGGTCCTCGTCGAGGGCAGTCTCTAACCCTGCCTTCCCGGGAGCTATTCTAGGCATTAGCCATGCATGTGCTGGATTCGCCTGACCTAACGCTTAATCATATTTTATTCACTATTTACCCAGTAGTGTGTTTGGCTATAATCAGTCCGGTTAGTGGTGTCTGTGCGTCTACTCTTCAGAGCACAGCTGACTTCTTTTAGATGCTGATGTTCACGGTAGGGGATTAAGGAAATCCATGTCCAGAAAAAAATCACAGACATCTGAACTTCAAAATCTTAAAGAGAATTGAAACTCTTGGGATTGGATTTAAATTCTGTTCTTAGGTATTTGGCAGAGCAGTAAGGTAATGAATAAGAAAGTAAAAGCAATGTTATGTAAAATTTGTGGGATTTTTTTTTTTTTTCTGTATGTCTGCTTTCTTTAGAGAGTAGTAGGAAGTAAATTCCCTCAGGGACCAGTAACATAGTTTGCATTTCAGGTTTCTATTCCAGCAAAATATATATTAGCTTAGTGTGTTGGATGAAAGTAATAAGGAGACAAATCGTCACCCAGGGGTTTCCTTATTGATGAGAGATATTTCTCCTGTGTTCTCTAGGGGTTTTTTAGAATCCATTAAATTTAAAATAATGCTATTTCAAGATTACTATGGCAATAACAAAATTTAAATTTCAGAAAAAACCTGGTATGAAAAACTGGAATGGAAGCCTTTTGTATTAAGCAAAACTAATTTGAAAAAAGAAGTTCGAATTCCTAGATTAAAAGTAATAATATTATGTGTTCTCTCTGTGTGTTTAGCCCTCATAATCAAAATTCCTCTGTCATCTTTAGAATATTTTATTTTTGTTTGTATAATTTATTTGGTTTATTCTGTTTTAAGTGTATATTGTAAGCTTGTTTAGAAGCACTTAAGTTTGGTATTGTATATTCACTGAAAGCAATTTAAAATCTGAGATTTCTAAATATAATTAGTAAAATTTAGCTCAGGGAATTAAAAAGAAATTTCTCTATACCCATTTGTATTCTCAATAATTCATCACATGACTTTCATAAGACATATCCTTATCAATAGCGGAGGTCACAAAGAAAATAAGACAGGTTCCTTCTTGGGGTTTGCATTCTAGTAAAAGTAGGCTAGTAAATGCACTACGATGTGTATAGTCTGTAGTGTAATCAGTGTTACGTGCACAGTGAAAGCAGTTAATACAGGGTGGGCGGAGTGGCCGTAAAGAGAATGATAGGCTGTCCCGTCCCATGGATGAGGAGAGCTAGTGGAAGCCACGTAGAGAAGGTTCCATGTCAGTACTTAGCTCAAGTATCGAAAGATGAGTAGCTATCTACCGGATACATAGGACTGTACAATGGCTGGGAGTCTGGGTGCAGAGCACCCTAGTATGTCGTGGAGCCTGAGCAAAGATACAAAAGGACATATAAGAGCCAAACCCTGAAAATGTGGGGAATTGAGGCTACGGGGTAGTCGGAAGCTGATGAAGAAGACCTACCTGTTGATCTTGTTTTATTTAGAAAGTGGTAGGGAGAGATACCGTTTCAGATTTATGTATTAGAAGGAATGTTCTGGAAGAACCTTCTTCTGAAAGGCAGGAATACCAGGTGAACCTCAGAAGCAGAGGTGCCAGTTTGGAGGTCACCGTTTAAATCCAGAACATAAATGATTAGGAGCCCGTGTAGGGACGGTGAGTATGGAGAGAGGACCAGACTGCAGGATCTCGAACTTTCTGACCAAGAGGATGTGGGAGGGGGAAGCAAGGGCCCCCCGGTTTCTGGTTGGGCTGGCCGGGCCGAGGAGCACTGGCCCCATTCACCTGGTGTAGGTGTCAGTCTGTGTGGGAACGTTACAGTGTCAACTAATGGAACTAATTTCATAGACATCGTTTGCCTTGCGTGATAGCTTCCCTTTGCGATATTACTTCTCGACTTCTTTTTTTACGTTCGAAACATCCATTTTAACGTTTTATATGTTTTTTAGCCTTGCTCTTTATTCTGATCGGAGTCCATTCGTGTCAGTGACCCACCCGTGTTTTTTCATTTCCAGGCGGTATGAGGTTCATCCAGTCTGTGCTGATCTGCAGGCCCAAATCCTCCAGTGTTACCGCCAGAACGCCCAGCAGACCCTCAGCTGCTCTGCCCTGGCCAGCCAGTACCTGCGCTGTGTCAACCAGGCCAAACAGGTGGGGGTGCGAGCCACGCAAACGGGGGCACCAGAAGAAGCAAGCCCAGCATCGAGGGACGGGCTAAGGGACTGAATGGGCAATGTGTGTGGAAAAGTTTTATGAACCAAGATAGTCAACGTCATCAGGAGTTGCCGTCACAAGCTGGTTGAGTTGTAATCAACTTCCATCCAGGTGGTTGTAGGAAAAGCCCATATTTTCCTCGTGTTCAACTCATTACTTGCAGAAAAGAAAACCTTCTTACTAAAATAATAATGTTTCTCATTCTGAACTTTTGTCCTCTGTAATAATTGTGTCCTCAAGGTCATTGCTCCCTCTTTCTGAGCCAATACTCAAAGCCAGCAAAGAGGAAGGGACCAGCAGCTTCTGATCCAAAAACAGCAAACAGCCATGCAGAGAGCCTGGTTTAAAGAGATAAAAGACAAACAGAAACATAAAACCAAAACTGACCATTCAAGCACCGCTCAATTTTCTACCAGTCGGTAGGGTCCACTCAATGGGGCAGGAGAAGGAAGGCCAGAAATGGGATTTAGGAACCCGTTCCCATTGCTTTTATGTACCGTAGCCATATTCTCTTGACCTTTCATAGCAGAATAATACGATGTTCACAGGCCATGTAGTTTCTCTCATTTATGTACTTTTGTAAAGCTGATGATAAACTCTGAAGCCAATGATCAGTTCTCACAGGTCATGTAATTGCCTATCATTTAACTGATTTAACAGTGGGATGCATGCAGGTTGTTCTGAGAGACAACAATTTCTAGAAATTGTTGGAAACCTCGATTCTTTCTACTGACAAACTCCCTAGAGTTGACCTTCTAACTCGGCTGAATCTAGCGTTTGAGCTGCACAGCATACCCTCCTGCAGTCTGATTTGCTGTAGTTAAATGATACCCCTTAGCATAAATGTCTAACACTATAAATATCTGATCGGATGGTTGGTATTGTCTGCATAGCTGGAACATAATGGCAATATTAGTAGAAAAATGTACAGGAGTTCCCACCCGTCCCCCCCATCCACACTTTTACTTTCCATGGTTTCAGTTACCTGTGGTCCGCTGCAGTCTGAAAAGATTACATGGAAAATTCCAGAAGTGATTCAGAAGTTTTCAGTCGAGCTCCATTCTGAGTAGCGTGATGAAACTGTGTGCTGTCCTGCCTCATCCCACACGGGGTGTGGGTCACCCCTTTGTCCAGCGTGTCCACGCTGTACATACAGTGCAGTAGGGCATTTTGAGAGAGCGGGACCACATTCGCATAGCTTTCATTACAGTACATTGCTAAGATTGTCCTATTTTATTATTAGTTGTTGCTAATCTCTTACTGCGCCTAATTTATAAGTTAAACTTCATAGTATGTATGTGTAGGAGAAGACAGTACAAACAGGGTTCGCTATTATCTGTGGTTCCAGGCACCCACCTGTCTTGGAACATTTCCCCCACAGATAAGGGGGGAGTGCCGTAGTCAAGATTTATTAAAAGGCTTTGTTGTCTTTAAAAGACTAGTAGCTTGAGGCTTTTTCTGTTTCTTGCTTGTAGTGGCACTTGTATAACTCTTAGTAGTATGCCAGGGATTCTTTTCTTTAAAGGTCTTTGGTAGAAGTAATGCTGCGAATGTTAAGTGAGTATGTTTTATTTAGCAAAAGCAGCTTCTGATATGCTCTTAACAAGCACCTACCTTCAGTATTAATACCAACGCAAGCACTTGGGACCTGTAGGTTGACCCATGGATTTTACTAATTTGACATTAGTGCCGTATTGAGTTGGAGGCGGGTAGTCAGAGCAAAGGATGACTGTGATGAAGTGTGCTTTCGGAGCTGGTGGCCGACCTAGGTGCTCATTTCCACGGTGTGATCTGTAACATTAACAGAATGGTAGCTGCACCGGCGTCTGGGGTACCGACTCCGGCCTGCCCGTCTACCGTGTGCTGACTCATCTGCACATAGCCCCGCGAGATCAATGGCGTATATTTATAGAATAAAACAAAGTTAACTTGTGACAAAATCAAATATGCCACATGGTGCCATCAAGAGTTCGAATTGGGCAGATCTGAGTTTGTATCCAAGCTCTCTGAACTTGGGTCTTAATTTTTCTCATATATGAATGTGGGGTAGTTATCTCCAGTGTTATGAGGATTACATTTATATAAAGTATTCAATAAATCTCATTTTTTTCTTTCTTCAGTTGCATAGTTCATGCTGAAACCAACTAAACAGATTGGGCAAAAGCATCTAATTATTACTAGTAATTTCAAAAGAGACCCTCCTTTCCCCCTGCAATAAAATTTAATATTATTTTCAGTGAGTATGTTTCAAGTGCCTATTGTTTTGACAACTCTTACATTGAAGTATTAGGGAATGTATAACACCAGTAACATTAAAGAGATATATGTCCCCAAAACCTTTTTATCCTAAGATGGGCTTTACCGAAATGGGCAAAAGCCAAGAGACATTAATACCTTGTATTTCTTTCTATGATACTTTAGACTCGAAGGTGATTTCACATTCATTCTCTTACTTGGTTTTTTTATGACAACTTGAGATGTAAATAGAGATGGTTTTATTCTCACCATTTTACAGTTGAGAAAATTGAAACTCGGGGAAGTCTCGATGGTAAATTTAACAACTAGATCAAGATTTACCTCGCCGTAGAAACAAAAAATTTAAAAGTAAATAGAGTTTGGTTTTTGAGTTAGGTGTGCGAAGACACATCCATTATCCACTAATATAGAACGAAGTCAATGAGGGAAAATGTGTGATAATCATCAAGTGAAAGGGAAAAACTTCAAGATCAAATTAAGTCGTGCTAGAGACCAGCGGTAACCAGCAGGGAGGCGGGGTTATGAGGCCTCGGGCAAAGGTGCAGCCCGCACTGCCCCGTTTCAAAACCACGCCAAAATGGCCACAGAGGGTTTATGTCAGTGTCCATGAGTCGTGACTTTCCCTATAATACCACCTGTTCCTTTTATTTCTCGTGAAGTTAATTAATCTGATCTCGTGCCCCCAGCTCTCTCCGCCCATTGTTAAAAGGGACATCGGTGGTATGTGTGGTCCCGGTCATCTACCGCAGCATTTCCTGGTCCACACCCCTTCTCATGTTTTCTTGTTAAAGGCAAAGAACAAGCTGGACATGCTCACATGGAAAATACGAAACATGACGACAACCCATTAGGTTCATTGTCCATTTCCGGCATAGTGCAAGAGTTTTCCCCTTGGAATAATTCCAGTAGCCAAATCCACTCCACTTTTAAATGACTCATACGTTTGGGCTTTCACTGGTTCCCTTGGGCATTGTTCTGTAGACTAATAGATCTTACCGGTAGGAAGATTTCCGGATATTCCTTAGCCTTACTTTTCCTTTCTTATTCTCCTTGTTCACATCAATCTTTCTTCAGCTATTCTTAAACAATTCTTTGTGGGCTGACATGAGATATTTAGATTGTTACTTCCAGTATATTAAGTTATGTATTCTTCACAAGGGAAAGAGATATTCTATTGCTTTAATTATTATTTCTAAGACTTAAAAGCTACTGGCTAGCTATGTGATATACAGCAAATCAAAATGTAGGAGGACATAGATTGATAGACTTCTGTGTCTTTTACTTCTCATCACAGCTTAGCCTCATAGCTTTCTAAAAGCTCCCCAAGATTGAATTACCTTACATGAATTACATTAAAGCCTGATTGCCAATCTGGCTTCACCTACTTTACAGGAGACGAAGGAAGGGAGGGAGAAATAGGAAGCCGATAGTATTTGCCCACTAGTGGACCGAAAGAGGAAGTCTGTTTATGACAGGGGAGGGGCTTGCCCCCAGATCCGCATTGCTGTGTTCCCTGGAACACTACACTGCCCCTCGATTTACCTGCAGAATCCAGCTGCTTAGGGGCCACTGCATCTGAGCATTCCAGCTCTTTCCTCAGCCCTGCTGCTACGGCCAAAACGGTTCCGAAGCTGGCTGGACTCCTGGGAACAGTCTGTGTTCACTGCGGGGGTAGGGCTTATGGAAAACACTGTAGTGGACATTTACATCTCATCCTGATGATGTAGGCTTCAGTTTCTTTTTTGGTAAATTCAAGGTTGGAACCAAGTGATCCACGGGGTCTTCCAGCTCTGTTTTTCTAGGACTGATTCTACACGCATATTCATGAACGCACTCAAATTAAGAGACACGGGCTTTTTGGTACAAGCAGCACCCCCACTTTGGGGACCTCCAGCATTCGTGCCTCTGCCCCTTAGATGTCGGTGCCAGCCTTAAGCTTTCAGTCCAGAAGAACAAGTGCACGTCTGATTGGTCTCCATGTCACCTCGTCTCCCACAGTTCCATACCCTTTCCTTGAAGCTAGTACTTGGGACTGCCCTGGGGAAGCCACAGTGTCTGAATAAACCGGGAGGGGGGGCGGAAACAGTTTCATAGTTTCTCCAAAATCAGTGAAGTGAAAAATATGTCTCAGCGCTGCCTGGCAGGATGCAGCCTGCCAGCTAATAGATTGCACTAGAAAGTGCAGGCTGCGTCCCTCTAGCCAGCCCTAGGCCCCTCTGTACTGCAAGAACTGTCGCCCATGTGGCCTGGGCCACGCGGTGAGGGATTGTGAAGACACAGAGCAGGAAGCCAGGTCCGAAGAGCCAGGGGAAGACCAGGACTGAAAGCAAGGGCCAGACCCGGGAGATGTGCAAATGAGGACCTCTTATCTTCCTGCTGACCAATTCGGGGAGAACAAAAAGTCACCCATCTGTAGTGGGGAACATGGGGTTAAGACCCTGATAAGTGAGGCTGGTTCCTCATGTAAAGTTATTCCATCCCAAGGCTAATGCACCCAGTTCTTCTTCCGAAAATATAAATGACACCTCTAGTGTAGGGTTAGCCTCCAAAATAGAGGACCTTAAGGTCAGTGCCTGTGGAGGAGCTGAGCATGGCATGTGTGTCAGCTTGCGTGAGGGTGGTTGGTATATTTTATCGCCCCTATAACTTGGATTTGTGATAGACTAGGGCTCAAATACTACCCCATTATTTGAGTATGAAGAGCATCTGAAAACTAAGTCGTAGCTATCACTTTAGAAACCAGAATTCTGGAAAGAAAAGGCTGGTGCCAGAGCAAGCCGTATCTTATCGTTGTTTTCAGACAAAACTATAAATTACATGCAAACGATTGAATAGACTATAGGCCGTTGGACCTTAGAGAGCGTGTAACCTAATCGCATCCTTTCACTTGGAAGAATTAGCAGCCAGAGAGTTCCAGTGATCTGTAGGTGGGACCAGACTAGAATAGTCGGCTCCTGTTACCAAGCCTAGTGCATGATTCCCCTGTGGTATCAGATCTGAGATATGGGTGAAGATCTCAATCACCTGGGGAGTTTATTAAAATGCACATACCTGGTCCCATCCCTGGAGATTGGTTCAGAAGGTCCGAGGAGGGTCCTGGACATCTGGACTTTGAACCAATTCCACAGGTAACTCTGTACACGTAGCTCTAGAGCCCACTGGCCTGAGCTGCATTAGAGATCTACCTTCCCACCCCGTCTGTTTTCCTTTCCCTCTTTCGGGAGGTGGAAGCCTTACCTGCCTGTCACTGCCTGCGAGTCTGAGCCATCTGGCAGAGGCCTAATCAAACCTAGGAACAAATTCCTAGCTCAGTGTCCGGAAGAAATCAGAAGATATCCCGGGTAGAAGGCAGGAGCCCCTGAAAAAGAAGTTCTCTTCTCCCCTCGCCCCCATTTGAACTGTAGGTGCTCCTGGGTGAAAACCCACACCCAGCTTTCATGGGTGGGAGGGAGGAAAGGGGCACCTAGCCAAGTAACATGGTCCCCTGGCCAGCTCACACTGGTGACTAGACCAGACCCTCTCTTGGCTCTGCTGCTCCGGCCACCTCGCCCTTCTCCTGTGACCCCTATCAGGGACCCCCTCCTCTCCTAATGCGGGTGTTTCTGGTGTCCACAGATGCTCACCATCAGGGAGCACGGATAGGGAGCAAAGGTAAATCCAGAAGGTTAACTCTGGGAAGACCTACAGGAGCATGTTTTTCTTTGGTTCGAAGGCTTCTTTATCACCATCACCTAGTGACATTTATCAGTCGTCTGGCTGGGCTGCTCCTGCTCAGGATGACTCATGGGTGTCTCATAACAGATATCCCATCCTTCCGCGGCACAGCCTTTCAAATTTGGAGTCACATCAAAGCAGACTAAATTCCAAACTTTAAATGTGTTACTCCAGCCTCTTCCATCATAGGAATTCTTTTCTGAACCGCTTTCTGAGACTAAGAGCTGCTTTATGACATCCTTTTTTTTTTTTTTTAACCAGGGTTTAATAGAAGAAATATTGTCATGGTAGTAAACTTTGATTTTTCTTAATAGGCATTTTTTTTTCCTAGTCCTATCCTTCAAGAATTAGAATTGCAAGGTGTTAGTGTTTTGTCTGCAAATTGTATAAACACTTAATTACTTGTAACTTAATTTGAATATAACGTAGAGCATTTGTCATTGAAGATATGAAACAAGATCTGGGCATAAAAAAAGTTACCTCGTGTTTCTACCAAAGCAGGAAAAAATAAAGAACGGTCCTTGCTGGGGGAAACAGACAGATACTGAAAACAAATTGAGTTTGCTAGTCAGATCTCCAGGTAGTCAGGAGTAGTACTCGGTGCACAGGCAAACGTCTCTGTGCTTCTCATAAATTGAATTTATTGATTATTTTGCTTCCCTTTCACACTCTGCTCACTCTGTCTTTACCACACGCTATTCCTCATCACCACTCCGTTCTCGTCCGCTCCCCACGTTTTCCGTCCCTCCTTAGTGAAAACTCAGGTGCACCCAGAACACGTTCCCCTTCTACTTTGCCTACATGAACCTTCCCCCTGGAAACCTTTCTGCTTCCGTACCCAGATGAGATGCCTGGGAAGCTCTGCCAGGGACTGAGTGATACGTTGGGGAAAAAAAAACAACAACAACAAAGAAAAGCAAAAATGATTTTTATCCTCTTCATGATTGTTTAGCAAGCCAAGGGTTGCCATAATTCCTCCTAAATATATTGCAAAAGCCAGTAGCTGACACACCGCTACCATAGCCAACGCCTCCAAGACAGCCCTGATTCAAACTCCGGTTGATGAGATTACCGTTTAACAAAAATATTTGAGGAAAACAGTTAAGATTGTTTTAATAACTGGAAATGACACGCACTCCCTGGTCCCCAGGGGCACGGCTCTCGCCTGACGGTGCGAGCTGCCAAGTTACTTCTTCCCCGGTCGCTGAAATCAGAAAGAGACTTGAGAAGAGAGCGGTGTCGGTGCCCAGGCCCGTTCCCATTCCCTCCGTCGGGAATTTCCCCAGCTGTTTGTAAAAGGAGTTTCTGCAGGCCCAAAGCTGTGAGTGAGGAGCGAAGGCGAGGGATCTCTTTCTCTGCATTAGATTAAGCATTAGCCGTGCCTTAAATGAAGGAAGCAATTTTTTTTATAACTTGCAGATCTTCTCCCCGATTCTTTGGGGGGAATTTCCTATGTTAATTTATGCGGCATTACATTTATGCACTGCGGAAGTTCAGCCCAACAGCTGCAGAACCCAGAATCTATAAGATGGGCACTAAATGACACAGACAGACTATCCCAGGCCTCGGGGTCTGGGCGTTGCAGCTTTCACTGCACAGGCGGGGCACAGTAATAACACAGAACGTTTTACCAGTTCACGCTTCTAAAAGGCAAACTTGAATTTGTTCAAGTCTGCGGCAGAAGGGAGGCGTTCCGTACCCCCTCTGCCGCCCTTTGGCGGCAGCCGAGTGCAGTTTAACAACATGTGCAGCCCCTCCCTGGAAGACACGGGCTTGTCTCTTGCGTCTTCAGAGAGTCCCCCGTGAATCAGCTGAACCACCGTGCAACCTTTGAGGATTAGAACTTTAAAACATGTAGCAGGGCATTTCTGTGAATGCGGTGACTTCTCTGTATTTTGTATTTTTTCAAAAGCGTTCTTTTAGTGCCTTTATCTTAGACTAGCCCACTGATCTTCAAACCAGCCAGGGCTCAGCTTGTCTCTCTTAAAGAGACTCTGATACTCTTATATTTACAGAGCTGGCTGAAAAATTACCCTTCAGTATTTGGTTCAGGTTGCAGGGAGAATAGTAAAAAGATACTCTAGACCAGCGGTCCCCAACCTTTTTGGCACCAGAGACCAGTGTCCCTATGAGAATCTAATGGTGATCTGAGGTGGAGCTGAGGCAATGATGCTAACCCTGGGGAGCGGCTGCAAATGCAGATGAAGCTTTGCTAGCCGCCCACTGTGCGGCCTGGTTCCTAACAGCCACAAACCAGTACTAGTCCAAGGCCCAGGGTTTAGGGACCCCTGCCCTAGACTCTTGAAAAGCACTAACTACTGCTTTAATTATGTTGTGGTCACTGCAGGTTATATTTGCAACAGTTGAAAAGAGGTACATTGTGTTAAATGTAAAAAACAAACAAAAAAAAATCATGGCTAAAAGCCTTTCTAAAAGAAAAGGCTTATTGAGTTCAATGCCAACCAGAAAAGGGCCTGCTCCTGGGGCATGCAGTCCTAGCCGCCAGCAGTAGGGTCAGTAGAAAAGGCAAACAAGTCCTCTCTCCTAGAGTTGGTGGACTCTTTTATACATTGTTTTGGGGAAGAAAGATGTAATTTGTTTTGAAAGAATTAACATTGGCTTCAGAAAAGGGGAACGGGAAAAGGTGAAGGGCAGTTTTATGATAGGTACTTAGTCCATAAGGAGGAACTATTTACTACTTTTGTTTGGTTGCGGGCAGCAGTCCTGGAAGCTCATGCACGTGCAGGCTGCAGCGGGGTCTGGCGGCCGGTGGTCGGTTCCTCGCTGTAGAGGTGGATTAAGGCTCCCACATACCCTCAGGGATGTGAGCAGTCTGTTGTTAGTTGACCCACAGCTGCAAACTGGTTAAATACTCGCGTCTCTTTCTCTCACTCCCCAGCCCACCGTAATTTAATTTAGAACATCTCAGAATTTTTCTCCGTCAGTTGTCACAGGGATATGGCTATAGCCTATACAATCTAAACAGACAAGTCAGGCACAGCCGTGGAATTTCGACAAGGCAGATAGCAGCTCAAAGTTCCCGTTGGTATGTTGAAGAAAGCAGGGAATATATAACCCCCAAAATGCAAAACAATATCACTCATCAAGGGATCATTCCCATTAATAACTAAATGCCCTTAAATGGGCTCAGTATAGATCTGCTTTACACTAACTTCCGTTTTGTATTAATAAATAATGTGGCGAGGCTGTCTATCAGTCTAGAACTTATAGTTTCCCATCCATGTAGTTGGAGAGACTTTTACAGAGATCCAGCCACAAGGGTGGGGGACACTGAGGATAATTGAGGTGCTCTGGTACTGTGACGTTGCCCGGCCTGATTTGTGCATGGTAGGTGCTCAGTTTTTAATTTTTTCCAACAAATACCGAGTGTCCATGAGCGATGGGTTTGAGGGAAGCCTCACATTCCGGTGTCCGTTCTGCAGCACAGCTCTCTGCCGAGCCGTCCCCTGCGTAATCTGCTAGTCCTTTTCTCTAGATTCTCTGCTAATTTACTTCCTTCTTGACTGCGTCGCTGCTTTTCCTGCCATTTCTGCGTGTGTTCTCTCCAAACCGGTTTTCCTGCTTTTAGATCTATTCTTCTCGTGTACTCTAAGGACACAGACTTCTTAGAAACCGATAATAACGGACGCTGCAGGGTAATCTGTCAGTCTGTGCTTCTTCGACCTAAAGCGCTTATTTGTCTTTCCACTCTTTCTGTTCTGCCCCTTTCTTTCAATCTCTCTCATTCATCTTTGACCATAAATCTGTATCTCTCAAGGCCTTTGACCTCTCTGCTCAAGCCTGCCACTTCCGTCCAGACATTTCGATCTGAGATGTCCCGTCATCATCCCAGGCTCACGGAGGGTCCACCGTACCTTAGGTCTCAACATCTCTTTTTCTTCCTGTGTTTTTATGGCTCCAGCTCTTTCTCGTTCCCACGCTTGCTTGGTTTAATCTGCCGCCTCCCTGGTCTTTCTGCCTCCAGACTCTCCACTGTTGGAGCCGTAGTGCTAAGGATGTCAAAGAAACCTTCCTACGTGTCGTCCTCCTCTTAAAAGACACGTGTTGGATTCCCAGGTATTTTCAGTGGCCGACAAGAAGTATCCCAGCCTGGCAGTCACTCCGGGCCCTTTTTTCACTTGTCCCTGGTGCATCCTGAGTGCTCTCTCTTTCCTCCAGCTAGGTCTGTCTCTTTCAGCTTCCCTCAGTACCTTCTGAGATTGTCCCGGCTCTGAGTCATCACCACCGCTTCCCAGCCCCGCCCCTCCCCTCCCCAGCCTGACCCCCGCCCCGAGCCTTTTGTCTGTATTCTGTCCACAGTGGAAGATCACCACGGAGCCTTACCCCATCATTCCAGCTGTAGAGCTGCCCCCCTCATCTGAACGAGGCAGAACCACTTACTTCTCTGGAGGTTTGCACAAGAAACTGAGAAACAGGAGGAAGGAAAAACTTACATTCAACTGTGTATTCTTCTCTTCTTCTTGAATTTTATACTTTGTATACTATTCAGTAAACTGATCTTTAGCATTTATGTAGCCAAATGTAATCACAAATTATTACTGTGTTGTGCCTTAATTTTCCATGAACATGTGTGTGGGTTTCCCCATACCACCTGACTCAGTGCAGTGAGTGCCTAGTGGGAGATTAGTTAAGAGCTGGGTAAAATAAACGTCTGGAAAGATAAGGAATAGAGAGAAGGTATAAACAGATTAGTGGCAGCCTTCGACCTGACCTAGCCTCTTCTTCTTGAGTAATTTCAAAACTAAAGGAGAAAGGATTGCTTTTGTCTTCTTAAAGATTCCTAATAATGGAGACAGTATACCCCTGCCCTAGCTAGTTATAGAGTTTTAATCCGATAATTAAGAATTCTTCCTGTCTAGGAGTTTATGTACAGAAAATCCTAAAGACTCAAAAAAAAAAAAAAATTGTAACTAATCACCCAGTTCAGTAAAGTTGGAGGATACAAAATTAACATTCAAAAATCAGTAACATTTCTCTACACTAATAATGAATTTTCTGAAAAAGAAATTGATCCCATTTATAATAGCATCAAAAACAATAAAATTCTTAGGAATAAATTTAAGGAGATTAAAGATCTCTATGATGAAAACTATAAAATGCTGATGAAAGAAATCAAAGATGATACAAATAAATGAACAGATACCCCTTCTACATGTATTGGAAGTAATATTGTTAAAATTCCCATAATACTGAAAGCTATAGATTCGATGCAATTTCTATCAAAATTCCAATGGTGGTTTTTACAGAAATAGGAAAACCACTTCTAAAATTTATATGGAACCACAAAATACCCCAAATAGCTAAAGAAATCCCAAGAAAGATGAACAAAGCAGGAGGCATCACATTTCCTGATTTTAAGTTATACTATAAAGCTATGGTAATTAAAACGTTATGGTGCTGGCATAAAAACAAATAGGCCAATGGAACTGAGTTGAGAGCCCAGAAATAAACCCAGGACAGCCAGCTAATATTCCACGAGTGAGCCAAGAATGTTCAGTGGAGAAAGAATCTCTTCAATAAATGGTAGTGGGAAAATTGGATATTTCCATTTAAAATAATGAAGCTTGATGCCTGTCTCACACCACTCACAAAAGTTAACTTGAAATGAACTGAAGACTTAAATGTAAGACCTGAAAGCATGAGACTCCTAGAAGAAATCTTAGAGAAAAAAGCTCCTTGACATGGGTCTTGGTAATGGTTTTTTTTTGTTTGGTTTTTTTTGGAAATCATACCTAAAACATAACAAAATCATAAACAAGTGGAACTATATCAATCTAAAAAGTGTCTGCATGGCAAAAGGAACATTCAGCAAAGTGAAAAGACAGCCTGCAGAATGGGAAAAACTCTTTGCAAACCATATATCTGAGAAGAGGTTAATATCCAAAAATATATAGGGAACTCTACAACGTGTTTTTAAAAATCCAGTAAAAAAATTAGCAAAGGACCTGCATAGACATTTTCCAAAGAGGATACATGCGTAGCCAAGAGGTACATGAAAAGATGCTTAGCACCACTCGTCATTAGGGAAATGCACATTAAAACCACAATGAGATATTACCTCGTGCCTGTTAGAATGGCTATTATCAAAAAGACAAGAGGTAACAATGCCGGCATATATGTAGAGAAAAGGGAACCCTTGTGTGCTATCGGTGGGAATGTAAATTGTAAATTGGTACAGCCAGTATGAAAAACAGTATGAAGTTTCCTCAAAAAAGTAAACATAGAACTACCATATGATCCAGCAATTTCACTTCTAGGAATATATCCAAAGGAAACAAAAGCACTATCTCAAAGATATCTGCATCCTCAAGGTTCACAGCAGTATTATTTACAATAGCCAACAACCTAAGTGTCCATTGGTGGATGGAGGAATAAAGAAGTCGTGGTCTACACACACACACACACACACACACACACACAAACACACACACACACATTAGGTTATTATTATTCTTTCATAGAAAACCAGATCCTAACCATTTGTGAGACGAATGGACCTTGAAGGCATTATGCTAAGTGAAATAAGTCAGATAAAGACAAGTACTGTATAATCTCAATTATATGTGGAATCTTAAACAAAGCAAACCAAACTCATAGAAAAAGAGATCGGATTTGTGGTTACCAGCAGCGGGACCTGGGGACAGAGGGAAATGGAGGAAGGTATAAACTTCTAGTTACAGAGTAGTAAGTACTAGAGATGTAATTAACATATGACGTGATGACTGTTTAACACTGCTGTACGCGGCAAAGTTGTTAACAGAGTAGACCCTAAGAGTTCTCATCACAAGGAGAAATTTTATTGTATCTGTATGAGAGGGTGGATGTCAACTAAACCTACTGTAATCATTTCACTATATATATAAATCAAACCATTATGCTGTCCTTGTTCAACCTTACACAGTGATGTAGGTCAATTCCTTCTCAGTAAAACTGGAAAAAAAAAAAGAATTCTTCCTGTCTACCGCTCTCCAGCTCCACCCACAAAAACAAATAGGTGGAAAGTGGAGGCCGTTTCTGCAATTTGGGAATAGATGCTTACCTGCGTATCTCTGCCCAGCAGCAGGAGCTCACGAACACCGGCGTTCCGCCTGCGGCGAGTGGAAGTTTTCTCTCTGGGAGAGAATCGTGTCTTCGGTTGAGAGAGCCCCCCTCAGAGCCTTTGGATTTTACCTCCGTCTCACCCTACCCCCAACCCTGCCACCTTGGCAGTGGCTTTGCCCTGGTCCCTGTGGCCACCAGAGGCTTCCATGCATTTCCGAATGTCCAGGGTGGTGAGACGGCACACACACTCCCCACCCCCCGCCGCCCGCCCCCCACTCCATGATCCAGGCCATACTTCCTCTTCAGGTTTGCCTTGGTTTGGTGGGTGAGGGCGAGGGCTCATTTGGAGATTATACATGATTAGCAGTGGTGTCCACTAAAAACAATAATAGTTTGAGACCATGAAGCATATGCCTTGCTCTGTGCGTTTTTGAAGAAGATCTTTGAAAAAAACAATACACATAGTACTGGATTGTTACTGCCATTTCTTGGTCCCCTCCTTCTGGTGGTAAAACTTACGTGTTCTATTTCTCTTACAGAGCATGCTTGAGAAGGGAGGATAAAATCAGCTTTTAGAACACGAAGAACTCCTTCAACGTTAATTCCAGAGGTGGAACATTTTTTTTCCTAGTTAGAAAGTAACCAGTTTAAAGAG
This sequence comes from Rousettus aegyptiacus, assembly GCF_014176215.1. Lineage (NCBI taxonomy): Eukaryota > Metazoa > Chordata > Mammalia > Chiroptera > Pteropodidae > Rousettus > Rousettus aegyptiacus. Next base: position 60,120,157 of record NW_023416288.1, read on the forward strand.
AAGACCACTGACAAGAAGCGCCAGAGAGCAGATCCAACAGAAGCTTACGCTGCTTCCATCAACAGCGGCGTGAAAAGCCAAGGCGGAGATCAGGGATCGGCCATGAAGGGCACGCTGCCGTGTTAAGAAACCCACGTACAGTGACAAAAACAGAAAGGCAGCCCTCTCCACTTTTTGTTCTTTCTATTCAACTTTCTCTTCTAACCAAGCTCCATCATTTGGTGAACCTCCATTCCAGCAAAGCCTGGGGGTTGGGGCCGGGGGATAAGGTTACAGAGGGGAGAGGAGAGGGCAAAACACCTCAGTCTCGGGCCAGCAGGGCTAAGTGGGACGGACTGTCCAGGCTGTGGCATGTTGGGTTTCTCTCTCTCTCTTTTCTCCCTTGACTATAGAAGAGCTATTTCATTGTAACTTATTATGGTGATCATGTAAGTAAGAAGACACAAAAAAAGGAAACAAAATGTACCTCTTTTACTGGAATAATGTTTATGATTGCAAGTGAAATAAGGCATTTTTTTTATCAACAGAAAGGCAACCTTGGCTTATATAACCGCTTCTCTACCACGAATACTGACATCTTTACTTCAGTGACTATCAATAATAAATATATTTTCTGACAAAGACTGGCATTGTAGCCTGGGGCCTTGTGTATTTCTTTCTCTAGGTTACGTGGTTATGCTTACGGGAATTGAGCTGATTTATATTGTCATTGCTTTGCATTCATGTTGTACCTCTCCTCTAAAAAGCTCCAAAGCACTTTGCAGAGCCTCAGCCAAGCAAGCGATGCTGAGAACTCACCTCTTAGGGTAGGTAGGCTTCAGTGAGATCTTTACACATTGTACGAACCTTCCTTTCTTTGGGATGAGAACTGGTTTAGATAACCTTGGTTAGAAACTTCTGACCCTGCAATCTATAAAAATGTGACAAAAGGGAAAAAATAAAATAAAAAACAACAGCCAACCAACCCTGAGTGTTTTTCCAATTTCATTGAAACTTCCTAAGTGTAACTCATTTTTATCAGCGGATGAGATAGGTAGTCCAACCCTGGATTTTGGTAAGTTGGAAATTAGTATTCACTCTGAAGCAAAACGAAAGGGCCTTTCCAGGAATAGGTAAAGGAGAAAATGCTAAGGCTTTGTGATGTCCTCTGAATCTCTTTTGTCATGTAGAATTTTTATTTTCTTAGACTTTAGCAAAATGATGAAGAACACAGGCTCTGGAATAGGGTGCATCTGTGTTCAGATTGTGGCTCTGCCACTCTCCGCCACCCACCATCTGTGGGACCTAAACCAAACCACCTCACCACACTAAGCCCCTGTTTCCTCAGCTGTTCACTGGGAGGGAATGCAAGACCCTTTAACGCAGACTTTTGGTCAAGAGTCGGAATGCTTCCCATGCACATTCGGTTGGATCCAGTTGTGGTTTGTGTGATTATTCAGTAAACTGATCTCGGGAGTCGGGGGCATGGGAATAATATGCACATGCCCAAATACCTTAGAGAAAGTCAGGATGAACATAGCTTGCATTGGGAGAATTTCAACCAACCCCTGTAAATGTGAGTGTGGCCTCTTTCATCTAAATCCCTGGGTTGGCTCCATTTGAATGGCATTTCCTTGTACACTTGTGCATACTCTGTAGACATGATGTTGATTCTGAGTGATTTTGTTGACCCTCCCACCATAACCTGTGATTACTGTGTAATGAAAGTTTTTGATTTTATTTTCGTTTCTTAATGGTACAAAATAAGCCGCGTTTGTTTAAATGTGAAGGAAGGAAGCATTGGTAGCTGGAGGAGCAGCATCTGTTGGCACCATTGGTGACACCCAGGCACCTACTCACAAATTCCCTCTTACGCTGCCCTTTTTTTTTTTTTTTTTTTTTTTTGCAATTTAGAGCCTAGAACGTGGCACATCCTAGGTTGCCAGTCTTGTCATTGGCAAAGAAATTCATCACTGAAGAGTCAGGAATTTAAAGCTGGTTAAATCATGGGAGGGTAGTTTGTCAAGACATCTCTCTCTCTCTCAGCACTGGTTATTAATTTATTCTGATGATGGGTGCAAGGGGGAAAGATGGCACTTAAGGGAAAATAAATGGGTGAGATGATGCCTTATTTTTATGCCTTTGAAGATCCATTGATTGTATCACAGCTCTGTCCAGGTCACCGTTACCTTTAGGACACCTGCTTGAGAAGAATGTTGTGATATATGAGTCTCATGGAATTACATGTTCCAATCAGCGTTTCCATTAAGTAGAACACACCTTGAATCACAGTAATGCAGTTCACGAAGCCAAGAAGAATAAAGTATCTTAGAAACTAGTCATGTTATCACACTGCACAAATGTCTGATGAACTTGCAGAAGACAGCAAGGTCAAACCAGCACAAAGTCCTCTCCGAAAAGTCAATAACTTATTATAGAAAACCTGCCAACATGATGGTTTAGAAAATTATTGACTAATCCTTATTAATAGTGGATGTGGACTAATAACCAATGCTTGTGACTTGCTGGTCTACCAATGAGATGTCTTTGTACAGCAGCTCTAAGTGGTATTTTGCTTAGAACAGAACAAGCAGCCAGATGTCCTCATCTGCTCCAGCTTTGGAGTTGGCAGCCTGTGATTCTTAGCTTGACATCTTCCAGCCTTCGTATAATTGCTTTGGCCAGAAACCCACGGAATAATTCTCTTTCCTCCATTTTAGCTGTTGGAGCTGACCCTTTCAAGATTTGAGACTCAGAGAAGTTGAACAATTGAAAGAGTAGCAGTAACTTACTGGGATCATTCTGTTTTGAGTTAATATACTTGAAAAGGTAATACTTTGAATGAGTTAATGTTCATTCTCTGTCACTGCTCCCCTATTTCCCAAGTTTTCATCCATTACTTTTCCCCGCTCAGATGCTCCCATCTTTATCTCTTCCTTTAGTTTCTATGGGTTTAAACTTTTTTAAAAATGTGTTTTTTTTTCTTAATTTTTCAATTCCAGTTGGCATACAATATTATATTCAGATACACAACATGGTGATTAGACATTTATATAACTTCAAGGTGATCACCTTGATAAATCTAGTGCCCATCTGACACCATACGATATTACTGATTATATTCCTTATGGTATACTTGACAGTCCCATGACTATTTTGTAACTACCAATTTTTACTTCTTAATCTACCTTTCCCTTTTTTTACCCTTCCCCCCAAGCTCCTTCCCATCTGGCAACCACAAAAACGTTCTCTATCTAGGTTTGTTTCTGTTTTTTTCCAGATTTCACATGTGCGTGAAATCATATGACATTCGTCTTTGTCTGACTAAATTCCACTCATCACAATACCGTTTTGGTCCATGCCTGTTGTTGCAGATGGCAAGATTTCATTCTTTTTTATGGCTGAGTCATATTCCATTGTATAAATGTACTAGCTCTTCTTTATCCATTCATCCAGTGATGGACATCCAGGTTGCCTCCATATTTTGGCTATTGTAAAAAATGCTGCAGTGAACTTAGGGGTTCACATGTCCCTTTGAAGTAATGTTGAGGATTTCTTTGCATAAACACCCAGAAGTGAGATTACTGAGTCCTTCTTTGTCTCTTGTTATAGCCTCGTTTTAAAGTCTATTTCGTCTGGTATAAATATTTCTACCCTAGCTTTTTAATTTTTGTTGTTGTTGTTAATATTTTCATGAAATCTTTTTCCATCCCTTTACTTTCAAGCTCTGTGTGTCTTTCCATCTGAAGTGAGTCTTGCAGGAAGCATATGAGAGGGTTTTGTTTTCTTATCCTTTCAGCCACCCTATGTCTCGATTGGAACATTTAATCCCTTTACATTGAAAGTAATTGTTGATATATAGTTATTGCCATTTTATCATTTATGTTTTTAATATTTTTTTTCTTCTTAAAGGAATTCCTCTAACATTACTTGTAATACTGGTTTGGTGTCGATGAACTCTGTTAGCTTTTTCTTGTCTGGGGAGCTCTTTATCTGTCCTTCAATTCTAAATGATATCTTCACTGGGTAGAGTAATATTGGTTACAGGTCCTTTTCATCACTTTGAAAATTTCATGCCAGTCCCTTCTCGCCTGCAAAGTTTTTGTTGAGGGCACAGCTGACAGTGTTATGAGAGCTCCCTTGTAGTTAACTAGATGCTTTTCTCTAGCTGCTTTTAAAATTCTCTCTGTCTTTAACCTTTGGCATTTTAATGATAATGTATCTTGGCATGGGCCTCTTTGAATTCATCTTGTTTGGGACTCTGTGCTTCCTGGGCTGGTTCATCTATTTCCTTTGTCAGGTTAGGGAAGTTTTCTGTCACCCTTTCTTCAAACTAGTTGTCAGTTCCTTGCTCTCTTCTTCTGGACCCCCTGTGATTTGAATGTTGGTAGGCTTGACGTTGTCTCCGAGGCCCCTTAAACTATTTTCATTTGTTTTAGATTCTTTTTTTCTTGTGGCAGGTCTGATTGGGCATTTTCTGCTACCTTTATCTTCTAAATTGCTGATTCGATCCTCTGCTTCATCTAATCTGTTGATTCCCTAAAATGTATTCTTCATTTCAGTTATTGTATTCTTCACACCTGACTGGTTCTTTTTAAGGTTTTTTTTTATCTCCATTTTTATGTTTTCTGTCTCTTTACTAAAGTTCTCACTGAGTTCATCTACTCTTCCTCTAAGTTAATTAAGCATCCTCATAACCAGTGTTTTGAACTCTGCATCTGGTAGATTGGTTATCTCCATTTTATTTAATTCTTTTCCTGGAGTTTGTGCTATTTAATTTGGGACGTGTTTCTTTGTCTTTCCATTTTGACTGCCTCCCTGAGTTTGTTTTTATATATTAGGTAAGGCTGCTATGTCTCCCTGTCTTAGAAGAGTGGTCTCATGTAGTAGGTGTCCCGTGGAGCCCAGGGGTGCAGGCTTCCCCGGTCACCTGAGCTGGGTGCTCCAGGTGTGTTTCCTGTATGGGTTGTGTGTGCCCTCCTATTATAGGTGAGCCTTGGTTGCTGTTTGCACTTCAGTGGGAGGGATTGATTCTTGGGCTGATTGGTTGTGAGAACTGGTCAGTGAGGGGCTGACCCTACAGAGCAGGATTCACTTAAGGAGGGCTCTGGTGCCTGCCCAGTCTGCCCTGTGGGTGTTTTGTCCTCGGATGCAGCCCCAGGTGGCTCTCTGGTTCAGGCCACTCAGCGTGCTGGTCTCGAGGCCTCTTGAGAGGGGCACCACTGCAGACCAACGTTAGCCGCAGCCTGTGCCCTGCCTTGGGCCACCTGGCACGAGTCACCAAGCAATCTGCAGATGGCCGCCACCCATGCTGAGTGTGGAGGTTCCTGGAGGGCTGCAAACCGAGGCCAGCTGCCACTAGTGCAAGACTTGGGGCTGTTCGGCAAGAGGTACGGGGCATGCCGAGGCCAGATGCTGCCTGTTTAAGTTTTGCGAATCTTTGAGGGATCTTAGGAAAGTCCATGGTATGAGCCAAAAACAGGCTATTTGCATAGAAAAGCCACGGGAAGTGGCTTGGGTGGGTTCACAAGTTGGGAGGGGCGGGGTCTCCAGTGGGTGGGGCGGGGTCTCGGGACCACTAGGGCGGAGCGACCGGTGTTATCTGGGTTGGTGGAGACCCAGACATGGCGGCTGCCTGCCTTTGCGGGCCGGGTGAAGGGAGGCCTCAACAAAGAAGCAATGTATTCTGCCAGCACTTCTGTCTGGGAGAAAGCTGCCCCTCCAGCCCTCGCCCTGAAGCCAGACAATTCAGTTCCTCCCCGCACGTCCCTGGTGACTTTCAAGCTGCTGCCCCAGCGCTGGAGCTCGGAGCGCGTGAGCCCGCCAGCAGGTAAGCCCCCGCGCGCCCCTTGAGAGGAATGTCCGCGACTCCAACTCCCTTCCGCCTCAGCCACAGTCTCCACTGGTTTTCACAGCCAGAGTGTGGGGACTTCTCTTCCTGTCATTGGGAGCTCAGCGTGGGGCTGGGACCTCGCTTTTCCCTGGGGACCTCTGCAGCCACGATATCCCTCTGGCCACACACAGGTGGGCGTCTCCGACCAGTCTCGAATTGGCCCGTGTGTCCCCAGTTGTAGGACTTCTGTTCAGCTAGACCTCGGGCCCCTTCCAGTGACGGCTGTTCAGTGGTTTAGTTGTAACTTTGAAGCGGCTGTGAGAGCAGGCGAGCGCAGCGCTTATCTATCCCGCCATCTCGCCTGGGAGCCGGAGCCATTAAACTGTCCTCACCCTTCTCTGTCTCCCAGGCCCACCCCCTGAGCCGTGGTGATGTGAGCGTGCAAAGCGCGTTGCCTTAGGTGCACAATTCTGGCTCTTGCTCTGATTTCTGCTGCTGTTGCCTCGTGGGGCAGGTCATTTCCTCTCAGGCTCCTCACTGCCCGTGGCCCACTCTGTTCATCTCCACTATAACAGAGATTTTTGATACCTCCTTTCCTCCCCAGCCTCCTGAATCTTAAATGAGCCATGGACTTAGTACTTTTTATCATTTAGTGGTACCTTGTATTTACGGTTCTTAATTTACGAATCAGGTGTATGGAACTTTTTTAAGTCTCTGGAAAAAAAACTCCCTGAATTTATATTTAATTATCTATGGCCTTTGATTATTTTTTTTTTTTTTTTTTTTTTTTTTTTTTTGCAGTTTACGATCTTCATTAGAAAAAAAGGAATGATTTCCTGTCACTTGTCTCCGGGGATTTACTCAGTGGGTGGGCTGTGTTCATTCTGAAATGTCTCCTGGGGCATGTAGCCAGTTTGTGCCAACGAGACCCACAATCCAAACCGCCTGCAGAATAGGAGGCCATGGTACTGATGCTGTTAGCTGTGGTAGTCTGAACAATATTTATGCTGGTTCACTTAAGTCCATGCTTCTTTTAAAATTTATTATAGACAGCTGGGTCCTTAAACGAATGCAAAATGTTATAGGTGTCAGTTTTTACTTTCTCCTTCCCTTAACACACCTAATGTCACCAACAATGACTGAATCAATGTAAAGGGAATTGAAGGGAGGAGATTAGGACAGTTACTATCCATTAAGGGGAACATTGGCTCTTGGTGAACAAGGCTGTGTGGAGAGAAGGACTGGACGTCATTCCCGCAGAATTCATTCTCTAGCCCCTGTCATTCCGAATCCACTGTGACATGGAAAGTCATTTTTAATTATTCCGGTTTAGATGATCTAAAGCTATATCTATTTTATGATCGTCCCCAGCCTGCTCCTGGCCCAGGGAGATGGGAGTAGTCAGTGATTTGTCAGATTTGGTGAGATGGGGAACGTCAAGGCCGCCCTTGTGTACTCAAGAGGTTGACTCCTACCCCAATCTGCCTTGGAGAGCCCACCTGGTGTAGCTTTCCAGCACTTCTTAGTGAATTATGGTGGACCGAATTGATAAACACCCAAGACAAAGTAGACTTGTTCTCCCGCACCCAGAATGAGAGTCACCTCGCTCATTTGACGAGGCCCCTTACACTAAGAATTTAGGCTAAAATACCAGAAAGCTTCAGGAACTTTAGATTCCGTTACTTTCCAAAACCCAAAGTCATTGGTTCCTGGGTTTGGGGGAAGATGACCGATCACCTAATTCATTCTGCATCCAGGCTGACGTTTGAATGAGGATGATGGAATTTTATATTTCATGAGTGCTGTATCTCTTCTGCTGCCTTCAGCCCCAGTATTGCTGGCAGACCCCTAAAGAAAAAGGTGAATTGCTTTAGGGAGGAAAGCAAAAGACATCAACCAAATCAAAAGTGTCAGCCACTTTTGCTGTCAGTGTCTTGAAGCTTTCAAATAGACCCACAACCTACATGCCCTATATTTGAGGCAAGGCCAGTCCAGTGTTAAACCCAATTTGGTTTCAGAAAATATGGCTACCTTATTTATGCCTTTAAAGCTGGAAACGGAAAACTGAAACTATTAAGTTCAGTTCCTGAAACTCCCTCTAACCAAGTCAACTCTAAATGGAAAACAGGTATGCCTCGATTTAATGAAATGTTTCAAACCACTTGAAGTGAGTTTGATTAGGAGAGGCCACACTTCAAAGATTTTCCCATGCAGAAAAGTTTGATTTCCTTCAACTTTCGGGTGTCCCCATGTCTGCTCCCCTCTCCCTGTCTTGGGAGGATTCTTACCAGCCTGTGGTCAGTCACTTTGCTGAGAGGGCAGTCTGCTCTGAATAGAACCCTTCCTCCAAAGTAAACTACATTTCCATAATGGCTTTTAAATGCAAATATGGAAGCCCCAGGGGTCAGGCCAAGTTTCTGGGTAGCACTCTGCTGTAGCTATGCCTTTCCTTCCTGGACTTCATTAAGGCACAGGGAGTGGCCTGCTTGGACCAGGCCCCTAGCGACCCACATAGGGAGCCTCCTGCAGCACCCTGCCCATTGGCCAGGCCGCACTGGGCCCTCAGCATTGTTGAAAGTCTGTGCTCACTGGCTCTCTCCCCCTTCCTGGCAAATACGTAAAATAGGGGTGAGGACCAGAGGACTGGGACCAACTGCTTATTATCTGCTGCCTGTGCAGTCCAAGAGACAAGGGTAAAATCATCTTCTTCATTTCATAGCCACAGGCCACGTTCCTCAGTCAGCATCAAACCTGAAACACAATACCAAGCTGTAAGTTTTAGCTCTGGAGCTCCCTAAGGTAATATGCTCCCCTGTCTCAGAAGCACTGCCACACCGTCATTGAAAATATTGTTCAATATAGAGCCGAAGTGGCAGCGTCGTTTTATTTCAAGCTTGGAAGTCAAGCTGCAGAGCAAGAGCTGGGGACTCTGCTTTAGCAAAGGGTGAATGGGATGTCGGCTAACCTGCTGTTAGAAGTTCGTTTTGAGTTATCTCTACGTTCTTAAAATGCTTTTGCAGCAGCCGCATGTTAAATATGAACCAGAATGAAAGAGTTTACGTTCCTGACCCTCAGGTGCTTAGCACAGAACTTGGAAATCTCAGTAACTTAGGCAAAAGATATTTTTCTTCCATTGGAAATGAATTTATCAGTGAAGTTAGAAAGATGTCATTGTATAGAAGCATAAGAGGGGTTATGAATCGCCGTTAAGGTGATGCTGTTTCAGGAACATCAGACACTATTGTCCTGAGTTTTTACAACCACTCTCGACTTCCTCTCCAGTATAGGAGTGGCCCGTTCATTACCTGTATGGATCGACTCGTACCACTTAACTTACCATTTCCACATTCTCTCGTACCCGGGGAGAGGAGGTCGTCAGCCACAGTCCCATGTCACACTGGTATTGCCCGAATCATTCACGCATCAATTCATCAAATGAGCAGCTTCTACCTCGGCGCCCCGGGCACTGTTCCAGGAGGGAAGACGGGAAGGACAAGGTCCCGACCTCACAGAGCTTACATTCCGGTGGGGGTGGGGGTGAGCAATAGACATGCGGGGAGTAGTAAGCTCTATGCAAAATGGGAAAGGGCAGAGGAACAGAGGGTTCAGGGAGAGGGAATAGGTCCTTCAGGGAGGATGTGCTGTATTCGACTGGGCGGTGAAGACAGCTCTAAGGAGGTGGCATTGGAGTGGATTCTTGACCGTAGTGAGAGAACCATTCGGGTGAAGATCTGGGGAGCTCTGCAGGCTGCCAGATCAGTGGGCACAGAGGTTCGGAGGCAGCAACAGGTTTGGTTTGTTAGGGGAGCAGGAGGGCCTGGCCCGAGCAGAGTGGAAAAAATGCAAACAGTGTTGGGAGACGAGTTCAGAGAGGGGTCCAAACGGGTAGCACATTTTAAGTTTTATTCTGAGTGTGATGAAAAACCATTGGAGGGTTTGGTGCAGGGTCATCGATTGAGCTAATATACATTTGTAACCCATTTCCCTCTTTCCCTGAGAATTCTCGCTGGCGGGGTTCATGGCTGCAGTGTTTCCCCCGAGATAACTCACAGACTCCAGTCTTAACCTCACCTCCCATGTGGCCACACAATATCTCGCTTTTATTATTATTTTTGCATTGCTCTAGTATATTGATAATCTTTGGAAACAAATGACATCAGTCTATTTATGACATTCTATTTTTACAAAATATAATAATTCCTGAATACTGAAATTGTAAAATCCTAGAAAACATAGCATTCCTACGTGTGATATTAAATTCATGCTGGCAGAGAGCTGCATTGTTTTTCTAAATGAGAAAAGGATTAAAAACCACTCTGGCTACCATGTGGAGAATTATCTGGAATATGGGTAAAGTGGAAGTAGGGAGACTATTAAGAGGCTATTACTTTAATCATGTAAGGAAGAGGTGGTGATCGGACTAGGGTGGTGGCAGTGGAGAAAGGGAGAAGTCATCGATTTAGGACATCTATAGATAAAAGTAGACCCAATAAGACTATTGCATTAGGTGCAGGGTGTGAGGGAAAGAGAGGGAAAGTATAAGATCCCCAAGACTGTCCTGAACAACTAGCTGAATAGCAGGACCATGTACTGTGACGGAGACAGCACTAGGAAGATTTTGGGGGTGGATGCGCAGGAATCAAGTGTTCAATTTTGATCATGTTAAGTATAATGTACATTACAGTTCCTAACAGAAATGCCGAGTAGGCCATTAGGTATATGCTGGGGCTAGCTGTAGGCTGAGTCATCTGTCGAGATGGTATAGAGCCTTGGCTGTCGTACTCACCTAGGGAGTGAATGTGGAGAGTGAAGAGGGTTGAGACTTAGCCCTGCGACTCTTGGCAGAGTTGTGAACAAAGAGGAATGGAGAAGATGGCCACTGAGGTGGGAGACAAGCCACAGCCAACCTGGAGGGCAAGGGAAGAGAGTGTTTCAAGAAGGAAGGAATGACCAGCTGTGTTAAATGATGCTGATGGGTTGAATGAGGTGAAGACAGAATTAGCCAATGGGTTTGGCAACATGAAGGTCACCGGACAAGAGCAGTTTTGGTGACTGGTGAGAATGAAAGCCTGGGCACGATGGGTTTGAGGAAAGAATGCGTTTGGGAAGTGGAGGCAGGAGAGGCAGCACTCCGAGAAGTTTTTCTAAAAAGGGGAGAAGTGGGGGAAAGTAGGTAAAGGAGGTGAGAGGCACTAGGGAGCTTTCTTTGTAAGGCTGGCGATATTATTGCTCGTTTTGTAGGTCAGCAGAAATAACCAGAAAGAGGAGCAGTTGAGTGAAAAAGTTCGTAAGCTGTCCAAGGGGCAGGGACCCAGTCTTAGAACACAGACGGTTTGTCCACTGTGCTGGGAGGGAGGGTTGAGTTCATGGACATAGAGCCAGGCAGGCCAGTGGATTTGGTCATGAGAGGATGAGGTCATTCTCTTCTGCTGGCTTCTATTTCCTGATCAGCCATGAGGAGTGTCCCAGGTTAATGGTCACTAGTAATTATTAAATGTAGCCGAGTACCTCGCTTTCTCTCTGCCCTTCTTCCTTCATGAATAATTCAATCCAAAACCCATTAGATGGACCATGCAAGGTAGATCTCCGTGCAGGAGGTGGGGAGGGGGTGGTAGTCCAGAGTGGGGTGCCTGAGTAGGGTGAGGAAAGTGTCCGTTCGTGGTGTGGGGACACCACAGTGTGGCATCCAGGCTCGCGTGATAGCAGAAGGGTAGCTGCATTGGTGGGGGAAGAACAGTGGCAGTGGCAATGAGAAAATGGTCCCATACAGAGGACACTGATCCCATAAATGAATGCATTACGGATAATAGGAACCAGATTCCTTAATGTCAAAATGGACAAGGAGAAAATGAAAACGAACTCTGTGGTATTGGTTTGGAATAGGAGATATTGATACGATTGTGGTTTTAAATATATATAAATAGATATAGAAACGTTAACATAAATGCGTGTGTGCATTTATATGTACATATTAAGTACACATGTGCGTATGTATGTACATTCATACGTCTATTCCTCAGCTGTGGCAGTGAGAGAGCCAGGGAGCAACACAATTCTAATAGCAATGAGCATATCAGGTGCCCTGGTCTACCCTCCACTGAAAGGAGCTATAACTTCTTGAAGAAATTACTAACCCTAGGGCCGGGGCAGGGAAAATGCAAGATGGGAACATATCAGAAGGCCAGGGCCAACTTGAAGGGGCTTTCACTGTCTAAATCTGGGACAGTTTAAGCATCAAAATAAATGATAGTGATATCCATTGAATAACATAGGCAGGGGCCATAGTGGTGTCTACGTAAATGAATACAGAGACGGGGAAAGGGAGAGCCTGTTCCTTAGAATAGAATGCAAACTAATAAATGGAAAAGGAATGATGGAATGATAAAATCCTTGTTCAGCAGCCATCTTAATAGTAATTCGGCCAAGAAACGTTAATGGATGTGAAGACTAGGAGTGAAAGTTTTTAAGACATAGGATTTTTACATAGTTTCAAATTGCCTCCGACCCTATAAAGGGTGCTGGGTCAGTTGGCTATACACATGGGACAAAAGGGCAAACTGGACCTTACCCTCATTCTGGACTCAGAAGCCAATTTTAATTGGAGTGTCAGTTAAATAACTATGTACAACACTAATGTTTTTAGAATATACTATAGAAGAATAGTAAGGAAATATTTCTTAAACAGGTTACAAAAAAACCAACCAAACAAACAAACAAACAAAGAACCATAAGGGAAAACGTCTGATAAATTGGATTACTTTAAAATTAAGAATTTCTGTTCATCAAGACACCATGAAGACAGTGAAAAGGCAAGCCTTAAGAGAGAAGATATTTGTGAAGCACACAGCCAACAAAGGGCTCATATTGAGACTATATAAAGAACTACAAATCAGTAAGAAAAAGACAACTGAACAGAAAAGTGAGCAAGAGACAGAAATAAGCACTCCACAAAAAGTAAATCTCTAAATGGCCAGTAAGTGTATGAAATGTACTCAGCAGCATTACTAATTAGAGAAATGCAAATTAAATTCACAATGAGATGCCATCATTTATCCACCAGAATTGCAAAAATTGAAAAGATGGAAAATAACGAAGGTTAACAAGAATGCGAAGTAACTAGGTTCTAATACACTGCTGGTAAGAATGTGAATTGATACAAACAATTTGGGAAATGGCTGGGCATTGCCTGTTGAAGCTGAACATATTGTTTAAGTTATAACAAAATTACTGTAGCTGACTTGGTGGCTTATAAACAACAGACATTTATTTCTCACAATGCCGGAGGCTGGAAAGTCCAAGATCTAGGTGCCAGCAGATCCTGTGTCTTGCGTGGCTCACTTCGTAGATGGCATCTCCCCGCTGGGTTCTCCCTCGTGAGACACTAACCCCATCTATGAGGGCTCCACCCTCGTGACCTAATCGCCTTCCAAAGACCCCACCTCCTGATACCATCACATTGGAGATTAGGTCTCAACATGTGAGTTGTTTTTTGGAAGGAGGGGACACAGACATTCAGTCTATAGCACAGATCCACAAGTGCCAAGCCAGCAATACCATTCACAGGTCATCCCTAGAGAATGTCCAATAGCATTCACGATAGCTACAAAGGAGAAACAACTAAATGCTATTCATAGTAAAAAGAGTAAATATTCTGAGGCATGTGGAATATTATACAACAATACAAATGGATGAAATACGGCTTCACATAAAAATGGAGGATTCTTACACACTGTTTGACAGAAGTACTAAAGACTACATGTTGTATAATGCCATTCTTAGAAATTTCTTAAAAAGGCAAAATAAGCGATAGTGTTTATGGGTGGATGCTTATATAGTAAAAGTATAAAGAAACATAAACAAGGAAACCTTATAAATGAATAGCAATTACCTTTCTAGGGGTTGAAGGAGCACAGATGGGCCTTCTAGGGTCCTGGTAATCTGATTTTCTGCCTGAGTGGTTATTGGATCTATTTAATTTATGATAAGTCATTGAGCTGTTCATTTGTGCACTGCGCTGTGTGTCTTTTACTTCACAATACAGAAGGGTAGATATAAATTTAAGCAGGTTCAAGGTTATCCCTAGGACAGAGTCGTTTCAGTTCCTTTGGTAACACCCACTAGTCACTGACATGTGTTGAGGGTTTTCCTGAGCCAGGCATTGTATTGAGCATATATCTCTAATTGCAATAATCCTATAAATTAGGTACTTTTATTACCCCCATTTTACAGATGAGAATACTGAGGCTTAGAAAAGGATTAAGTAATTTGCCGGGGGTCACGCAACTGGTAAATGGCAACCCGGTCCTGTCCTCCCCAGAAGCCTGGCTCTTCCTTGTTACAAGGTCTCCTCTTTGTATCAATCTCATCCTTCTATTAGATTTTTAGGGCAACCCTTGTTTATTGTAAACCTCCGAATCCCCCACGGCATCTGGTCTAGCGCGTTGTACAGCATAAGGCTTCAGTAAATGCCGAGTTGACTGAATAATGTCGAGTTGACTGAATAATGAACAAAAGCTGCATTCTTGTCATCGCTCCCCCTCGTGTAGTGGGTGCGGTAGTGGGAGATTTCTTGCCCGTGCAAAGTTACTGAGGTTTCAAGCGGAGGAAAAATAACAGGAAAGCTTCCTGCCTGTGGCTGATGCTAGCTTTGCTTGCTGGGGTCTGTCAGACAAATTCCCTACTTCCTCTTTTTTCACTTTCCCTGAGCACCAAGACATCTGCCTAACTACTCCGCATCTCCTCTCCTGCCCGCCACCCAGGAAGCAGTAGATGGAGATGCAGCCAGGCTGCGTGCATGCCTGCCGCGTCTGCCTCCGGAGGGTGTCTCAGGTGCAAGCACTCTGCGGGGCCCAGGTGGGTCATGAGCGCGCAGGGCGCAGAGCCCAGCCAGTCTAAATAAAACTCCCACTTCCACGTTGCTGCTGGTTTCCCAAGGTGTTTTGAGGCAAAAAGACTTCGGGAGGAAAGTAAGTGTCGGTGGAATTTTCAGGCCCTGTTCTGGGGTGATTTGTCACTGACTTGGAAGCCGGAGCAGCTCAATAGCGCAGGTACAAAGCAGCTGCGTGGGGCTCCATGAAATATCACCCGCTCAGCCTCTGCCACCTGCCTTCACTGTGTGCCCTTCTCCTGTTGCTAGAAGATTAAAAAGCAACAACAACAAAAAAGAAGAAATCAGAGTTTGAGAACTCTACACATATTTTCCTAGACAATTTTGACCACGGTCCCGATTTATCCAAAACAGCTAATAATTTTTCCTATTCCCTCACCTACCCCTCGCCTCTCCCAAACTGGCTCCCCCCAAATTTAGGACGTGCCACTCACCCTGTTTTCCCCTCATGTGGGCCCGAAGTCTAGGAGAGCACGGATTCCTCCCTCACCCACCTACTCTTGTCCACCTCCCAGTATAAGCCACTTGTTTTAGAGCCAGGAGAACTTGGCCCAATGCATTGTTTTATAGACAGCTCGAAGCCACATAAACAATGTCCTTGGAGTGAGGATTACTAGGCATTAAAAGAAGTTACAGGTGGTCTATAATAGCCTTCAGGAAAATCTCTATAAGTCAGTAAGGGATGGTATAAAGGATCAAGTTCTCTTCCAGTTTCCTTTTTCCCCATAGTCTCTCTCCCTAGAATGGAAAAAATGATGTTACTGTTCCTAAGAGGGAGTACACTTCCTGACTGCTGGAACCTTGAGTCTGTCCAAGTATCAGGTGGCCAAGTCCTTTGGTGGGAACTAGCCTTCCCTTTCCAGCCCCAGGAATAAATCTTGTAATTCCACTTTCCTTGCCAGTGATTGGTTGGGGAATGGGCATGTGACATAATTCTGGCCAATGAGGTATGAGGGAAGTTTTTGGATGCTTCTGGGAAAGGGACCCTAATGAGGCTGCATTCCCTGTCTTCTCATGGCCTTTGATGGTGTGTGAATTTACGAGACCTGGAGTTTTTTGGTGCCCAGCTTGTGGTCATGAACTGACAGGTCTGAGGACAGAAACCAAGATATGGGGGACAGCAGGGGTAAAAGATGGGAAGAGCCCACATGTCAGCTAGAACTATTCTGCTATTGGATTTGTTATTATGAGAGGTGATACATTTCTGCTCCTCACTTATGTGGTTGAATCGAGCTTGCTGTTATTTGAGGCTGAAAACTGTCTAACCAATATGTCTGCGTTTGACAAGATGCAGTCTCCTCTCCCACTTCCTGGTCTTTTTCCATCAACTTCAGGCTAGCTTTTTTCTTAGCAGGGGTTGGGATTTTAATGCTATCCTCAGTCTATCATTGTGTGTATGTGTGTGTGTTTTTTTTTTCCATCAAACGCTTGGTCCAAGTTAGACTTTTCATCTCTAGTCGGAATAGAACAGTGTCAAATGAAGTCCCCAGTCAGATGCATCAGAATCCTATGGGAAATTGGCAAAGGATCTGAATAGACATTTCTCCAAAGAAGATATACAAATGGACAATAAGCACAGGAAAGACATTCAACATCACTAATCATTAGGGACATGCAAATCAAAACCACACTTCATACCCACTAGGATGGCTATGATTGAAAAGGGGCAGTAACAAGTATTGATGAGGATGTGGAGAAATTAGAACTCTCATACACTACTGGTGGGACTGTGAATTGGTGCTGTGCTTCAGAAAAGAGTCTGGCAGTTTTTCAAAAGGGTAAACAGAATTCCTATGTGACCCAGCAACTCCACCCTTAGGAACATGCCCAAGAAAAATGAAAACGCAAGCCCTCACCAACACTTGTACGTCAATGTTCATAGGAGCATTATTCAGAATAGCCAAAAAGTAGAAGCAACCCAAATCTCCACCGGACGAATAAACACAGTACGTCATACCCATAAAATGGAAAGTTAATTAATAATAGAAGGGAATTTAAGCTCTGATGCATGCTACAATATAGGTGAGCCTTGAAACCATGATGCTAAGTGAAAGAAGCCAGACACAAAAGACCACATGCTGTACGATCCCACTTATATGAAATGTCCAGAACAGGCGACTCCACAGAGACAGAAAGTGGATTAGTGGTTGTAGGTGTGAGGGAGCTAGAGAGTTCCGACTGCTAAAAGGTACAGGGTTTCTTTTTTGATGTGAAGAAAATATTCTAAAATTAGGTTGTGCTAATAGTTGCACAACTCTTACTTAATATGTGAAAAAAATCGTCAAATTATATTGTTTAGATGAATTAATTTTATGATATGTGGATGATATACCGATAAAGATGTTCAAAAGAGATATCCAGTTAAACCATTTTTACTTTCTGAGTTTACAAGAATTGAAATCATTCCCATTCATTTGCTAAAAAGTAAGTTATAGGTGAAAATAGTCACTATGTAGAATAGTAAATATGACTTGTGCACCTGGGGAATTTAATGATAGATTGATTCCCTGGCATCACCTGAAACCTCTGGTTCGGATCCTCTGGTAGTGAGGTCCAGGGATGTGCACCTCCCCAGAGAGGACAGAGGAGAACTCTGGCCTTCAGAATAATGGTTCCCATCTCGTGGAGGTGTTTATTTGCAAAAGGATGCTGAGTGTTGCATGCGTAACCGTAACATAGTCATCATGAATACACGGTGTTGAAAGAGTTTTAGAGTCTGCCAACCTTATCTCCAGTCCTGGCTCTGTTCACCTAAATAGTGTGTGAACTCTGGAAAGTTACTTAAATTCTTCAAGTCTGTTTCATAATCTGTAAAACAGGGATAAGAATATCACCCCCCTGGGGGTAATGTTGTAACAAGACTTAAAAATCTGAAGTGCTTCATACGGTGTCTGGTACCGACTAAGCTTTCCTCTAAGTGGAATGAGAGTCGATATACTGTAAAGTCTGTCCTTACATCATTTTAAGTCTTAGGAAAACATTGTACTTGAAGGGCATTCAGGGGCACTCAGAAATGCCTTTATCGAACTGCTAGCCATATGGCGAAGCCCCTAGACTATAAAGCCCATGAGAGCAAGGCTCCATTTTTGGCTCGTGCTTGCCATCAGTGTCTGGACAGTAGTTGGTTCTTAATACTTGTTGAGTGCATGAGGGATGTGGGGTTTTTCAGCAATTGTGAGTTACTGCTCCCTGGACCCCTTGCCATAATATGAGTGATGACATTTGCCTGGGTGTGGACACCTGGTGTCTTAGCTTGGGCCCCGTAACAAAATATCATAGAGTCGGAGCTTAAACACAGGCATTTCTCATGGCTCTGGAGGCTGGGAAACCCAAGATCGAGGTTCTGACCAGCTGGGTTCCTGGCGAGGACCCTCTTCCTGGCTTAAAGGTAGCTGCTGTCTCTCTGTGTCCACATGGCAGGGAAAGATCTCTCTCTCAGCTACCATCACACTGGGGATTAGGACTTCAACATATAAATATGTTGGGGAGGGAGTTACAGATGCGGTCCATAGCACACGGCATTCCTCCTCCAGCCCGAACTCACCAGTTGCGCCATTTCCAAAGCCCAGTTTTACCTGCCAGAGACCCGCCTCTCTGCTTCTGGCCACTCCTCCTCCGTGAGTGTCCTTGACATCACAGCCCTCCCCAGCCTGGCCAGCTTTTCTTCATGACATGGGACCTGTTGATGGTGATCCTCTGTGCTGTGCTCCGCCCTGCCTATCTGACCCACGTTGTCGTCCATAAACTGGAAACAGGCAATATTTGTAGAGCCTCATGTCAGTCTCGGTAAATCCTGGTGTTCTCAGAAGTGTCTATGAATGCCACCCAGGAGAATGCCAGCAGCCATAGAAATATCTTTGTAGAGGAAGACTCTTCCCTCCTCAGAGTAGGACCTAGGTCTCCGTAGAAGAGTTGGGGTGGCCCGCTTGACCGGCCAAGCACGGCCTTTTTCATCAGCACATCCCGTGTCATTGGGCGTAGATGACCTCCACGAGCGGAAGTCAATGCTCGCACCTCCCAGGCCTCTGCTGCTTCTTCCTGCCAACAGGGTTTGCTCACAGGCCCCGTTTTCCAACATGCCTTGCTTGGCGATCACTTGCCTGGGCTTCTAACCTCTCCCTCTGCAGATTGTTTGCTTTCTCTCTTGGAGCCGGTGTTTCCTGCACCTCCCTAAATTAGTGTCATCTGTGAATTTCATCACACGGTGTTTACGTCCCCGCTCCCCGCCTCACCATCTCCCAGTTCATTAACAGATGTGGAAGTGGAAGACGCTCTCTGTCATGGTAGGAGAGAGATATGAGCTCTGAGGGGGGCTGCCCCCAGTGCTAAGAGCTGTGGCCCTTTGCTGGGATGGGGACGGCACCTGGCTAGAAAAAAAGGTCCCTTCCTCTTGGGCTGAGAAGCTCTCCCCAGGCCTGAGCTGGGGCTCTGAGGCGTCATAACACCCCCTGCTCCTGTAGGCATGGTAACAGGCCACAAATCTTGGCTACCTTTTTGGCCCAGAGGTTCCTACACAGTTAGGAGCTTTTCCTACCCAGTGCGTCTCCATCAAGGCCTTGGGCACTGTCTAGCTAACCGCTTGCCTTTTAAGGCATGTCTTTATTACTTTATTTAACTATTCATTAGCACAAGGCTAGCAGAAGATAAATTACTCAAATGTTTGAGTGAAAAGCATCTAGTTTGTGAAAATGGAATCATATAATACGTGTTCCTTTGTATCTGGTTTCTTTCATTTAGCACAATGTTTTCACGGTTCCTCCATGTTGTAGCACATATCAGAACTTCACTTCTTTTTGTGATCGTGTAATATCTGTTGTATAACTATTTTGTTGGCGATTTGGGTGGTTTCCTCTTGGTTATTATGAATAATACTGCTATGAACATAATAACCAAGAGGAAACCACCCAAATCGCCAGTCCTTCAGGGAGGGGCCCTGAAGGGTCACCGATTAGCTGATCAGATCATCCAAACCTCAGCTTCGGGTTCCCCAAGCCAGAGCTTTGGGTTTTCAGGGTCAAGGTGCTTTAACGTTGAGAGACCAAGGTGAGGGTCCAGCATCTCACTGGGAGAACGGAGGACGTGGCAGAGGATTCTTCCTCGTTGTCACACTCACAGTGGCCTTTCTGTCTCAGCACGTCACTGGCGACCAGAGGGGCTAAGCCAGGCCCCCCACCCCAGAGCAGTGAATCTTTCTGATACGCCCCCAGTCTCTGCCTTCGTCATGGATCTGTCCCCACCTGTGCCCACACGGAGTTGTCAGAAGGTGTGAGAAATGGAAGGAGACTAATAAGGGGCAGCAGCCCTGCTGAGTCTCACACTTCCCATGTGACCCTGGAGATCGGCTCCCCACCTGGTCCCCACCCCCGGCTCTGGTGTGCCATGTCATCCTCCCAGGCATTGCTGATTGCACTGGGTTGCACAGCCAGTCTCCTTGTTCCCAAAGGGATGTCTGCACTTTCTCTTCCTCCACTTGCAGAGGACATGGGGCCTGCCCTCCCCAGCAGGTGCACCCTCCCACGTCTCACAGGGGAGACAGATGTTCAGCTCCATGTCTGGCTCCCATTTCCCCATCTATACAGTGGGAGTGGTAGAACTTCCCTCATAGGGTTGTGTGAATAGGAAATAAATCCATCGTCAAGCTCTCTGGACGGTGTCTGGCACAGGGGGAGGCTGACTCACGGGCTCCCATCACCACTGCTGCTGTGTGTTTCCTGAAGACCCCGCATACACCCTCCCCCCGTCTTTTCTGGAAGTGGTGCAGAGCGTCGAATCCTGCTGCTGCCCGTCTCCCACGCTGTGAACCGAGTCCTGCTCTTTGCTCTGACTCCCCTCCAAGACCCCTGGTCTCTGCCCTCCTTCCAAAGGTCTCTAGGACGCACAGAGGTCAGACCTGGGGCCTCGCTGCTTCTTGGGTCCAGAAATCCGCATATCTAAAACCAATATTTTCATACCTCCAAAGTCACTCTTTGACCAATGGTTTGAAAAGACCTTGTGTTATGTTGTACAAGGTAGACCACACCTTAAAAGTTAGTTGCATTGTCAAATGCTAAATTAAACAACTTCATATCAGCTTCTTTAATTGCAAGAATTTTCAGAGCCTTTCCCGGCTAATATAATTTCCTAGGAATAAAAGATTATATGTAAAATTGCCCAAACTTAACTATATTAAAAAAAAAAAAAAGTTGCCAGGAGTTAGGGTTCCCTGGGACCCCCATCTGGGAAACACCACTTTACATCAAGCAATCCAAGTTTTCACCGAGTCCGTTTCACACGCCAAAGCCAGTAGCACAAGATTACAAGGCATGGGGCTGAGCTGAGGAGCAGCCTGGAGGTGCCAGTGATTTCTGGGTGAAGCCACCGAGGATGAAATAGAACCCTGGGTGTGGGACAGGACCCAGGGGTGCACGTCTCAGCATTGCTGCTCAAAAACTATGTGGATTTGGTCATCACAGCTGAGGCTGTTTCCTGGCCTGCAAATGGGGACGAGCTCTGCCTCCCAGGGTTGTTGTAAAGAATGATGACATTGTTTATGAAAGTGCTTAGTTCAATGTAAATGCTCTAGACAAGTCATTTAAAGGTGTTATGAGTATAGGAACAAACCCCAAATTGTAACCTTGTTAGTGCTGTGTTCTGTCAACCTGGCTCATGCCAGGTGTTCAGAATGCACAGACCTCTCTAACCTGGCGAACAGCACCCTCGCCCTGTGGGACCTGCTGGAGAGGGTCACAGATGCACCGGCTCTGCCGGGCCCGGCCCCTCCCAGCCTACGCCAGTCCCGTTCTATTGTCCGGGACGCCCAACCACTGGGCTATGTTGGTGCTGAAGGGGAGAGGCAGCCAGGGCTCCAGGAAGCCATTGCTTTCCTCCCTCCCTCTCCACCCCATCAACAGGGGTCTTCATGGGGTTGAGGTCCTGAGGGAAAATGACAACAGCAAACACCCAGAGCTAGAAACCGAAGGTGCCGCCTCCTGCCGAGGGTCCTCCCTCCGTGTGGTGGGACTGGGCGCAGACTGCCAACACAAAAGTCTCCATTTATTCATCTGGTAAAACGTCCAACAATGCTGTCCTCATGAGAGTTTTGCAGACAAGTGTGGAAAAGGATGTCAAACCCCCCTGGCCCTCAATGGGCTTGTGGAGACAAGATACACATTCTAAATAAGAGCAAATGAATTACTTTTAATAAAGTAGCTGCCGTGAGGCAGAGTTTGACATCCGCACGCAGGTGTATGGTTGCCTCAGCGGACCATGGCCGAGGAACCCAACTGGTCATGGTGTGACCACGCCTTAGCTCGGGCTGCCATAGCAAAACACCACGGACTGGGTGGCTTAAATGGCAGACGTTTATTTTCTTATAATTCTGGAGGCCAGAAGTCTGAGATCAGGGTGCCAGCATAGTCAGTTTCTGGTGAGGACTCCCTTCCTGGCTGTGGGCAGCCACCTTCTCTCTGTCATCACATGACCTTTCCTCAGTACAAACGTGGAGAGAGAGAGAGAGCTCTCTGGTATCTCTTCTTATAAGGCCCCCAATCCTATCAGATTAGAACCCTATCCTTACGACCTCATCTAACCTTAATTCTTTACTACCAGCTTATCTCCAAATACAGTCACACTGGGATTAGGGCTTTAACATATGAATTCGGAAGGACAAGATTCAGTCCACAGCAGACGGTAATGAGCCCAAGGCTGTGCCTCAGTTTCCCAGGAGTCAGTTGACTCACCCTGATCTAGGCACACGTGACATCCCACCCTGGTCTGCTCCTGGCATAGCGTGCGTGGATTTGCTGCAGACCATTCTAACAGCAGGAATGGCAAAATGTTAAACCCTTATTACATAGAGTCTAGTTTCCGCCTTACTTTGAAGCTGAGGAAATCGGGACTTCCAGAAATCAAGTGACACTCTCAAGGTCCCATGGTCCAATTCCTTGACTCCCTCAGGGATTGGCATTTTAGAGAGGTGATTTCTGGAATAACCATGCCCATTTAAGCCAGCTTAAACTACTTCTGGGGCTGTGTTTTTCCTGCATCCCAGGCATATATATGTTCACAATTCATCTTGCCATTGTAAATAGATTATTTGCAGCCCCATGATTCATTCTTGGGGCAGAGAACCCAGAGTCCAAAGTACTCTCTTCCTATCGCTTTCCCCTGAGAAACTTCTGGAATCTCCAGGGCTCCTAGGACACAAACAAGAATTCACTTATTTGAGTCCAACATTCTTATTTTAGAGACAGACAGGTGCAGAAGAAAATGACTTGCCCAGAGTCACATAGAAAGGACAGGATGTTATCGCTAAGCCTGGGCCAGAGCTGACATCTTCAAACCTTGAGTGAGTTCCTTTCAGTTCAGAAGACCCCAAACTCACCTGAGCGTCAGAATCACTTAGGGGCTTAAAAGTGATATTTTTTTTATCAGGCGCTACTCCAAAGAATTCAGTAGGTCTGAGGTGGGTCCCTGCTGTGGAGATTTTTAAGAACCACCATCAACGTAGCCGCTTTCCCTGTACCCAGGCATTTGCATGCAGGGTGTGTAGCAGCTTTATTGCAGGCGAGGATGAGTCCCTGAGGTTTGCAGGCCGATTGTTACCAGCTTTGTATGTCTCATCTGTTCTTGACTCCACCCAAGAACTAAAGGATGATTCCTGGAGCTATGGGTTGTATCTGATCCCATGGCATCACTTGTGAGAGTCATCCAGAAGGTTCCCCCACACGTTTCTATAGGTGGAATGCATACGTAAACAGCAACAGGTGCAGACAGGTGATCCCACTAATGATCACCATCTGGATGAATAGACTAAAAAATCCCCAAAATTATATGATGGAATTTTTTCTTCTTTGTTTTCTTATTTCTGGTGGCTTAAATACTGTGTTTGGTTTAAATACAGACATGATCCGACCACAAATATTATGAGCAGAAAAGCCAACACAGCAGACTCTGTGTTAAGACTGTTGCTTTCAGGTAGGACGTAAAAATAGTGCTTGCTGTGTCTGCAGGTGTTGCTGGCTCATCTTGGCGTGTGTCACGTCCCTTCTCCACGGGATGTCTCCGGGAAGGTAGTTTACACCCAGTTTAGAGAGCAAGAATCAGAGGGGAAGACTTCAGGTGGCTCAAGGTCACAGAAAATTGGCGATGGAGTTGAGATGAACAGGTAGATGGCACATCTTAGGTAGGACAGGTCTAGCATTGGTTCCTGACCCCGGAATAAAGGGGCCAAGCAGGAGGACTGGGTTCATGACCCCTGGAATAAAGGAATCAGGAATGGAACTGGGCCAGCCTGGCTTGTCTTTGTTATGATGATTAATAAGGAGCCTTTGAAAGCTAATCGACTGTGCAAAGTGCATTCCAGCCCCGTGCCACATCCTCTTGGCCCCTGAATATTAGTTGTTGCTGACTTCCTGGTAACAGGGGAGCACAACTGTGCTGAGATTAGCTGCCAGGGCACCCCCGGGGACAGGTGTCCCTGATCAGCTGGCCCCTTCAGGGAAGATGAGATTTCAGTCCTGAGAATCCGGTCTTTGCAGACTGTCATGGTTTACGTTTCATTCCCGGGGGCTCTGCACCTGGCCATTCCCTAGGTCGCGCACGTGCTCTGCCGACTCTGGAAGGCTTTCCCTCTGTTCCTGCGGCTCCAGAATCAGAACCAGGGCTGGTCCAGCCAGGGGGTACTGGCAAGTCCGTTTTGACCAGCTAAGCTGTGAAAAAGACGAGGTCCTCACCCTCTCCCACCCCAAACTTCACAGGGGCACAAGGGCTGGGTCTGCTCCAGCAGGACTCTGTGGGAAGAGGAGAGAGGAAGGGCACATTTGCTGCAGAGGGACACAGCTGGGGTCAGGCAGGGGCGAGCTGGCCTCTCCAGGCTTCTAGAATCAGATTCTACTCTATCTGAAACATGGCAAACTGAGGTTACTTACCGAATCTCTATTTTACATCTATATGATTCTTGGAGGATCATTAGATGGCATGAAGGTGCTGAGCTTGACAGTTTCTTTGAGTCCCTCTGCTTTTGTGCGCAGGGTTGGTGCTAGGCTCAACTTCCTGCAAAAGTGAGAACATCCCTTCTGCTACTGGTCTCCTGAGTGAAGGCGTTGGAGCCCTTGTTAATGGGGAAGGGTTACCCTGACCATGTTATGGTGTAACACCTCAGTACCACAGCTGAGCAGATTCACTATGTCCCCACCAGGACCCTGGGCTGTTGGGACTTGGGACAGGTCCAGGTAGGTGTGAAATGGACGAAAGGAACCAGGAGAGTAACCAGACATAAACATCCCATTCACGAGGTGCAAAGGAAGCTTGTCTGAGGACACTGGCCAGATGCTTGGCTGGGGCTGGAGGAGCCCACACACCTTGTCCATAGTGCCCAGCCTGCGCCCTCAGGGTGGACCAAGTGACCGTGCTTTTACCTGCTTATTTATCCCTGCACCTATGAGCTGAATCCCCACATCCTTGTCACCTACCTGCCTCCCTCAGGTCCTCCCTTGCCACACCTGTCTCAGTCAGTCATTAGTTCTGGCTTTTCTCATGTAACTGAAGACCACCTCCCTATAGCTGTGTTCTTATCCTGGTTCGCCCTACAGTGTGGGAAAGGGGTGCAAGGAGTCCTGGGGGGGGGGTCTTTATTTGTAAATCTTAAGTGGTGTCACCTTAATGTCAGTAACCCGTAGATTTTGCAGATTTGGAGACTTGCTTCTGACATAACAAATGTGGTAATCAAGGCAGTTGAAATCGGAGGCCTTTTTAAGTAAGTGAAGATGCCAGTTGCTGAGCTGGGGTTGCACTAGGGAGAAAGGTAGGCGTTGGCTGGTTCCTTGAGAAAGGAAGGATTCTGGGCTAACCCCAGAACTGGGGCTAGTCCCAGCCTGAGTGTACCAGCGAGGAAGACCAAGGGACAAACCACAGCACCTCCTGGTGTATCACACCTTGACCTCTACCTCATTAAGTGTCAGCAGTGGGGATGGCAAGGAGTCACCCCCGGTCCCTCTCCTGGTCCCCTCTGAGAAAAAAAGCTCTCCTTTTCGAAAGGATGAGTTGGGGTTAGGAATGTGGTAGGTGGCTTTAGGATACTACAGAGTGGGTTGCACCCCACAACAGACATAGGGAATGTATAGTAAATAAGTTAAGCTGAGCCAAGGAAGGTCTAGCCCTTGCCTTCAGCTACGCTACTGAGCGGTGATCTCCAGGCCCTTGAAATGTCCCCCTTGATGGGGGCTTTGGGCCATGTGGGATCCACTCTACCTCCATAAGGGTCAGCAATGTTGGCCATCAACCAGTGAAAGCTCTGTGTATGAGGCCCAGGTGAGCTTCCCTGGCTGACAGCGTTTTATGCGCATGCCATCGACCATCATGGGAGGAATCATGCTGTCCACGACTCTACAGAGGCTTTGCAGGTGGAACTTCCCCACACTCTGCCTTCTGTGCCTTCCCTCAACTGACTTTAATCTGCATCCTTTAGCTGTAATGAACCACAACTGTGAGTATAACAGCTTTCAGTGAGTTCTGTGGCCCTTTCTAGTGAATTGTTGAACCTTAGGTGGCCTTGGGGCCACCCGCCCCTAAACTTTATAGTTGGTGATTATATAGAAGGGTAGACTCTTTTACCATCTGAATGTCTTTCTAAGCCTGGCTTATGTGACTAAGCTAGCTGGCCACAGAAAGACTAGGTTGAACATGAACATCAAAAAAGTACTAGAGACACACACAGGCTCTTAGAGGCAGATGTCACAGCAGTGACAAATTGGGCTAGCTGGGCTCACACCGAAACACTTTCTGCTGCCAGAACGAAGAGAAATCCCAAGTAAATGTGCTACTTTAAAGTGTAATTATGGTCCAAATGTCTGTAGTACATTCCTGCTGGAGGAGAACTCTGCTTTCTTCAGTTCAGTGGACAAGCAGCTGGGTGGGTTGGGGATGCAAAGATGGGTTGGTAACAGGAAGGAGAGGAAAAACAGTTGATGTCAGAAGATGGTTTTGGGTCCTAATAAGTTATAGACTGATCACGACCTTGACAAGTGATTGATGTCTTTGCTTCGCTTGGTGTCTTACAAGTAGGCATTCATTTGTTTAATAGGATCATGGAGCTAGATTCAGGGAAGATACTGGAAGAGAATGAGCATTTGGGTATCCCTCTGTCAAGGGCCATGTGGGGGCTTGACTTACTATATTAGCCAGAGTTCTCCAGAGAAACAGAACCAACGGGGTAGGGGGGCGGGAAATGGGAAGGAGGGAAGGAAGGGTGAGGAAAGGGGGGCGGGGAGAGAGAAAGAGAGAGGTGAGAGGGAGGGAGGGATTTATTTTAAGGAACTGGCTTATGTGATTGTTGAGGCTGGCAAGTATGAAATCAGCAGGGCAAGCCAGCGGGCTGGAAACTCAGGTAAGAGTTTATGTTGCAATCTTGAGTCTGAATCCCTCAGCAAGCTAGAAACTCAGGCAACTTTTCTATGTTGCAGTCTTGAGGAGAATCCCTTCTTCAGGAAATCTCAGTCTTCACTCTTAAGGCCTTCAACTGATTAGACAAGGCCCACTCACAAAAGAGGATAATCTGCTTTACTCAGTGTTACTGAGTTAAATGTTACTTACATCTTAAAAAAAAAATTCTTCACAGCAATATTTAGACTGGAGCTTGGACAAACAGCTGGGCACCATAGCCTAGCTAACTGACTCATAAAATTAAGGATCATACTTTTTTATCTAATGCTTAGACCAACAACAGTGTGAGTAGGCAGCATTAGTAAAGAATATCACTGGGGCCATGTCTAAGGTGTTTCTGGCTTTATCTTCATATGATACCATGCTGTATCTTGTGGATAATCCTTAAGATCTTCCAACTGGGACATTTCAAACTCTTCGTAAACCAATAAAGCAGACTTAATTTTTCCTACTGTCCCCATCCCTCAAAGAGCTGTGAGTGTTAAGTTCTCCTTATTTGTCTAACAAAGTAATGATCTACTAGGAGCCTGGAAAGCTTATTAGTAGCCAAAGATTCGACCTTGTGTTCAGACTTTGATACTTACCAGCTACCTCTTAACCTCTAAGTTTGACTCTCCAGTGAATGGTTCAGGGAATGCATCCATTTATTCAACAAAGTCCATTAGATATTTATGATATACTAGGCATTATGATGAAAACTAGGGATAGAATAGGGTTAAAACACAGCCTGTTTGAGTTGCTCAGTCTAGCCAATCTTGAGACAATTGTGGTAAGATGAGCAAATGTTTAGAAAGTGCTTTTGGTATTCTGAAATGCTAGCTCTAAATACGTACATGCTCATTGTAGCCACTGAATGTAGAAGCCTATGGAAATGATACAGTTGACTTAATTGTCAGTGCAGTAGGGACCAAACATTGCATATGTTTTGAGCATTTATTTGCTTAAAAGTTTAAGAAGTATGTCAATTGCTTAACCACCTATACAATAGCCAGAACCCCGGAATAAATGCTAATGTAAGATATGAGCTTACACTTGACAGTGAGCTTCACCAAAGAGAGGAAAGAATGAGTAGCAATGAAGAGTGTTATTATGTAGGACTGATTTTTTTTTTTTTTTTGAGGCTGATGCTAATAATCAAACTTTTACGAATGGAGAACAGAGGAAATGATACATCAGTGAACTTCTCATGCCAAAATAGCTTGCATTTCATTTGGGGAAAAAGCCTTATTCTAAAGAAGATACATTAACTAAATACATAGTCTCATGACAAGAGGGGCATGAAAGCAAACCTTTGTCATAGATGAGTCATTGTTCTGAAGAGTACTTCCTTTGGGCTCAAAGGTTGTATCTAGGACAATGTTTTTACCCTGCAAGGTATGAATAAGTAGGAGATATATTTTACCAATGGAAAGTAGTACTGTTCCTTGACCAGCAATGTTAAAGGTATACTGATAGAGAGAAAAACCAGTCTTATCAATCCATGGAGGCTCTGAAACAGAAATGACCTGGAATGTAAGAGAACCTGAAGGGGCCCCCAGAAGACCGAGTTTTGGCATATGAAGTTCAATGACAATCTCTGCCCAGGTGTCTCTTTAGTGACTATTTTAGAATTTATACTTCTGGTACTTCCCAAAAAGCTAGCGAGTCTACTCCCCTCTAGCTAAAGACTACCTTTAAGCTTTTTAAAAAATGACTTAGTAGTTAAGAACCAACTTAAGTAACGGATCAACATGGTTGATGCTCAGATTCTGCCCCTACCTCTTTTCTCAGGGCCTCAGTTGTTTTAATCTGTCTAATAAGTAGGTTTTAAAATGTGGAGCTTCCACCACGTCCTGTTCCTTCCTGCTTTCTGAAATCACAGTCTGCTCACCCTACTCCCAGGACCACTTGGATGTTCAGGTGAGGGAAATGGCAAATGGTAGTTGAAGGATCGTCGTAAGCTTTGCCCAGAACCGAAGCTTTGTGTCCTCTTCATGTCAGCGGCTTGGCTGGGCCTGGGCAGTGTGGACAGGGAAGGGAGGCGTCGTTCTTGGGGCTGGGTGAGGTCTAAGGGCTCATTCCAGCTCTTGGAACTGTCTCTGGGACAAACATTTGGTGAGGAGGCAGGGGCGTGTGTGGAAAGGAGGTTGCCATGGTAACCCCAAAATGTATGCACTTCAAACCTGTTGATTTTTCCATCTTTGGCCTCGCGTCTCTTCCCAGCTGGAGGAGACAAATGTTGGGAGTGACATGGGGATATGAACAAGTTCCCACAAATCATCCCCCAGCCCCCAGCCTGAACAGTTCACAGAAGAGGGGTTAGCGTGCTACATCCAAGAGCCAGCTCCTTGTGCCTCTCGGTCTGTCTTCCAAGCCCCCCTGCTCAGAGGGGCCCTCAGCACATAACTCCTCATGGCTCTGTCGCTTCTCTGAATCCCCTCAGCATGTATGTGGGTGCTGATGTGTAAGTACCCCTAAGGGCTCAGCTTTTGAAGCTTGCACATGGACAGAACCGTCAGCCTTGGTATAAATTGTTTCTATGCTGAACCACCTAACTGTGTACCAGTAGCACAAGAAGAAATTGCTGGAATGGGCAGAGATCCGTGTGCAGCTCTAAGAGATGAATAAACAAGGAAAGGGGAGATTAGCAGGTGACTCACTAGAAGAGCCAGGTTGTTAGTTGGAGGAGGGGGGTGGGGTCAGAGAGAGAAGAGAAGGGAAAGCAGGGAGAGAGTGGGGAGAGAACGAGCGAGCAAGTGTCAAGGGATGAAGGATTCAGTGCTGTTCCGGGAGGGAGGTAAGAGAACGTGGATGCATAAGGCGCAGTTTAATTAGGGGAAAACTAATGTCAGTAACGTCCCTAGTTCCACTGAGGAACCGATTGTGGTTTCAGTGCCCGAGTGCCAGGGCCTCCAGGGCGAGTGGCTGTGGAGGGCCTGCTGTGTGGGCAGCAACTGAGGAAGATCAGTTCCGCTTTTCCCCACAGAGGCCCCTTCTGAGCCCTGGAGCTGCTGCCCACCAGCCCGTCGGCGCTGTTGGTCATGGCTGTGGGGACCGAGGACAGCATTTCGGGGCCTCTGCTCCAGCCACCGCCGTTTTCCACTTGACTCTGTTAAGCTAATGAACAAGTCTTTGGAGTGGTCTCCGCTGCTCCCCTGCGACTCGACCACAAGCCTGTCCTTGCTGCACAGACTTCTACTGTGTTCACCATTCCCCTGCCGCCGAGCCGTCAAAGCGGTGCACTTGTTACACACGTGTGTTCGTTAGAGTCTGGTGTGCGTGGCAGAGTTTCCACTCTGATCCCTCAGCTTTTTTCTCAGACTCCCTGGCTTGGAAGAAAGCTCTGGCAAGGACCTACATGTATGATATGAAAATAAGATTCTGCGTTTGCTATATATAGTTGTGCACAGGTGTTAGATAAGAAGTACATGTGTTATGAGTGTAAAATGTGGTCATGCGACTCAGAGGCATGAAGCTATTTATTCATAGCCATGTGATTCTGTTTGCAAATGACCTAGTGGTCCCTGCTCCAGATCAGAAAATTGCTTAGGACTGTTCAAAATGAACCAGACTTGTCAACATGTTCTAAAAGCCCGTTAAAAAAAAGACAACAAAATGTCAAGTTGCTTCCAAATTGATCTAAGTAGGAGTTTCTTAAATGTGCCGAATGAAAGTTATTTCTGTCACCTTATACTCAAAAACCTTTAATGGCATCCCATTGCCTGTGTTAAACGATCCAGATTCTGGTTCATCATTCAAGGCCTTCCATAGTCCAGACCTCATATAATTTGTCTTTAAGACTATGACCTCCATTGCACATACCACAGAGGTTATTTTTGGTAGATTCTTTTGATCGCACAAAGAAATCAATTTCTTGGACAAATATATAATTGACACACACACACATCCAATTTGCAGAAGGCCCAAAGCTAGAAAGAATAGTGAATTCATTTATTCAACTAAGATTGAATACCTAGGCTGAACTGGGCTTGGTTCTAGTGCTGGGGATGTACCAGAAACAAAAGAAAGCCTCTGTTCTTGTGGTGCTGGCATGCTCGTGGCGGAGACTGACCAGCGTGTCGGGTAGGGTAAAAGAGATATGAGCAGCTCGTGATGGGGCTTATGACTGGCCTCAGAAAAGGTAACTTCTCTGAAGGGGATCCTTGAGCAGATCCCTGTGTAAAACGAAGGAGAGTACCAACTAAGATTCAGGAGACCGGTGTTTTCAGACAGTGGAAAAAGCAAACGCACAGACAGTGAGGCAACAGCAAGAAGGGCACTTGTATCTGTGGCCAAATGAGTGAAGGGGAGAATAGTAGGAGGTGAAATCGGAGAGGTAGCTATGGTCAGATTGTGTAGGGCATTCTGACCATGGTACTGACTTTGGAATTTACTCTGGCTGATGTAGGAAGCCACTGACAAGTTTTGAGCAGATGAGAGGTATGACTGATTTATGTCTTAAATGATTCCTCTGGTTGCCATATGCAGGACAGACTACTGCGGGAGTCAAGTGTGGTAGCTGGGAGACCAATTAGGAAGTGATTGTAGTCGTCTAGATTAGGGACAGTAGTAATTTAGACTAGGGAGTGAGTGATAAAGTGGTGAATTGGTAGGATTCTATAGCTACTTCGAAGATAGGGTTGAAAGGATCTGCTGATAAATCAGATGTAGAATGTGAGAGGGGTGTCAGTCATTCCAAAGATTTGGGACTGAGCAGTCAGGAAAATTGAGAATAGAGTCACTATTTATAGAGATGGGGAGAAGAAGTTTGGGAAGAGGTAGGGGTCAAAAACCAAGGATTCTATTTTAGATAGATTAAATTTAAGACACCCATTCTGTAATTAGACATGTTCAGTAGGCAATTGGATATAGGAGTCTGAAATTCAAGGGAGAAATTAGGATTGGAGAATAGTGTTGGGAGTTGTTCAGCCCATAAATGGCTTTAGGGAGCAAGAGGAAGTAGAGGGAAGAAGTATAAGGACCCAGCAAAAACTGGGTCCAAGAGAGGGAGATACTTATGAGGCCAAAGGACAAAAGCACCTACATGAAGAGAGAGTATTCAACTAGCTCAGACGTTGCTGATACATTAAGTAAGATGAAACCTGATACTTGACCATTGAATTTCACGGTATCCGTTGCTATATGGAATTTATATATTGAAAGTCCTCAGCACGCCAAAACTATCTTGATTGATTTAGTAGGAACCCATATGAGGGTTCAAATGGTCAAGTTTTCATGTACAGAATTTAGAAGATGTAACTTCATAACAGTTCATGAGAAAGGGCCTGGAATTTATGACCTCGAGATGATGCCATATGAACCACTATGTGATCAGGATGTCAAAAAGGCCACATTAACACTGATTTCATCACATAAATGGAAGAAGGGCTTCTAGATTAGTGGTACTGCAGTCTCTCTGAGTCCTACGCCAGAACATGGGCCTCATGCTTGTAAAAGAGAGAACAAATCAGAGGGCCCTTAGAGAAATTTTCATTGTAAAAACCTATTGAAAAACAAAAGTTGGGTCCCTAGCCATTTCAAAGACTGTCTTTTGGAAGAGGGATCATACTTGCATTTATAGATGGAGAGTAGAAGTGAAAGGCGAAGTGTTTCAATGACCTATTTCTGTATAATAAACTACCCCCAAAATGTAGTTGTTCGATCTGATAATTTATTTTTCACAATTCTGTCAGTTGGTCGGGTGGTTCTTCTGGTTTTGCATTGGCTATTATGACTCTAGTCTGATAGCAGAATGATGAGGCTTTGAGCTCATCTGGGTCCCTCACACCCTGTGGCCTTTCGTCTTCAAGGGATGAAATTGAACTTCCTCTCATGATAAGAAATGGAGGTAGCATGGCAACGATGGCATACAAAATGTGGTTGAGAATAAGTCCCTATTGTTGTATAACTAATTACCGCCAAATTTAGCAACACAGAGCAATAAATACTTGTTACATTACACAGTTTCTGAGGATTAGGAATCTAGGAGCAACTTAACTGGATGTTTCTGGCTCAGGGTCTCTCACGAGGTCGTATTCAAGCTGTTGACCATGGCTACGGTCATCTCAAAGCTCTGTCGGGCTGGAGAATTCACTTTTGAGCTCACTCATGTGGTTGTTGGAAGGCTCAGCTCCTTGCTGGCTGTCGGCCAGAGGCTTCTGTTCCCTACTACAGGGCCTTTCCCAGGGCTCTTCATGGCGTGGAACCTGGCGTCTCTCAGAGTTGGGCGTGGGTGTGGGGAGGAGAGAGGAGCACGAGATGGAAATCATAGTCTTTTTAGGACCTAATCTCTGAAGTTCCATGCTCCCAATTTGGTCAGAGTTTTGGTCATACTTACCAACCCTGGTACCATGTGGGAGGAGACTACACAGGGTATGAACGCCAGAAGTGGACATCATTGGCGACTATCTTGGAAGCTGCCTACCATAATGGACACGAGATCTTCTCTGGTTGTAGAACAAACAAGACTTTGCTGTTGAATTTAATGTGGTATATAAGGAAAAAGGAAAAAATAAGGAAGGCTTTTAGGTTTTTTGTTTGAGCTTCTCACTATAATGAGAGCTATTGGAAGAGAAATACATGGAGATGGGGAGAAATCAAAGTTCCACTTTCAACTTCTGAAGTATATGAAGCCTTTTATATATCCAAGTGGACACAGCGAAAAAGCAGTTAGAATGAATGATTCTGGAGCTCAGGGGACAGCTCGAGACAGGAGGTTAAATTTGCGAGTCATAGCCTATGGATGGGGTTTAAAACCTAGGCACTGGATGAAATCACGTAGATGTCGTTCTCAACCTTAGCTGCCCATTAGAATCACCTGGAAAGCTTAAAAAAAAAATTCTGTCACCAGGCCATTCTCCAAATTAATTGAATCAATATCTCTGGGGGTGGTACCCAGCCATTGGGATTTTTAAAGCTCCCCAGCAATTTCAATATGCAGCCAAGATTGAGAACCACTGACGAGGGAGAGAATGTCAGTGGAAAAGCCAGGACCCTGGCATGTGTGTGAGTGCTCCGGAGAGAGAAAGTCCCAGCAAAAGGCACAGCTTCTTTTGCAGTGCCTGCGAATTGGTTGATTTTTGTGGCTGAGCTGTTGACCAGCTGGTGAGAACAATTTATACACTCCACATTCAAAGGGCTGTCATCATCTGTGGCCAACGGAGAGCATAGGATCACTTTGGAAATCAAAAGGTAAGAGTTGAAGACGCTGCTTCCATTTTGTTATGTAATCAGACTTAATTAGACCTAAAGTATTTACCAAATATTCCTCTGGCCTTTTTAATAAGGGATAAAAGTTAACCAAATTTAAACCTGACACTCCTAACGGGTGGGTAATTCTGCGTAGAGATGTGGCTGGAATCCCGCTGGACTTCCACTGGAAGCTTCTGGGTCAGGCTGCAAGGGAAAAGTATAAGTGTCCAGCTCAGTTTAACTTTCGTAATAATATGTTGAACTTTGCACGCAAAAAGATCTTGGGGCAATCTATTTTCAGTAAGTTTTAGAGGTATTTTTCCATCTGTGGGGATTTGAGAGATCCATTTTCAATATGAGGCCTTCATTTGCAAACTTTTGCAAACTGGTGTACCCAAGTGAGCTGAGAGAACCATGGCTTGCAGCTGAGTTTTCAACCCTGCTTCCTGAGACGCTGAAACTCTGACCTTGATCTCATTAATTCGTTTTCCATGACTCTTGACCAACGAATCAAACAGGTCAAATTCAAAACTGTTGAGTCCTTTGAAAGTACATAACATATTCCCCCACGGTATACTTGCTCTTGACCAGGTTTTTGAAAAAGCTACCACTTTGTCTCTCTTTCTATTTCTGACTATTAGGGTATCAAAGGAACCCAAAACACACTCTATAGTTCAAAGTCCTCAGTTCAAGATTTAACTCTACTGCTTATTGCCCGTGAGCCCAAGGCAAGATGCTTAGTCTGCTAAGCCTGCTTCCCTTCAGTAAAATGGAAAGGATCACCAGCTTATTTCTTTCCTGAAGTCAATGGCCATAGAGAAATGAGTGGATATAAACAGCCGTATCTTGCTGATGTAAAGGCTTGCCACCATCACCATTTGCCCTCCTCTGGGCAAATGCAGAAGCCAATCGTCTGCCTTCGGCGTCTCTTTTCTTGCTTTCTTACCATCAGGCCTTTTCCTTCTTCCAAATGTCATGGCACAAACCTCCTATTTCTTCAAGAAGTCCTCCTTGATTAAGCCCATCTCATTTGGATCATCCTTTTTGTCTTTTTCCAATGCCAGAGGAATATGGTCTCTTTAAATACCATTTACTTGTATAATTCTCTATAGATGTCTTAGATTTGTCCCAAGTGTTCGTTCTGGATCTGTATTAGGTTATAAACTAGAGGGGGGGGGGCAGGAGATTTCTTCCAGCTTTGCGGCACTGATCATTATGAAAGTTCTATCCATTAATGTGGACTACTAACCTCTTTTTACATCTGATTTGCATTTCCCACTGATCTTCACAAATCAGGATCACCCAGGAAGCAATCAAGTTTGGGATGTTTGTAGACATTTTCTGCATTTATAGCTCAGTCCTTCCATCGTTAAAATGATTCTTGGCTTCCAGAGTGTTAATGATAATTGGGTACCAGCCAGGGAGGGGAGGAATGGAAGCATCCATTTTTGCCTTTCATTAGCAGAAGCATGTCTTCATCAGGCCACTCCACCAGGAACTCGCCATCCTTCCTTCCTTCTCTTTCAAGTTGTTCCAAGCCCAGTGATATTTGAAATACCGAGTCATTGTTTAATTGTGGAGACTGTGACTTTGCAAGCACGACTGCACAACTGTGCGTGCTTGGGTGCCATCCCAGTGCGTGGCGTGTGACTCCGACCTCTCAGGGGGAGGGCTTCCTGAAAGCGATCCTCCATGAGTTGAAAGTGACATAAACTGTGGACCAATAATGTTGGAACCCTCACAGGGATGAGAGGACTCAAGCTGATGCTCTGTGGATATTACGCAATGAGCATATACTGTAGCCTTAATGTGGTGCAGTAGAACCAACAGCATTCTTACAGACAGGAGACTTGAATTGGGGTTTTGCTCTTTCACTAAGTAGTTGTGTGACCCTGGGCAAAGCCATGTTTCCCTGCCAGACCTCAGAGAGGAAGCAGGCTGAATTGGATTAGCTTAATTTCCTTAAAGTTCCCAGGGTTTACTTAGTGCTGTGAGATAATGTGACCAAGTCAGCAAGGACTACACAGTTTTTTGTTGGTCTCCTAATGTCTCTATTGATCTGGAGAAGTAACGAGGAGAGGGGGAATGTTCTGGGGTGGATATCTAGATGTCTGACACGTGCCTATATAACAGGTGGTGAAAGTGGATCAGAAACCGGAAGGTGAAATTGCAAAAAGAGAAGAAAGAAAGGTAGAAATCTCCCTACTGCCATTTTTCTGGTCTAGCTGTAGATTTCTGGTCACTCCCATGGGGTCTTGCTGATTGCTATGGACTGAGTATTTCTTGGCACATTCTTATGTTGAGGCCTTAATGTGACGGTATTCGGAAGCAGGGCCTTTGGGAGGTGATCAGGCCATGAGAGTAAAGCCTCATGGTAGGATCAAAGCCCTTATAAGAGGAGGAAGAGAATTCACCCTGTCTCCGCCAAGTGAGGACATGATGAGAGATGATCATCTATAAACCAGGTAGAGAGACCTACACCAAGAACCCAAACATACTGGCACGCAGCCAGCCTCTCTGATATGTGAGAAGTAAATGTTTGTTATTTAAGCCGCCCAGCCAGTGGTGGTTGCTATAGCTGTCTGAGCTGGCTAAGACATTGATGTCATCTAAAACAGGAGTCCCCAACCCTCAGGCCACAGACCGATACCTGTCTGTGTCCTTTTTAGAACTAAGCTGCACAGTAGGAGGTGAGCAGTGAGTGAGCAAGCAAAGCTTCATCAGTATCTGCAGCTGCTCCCAGCGCCAGCATCACCACCTCAGCTCCATCTCAGATCATTAGATTCTCATAGGTGCACCGGTCCCTGGTGCCATAAAGTTTGGGGGGACCATTGATCTAAAACACAGGGTGTGAACCTGCTTCAGCCCCAATTCAGAGCTGGAGTGATGCCCATATCACTCAATTTCAGAGATAAATGTTTGTAGGGATCCCCCCCTACTTGGAGAGGCTGAATTTATCACCCTTGGACCCCCAGGTGTGAGTCTTACATGCTTATAAAGATAACATCCTACATATATCTTCCTGAAAAATGCCTTTTTTTTTTTCGCCACGGATTCGTGTTGATACATGCAATTCTAGTTGATTCATCTTAACTACTGTGTACTTTTCCATTGTAAGAAAATATCACAATTTATGTATTTTTTTTTTGATGGACAGGTGTGTTGTTTCCAATCCTTTTTCTATTAAAGCAAAGGTACAATACACAATTTAATTCACATCTTCTTGAGTACATGGAATTCTTGGATCAAAGAATGTGTATGTCATTATCTTTACTTGTTATTGCCAAAATGGTCTTAAATGGGTAATATCAATTTATATTTA
The DNA here is from genome assembly GCF_014176215.1 of Rousettus aegyptiacus. Classification (NCBI taxonomy): domain Eukaryota; kingdom Metazoa; phylum Chordata; class Mammalia; order Chiroptera; family Pteropodidae; genus Rousettus; species Rousettus aegyptiacus. The sequence goes on from NW_023416288.1 coordinate 60,157,768, forward strand.
GTGTAGTAGAGTTTCTACTACTCCAAGTCCTTGTCTACACAATGTATGCTCCAGACCTTTTACCTTTTGCCAATTTTTGATGTGGTGGCTGTTTAATCTGGATTTAGATTTTTAAGGGAATGATTTAAACATTTCCATTTTAAGCAGGATGTTTACTGTAGGTCCATGACATGTCATTTATTAGATTAAGGGAGTTTCTAGTCTTATTTTCCTATGATTTTTTTAAAACCATAAATGGATGTTGAGTTTGTCACATATGTTTGTTCTGCATATTTAAAGATCGTCTCTGGATATTTGAAATAATCTTCCAGGTGATATTAGACCTAGGTGGCCCATTTTATGGGAAACTGTGAGATGAGGTAAAGATTGTTATTAAAACCAATTCCTTGCAATTTTTCAAAGCATCACTTTCCAATAGAGCATCTTAAAAGTCACCTCCCACAGTCAGAGGGTTGGAAAGGAATGCAGGTATTGTCACAGGCTGCAAATAATTCATCCTGTGGTAAGTGGGGATGTGCTGGGTGTTGTTATAACTAGAGACTATTACCTAGGAGGACTGAAGAACAGCATGCTCACAATGGGTTATTTGAACACTATACGATTATTATGGGCCGATGCCTGGGGCTTGGATATATTTTTGTTAAGGTGAAATTTTCTTTGTAATGGAATTGGTTATAATGGGATTTGATCTCCATTCATCTCACTTACCCACTTTTCCTCTGGCTGCTTTGATAGCCCTACTCCCTTTGCAGCAGACAGCCTGGCAGTATCCAAGGAGCCAAACATGCTTCTAATTTGTGACCAAAAGGCTCTTCTCATAAACTCCAGATCTCTTTGATTTGCCAAACATCCATCCATCACCGATGGCCTTGCTCAATCTACTTTCCCAGGGTGTTTATTGTCTCACTTAGTTTCTCTCCTTCTGAACCTTCCCGACCTGTTTAGACATACAACTTGTGTTTGTCCCACATTATGGGTGCATGGTTATGTTCTGGAGTGTTCTGAGTTTTTGCCCCTGGCTGGCATTCATGTCATGTCTGTCTGGGCAGAGTAGTATTCAGTTAGAAGATGATGCTAACAAGCCTCAAATCATAGGTTTTGAACAGAGGCATAGGTCTGCCATCCACCTTGCAACAGTGTTTGGAGTTTACTAAGTCTGACCTAGAAGGAGGACATTCATAATACAGTCCCCCACATCACCACTCTAGCCTGCATTCAAAGGCTGTGCCCCATCGTGAAGTCACCTCATTAGGATAAACTCAGGTGTGGTTGACAGGACCTCTTATGAATAATGAAAGACACTCCTATCCCTTAAGACATTCTAAGGGTTTTAGGAGTTCTGTGCCAGGAACCTGGGACACAGACCAAATATATTTTTTATTGTATTATAGAAAGAGATACAGTCAAGTGATCCTGATACGTCAGCTTTCACTCCCACTCCGACCATGAGTGAGTGAGTTCCTGTGTTCCTACGGAACTGCCCACGGTGTGTTACTGAGCTCTGGCCTTTTGCTGCCTTGATGGTGATAAATAGAATCTCAGAGTAGTTTTTGTGTTTCTTTTATTCTGAATGGGGCTGAGCATCTTCTCATGTATGGGAGAGCCATCTCTATTTTGAACAGATAATCTGAGAGGAGGAGAATGGAAAGGCCCAGAAGTTAGTTCTCTTCAGGAAGAGGAGTCCTGCAAACAGGGACACGAAGGCTCAGAAATGGACTAACGATGGTCACTGATTTGTTTCTCACACATTTTTTCAGAGTCAATTCTGTTTTCCTCATTTACTGCCCACCCCAGGTCTGTGGGGATCCTCTGAGCAAGTCTGTCATGCACCTATTGTTAGGACATCTCAGGTCCTTAGCAGATCCTTCTGGACGGGGCTTCCTGGCTGAGCCGAAGAAGTGACCCTGCCCACACCCAGCTGTGAGAGCACAGCCACTGTGTTTTGCTGATCGCTGTGTTCTGATGCCCTTTGGAGACTTGAAATTCCAGGGTGAGGAGAGCCCTGGCCTCACCTACACTGTTGACACCATGGGGTAGAGCTGTCTTGGGGGACTGGGACCTTGTGCATAGCTAAGAAAGGAAAAGAATAATCAGAAAGATTTCTATCCTTGAAACAGTGGGAAGAAGAGAGAGGAGAGAGAGGTAGTAAGGCCATCCTAGGGGCTGACATTGTCTGTCAGCCACAGTGAGGCAAATCCACTTACGTTGAGGGACCCCACCTTCCAGGATGTGGGGCTGAGAAGCTTGGGGGGCTTGGAGGCTTTGTATCTTCCTGGCAGAATGCAGGAAGCCACAGCTGGGAGAAGGAGCTGTCCTTGGGAGGGGAACCTACCTACCCACACAAGATGTCGTCATACATCTATTCTTGGAGGACAAGGAACGGGCCTCTTCTGGGCCATAGATGAAGGGGAGGAGCCGGTCCCCTTGAGGGAACAAGATGCTGCTGGAAGGGCGATTGGCCTCACCCTCAATCCACACGTCCCTCTACCAAAGTTGTAACCAGTCATAGCTGTAAGCAGGTATTTGGCAAGTAAAGAAAAAAGTGCCCTGTTCTCAATGGTTATTTTCACTCTGTGCATTTCGAAGCACTCTTAAGATGCAGCTGTGGTTTCTGTTTCTATTCCGTGATTCTTGTCTCAGTTTCCACATCTGTGAAATGCTTGTGAGGGTTCCTATAACAAAAGAATTTCCAAGGTCTCTGGAAATGTTAAGAGTCCTAGAAGCGAGTCGCTCAGCTCTCCTCCAAGGAGCGATGTGGGTGCATGTGGAGCTCTGTTCTCCACCGGCCGGTATCTCCACCCGAATTTCAACATACCCGAGGCAGAGTGATCCTTAGCTGTGATGGATGGAGGTCACAGGCAGTGGGATCTTTTGACAGCTGCCTGCCTGGAGTCTGATGAGCAGCCAGCTCAGAATGAAGATAAAGCACCCGTGAGCTTTGATGGACGACGGACAAAGCTCGTCTTGAAATTGGTCTCTCAAAACAATATACAAACTAATACACAAATCAATGCAAAGTGTTTAAACTGCCAGGAAAACTCAGCCCATCTATCACACTTAAGAGGAAGAGGGGGCCACAGAGTTTGGCAATTGCCTAAGTCCCCAAGGCCCTGGGGAAGGAAACTCTGTCTCTGGGAACTGACAGCCCGATTCCGCATCTCCCTCTTCAGCATGGAGCCCAGTGCAGCTTGCACTGGCTTCGGCTCTGCCCCATGCTGGGTAGGAAGAGCAGCAGCCCCTCGCCTCCTTGTTCCCCTGCCGGTCACTGATGGAGTGGCCTAACCTCTGGGGTAGCCATTGTGACAGGGGCCCTGAGGTGGGGGTGGGTAGCTCTCGTCCTTATGCTGGTGATGATGCACAAGAAGACTTGGCTTCATCTCAGGGTGCCTAAGGGCCCAGCAGCATGGAGACCTGTGCCCACCTGACACTGTTCATTTCTTGTGTGTGTGCGCGCGCTTAATGTCCGTGTGTCTTTATTTTTAATAAAAATTATATTTAAGGTGTAAAACATGATGTTTTGGTATACATGTTCGTAGTGAAATAAATAGTCAAGCTATTAACACATATGTCACCTCACACAGTTACGTGTGTGTGTGTGTGTGTGTGTGTGTGTGTGTGTTGAGAGCCCCTGAACTCTATTCTCTTAGCAAATGTCCAGTATTCAGTACAGTATTATGAACTGTAGTCACTGTACCTTAGATCCAGACGCATTCCTCCTCTGTAACTGCAACCTTGTACCCTTGACCGGCATCCCCTGTTTTCCCCACCTCCCTGCCTTTGGTGACCACCCTTCTACTCTTGGCTTCGATGGGTTCGACTTTTTCATATTCCAGTTACAAATGAGATCATGTAATACATTCACTCTCTGTCTGGCTTAGTTCACGTAGCACAATGTCCTCCAGGCTCATCCTTGTCATTGCAGGTGGTAGGGTCTCCTCTTTTATTGAATAATATTCCATTGTTTATATATGCACCACAATTTTTTTTTTATCTCTCCGTATGTCGATGGGCACAGGTTATTTTCATATCTTGGCCGTTATGAATAGTGCTGCAACCAACAGGGGTAACTGTTCTTCGGCTGCCACTCCAGCTCACTGCTCCTGCCGTCTGCTCCTCTGGGGTGACTCGCTTCTTCCTTCATTCTTTGAATAATTGCGCTGTCTACCTTGGACTCTTCCCTCTATTGGAATCAAGTTTATAACTCTGTGTCAACCTTATTTATTCTGCAAATTTCTTAACTGGTATAGGGGGTGAATTAAGCATAACAGAGTTAGAGCCTGCCTTGTGATTTGCGAAGTCTTTTCACGTATATGGTTAGTACTATCTTCTCCATTTAATAGGAGAGAGCTTCTCTATTGAAGCTCAGATAGGTTAAATGCTTTGTGACCAGAAGGCCAGAATTAGGAAATCGGAGGAAATTGGAATTGTAGTTGTGCTGCATTTCTCAAACCCTGGACCACAGAAGCTGGCCTCGGCAAGGACTCCATTCATCTTAGCGTCGAAGGAGGCTCTGGGGAAGGGGTAGCAACTCCATCTGTTGTAGTGTCTGACCCATCGTGTTGGGTGCTAGCCATGTGTCAGCAGGGGTGATGGGCCTGGGCATTAGTCCTTTGTGCTTTGGTAGGCTGGGAATTTGGCCAGAGTAAAAGATGGTTCCTTTTAAAGAATTTTACCCCCATGACTCAAGACTGAAAGAACAAACCCATCTCCAGCCATCAGAATAAAGAGAAAGGATTAGAGGGCCCCCAGCAAAGGGGCCACATAACTCACAGAGCTGGAAGAGTTCCCAGAGGACATCCCACCCATCTTCCTGCCTCCAGGCTGCATTCACACCATCCCAGCCAGGTATGCTTCTGACTCACCCCCAGGTGTTTCCAGGGAAGGAAAGGATATAGCCTTGTTCTGGAGCTTTTCCTAGTGCTTTCCAAAGCCCCTGCTTGACAGGTCATCCTAAATCCCTTCTTCCAATGATTCTGGCCCATGGTCTTTGCTTGGTCTGTGTCCTGTTGTGATGTCTCAAACCCCTGACCTTATGGGCTGTGCCATCTGGATCATCCTTAAAATGGATCGTCATTCCCGGGCGTCCTGCTGTATAGAGGATGTGGACAAACTGGAAGCCCCCTGAGGAGAATGAGCACTGGCCACCATGCTGCTTTGAGAACAACCCAACTGTCTGAATTATGTGGAAAAAGGACTCGAATTGTTGATGGGGCCTTCAAAGGGGCACGATTGGGAAAATGTAGAGGTGCAGTGGGATCAGAAGCTGAAAAGTGGGGAGCTGTGGAGAATGTGGCTGGAGAGAGAGGTGTGGATGGGGACATGCAGACTGAATGTCCTGCCAGGGAGTTCGGTCCTGGGAGCTGCAGGCATCCCAGGAAGGTCAGTGCATGGCAATGACCTACTTAGATGTGTGTTTGGAGTCAGTAGGAGGCCGAGTGGAAGGGGCTTGGAGGGGACAGGGTCAGAGGTAAGGAGGGCCTTAGGCGACCGAGGCACCTAAAGCAGAAACTTGGGTCGCTTGTGGGGCTGGTGAGAGGCTCTGGGAGTTGCATGGGCTCTTATCCTCCCTCAGAGGCCCTGACCTCAGAGGAGGTGCAGAGCGTGGGTGGATGGGGGGTGGCCCCCAGACTCCGGTCAGGGGAAGGTGCTCTGCTCCTGCAGCAAGCCACGCGGGGTCTGGTCACCTGTCGAACTGCTGTCCTGAGAACAGCAACCAGGTGAAAGCCCACATGTCTCTGTTTGGTGTCCTGTAGGCACTCCAGTTATTCCAGCAACAGGGCCCCGGGGGCTGCTGGGAAGCCTAGCTCCCTATGGCTTCCAGGGTCCCTTCAGGAGAGAAGCCCCTGGGATGGTTCATAGAGGAGCAAGCAGCAAGGTATTTCTAAGCACCTGCTCTCTGGTTTTGTGACAGAAAGAAGGAAGAAAAGAAGCTGAAACTCTTATTTACCTAGACACATAGAATGCAGAGGCTGAAGCTCATCCCAGGAAAGTCTTTGGGGACAGTGGCTTTGGTCTGTGCATAGCCTTTACCTGGTGGGGTTCATGGAGGCCCAGGCCTGTCCCACCACAAACTTTTTTGAGGTAAAATAGATATGACATGAAATTGACCATCCTCACCGTTTCTAAGTGTACAGTTCAGTCATGTTAAGTACATCCACACTGTTGTGCAACCAGCCTCTAGAATCCTTTTCATCTTGTGAACCCGAAGCTCCATGCCTGCGAGATGATCGCTCCCCTACCCCTCGACCCCCAGCCCCTGGTAACCACCATTCCTTCTGTCTCTGAGTCTGACTACTCCCGCTGACTCTTCTAAATAGAATTATATAGTATCGTCATCTTGTGTCTAGCATATTTCACTTAGCGCAGTGTCCTCAAGATGCATCCCTGTCGTAGCATGTATTAGAATACCCTTTCTTTTTAAGGCTAAAAAAAGATGTCATTGCGCATATACACCACATTAGGTTTATCTGTTCATCCGTTTGATGGCCTCTTGGATTGCTTCTACCTTTTGGCTACTGTAAGTAACGTTGCTATAAACATGGGTGTACAGAAATCCCTTCAAAACCTTGTTTTCAGTTCTTATGGGTATATACCCAGAAGTGGAATTGCTGGATCACATGGTGATTCCAGCTTCATTGTTTCAAGGAGCAATCCTACTGCTTCCCTTAGCGGCTGCACCATTTCACGTACCCCACAACCGCACCACAGACAGCGTGTGACATGCCTGGAAGCCACAGGGCCACCACGGGAGACGAGGACGCAGACCGAGTTACAGCCACGCTGGGCACATAATTCAGCCCTCAACCACACCACCAGACACTCGAGAGCCCTGGGGGAGGGGAGCAGGGAGCAGGAGGAAATCTCTCAGCCATCTCAGCTCAAAATTACTTTTGTTCAATTTCAGAGCCTTGGGTGTAACTGTAAAAAATGTCTCCTAAATGTCGATTAAGAAACAATAAAAGTTTTGAATAAGCTTTTCCCTTTGTAGAGCTGTAGGTTCTTTATAGGGCTAATTGCCTCGCTTCCTTTATTCATTTCCTTTTTTATTATGGAGAAATGTCAAAATGTCTCATTCTAAACTGGACTTTGTTTCTGAGAATCTCAAGAGATTACAAAGACTGTTTTGCTACTCTGAGATTACCTTGAAGTCAGAGGAGGCAAAACCCCAAATTCCTAATTAATGGTTGGTATAATGAGAGGCGATGTAGTGCACCCTTATTGGGGTACCCTCTCAGATTCTCTTCTCTGGGACCTTTGAGCCCCACCTCCCAGCTTTGGCTCCCAGCAGCCGTGTTTCTGCCATATTTCTCTGCCTGTCTGGTTACTGACTAAGGGACTGACTACTGACCCATGCCGACTCATTCAGACTCTTCTGAAAAGTTGGGGTTGTGTCTTGGCTAAGGCAGGGTCAGCAAACTAGCCATATCCTGCCCACCATCTGCCCGCTTTTGTAAATAACATTTTATTGGAATACAGCCATGCATTCATTCATTATCAGTAGGTTGGGGAGGCTTTCAAGTGATCATGGTAGAGTTGAGTAGTTGGGACATGGACTGTGTGACCCACAGAGTGGAAAGTATTTTCGATCTGCCCTTTACAGAAGTTTGGCAACCCTTGGTGAAGGGAAAGTTAGTTAGTCTTTGTGAATGGCTGGGCCAGTGAGTGTGAACCCCCACTCTGTGAGGGAGTCACATTCTGCCATGGAGACGGAGAAGAAGAGAAAAGTAAGTTGGAGGGAGAAACAGGAAGTAGAGAGGCCTGAAGATGGGAGAAGGATCACACATCATGATAGACTCTGATACTTTGGTCCAATGCCCTTCCTAAGACTCCTGAGTTTCGTTAGTTACTCTTAGACCCTTATGATAAAATTACCTTCTTTTGCTTAAGCTAGCATAAAACTGACTTCAAGTTTTGGCAACTAGAGTCCCAAAGAATACTCTGGAGAAGCCCTGTGCCTCCCATTGCTCGTGATCAGTCATAGACCAGCCCATCAAATCTTAGTTCAGAGATCTAGCCTTCCCTCCATCCTTCTTCTGAGCTGGTGAGTCTCTCCTGGCCATCCCAGGAGAAGCAGGTGTGCACAAAGGTTGGCAGCTGAGCTGACATAGAGAAAAAGTTGCTGGTGAGGATCCCAGGATCAGATACCCTGTGCATGGCCTCTTGCTCTTGACTGACAGCCACCGCATCCTCCTGGCAGGAGCTGCAGTGGCCTCCAAATCTCAGGTGCTGCAGCAGCTACATATAGTCAGAGGAAATGCCAGAAGCTGCCAACCCTGGCCTTCCTGCCCTTGAACTCTTTGAAACATTCCTTTCAAGTCTACTTTGAATTTCTTTTTGTAACTTTTTAATAAAAATGGACTCCATATAATCTTTAGTCAAACACTTCTTATGCTGGCAGCTGATCAAAGTCAAGCACAATGTTTGGCACATAGTACAGTAGCATGCATGGTTCCAATTCAAAGTAGAAGTCGAGCAAATTTTTAACAAGAGCGTCTGGTTCAAGATGGTGGCTCGAGCACATGCTTTCATCTTTGTCGCTTAGATGTCACTGGACTGAAGCTATAAATAATGTCTGTCATGGCGAAGACATTGGGGAAGAAGACTGCCAAAAAGCAGGAAAGCTTAACATTTTTCTGGAACAAAAAATGAGTGGGATTTGTGATGCATGCCACAATGAATAAAGGCATAATCTGGAATATAACGAGGCTGCAATAGACTTGGGAAACAATATGCCTGTTAGAAACCCACAGCCCCCAAAAGATTCCGATCTCAGAGTTAACAGGTACAGTGGGAGGTGAGCTCCTAGAGGAAGGATGTTTGAGTTAGTGTGACCCAATTGCCACACTTTGGTACAGGTCACCTGGTGTCTGTTCCAAGACAAAATATAAAAGGTATACCTCTAAATTTAGACTAGCCTTCTGGAGAAGGTTAAGTCATCAAGGGTAGATTTTGGTATTCCAGAATAGGACCTCCACATTCTGGCATCTGGGGAGTCTATAGCTTGACTGTCCAGTCAGCTCCTTATCCACTCACCCTAATCCAAGCCATCAGCCTGCATGCAACCAGGCAACCTTTGACACCCCACAGAGAGCTCCTAACCAGAGTTCTAGGGTAGACACCTGTTGAAAACTAGATTCCTTGAGTTCTAATGAAATGCAGAAGAAATTCATAGCTGTTGCCTCGTCCTTTTAAATGATGGGACAAAAACCAAAGATCACAAGAATTAGAAAGAGACAGACCAAGATAAATAGACTGACCCTATTGGAAACCATGTTAACTAAACGAAACCTCATAATATATACACTCAGATTCAAAAGGACATTACATCCATAAGATAATATGTAATGAAAAGGAGTAGAAAGAGAACAAGAGATAGTTTATAGAGATGAAACAATATCGATTACCAACATAAATTCAAAACAAGCTTAAAATATAAAGTCAATCTGTTAGAATGTAGAACAGAAATATAAAGAGAAGAGAAATATTGGAGAAAAGGTAAGCGACATGAGAACTCATCTTAAGGTTAAACATAAAAGGAAAAAGAATTACAGAAAGAGAGAATAGAGAAAATGGAAATTAGCAAAGAAACAGTGGAATAAAATTTATCAGGACTGAATAAGGACCTTCATTTCAAAGGGCTCAGAGTATCCAGCAAAATGAACAGAAACAACAACAAAACAACTCAACTGCAAAATTCTAGACACTTTTCTGCAAAATTCTAGACTGAGAATAATCGGTAGATCCTAAAATATCCCAGAGAGATCAAACAAGTCACTTTAAGGGAACTAAACTTGAACTGGCAACTGACTTTTCATCTGTAGCCCTCAGTGCTAGAAGGTAATACAATAAGGACTTCAAAGTCCTGAGAAAATAAGACTTAACCTTAATTTTTTTTTTTGTATCCAGCCCAATTTTCCATTAAATACCAGGGTAGAATAAGGACATTTAGTTTCCATATACCTTTTCTTATGAAGTTACTTGAGGATGTATCCAGCAGCATGGGAAAGTAAAGGAAGAGAACACAGGGTCCAGGGAACAGGTGAGCAGCCCAGTCAAGGACAACAGATCAGAAGATACCAGAGGAACAACCAGGCAGCAAGTTTGTAGGACAACCAACCTGGAAGACAACCGGTCCAGACCGGAGCAGAACAGAGAGGGAGACAGTCTGAGAAAAAGGCAACTCCTGTTGTAGGTAATGTATTATCCTTGAGAGGATGGAAAACCCCGAAGATCTAAAAAATACTCATTATTCTAGGACAAAATAATATATTTGGAAACCAGCTAGAATCAGCTCTTTCTGCTTCCCCAAACCCACTGTATAAATAATAACACTTTCTGTTTATGCACTCAGCAGAGCAAAGGCAGGGAGCATTATTTTCTAGAACCTAGCTGTCCTTGCCCTTTTCCATCTCAGCTGAGGGTCTGTCCTGGCTGGCAGGCATGCGTTGGTACAGAGATGGGATAGTCCATGGGATTCTATGCAGTCGGTTGTGGCCTATAGGACGCTGGCCTTGGAGGCATAGCCGCGGTCCTCTTTGCAGCCATGGTGGGTCTGCTGAGAGCCACAGACACGTCTTCCCAGCCAGTCCTGAGGCCACGGTGCTGCGTTCTGCTGGAGATGTCTGTGAGCTTGAGACAGGCTCAGGTCTCTGTGGTTTTCTCTGGGAGATCCTGGTATGAACTGCAGTGGTGGTTTTTATAGTAAAGAGCCAGCATACTTTAAGGAGGGAAAAAGCACTAGCCAACAGCTTTGCTGCCCCTATGACAGAGTATTGAGGAGTCAGTGAGAACATCGGGCTGACGGCGCAAGCCCGTGACTCCCTCTTGTCGCCCGTGGCAGGAGCCAGTCTTTGCAGTTACGGATGCTGCGTTTGGCAGCACTTAACAAAAAGCGGAATAGGCCTTCGCCTGGGGTGCAGTCGTTTTTCTTGGAGAAAGACAGAAAAGTGAACCTTTAAACTTTTGTTTCATGGACCAAGCATGGTTCGCTTTCAGAGACAGCCACGGTCACTTGAAGACGCAACCAAATGCCTCCAACCCTAAGAACCAAACGAATGAAAGAGCACCTTGAAAGCATCTGAGGACAGCGGAGAATACCTGTGGAAGGAAAAAAACGCTGGTTTGGATGAAAACATGAATCTCCAGGAAAGTCTAGAACTGCGTGCCCGTGACACTGAGGGATGGAGGCAAAGAGCGAGGGAACGGAGAGGATTTGAAGAAAATGCTTGAAAACGTGAAGTCTCAATCAGAACAGCCACGGATGAGACACAGAGCCAGTTAAAGTCTCTTAAAACTGCGCTAAAGATCACGGGTTCGTCCGCTGCCTCCAGAGAAGATCGCGTGGATGATGGCGACTTTGAATTAGAAAAAAAGAGCGAAGCAGAAAATGGACGTCACCCGGGGTCTCAGTTAGAAGTTGACATGAAGAGGCTCATGATCTGTTCGTGTAATTGAGTCCTTTAAGAGACTTGGATGAAAACAAACGTCATTCCAAAACTTGTGTCAAGGAAATCCAACGAATGAGACGCTCACAGGACAGATAGTCTCCAGACTGCGCAAGCATCTTAGCAGTCTGAAGATTCGAGCTTGAAAGTAAGATTCAGAAGCTCCTGCCGAATCTTGAAGTATATCAAGAACACGTAATGCAAAGCCAGACAAAATCAGTTGGAAAGGAACTATACTGCTTTAAAATAGAGAAGAAACTTCTCAGAGGGCATAGGAACACAAACCACACATATCAGAAGGGAAACCCCCACAGGAAGATGGCTGAAGACAGAAAGAGTTGGAAAGAACCACTTCCTTCTATTGAAACCAGAATCTCGTCTACGGGAAAAGTGCTTGAGGAAGCTGGACAGCAGCTCTGTTGGCAGGGAAAAAGCTCTGAGTTAAGAAAAGAAGAAGCTTATAACCACTATTAGCTAACGCCGAGTGTGAGTTCCCGCCTTTCTCCAGTGGCTGTTTTGCTCCTGCAGTTCTCCACGTCGTCCCACCAGGCCCAGAAGTGTCGGGGGTTCCCTGGGTTATCAGGTCCCCCCAGGAGAGGGGAGGGTTAAGCTGCAGGAGCTCAGGGATCTTGGGGTATCATGTAGGTTCGATTCAAATTTCACAGCAGCAGACCACAGCAAGACATTTGCCTGTGTTTTCTCTCTATTAATTTTGATTTATCTCTTTTTAGTTTAACTGCTGTTATGTAATTGATGTTATAATTGCTCTTATTAAAGTTTGATAACGTTAAAAAGAAAAGGTAATAGCCACCGGAAGAGCTGAAATTGGATCGGTTTTAGAAGTTCCTTCCGGGAAGACACATGAGGGCAAAGGGGGGTGGGGTCAGGGCATGTGAGGCTCGAGGAATCGTTAGTGCGCGTGGCCCTGGGGATCATCTCCACATCCCCACTTCCTACCACTTGGATTCAGTCAGGCCAGGCTTCAGCCACCAATATGGGAATGCTGGGCACCCAGGGGACTATGCTCTGCTACTGCTTCGACGTGTAAATGTCCCCTCAATAATCCCTATGTCATATTTACACCACCTGGCACCAGCTCTTTCTGTCTTCACACCCCCTTTGCCTGAAAGAGCGCTCCTGCAAAATTCGATTTGGTACTGTATGCATGTTACTTAGAGAGAAGGTTACATTGTAAAAACCATTTATTGAGTTTCTACTGTGTGACAGCCATAGTAGTGGGTACTGAGAATAGGTAGGGAAACAAATCGTTAGAGCAATAACCACATTTCGAATGATTGAATTAAGATCTTTGTTTCGCGGAGCTCAACTGCCACTTATGAAAAGAAATCTATGAATTCAACTCAAACGTCTACGCATTCTCCTACCTCACGCCCTTTGCCTACCCGTGGAGGGAGTTCTTTGCTAGGGACCTAGGGCTTCAAAAGCCACCCAATTTTCCATTTGTGTACATCTTTTACCAGCCTTGAAGAAGCCCTGAAGATGGCCAGAGATTTCTAATAATTAGAGAGGTTCAGGTTGATAATGCATTCAGACTTGGTATTGTAGGAGGGCCGTATAAGATGCAAAGACAACTGGGGTTTGCCTTTTTTATCTTAGTGGCATGCTGTCCTTTTAAGCTTGAATACCCTTTCAAAACAAAAGCAAAAGCAAAAGCAAAACAAACATACACAATCCCAACCATTTTCGTTCTGGAAGAGCCGAGTCAGTTGGGGTCAATGGGCTCAAGGTGATGAATTTGACCCTGCATCTGTGTCCAGGCATTCGTCAGGGCCCTGGGGGGCAAGGACTCCATCTCATTTATCCTAGAACCCCTTTGTGCTTGGATAGTGCTGAGCACATAGTAAGTGCTCCGAAAATTATTTTTAAAGAGTAATTTGTACTATGCACTAAAATTAAAGGTGCCAACAAATAATTCAATAATAAGTTTCTCTCTCAGTTGTAAGATTTGGTCCTGAATACGTAAAACATGGTTGTCCATCCCCTCTCCTCCTCCCAAAAGTTGAGTGAATTAATCGATAGACAAATGGATGCCCTAGTTAAAAAGTAAAAATTTGCTGTGAGACGGCAGAGTTTTCAGCTGTAACCCCCTCCACTATGGGTAAAACTACTGGAGCACGTTTAGCTGACCGAGTAGTGATACCAGACCTAGTATAAGAGAAAGACAGCTTCTATGTTATTGTCAATACCACTTTAACAAAATTAATTTCCTTTGGAGTTTTTATTTCTGTATTTTAATGGTCTAATATAGTGCTCAACACCCATTAAGTAACGGTTTTCTTCTCTCATATTTTCTTTCTGTTTTTTCACTTAGCTACTGACTGACGAAATGGTTCACTGCGTGCTGCCCTTTATTCCGCCCCCACACCCAGCATTCTCATTTTATTAGGCAGGGAGCCGACCTGAACTGAAGCAAAGAACACACTCACTCAGACCCAGGAATGAGGCACGAGTGTCTAAGGGCCACCCACGGCCAGCTCCAGAGTATTTGTCCCTGATGGGACCCAGTCCCGAGGCGTCACAGAGAAGAGGGGCTGGAGGCTGGCCAGGCTGTGGGTCAGGATGAGAGCAGGATCCGAAAAGGCTTCGGAAAGGGAGAGAGAGGCAGGCTGCTCCACCCTCTCAACTTGGATGGACGCAGCCGCCACCACGAAGTGACGTATTTCCTCGCTCAGGTTCTCCTGCTCTGACCCACCCAGAAGGTTGCAGAGAGGCGTGGGCAGTGAGTGTTATGGTAAAGTCGAAGATGAGGACTTTTTTGGCCTGTGTGCTAGAGGAAAACGTTTACCCTTTCGGTCCTCTGTTTTCCCCATCTATACAACGGGACTCCTAATATTTGCCAAGGAAGGTAAAAAAAAGTATCCCGGCAAACACTAGCCTAATAGAACTGCCCTCATCATCCACTATGCAAAGAAACTAAAAGCCATGGAAAACTCACTTTCCTCTTGACGAAACTCTCAACCCCTGGGGTAGGGGAGGGGAAGGGAGGGTGAACCCTTTAGAGGGATGTTTTATGGGCACTGCCGAAAACATAGGGATATAGTAAAACACAGAGACACAAGTGCATTGAGCTGGAGATCTCATCCATTCCGCTTCGCAGACATAAATTACTGGCCAGACGCAGGCATTTCCCCTCTTGGTCATCACCCCACGAAGGGGAGAGCTTTTATTTTCTAAATGATATATTGATCTGATAACATTATTATTACATCATCTCTATTGCCCATCACCACTCACAATGGGAGAGCATTATAGGGAAAATGAATGCTCCCTCTGGAATAGGGTATAGAAATGTGTGTGTGTGTGTGTGTGTGCATGTGTGTGTATAAGAGAGAGAGGGTGTGTATGTGTGTGTGTGTGTGAGAGAGAGAGGGTATGTATGTGTGTGTGTTTGTGTGTGTGTGAGAGAGAGAGAGAGAGAAAGAGAGAGAGAGAGAGAGAGAGAATGTATGAGTATGCTGTGTGTGTGTGTGTGCGTGTGTGTGTGTGCGTGTGTGTGTGTAAAGATTTCTGACAGGAAGATAGGGAGTTGCATTAATATCAGTTGATGGAGTTCCAGCACTCACGTACAAAATCTAGACTCTCTCTCCTGGGACCCTCCTGGGAAGGAGGGGGAGTGGCAACGGAAATTAAATGCTATTAGGGAAAGGTGTGGAAAGGGTGTGTAGACCGAGACTATCAGGGTTTAAGGGATGAGACTAAAGGGCTGTTGTCAGACTCAATATGTCTTCCTTCAAGTAGAGAGGAAGGGAGGGGGAATCTCTAATGTGGGATTGCAGGCACCTGGTATGTGCTGTGCAGGGGAGAGGGGCTGAGGAATGGGGAATCCAGTGCAGGGTTCTCGTACCCTTAAAGCACACTTTACAGCAATCTTGGGGGAGACCCTCCTTCACTCAAGAACTAAGGTAGCTCCAAAGGTCACGGGAAACTGTCTTCTCCCGAGGCAAGTTATTGGTGGGCTAATGATCTCGGGTCAGTTTTCTGTGTGACCCTCTTCCTCTCTGCGTTGATAGAGGGCAGGGATGGGGTAGAGTGGTAGAATCGTGAGTGGGACCCCGAAACAACACTAGCTTTAACCACCTGGCCCTGAAGATGGCTGTCTGAGTGCTCAGTTACCTCTCTGGGTCCTAGAGAGCTGAGGATATTGCTAGAGGATTTCTCTGACTTCAGTGGGTCTGTGGGAACAGCCGCACCTGGGGAGCTGTTCATTCTTGACTCAGTGGATTGTTTCTTTAATCACGGTAACAGTCCGCCATGAAACCTTGACCTCCCTGGGAGAGAGAGCACACTCTTACGACTAAATCCTGACCGCTGGGAGAACAGCTTTCCATGCTGGGTAATCCCCAAGGCAGGCTGACTGTGTGCATGCCCATGTGCGCACACACACACACGCACACACACACACACACACACATACACGCACAGAAGCTTCTACAAAAGGTGTAGATACTTGATAGTATGCAGTAGTTATCCTGGGGGAAAAAAATCAACCAGGTTAGACTTTCTCACCCTCATGGTTTAGTGCTGTTTTAATTTTGAATTGCACATGAGGGGGGCTCACGATGCTTTTAGTGTTTGAGGCCCTGGCCAGTTTGGATGCTTTGAACCTGGCGTTCCCTAAATGGAGGGAACTGCGAGAACTGGGGTGTCCCCTTAGGGAACCTTGGGCCAGGTCGACTTAGGTGCAGCCTTTTGGGGCCCCTAAATTCTTTCATGATTCTTGTATTCAATTTTATGCTTTTGGAACACAACTCTGTAGAAAAAGGGCCCAATACAGGCTTAGATAAGGAAAACAACAGCGTTTTACGCCCCCTGCCTATATCGGTTCAGCTTTGTAATACTTAAGTGACTGCCGGGTCCACATGGTTCTGCCCCTTCAGGCCCCTGCCTGACAGAGAGGAGCCAAGAGGAGGAGCAGATGGCCAAGGAGCCCCCAGCAGTCCAGGAACCATTGACCTTCAAGAATTTTGCTATGCAAATATGGACTTAGGGAAACAGATGAATGTTTAAATAGGCTTTAAAAAATTCAATCAACTTGTCGGCTCTAACACTGATACAGATACCACTCAGGAAGAAAACAATGCAAGTACATAGGAAAGGTTTGATAAGCATAAATATTTTAAAATGTTTTCACACAATTTGTTTTCTAAAGTGTGCTTCAATAGTTTTGATCTTTTAAATCTAGAGAGAAACTCTGGGACTCACGAGCTTCAGCAGCACTGCAAGATTCTAGAAATGATTTGAGCACAAAAGCAGTCTGTCTCCTACCTCCTGATTCGATTCGGTATTCTAGACAGAATTGTCTGCGTCTCTTGAATGCTTGGTACCTGGGTATTAAATTCTTTGTCATACATTCCAGGGTCATCATATGTTGGAGACATATAATGGAAACGTTTTCAAGGTGTTAGTTCCACTATAATTATGTCGTAAGATCCTACAAGAAGACAGAGGACTGAGTGGGACAGTACAGAGTCTTGGACAGAGGCACGTACATGTCCCCACGTCTAACCAGTCTGTTAGGACAGGTGATGGACTTTGGGGGTGCATAGCTTCTGGCTCCAAGGCTTCTATCTTTTTACTACTTACTTGTCTTGTTCAAAGTGACCCCATTCGCTAAACCACCAGTTACCAGACTCTAATAAAACTGTGATAAGGAAGCATTTTAAATGTCTTTTCACTATGACATATTGTACTAGCCACTGCCAAAAGTAGCAAGAGCGATGGGAAGGAGAGAGAAACAAGTTTTAAGGTACTAGCTGTGTGTGTGCAAAACCTAATGGAACTAGAAGAAAAATGAAAAAGAAAGAGAAAAGAAAGAGAAGAAAGCCTAAACGAGCAAAAGAAAGCACTTCACATTGTGGAGCTTTGAAATCCAGGAACCATTCTGATTGCTACTGTTTTTTGTTTGTTTGTTTGTTTGGTTGGTTGGTTGGTTTGGTTTGTTGTTTTAATCTGGTATCACTGATTTTCTCTAATTCCACTAAAGTAGTAGGCTCTTTAGTCTGACTTATCTCTGATAGGAATAAAGTTTTAGCCTGTCTTGGCACTCTAAATGTCTATGGATACTTCTTAGCATCCTCTGAGATCTGATTATTTTAGGCCCTTCTCCCTATTTTCAGATGTTTTCAGCCTAACGCTGGCTGCTCCCTGCTCTTACAGAAAATCCTAAAGAAAGGGAAGATGTCTCTCACAACGGCGAATGTCATTGCCGTGAAATCCTGAATGTACCCGCTGCTCAGAGTCAGAGGCCAGACGCAACCTCTGTCGCGTAAAGCAGCACCGTGTATCTGTTCCCGTTTATAATGTCCAAAGTGAACCAAAAAGGGAGCTTAGCCCCTCATTCATTATTGACTGTTGGTTCTAATAATAATGAAGCATTACAAACGAGAACGTTGCTGGGGGTTTCTTTAGGAAGAATGGTGCCACCCAGCTCTGCTAAGGGGCCTCTACATAAGTGAAGATGTGATGCCGAAGGATTTTTCCCAGAGAGTATCAGCTCTCCAACCTGGATATGACTCCAGCTGGATAAAAAAAAAAAAAGTGATGAGCACTAGAAAGTAAAGCGAGAAGTTCTCCAGACCTCTGTGCATAGTTTACTAGCAAACGCCTCCTCCTCACAGCAGAATGGTCATCACTCTTGTTTCAGAAACCTGTGTTAGCACACTCTTTCCAGCCACGAGACGCCCGAACCTGGCTCTCAACGTCTTCTGCCTTCTCAACACATCTTAACTACGTAATAATATTTATCTCTTTATCTCCTTCAAGCTCTGGCTTTCCTCCGTTTGGGATGGTCTCTTCTGTAGATGCTGGACTCAGTTCTGAAGTTAGAACTGTGTCCTACCAAAGCTCTACCTCTTGCCACCACCCCTCGATCGTCTCCCAGCTTCAGTTTCTCGGCTGTAAAGTGGGATGATAACGGTACCTACCTCCTTAGCCTAGTACCTGACCTGTCGTTAAGTCCTTGGCCAATGTCAGCTGCTGTAATACGTACACGATAATAAAAAAAATGTCAGATGGTCGAAGAGTCTCACGTTGTAGGATGAGTCTAAAGATAGTCTTGGTAGGGATTCTGGAAAAGGGAGTAGGTTCTGGAGTCAACCACAAACATGTAATGAAGGAAAACCTCTCTGAACATACAGAGAGACAAAACCGCCCGCACCTGAGGCTCTGCTGGCTCCGGTGCTGTGCTACACCGACAGGCCCAGTAACATTGCTCTCACTGCACCCTGGCTGTCTATTTTGTGCTGAGCTTAATCCATCTTATTTTCACAAACCCAAGCACGTTTCAAAAATGGTCTGTGTAGCTCTCTTGGGAAAGAGCGATGTGGTTATCTGTTAACTGAACAGGGCAGTGGCCCTCACTGACATTGCTTCATTTTTTTTTTTTTTTTTAGAATTATATTAAAAGCTTTCAAGAGGTGGTAGGGAAGGATGGGTCTCTAAAAGAAGGGGAGCCAAGGAGAAATGGAGGGTCATCAAAGTAAGAGCTCTAGAGACCCATTATGCACAAGCATTATTTTGGAAGTCGAGACAGAGATATCTGACGTTAAGTATTTTTCTCCACAATGAATGATTACATTAGAGCTAAGCTGTGTGGTTGTGAGAGTTTATTTGCAAAAAAGAAAAGAAAAAACAAACTCACAGATCTAAGGACTGGAGGTCCCCGGAGGGATTCCCTCTTTCGATGTTTCCCAGACAGAGGATCAGCCACTTCCAGGTGGCACTCAAATCTTTGTCCATCCTAACCTTACTCATGAGGCTCCTCCCAGGGCTGACTTAGCAAAGTCTAGAAGACTCGCTAGCACTCTCCTGCCAGGATGCCAGGGCCCATGTATTCTTTCTGCTTCCCCTTTTAAGACTGTGGTCACGTGAGTTGTAAAGCCTCTGCTAATCCCATTCACGCTGAGGAGTATGAGACTATTGGTAACTTAAGGCTGCCCTGTCCCAACCACGGGTGCTTTTTAAGCTGAAGCAACGCCTTCACCCAAAATAATGAGTCTATAATGGCAGAATTTCGGGCCTCAGGTGTAGGCTGTGGCAGGGAAAAGGCACTGAAGAAGGGGTGATTTAGTGCAAGGTTCTTCTCAGAATCTCTTCAAATTATACCACACCGGTGACCTTTACTCTACTGGTGGTTTAAGGATACAGTGGCAATTATAGTCTGCGGAAAGCCTGGTACCTAAAGGAAAAAGGAGGTTTGGAAAATACAGTGGAATCCTGTCGCTATGTAGTAGACCTTTGACATTCTTAAAAGGATATGGCCTGACACCTCAGTGAATTACCAGATTTGAGAAGGACACTAAGTCATATAATTCCTACCCCTATGAGGTAATACAGTATAATTGAAAAATCTGGTGCCTCTTCAGACTCATGATGATTCTATAAACATGGGACTCGGGTCATTTATAAAGCTGCTTTCTTGCCTAGACCATCACATGATTAGACCTCTTTTTCTGCCCCCACGCTAGCAGCTGCCTTTCCCACAAAGCAGTTTCCCACAAAGAAACACAGGCTTTATCACCTCCCCTGTATTCTTGCCTACGGAGGATGAATGGAGAACAAAGCCACCAGCCAAGTGTCCTGTTTGTGCACCAGGCTCGGAGTGCATAATTCAAGTCTGTGCCTTGGCAAGGTGACTGATGACTGCACATCATGTGTCATAAATTACGGGATCACTCATGGATAGTCAAAACCACGACTGCTCCGCCCTTGAATGCCAAGGGTCTCCCGGGCTGATATCACGGAAACGACTTTAACGTGTGAGCCCGAGGATGAGAAGCATCATCCCCAACCTGAGCGCTGCCCAGGTGAGGGCATGCTACCCGTTTGTGTTGCCTGCAGTTGCTTTTTATCTATGGACCTCTGTGTGGGTTTCTTAGGGCTGCCATGATGACAAACTGCTATAAACTTTATACTTGGCTTAGAACAACTGAGACATATTGTCTCAGTTCTGGAGGCCAGAAGCTCATAACCAAGGTGTTGGCGGGGCCATGCTCCCTCTTGAAGTACGAGAGAAAGATCAGTTCCAGGCCTCTCTCCTAGCTTCCGGAGGCCTCAGACATTCCTCGGCTTGTAGATAGTTGTTTTCTCTCTGCGTCTCTTTGCATACCTTCCCTCTGTGTCTCTGTCTCTTCATGTGGCATTCCTTTTTATAAGGACATCAGTCTTGTTGTAATTAAACTTAACTAATTACATCTGCAACAGCCCTATTTTTAAATAAGGCATGTTCCAAGGTCCTGGGCAGGGGGACGGGGGTGGTGAAGACATATGAATTTGGGGGGACAAAATTCAACCCATATCAACCTCATAAACTGCTCATGTTTGCGAGGAGGCCACTTTTAGGGAGTGATAAACACCTAGTCATTTTTTAACACTCAAAAGAGTGATACCTAGTCTAACTTGTTCTTATGCATCTCATCACACATGTGTGTGCATACACACACACACACACACACATCACACACTTGGTTGCTTTTAAAGAAACTTTAGCACCTCACCCCATCAGGATGGCAGAAAGCTATGTTGGAAAGTGTGTGGGAGCCCAAAGCCGGGTGCTGAGGGGTTAAATGTGGAGGCTGGAAACTCCCTTTGAAGACCAGTATTCATAGCCTGAGGCCTTTGGGGAGAATGAAGACAAGGGCTTTTGCCCTCTTTACCTCTGCCCTGGCTTGTTGTGAGGCTGTGTCCTTTGAGAGAAGGAATCTGATCACACCGAAGAATGACCAAGTCCCACAGGCCACAGGGAAGCGGGAAACAGGGCACCTGGGCTTTGCAGACAGCCCTGCCCACGCCACCTCTGCTGGGACGAGTGAGCAGGAAACCGAAGCTGTCTGGGCTTCGTGACAAGTCTGTCTCGGTTCTTTTTTGTCTCCGAGGCTGAGAGGACATAAACCATCTTTAGGGAGTCTCTTCTAGAGCTGCTGCTTGGAGCCATGGCGCTGAGCTGGGCCCAGCTCCAGGGAGCAGGGGCTCTGCTATCTGCTCATCCATCCCGAGGCTGCCGGGGAGAGGTGGCTGGGACTTCAGTCAAACTCTAAGACGTGCGCTTGGTGATTAACGTTTTCCCTCAACCTCAAAACTCTGCCTGCACACAGGAAGTGATCGATTCTTTGGTTTGCCCTCTTCAACCCTTTCGTTTCCATTTTGCCCTTATTTATGACTCTGCTACCAACATCTTAGGAACTAGAACAGTCTCAAGCCTGAGAGCAGCGCCTTCTTCAAAGGGAGTCAGGGCCACTGAAGTCTCGTCCCTCTCCTTTAGAGAAGACCCGCCGCCTTAGATGGGGACACAAACCAAGTTGGAGGTGATCATGAACCCAGGGCCAGTTATCCGGCACTCCCCAGAGACTTTGACCGAAGGCGCCATTTTCCCTGTGCAAAACGAGCGTGCCCGTCCTCACTGAATCACTTATCTCGTAAAGAGGCTGGTGACCCTGGTTCGTCTGCACTCCCGTCTGGTCGCCCTCATGGCTAGGGGACAGGGAGCCATGGACAGGAACCAGTCGAGAGCATTCACGGGGGCGTCAGACACGGAGTCACAGGCGTTCCCCCAGTGACACAGCCACAGCCCCGGGAGCGGGAAGGCGTGCGAGACGGCGTGCCCGCTCTGCGCTGTCACTGCGTCGGCTGCGGCCACGGACGCAACCTCGTTCATTCCTCGCAACAGTCCTACAGAGCAGATCGGGCCGATATCGTTTTCATCGAGGAGGCCGAACAAGGCGCTGGAATCACCAGGGGAAACTTTAAAATGTTCCCGGACCATGAAAGGTCGGTGTTAAACTAAAAAACTGCACTGTTTGGGGGGATTATCCTGACAAAGATTCCCTCCTTGTACAAATTTTGGTCAGGCTCCTTCAAAATCTCTTCTTGACTAGGCCTTGACTTTTTTCTTTTCTTTTCTTTTCTTTTCTTTTTTTTTTTTTTAGGTGAGGCAACCCCCCTGGGTTGACCTCGCAGGTTGCAAGGACCTTGTCAGCTTACGATCCCTTATTTTTTCATTTTTTACACCTACAGCGCCTGGTCTTCCTTGGTGGTCTCCCATCCAAGTTCTAACCAGGCCCGACCCTGCTTAGCTCCCCAGGCCTTGACTTTTAGGCACTGTGTTCATCTCTGCCTTATCTAATTTTAGCAAGAGTCTTGCTAGGTGGTCAGGTGAACCGGAAATCCCCCAACTCGCCAATCCGATCAGGTTCCTCATTCCTCACCATGCCCCCGGTGGCGTCTGCTCAGCTAGGTTGCCTTCCGCAGGAATTCTGTTGTAGGTTTAGCCAGGAACCCCCTACCCCTGATGTTTCCTCTTAGTAATATTTCATCCACTAACCCCAGCCTGCCCCTTGGCTATAAATTCCCGCTTTTCCTTGTCAGTCGAGCCCAATCTTTCTCCCCTACTGCAGGACCCCACTGCGGAGGTCCCTCTGCATTGTAGCATATCACTGTGGCTGGCCTCACCATTCTTTAACAAGTGTCATGAATGATTATTTCTTTAACAACCCCGAGGGAATGACACATCAGAGCCTTTTCAGGTAGGAGAGGAGGAGGCACCCACAGCCAGCATTTGCAATCCTCTGGGCCAGTGGCACTTCATGGAAACCTGCAGCAAGCAGGCCCATTGCTGCCGTCGGCAGAGGAGCCCCGGAGAGAAGCGAAGCCTTTGCTAAGTGGTCCAGAGCGGCAGCAGCTTTTGTGAACAAATGTGCCTTTTTTGGAGGGGTAATTATAAAGCCCAGAGAGAGAATTCCTGGGTGCTTTTTGTGAGGGCGATTTGGGCGGGGCTGTGCACAGAGGGTGTCGGTGGTAGAGGAAGGAGGAAATAGAGCAATTTGATGCCACACTGTTCCTCTCTACACATCCTTAAGTATCCAGTTAAAAAAGAGATCTAATATTACTTAGACAAGCAGAGAAAAGCAATCTGGGCTTTCATTCCTATTTTGCTGCTTTCCTGAGAGCTTGTGGAGAGCCTGCTGTTAAGCGTAGGGGAAAAAAATCACCCAAAGCTCTAAAACCAGACAAAACCAACTATCCTGTGAGTTTTCCGATGCTTGCTCTGGGTCTGGCAGACGAAGGCTTCTGTCAATGCCAACTCTCTCTGGTGATAAAAGTCATGTTGGTGGCCATGCCCATAGCCAAGGCTCCAGTAAACTGTGGTGGGATGACCCCTGGTTTGTAGTCCTGTTTCCAGGGGTGCAGGAGCTAAAAACAGAGAAGGGAAAGGTTTAAGCCAAAGCAGTAGCACGAGGCAGGCAGAGGGCAGGGCTGCACGTGTGCATTTAAACCTCCACATGCTAAGAATCCAAAATGTTTACAACACAGTCTAACAGCGGGACTTGGCAAACCATGGCCCCGCGGGCCAAATCTGACTTGAGGTCTGTTTTTGTATCGCCCTTGAGCTAAACATACTTTTCCCCATTTTTAACTAGTCAGGACAAAATCAAAAGAAGAATAATTATTTTGTGGCAGCCGAAAAAGATATGAAATTCAAATTTTAGTGTCCATAAATAAAGTTTTATTGGAACGCAGTTGGTTTGCCTAATACTGGCTGTGGCTGCTTGTGCAGGAAAATAGCAGAGTTGAGTAGTGGTGACAGAGACGGTATGGCCCACAGGCCCCAAAATATTTATCATCTGGCACTTCACGGAGTTCCTCAGCCCCTGTCTAAGAGGGATGCAAATCCCGGCTCTAACACGTACAGACTGTGTGATTGTAAGCTAGAGGTTTCTCATCTATCAGTGGAGATACTTGTCACCTCCACATCTTGGCTTGTTAGGAAGATGGCCTCAGACCCTGAATGTAAAGGAAGTACTTAGCAAAGGGCCCTGTGTAGAATAAGCTCTCCCTAAGGGGTTCCTGTTGTTGTTCTGTTTGTAAAGCTTTTCAGGAAAAAGGGTTGGGCTCCTCAGATGGTGACTCCTGCTTCTGCTGACCCTATGGATCGGATTAAAATGCTTCGTAGAGGAAAGCTAAACATTTGTTTTCCCAGTCTCCTTTGCATCCAGGAATAGATGGCCATAAGATACAATCTGTCAAATAAGGCATAAATGAAAATTTACTCTGGGTGTTCTGGGAAAGCTTTTGTTTTCCTAAGAAAAGGGATGGTATGGTTAAGCACTGCCAATTTTCCAACTTCCTGCCTTGACTATCGATGTCTGGAGCTGGGGTAGCCACTTTGGACCAGTGCAAGCCGTGGCAAATAACGTTGCAGAGTCCACTCGCCCTGACATTGTTAAGCTGCTGAGTCAATGTTATCAGCTCTCTATCTTCAGCTTTTTTTGTTGTTTGAGAAAAATAAAATTGTTTGTTTAAACCATCGTAAGACAGGTTTTCTATTGTAACCAAAGACGTTTCCGATTGTCATATTGTTTTGGAAGTTGAGTGGAAGGCACAGGAGCCATGTGCCAGACAGGAGGGCTTTGAGTAGGGAAATTTGAAGTGACCAATAAGATATGGGGATATAAAGATGCACCTTTTGAGAAATCCAGTTCAGAGACGCGGACTCAGTGGAGAGAGACGGGAGCTCAGAGCACTGGTCAAGCTCAGCTTCGGTGAACAGGGCGGTCATAGCAGGGGCAGGTTAAGAAGATTACTGCCTTTCCTCAGTAAAACTGATAGGGAGGAACAGGGCCTCCGAGAATTCCTCAGGCTGCTAAGAGGGAGAGGGAGCTAGTTAAAATATATACTATTCTCTTAATTAGAATTGACAAACTTCTAGAGAACACACATATGTCATATTCCTCTTTAGAGTAAGTTAACAGTCTGAAGAAAGTCTACTCATCTAAGTAACTCTAAATAAGGATGACCCCACAAGGCACCTGGAGAAGTGTAGGCTGGCCCAGGGAGAGGCGGTTCCCCTCGGAGCTGGCCTTGACCCTCCTAGGCGTCTAAGAATGTAAAAAGCCATGGTTTGTGGGAGGGGAGTGTGAGAGAAATAGCCTCAATGGGGTGGGAAAATAACCATTTCCCAGCAATCTTTGCAAGCTGTTGGTTCTCCGTGGGCTAATCTGGGAAGGCTTTGTTAAGGAGGGGAGGTCTTAGTTTTAAATTATGGCTTTTTATGTATTTTCTGTTTAGAGAGGTAATACATGTTCATTACAGAGCATTCAAATGATACAGAGAAGCATAAAAAGAAAGGAAAATCACTCCGAAGTCCCCTACCCCTCACCCCAGGCAACCACAGTTTCCAGGCCTCCCTCTGGGCATATGTACACATGTAATTAGAAGTTTTACGCAAATGGGTTCCCATTATGCTGAACATCGTTCTTCTTTATTTTCTCCTCTCTCTTGCTCTCTTTTGCATCCTATTTATTTGTATGTGTTGGGGGAGTGGGGGATGGGGGTGGATTTTTTTTCTTTTTGGTAACTGTAGACATGCGTCATCCTTTATATTGTCCACGTCACATTTCATCGCATGGCTCCCTGGGACGGCATTCGGGGAACTATCTGGATGGAGGGAAGGCGCGATCTGGCAGTTCCAGGGCTGGAGTAGAAGCCCGGGGGTGATGTAGAATAAGTTCGTGATAGAGTTTCCGGTGAAGACGTAGGTTATGTTGGAGAGAAGGAAGCAGGTAAGAGAAAGGCCAGGGTAGGTGATACCATGAAGAACCGAATAGCCCCCAACCCCCGGCCCTCCTTCCCAAGCACAATGCAAACTCATCCCATCTCTCCCCAGCATGAGCTATTTAAGGGACTCACCAGCTGGCCGCATGCTCACCTGCACCTTGGGACCATCTCAGGTGTCTGTTCTGTTGGCCTGATGCCCTGATGGCTACCTGGTCCTGCCTGAGGGGGACAGAAGTGGGGTACATGCTTCACTCCCCTGAAAGCCCCAGGAGGCTTCATTGCCAACCAGGAGATGAAGTGCATAAATGATCCTGGCCAGAGAACCCGCCAGGTGATTTGCTCCAGGCACACCTTTCCCAGTAAATGGGTCCTCTCAGAAAACCACATGATCGCTTGGACGTGTGCTTTGTGGACATATGACCAGAACAAAATATTGAGACTTCAATATTTTCTCTGACTGGTGCTTAAATTTTTAAAAATCATTCCTTCTTACTTGTCCTTTATTCACCCTTTACTCTTTCCTGTAATGGTCATGAATACAGCAGAATGTATCACTCTGTAAGAGCAGGTGTCTGGAGCCCGCCTGGCTTCATGTCTGGCTTCATTACCTTACCAGCTGCATGACCTTGGAAAAGGCGTTTGACTTCTCTGAGCATCCGTTCCTTCCTCTGTAGAATGAGGATGCTAATGTGCCCACATCACGGAGGCGTCCTGAGTATGCCTTTATTTGCATGGCCTCGGTTCATACGCAAAGGGAGAGTCTGTTGATCTGGTTTCCCACCATCCTCTCCCATCAGCATCACTTTAGGGCGTGGGGCGATGTGCGCATTCGCGACTCGGCCTTCTTCTGTTTAACTGTGCTTATGGGCACCACTGCTTTAAGGAGCTCGTCACAGTGCTGTGCTTTAAATGCTTCCTACGGGCACTGTAAGGGACAGAAGCGAACATGACATAGTGATGTGGGTCACCTCAGGACTTCATCCCTAGCTAGCTCTGCTTAAATGTGTTAATGAAGACCAGACATAACATTTCAAAACCGGAAGTAAGTGGCGACAGCCATAGTTAAGACCCATGAGATAATGGACTACAAACAGATGTGTGTGGGGGAAGAGACGGAGACCTCTCCGGAGCACGGGGTGGAGGGATGGGAAGGCACTGTCCTCATCTCTCCATCTGCCCTGCAGAGGGGCACGTGTTTTGGTGACATGTCAAGCATCAGTCCAGGCTAATGAAGCCAGTTCCCAGCCTTGCTGGGCTGGTGATTGGGCTTCCTCCTTTGCAAATTAAGTGCTCTGGAGAGGAGGAGACCGGAACACCACAGCTTGAGCACCAGGATGCGTGGGCGGGCCAAGGCCTTGCGCTCTACAGCTCTTTCTCTTCCTCTTGCATGTTCCAGTGGCCTGGCCCAGACTGCCGAAGAGATCACACATGGACATGAAGAAAAAGCAGACAGAGGACCAAAGCTGGTGACCAGCTGACCTTGTACACTCAGCCCCTGGGTTCTAACCACGGCGTGTCTTCCTTCCACCCTAGGGTGCTCCTTTTGCCTCAGCCGCCTTCTTTTACCAACTCCTCTCTCCTACCCTTGGGGGGGGGGGGAAAGGGGAAAGCTTCCATTGAAATAAAAGTCCCCACTTGTGCTTTTTGGGTTATTTCCAGGGGGGGCACACAATGCCCCCTTTCACCCCTTGCTCCCCATTTCTTCATGCCCCCCAAAGGCAGACCTCAGGCTGAGGTCACTGCTGGGCTTTGGAGCTGGGCAGTTTGCACCCGCAGCTGAGCTCAGGGAGATGAATTCTGGCAGAAGTGAGCAGAGTAGACGTAAGGTTCCTTCTGGCTTGGAGGCCTGGGACTCCATGAACATCACCAAGGCATGGAAAAAATCCTTTCCACTGATTTCTCCCGGAAGAATGCCATCCGGACATCTTGGATGCTGGAAAGATCCAGCATATTTCAGAGATGGGGGCCTGAGTTGGGGGTGGGGGACGAACATGGCGGAACCCCTTTTTGTCCAGATCACAGGAACTCAGTGGTGCCGGCGAGAGTTGGAACAGCCTGGTCCATCTGCCACTACTAGTGTTTTATTTCGCTTTAAAAAAGGAACTTAATCCACTTTAGAACAGAAAACAAGCATTGAACGCAACCCTTTACATCCCTCCAAATTCTCGTTTATTATTTATCAATAATCATATACCTTCATATATGCTATATATCATCATCAGCAAGTACACAGTATTTTATGTTGCTTTCCTGCTAAACGTAATTTCGAACGTGTGTTTTCCATGTATCGACGCAGTTTCAGTCTTGCCATTGAGGTAGCCACGTGACATCCCATGAAATTGATACCCTTTAATTTGTTTAGCCAAGCTATTCCCCTATTGCTGGACATTGGGTTGTTTCCAGTTTTTCGCCAATATAAATAGAACCGGCAGCCACTTCTTGAGATGGAACAATGATGATAAAGAGCCGAAATGTTGCTGACTTTATTTTCACTGGCAACCAAATTTAGAGAGAGCCTCAATGTTGCTCCTCCCAAATGCGGGAGTAATTAAGCAGCTGCCTTGAAGGATGGCTGGGTGATTTATAGGCAGCAAGATGCGTTCAGTGGGCTTGTCAGTATCCTGCGGCATTAAGGATACGCTTGTTAATTATCTGTGGTTAATATGATAATTTAGGAAAAACAACACCTATTAAGAGTTCTTCATTAAGCAAAAGCCTTCTTGTTTTTGAACAATGCCACCAAAATTGATGATCTTCCCCTCTGATCTGTCACCGGGCAGGGAAGGCAGAATCTCATTCATTTCTAACATCTCCACGGTGCCCTGGGTGAAAAGAGGCTAACTCTTAAAAAATTCTCCTAGGCCCTTGTCCCTGCCTTTATGGTTACCTCTTTTCAGAGTCACCGAATTAACCATCGTGAGGCCAGTTATTTTTTTCCGGGTGTCTCAAACTTCTACTCTATCAGCTGAATTGGGAAACTTTTACTTGCAATTCCTAGGACTTTAGTGGAGTGAGTAGCAGTATTTTTATTTTGTAGATGAGGAAACTGAGGCCAAAGGATGATGGGTGGCTTGCCTGGGGTCCCAGAGCCAGGCAGGAGATGGGCAGGGGCACCTAGGTCTCCTGCTTCACCACCTAAACCACACCCCAGCCTCTACCCTTCCCTTGCAGTGTGTCCTCACTCAGGTGGATCCTTCAGACCAGGAGCAAGAGCTGTAAGGAGATTCCCATTCCTTGGGAAGCTGCAAACTTGTTTTAGTCTCTGAGAAGAAAGGAGTGGGTAGAGCAAAGGGCAGGCATCACGTGTCACTGGAGACACCATCTGGAAGACCAGAGGAGAAACAGCGCTATCAACACCTAACCTTGTCTTTATACTTCAATAAGTATCGAATGTAACTCATGAGCTGTATTCAAATCACAGCTTCCTGTGTCACCTAGTCATCCTCCAACCACCCAATCTCCGCATTTCATTTTTGCGCCGACAGTGCAGACTCCACTGATGCCATCGAGAATAAGTTTCACATATGAGCATCTTGCTGCACAGATCTCTAGCCATCCCATTTGAGGATGGCGATGGGGTGAGGGGCAGGAGGCGTGGAGTAAATGGGGGAAAGCATTTCTAAGTAGGAGGCTCCTCTGCTAACTAGCACGGTCAGCATAGAGGTTCTGCAGCGTTTCCTTGGGCAACGCCAGTTCTTGTTTTAGAGAGGCACCAAGACATCCTCCACCACATCACTTTGGCAGGAGGAAGAAAGGAACATAACGCTAATCTCTGCACAAGGGGTTTTCATTCATGATTACTTTCACCGCTCAGAATAAACCTAAGAGCTCTGTGTTGTGGTCCCCATCAACCTGATGGAGAAAGCGAGGCTGGAAGAGGTGAAATCCTTAGTCGAGGTCACACAGGGATTAAGACACAGAGTGGAGGATTTAAACTCAAACGCTCCTTTCATATTCACTCTTCCCCTTGCCTAAGGCCCCTTGGTGACTCTGACATTGACTTGGGTCCTGGAAGGGGGTGCTGGGGTGT
This sequence comes from Rousettus aegyptiacus, assembly GCF_014176215.1. Lineage (NCBI taxonomy): Eukaryota > Metazoa > Chordata > Mammalia > Chiroptera > Pteropodidae > Rousettus > Rousettus aegyptiacus. Next base: position 60,187,813 of record NW_023416288.1, read on the forward strand.
GGGGAGGGCAGGGCAGCACAGCAGAAGCCACAGGGCACAGGCTTTTTAGGCTGCCTGGAGGGGCACCCTGCTAGCCCACTGGGTGTCATTGATGATGCTGGTTGTGGCCACTGAGGCTCTTTATTGCCTCATTCCAAGGCAACTTGGACCCTCAGGCCTGGGCGGTGTATATACATCCCCATCTGGGAATAGTGCACAGTTGGGGAAGAGGCAGATTTTGCACTGAGTTTGCGACCTGGCACTTGAGCCCGGGACTCAAGAAGACAAGAACTATGTCAGGGGAAGCAAACAGGGCGTGGCCGAAAGAGGCTTAGCAGCGGGTGAAGGGCAGGCGCTGTCCCTCCCTGGCTGGTGGAGAAGAGGATCTGGCTCAGCCAGCCAGCTGACTTTAACCCTGCAATCTCCAGGATCCCTCCCCCTTTCCCGAAAGGCCTCCTTCCCTACAGCCCGTCTGCCGCATGCTGACAACACAGGACGCCGTTCCCATTGCCACCCACCGCACTGCCAGCCTAACCTCCCTTTCACCTGCAAGTGACAGGCATATCTCAGGGCTGCCCTGCAAAGTGCAGCTGAAGGAAGGTTGATTTCATACTTCACTTATTTCATCTTCCGCCATGGTTCCGCGCCCCATTTGTCTTTCATTCACAATTCTCTTTTTTCACCCTTGACTGATCTGGCCCTCTCCTAATTCTAAAATCTATTTTTCCTCTCCCTACCCGCCAACCTGCCACTGAATCATATCGGTATTACTGTCTATTTCTATATTTCTTTGGCCATTCAGCCTTTTCTTCCCGTCATATCGTCTCGGGCACAGCGCCTGGAGTTGTGAATGGTGGTGATTGCCCGTGTCATGCCCTCTCCCAGATACACCAAGATGAAGGTCTACCTCTTAAGAAGCTTTGTGGCCAGACCCAGACACTTTACTTCTTTAGTCTTGGTTTTGTCATCTGTAAAATATGATGATCCGATCATCTCTAAGCTCCCCTGTAGCTTTAATATTAGTTGATTCTATGGTTTAGTGGACTGAGCTGATATCAAATCTTCACTCTGTTTTAATACCTGGGGGGGGGAAAAAGTCAACTCATAGCTACCTATACAGAGAGTTTCTGCATCTAATTTCGTATGTCCAGTGACTCCCTCAGGCATCAAACCACCACCAGATCAACATGGGCTAAGGGGATGTAAAATATTGGCCTAAACTTAAGAGAAATCCAAGCAGCAATCAAGCACCCAAATGCTAAGGGTTTATTGGTTCTTTGATTTATGATCCAAGTGTGTCCTCTACTCTTCCTTTAGAGCATCCTTGAATCTTAGAAGTAGAGCAATTTTCCCAGGCTCACTCAGCTTGTTCATTGTAGCGTGGGAACTGGAACTCAGGCCTCAGGTCTGACTGAGCACCGTCGAGGCGAAGCTTGGCTTTGTGGTGTTGGCAGGCTAGACTCATTCTAGGACTCTTGCTGGCCTACTGGATGCTTTTGAGCAAATCAGAAAAAGGTTCCCCCTCTACGTGCATGCAACTCCACCCATTGGTCATTGCTTGACAACACTACATGATGGCCCTGCAGGAGATGTCTCCCCAAACGAAGGACCATTGTCATTCTGCTACTGCCAGAGCCAGTTCTCTTACTTCCCAGAGGCCCAGCAGCCCTGGGCTTGCTGTTGCCTGTGGGACCACTGGATGGGTTTATAAATCACGTCAGGTCTTCACACCATGAGGACTTCCAATTTGAGCTTCCATTGCTCTTTGTCCTTCTCTGGGTCTTAGCTTCTTGCACTCCTTTTTGGAAAGTGGTGAGGTATGAAAACTACATTTATAAAGCACACTCTGAATGCCACCCATACTCCCACATAGAACCCATACCCAGCTGCTGTGCTAGTTAACGCACGACTTAGACTTCTTAAGCTGGTTTCTTCTATGAGTCTTGACTCTGCTACCGATTCGGTGCATCAAAAGACAGTATTTTCCCCTTAAAAAAAAAAAAATTCTCAAATTGATTAGCCCAGAGCTGAATTCTTGAATGCACTTAACGAATGTTCTTGAATTTAGTTGAATACAAAATGTATCTTCCTTGGAGGAAAGGCCGGAGGGTGGCTTAGACTTGGCTTGAACTCAAACACCCAAGACCCCTGCCCCACCCCACCCCTCAGAGAAGCCAGAAGTGGATATCTTTTCTCCTCCTATCGATCTCCCTTCTCTCCTCCTCCTCCTCCTCCTCCCACCCCGCCTCCAACAAAGGTTCCGAGTGTCTTTTGGAGGAAACAATCCTTGGTCTTACTGTCAGCAAAAGTAGACAATGTGGTAAAAATTGACCTCTCAGATGTCTGGCTGATTGCATGCAGCATTAAAGACATTTTCCTGATGGAAATGAAGGGAGGTGAGCATGTGAGAGGCTTCTTGAGCGTATGAGCATATGACAAGGGGCCCTGACAGCATTTGGAAGTCAATGGCGCTTTCTTTCCTCCTTTTCCCTTTATCTTTATGAACCACTACAGTGTGCGTTTGATGGGGAGAATGGGGTGAGAGGATGGCCTCTAGGGCAGGTGGAGAAAGGTGGGGTGGGCGAGGGTATCCCTGGTCCCAGGTAAATGCCTCTTTCTAAAGTGCCTCACAGGGCCAGCTGCAGTGGTTCCCCGTTTTAGCTGCAACCTAGAGTCAGTGGGAGACAGAGGTGTGAAGCAGCCAGATGTTACCCTATTGGTCACTTGAAATAGACCATAGCGAGAGTATTTACACCATGAAAATTGGCAAAGACAGCACATAAGAGCCGCCTTGTTTTGGGAACGGGTTAACCAGCATGCTTTTACCTAAGGAAATAAAAATAATTGCATGTCCAGACTACACATTCAGACCAATTAAACTAGAAACTGTGTGCATAGAGCCAAGGCATGAAGCTTTTTAAGACTTCCCAGGCGACTTTGGTGTGCAGCCCAGGTAGAATCACTTCCAACCTAACACTTCCATTTCTCACAGGAGAAACTGAGGTAAATTGACTTCTCCCCATCCCAACACCTCCTGGGGAGTGAGTAGCAATTCCCGGACTTTAGAAAAAGCTCATCTTTTTCTGGAGAGTGAAGGATGTCCAGATGGTAGACGCTCACCTCTGTGTCCTTACGGCCTCTCTTTTACTGTCCTCCCTTCTCCCACGTTTCCCTTTTTCTGTCCTTTCTGAGCTTGGTTCCCTACAAACTGACACCTGAGATGTGGTCCTTGCCCTCAGAGATAGGTCTCTCTTGGGAGCTGAGGCCCCTGGAGGAAGGGGCAGTCTGTGATTATGTCCCCATGTGGGAGGTGCAGGGTTTCCTATCTGAGCAGTGTGGCCTGGAACTGGACAGAGCTATAATGAGAGAAAGTAAATCTTTGGCGTAAATGATCTAAATATCATCTCTATTCTGCAACATCAGAAAAACCACTGGCCTGGGATTCCTCAGGGTTAGACCTGGGGCCTTCCCTGGAAAACTGCTGGTCCCTCTGTCCTAGGGCAGCCCCCTTACCTCTGGGACAGAAGGAGGCTGGAGAAGGCATGGGGAGCCCTCTCCCCAAGAGAGAATGAGCAATAAAAATAGTTTACGAAGTGCTTTCACGTGCATGATCTCACTCGGGTTGGCGACCCTGGGATCTGGAATGGAGAGGGAAGTGGGAGACTTGGGAATTCAAATTGCAGCTCCATCGTCTTGGGAGACCCTTTCCGGCAAACAGGAGTCAGAAAATCCCCACCTTGCCATCCCTCCCTCTCAGGCCAGCGGTGTTTAGAACTAATTGAATCACTAGATTAGCTAATGTAGCCTCCATTAAGTCAGCAAGATCCCAGAGGAGAGACCACTGAAGAGAAGCAGAAAGATCCACACCCAGCCCGGGCATCGTCCCTGCCCCCAACACCACCGCCTTAGTCTCAGCTGTATTAGCAGAGCCTCGTGGACCCCATGGCTGACTCCTTTAGACTTTCTGTGGCTCTAGGATTTGAGAAAAGGTTGATTTATGCCCTTCATTTATGCCAATGCTTTGTCCTAAGGACTAAAAGTTTCTGATAGATGATGTGTTATTACATCTGTGGATTTTCTTTTAAGGTAAGCTCTTCCAATTGGGGGGAAATTGAATCACAGGGTAAATAACTGACCTCCCAAAGGTCATGAGGTGGGCTGCTGGGAGGTCAGGGACAAAAACTCAGATCTTCTGACTAATATTCTTCCCGTCCAGGCCAGCAACCTCTTCTGGTACGAGGTAGGATGGTAGTTAGATTTGCTCATTCGGTCCATTTGTTGGATGTCTGCCAGTCTCTATGCTGACAGGTGGTAGGGGACAATGGTAAGTCAGGCTGTCATGGACCCTGAGCTCATGGAGCTTACAGAATGGAACAGATTTGTGGCAGTGGGGAATCAGCTGACTTGGGACATACACTTCTTTTCTCAACACTCCAAGGTCCATGGCGATTCTCCCAAACGGGCCAGTGAAAGTCGTCTGAAGTATCTGCTGCTGTGTGTGAAGGCTGAGACCTTGGTCATTCCCTCCAGAGCCTTTCACTCAACCCCGAGGCCCTTCCGTCCTCAGATCATCTTGTCACACAGCCGGTGTACACTCCTCCTGCCGCTGACGGCCAGTGGGTCTCCACCTCCCCTCCACCGCAGGGTGTCCTTGTGCCACAGGGAAGGGCGCGCTGTCTGACGTGTATGTCTTTCCTTCCTCTGCCTCTGCCTTCTCCGTGTTCTCTGTCCTCGCTCCCTGTGCCGTCCGGGTCTCCCCGGGAAGCGGCAGAGCGTGCTGCAAGGCCTGGGGTTTTCTACTCGTCCTCTGGCGCCCAGCTCTCTGGCAGCCAGTGTTTTTGAGTTAACGATGAATTCCTTCAAAGAGGCGCGGCCTTTCTTTAAAAAAAAAAAATTATATATATATATATAATCCTTTCTGCTGCCTCTTTCCATCATAATATTTCATTGTGGGAAAAATTAGGAAAGGCAGAAAATCACACACAAAATAGAAAAATCATCTGCCACTATCCAAGAATAACTACTGTTAACATTTTGGTGAATTTCTTTCCAATCTTTTGAATATGTATACACACACATACACATATATACATATGTATGTTAATGTATATTTATACACATACATATATTTACATATATATTTATATACATATATGTATGTATATATATATTTAAAATATTTTATATATATATATATATATATATAAACTAAAGCAAAACAAAATTGAGGTCAAACGTTGAGAGGTTTTCTTTGCAAAGAGAACAGTTCAAGGCTGAACAGAGGACCACTGCCCGGGGGTGTTGTTCGTGGCCAAGGTGCCTCTCCTTCAGCCAGATGAGAGTCCAGCTCTCAGGCATAAGTAGCCCTGTCCTGGTCATCTCGGGGAAGGTGGGCTGCGGTCGCATCCCTGAGAACCAACGTCCTTGCGAACGGGCTGGCTGGGTGACCGTTTAGCCTAAGTCAGGCAGATGTCACTTCAGCTTCCTCACCTGTGAGGCGGAGATAATCATGGCGCCCACCTCAAAGGGTTTCTGTTTCTATCTGGAAACAGCGCCTGAGGCAAAGAATTGGGTGTAAGTAGCTTCTCCAGGAGGTGATCTGAGGAAGCAGGAGGAGTCAGCAGAGAGAAAAAAGGCCACAGAGTGCTGGGCAGCTGGGGCCTGCTGAGCAGCTTAGTGAAGACCCCCCTGCAGTCGTCAGCTTGAGGACTGCGAGGCTGGGGCACTTGTCACCAGCTCTTGTTCCCTTTGCTTGAAAGTTGCCCCAGGGGACAAAACTCCCCTGTGCTTCAGGCTACTGCTTGCTTGCAGGTCAAACTCATTGTGATGGAGAAGGCCCTGGGGGCAGAAAGAGGATGAGGAACTGTACATTCCTGAGGTAGGACGAGGTCATGTGGGGTGAGTCTGAGCTCACCCCAAACTGTCCACTACAGCTGTGGCTGGAATCAGAGGTGGGCCAAGCATGTGGCAAGGGGCACAGGGCTTCTCCTCTTTCCCCTTAAGGCCACTTCTGGCCTCCAGGCTGAACAGCCTAGCTCACCATCAGAGGGGAGAAGAGAGACACACACACAGCCTCAGGGGGGAGATTTCCAAGTAGTGATTTTCTGAGGCCTCTGACAAGTAGGGGAGAGGAGGGGAAAAGCCAGGTGGAAAGGAGAAGGAGAAAGACGTCACGGGCCATTCAGCCTCCTGAACCAAAATCAGATCTCACGGGGAAGAAGAGCTCTCCCCCCGCCCCTCCCTGCATGTTTACTGTGGCCCGTGCCCTGGGCTGGACGAGGCTGGAGCTGCCTGTCTGCCATGTCCCGACTCCGGCTTGGGCTGGGCTCTGCGGTCTCAGGCAGGAAGCCTTCCCACGTGAGGGAGGTGTAGCGTCCTCAGCATTCTATGGCCCGTTGTTGGGGGCAAAGGCTTTACTTAGCCTTAGAACTCTGCAGGGCCTCAGTCCGCTCAGTTGTCAAATGGCGCATTAGTGCCGGTGTGGCTGAGCCTGGTCACGCTGGCAGAGCCCATCGAGGACACCCCTTCTCACGTCCGCATCGGTGGCGTCTCATTGGTAGCTGGACATCGGCGTGATGGGGGTATTGACACGGGGTGAATGGGCACAGGCTACACGCGAGGGCTCGTTTATTCACAGGGCCAGGGCTCGGGCATTCCACAGCACATCCCTGCTCCGTGAACTCAGTCCATTCTGAAAGGAACTGGCAGCACGTGACCTCCCCGCAGGTGGCCCCTGAGGAAGAAAACGGACAGTCGGCTCCCTCTGTGTTACGGGGCAGAGGGGAAGCTCAGGGAGTCACTGCGGGAATCAGGAAGCGGAGTCGGGGAAGCCGACACCCACTCTCGCACGTTTTCAGCGATTATCGGTTATCGTTATCCCTTGGGCTCTGCACTCTCTCTGCCACCAGCACCTCAGCTCCCACCTCCGGTATCTGCATCCGAGCTTTGGTTTTGTGTCTCCCAACAGGGGCGACAGCATCCTCAGGAGCCAGCCTGATGGGTTGCTGGGTGTCCACATAAAAACGAGGCAACGTAGGAAGGCATTTCTTGAATGGCGATGTGCCTTCGCGGGTTCATGGAGACAGGTGTTTTGACTGCCTTTGAGAGGAGCACTATGCCCACCGTGGTGACATCTCCCTGGGCAGACCCCTCAGATGCCCTGGCAGTTTCTCCCGCTCTCTCTTCACTTTGAATCTATGACTCGCAAACATTTAGCTGTCTTTTTACGGACAGGGGCTGAAATGTCCCCCTCCAGTCCCCTGCTCCTTCCCCCATCGCTCTAGCCCCACCCATCAGGAGCCTGCCTGCCACCAAATTGCCGTGCCAGCAATTTTCTCAGCCGCTTAAAAGGCCATCAAGACAGCATCTAACTGCCTGTACATGCTAAACCCAAATGCTTATGGAGCAGAGCCCAGAGTGGGAAGCTAAATTGGATTCTATCAAATCAACATCAGCTGCGTGCAAGCCGCTGATAATGAAAGGCTCTTAATGATGGCGTTCGTCCCTGTAAGGAGATGACTAAGAGCTGAGAATGGATGGCTGCTGGCTCCGGCTGGCGTGGGAAGGAGGCGCTGGGGACCGTCCCTGGGTGGATGCTGGCTGGAAGGAGAGGGGAAGGAGGAGGCAAAGAAGAAACGTTCTCCATTGCTAGACAGGGATGGCTGTAGGAAAGGCATTCATAGTCTTTCTGTTTTACACACACACACACACACACAAAACCAAACACGTCGAGATCGTGAAGGTAGGTCCAGTCCACAGGTGGGTATACAGTCTAAATTCTGGTCTGGAAATGACTTGCCCATCACCCCCCGCCCCTTCCCGAATGGTGGTTACTTAAAGCAAGGCAGAGGGATAGTGGAGTCTGTCTAGGAATCTGTCTGAGGCCTATTGCTTTCTGTTCCCTCCGCCTTTACTCCATGTCGCATGAGCGGCTGCCCCCAGTTTCTTCACGGCGTGGATACTAGTTCCCAAGTGCTACGCTAACAAATTACTGCATCCGCAGTAGCTTAAGCGACTCAAATATCTTATGCTTTTTAAATCACAAGTCTAGCACGGGTCTCGACAGGCTAAGACCTAGATGCAGTCAGGGCTGCATTCCTTTCTGGAGGCCTAGGGGAGGGTCTGCTTCCTTGCTTTTCCTGCTTCCAGAGGCCACTCGCATCGCTTGGCCCTTGGTCCCCTCCCCCCATCTTTAAAACCAACGTTGTCACATCTGCGTGACACTTCCTCTATTGTCACATCTCCCTCTGACCGCAGCCGCGGGGGTGGGGGGTTCCCCACTTTTATGGACTCGGATGGGGAGATCGGGCCCACCTGGGAACCTAGGATAACCTCTCCCTTTCAGGGCCTTCACCTGAATTACATCAGCAAAGTCCCTTTTGCTATGTAAGGAAGGTGATGTATTCACAGTTTCCGCCAGTTGGCACATGGATGTCTTTGGCAGAGGGCATCATTTGCCCACCACAGCATGCAGAAATTGAAGCCTTATTCCTCAAATTCCTTTTATCTGGCTGAAATGCCTGGTGACCAGGGTGGAGCCAGATGTGATTTTGGTACCACGGTGATGGGCAGACAATGCTATGGAACCCATGTCTGCAAGTATCACTGCCAAGGTCTGCACCAGCCGGAACGGGGGAGACAGAGGCCTATCGAGTGGAAGCTGCCTTGAGCCTCTTTCCTGCATATAGTAATGCCAATGATAATGCTGCACATTTGTATAGTGCTTTGTGGTTTCCAAAGAGCTTTGAAAGATACTGAGAGTGGGTAGAGTGTAGCTGGTGGAATGCGTGGAAATTAGACCCCTCATTGCAATGGGAAAACCTGGACTTAGGATGGTCCAGTGATTTCCCCAGTGTTGTTAATGGCTTCATTACCAGGATCCAGGGCTTTCCATTTGTAGTTCATGGCTCTGTTCAGCGGAGGGAGTATCCAGAGGTGGCGATAACGGCTTGGCTTGGATGAGTGAAGCAGGGGAGCCAGACGACAGCGTGGAGCAGCAGGGCGCAGGGGACAGTATCGGCCTCAAACCCCCTTCAGAGTTCTCTGCTTTCTGTGCTGCTGGCTTCCTGGCCCAAGACGAGACTTCAGCTGCTCGCTTGTAGAGGAGATTCACGTCCCACTGGTCATACTCTCTGGCTGGGTCCTGCAGGTTGTGATCACCCACACGCAATTCCAGGTCGCTGGCTGCCTTTTCTGCCAGCTTGTGTTGTGACTAGCCTGGAAACTGAATCCGGGGTCTCTCTGGCTCACCTTCGCCGAACTCTGACCAGCTGACTTGTGAGCGACGCTTGAAGGACAGCATCTTGCATGTGGCAGAGGGATCTTTGGGAGCAGGCCAGCCTCGCCACTGAGAATTTTCTGGGTCAGATCACGCTGACCTAGACTGATGCTGGTGAGCATGGAGGCGTATGTGACCACAGTACAGAAAACGGTTGCTCTGGACGTCTCATCCAGTGAGGAGCTAGCTCTAACTCTGGCCAGATCGCTGCTGTCTTTTCGCAGGTGTATTTTAGTTTGCAAGTATTTACGAGCACACGTGATATGCTCACGTATTGATCGCTCTGCCTGCATGTTTCCTGCCCTCCAACTAGTTCGTGCCCCAAATTTATCCTCTGTCCCCACTTATGCCTAAAGGCTGTAGCTGCTCAGAAATAACTGGTCTCAAGGAGCTATGGGAAAGAGTGGAGAGGAAGTTGGCCCTGTAGTCTGGCAGTGGTGGTTTTTGGCTAGGCTACGGCGCTCAGGGGTTTGGTCAAACACCAGTCTCGATGTTGCTGTGAAGAGATATTTTAGGTGACATTAACGTTTAAATCAGTAGAGGTCGAGTAAAGCAGATTACCCTTCATGACATAGAGGAGTTCATCAAATCAGTTAAAGGCCTTCACTTAAGAGAAAAAACTGAGGTCCCTGAACAGGAAGGAGTTCTGTCTTCAGACTGCCCTTGGACTTAAGTTTGTGACAGCAACTCCTGCCTGAATTTTCAGCCTGCCACCTTGTCCTGAAGATTTTAGACTTGGCCAGCCGCCACGATCACGTTCACAATTCCTTAAAGCATCAACCTCTACCTCTACCTCCGCCTCTCTCTCTCTCTCTCTCAATCTCTCTCTCTCTACCTCTAGCTATCTCATATTGGTTCTGTTTCTGTGAGGAATCCTCACACAGACAGTATGAGGCGGAGACTATTTTGTCATGGATGAGTAAGTGGGATAGAGTATTTGCCACTTGCAACATGCTCCTCTATGTTTCCCATCCTCCTGCACATTGAGATTGGTCATGTGACTAGTTTTGTCCAATGGACTGTGGGCAGAGTGACAAATGTCAAAACCGCACCTGCCTTGAACTTCCTTATCCTCCGTTTGTGCTTTGGAGAAGGTTCAGCGAAGGCCTCTGAGAAGAAACTACTCGATATCAGGAACTTGGGTCCCGAAACCATCCCGTGGAAGGGCACCCATGAAATTGGACTGTGACTCGAGCAAGAAATAAGCCTTTATGGTGTTAAGCCACTGAGCCTTTCATTATAGTAGATGGCCCACCCCGACTAATATACACTGTCCCAGATGTCACGACCAGCAGAGGCAGAATCAGGACTTAAACCTGGGCCACCTGACTGGCTTAGTCACTACCCTGCCCAGCACAGAAGCTACCTTGTGGCATGACTATGCGGGTGAAGTGAGATGGGGTGCAGTAGGCGTGGCCCATGGTAGGCTCCCCACACATGATAGTTATTACACAGCAAGAGTTTTATTTGGGCCAGGGATTCGACAGGGCCTCTTGTGTCATTGTAGACAAAGAGGAGTGATATGGGCTGAATGGCGGCTCCTTCCGTGGTTGAACGAGTGTCTCCGAGATGTGTTAATTAATAAGCAGATGTCAATCAGGAAGTCCCCAGTGCCGTGTCAGAGGAGGCTTGTCCTTTTCCCTAAAGCGCCATCCCATGCGTCTATCTTCGTTGACGTTTCGTCTTCAGGTATATGAAGACGGAGCAGGTATGCTTAACACATTGATAGAGGGAGCAGAGATAGATGAGGGAGCTCACGTGTGGGATGACAGAGCGAAGATTCAAACACAGCCTGGGCAGGCCAGAGCAATGGATCGAAACTCGCAGCGTGAAAGGTCGGAGGGGTAAATCAAAGTCCTACCTTTCGTGGGAAAACCGAGTGAGCGAAGGCAGGATGAGGGAGGCTTGCTGCAGAGGTGGCTCATGTGTGAAAGTCCTGGAGTTCCGGCTGTCACCGGCATGACGTGAGTCAGGAAAATGACACAGACGCTCCACAAATGAAGCACCTCTGAGGCTGCATTAACAGAGGCGCCATGCCCAGACTCCGGCCATTCTCTTGGCAGATATATACCGAGTGCGTAGCGTGTGCTGGGCATTGTGCTGGGCGCTGGGGAGCGAGCAGAGAACAAGGGAGGCTAACCGAGCCCCCGCGTAGCTGACATCTGGGGACATAAGTATCCTGGGCTCTGTGCTCATTGGCTCCGCTGCCTTCTTTGTTCACTTCCTACATGCAACTGGATGAAAAAGGACTCAGAAGCCATGTGCTATGAGGAATGGCCCAAGGGATGAAGAGATGTAGGGAAGCTTTGAGAATACAAAGGGCCGTTCCCTCGAATGAATGATACACGTTTCAGAGGGAGACGGAGGGTCAATGGCTAAGCAAAATGTCTGATGTTTGTCGAGTTCTGGGCCAGGCACTGTACATTCATTTTCTCATTTATCTCTCTCAACCGCTCTGGGAGGTAGACAGTATTTTCCTATTTCACTGATGAGAAAACAAAGGCTCGGAGAGGTCAATGTACCATTTTCGGCCGTGCTCATAATGCTGGCAAATGGCTTAGAAAGCATCTAAATTTCATCTGTCTGAATTCAAAGCCTCACATTCTTTCCCATTCACCACAGATTTCACCTCGACCTAGGGAGGGAGTTTCTACCAACTACAGCTGTACCTAAGTGGACCACAACATGCTACCCTCACTGGAAGGTTTGGGCCGAAGCCGGGGAAGGTCCCCTGGGGTGTCCCACAAGAAGCTTCTCTATCGGTCCCTGTTAGGTGGGAGGGGAGGGGAAAAGGAGATTTGGGTGATGAGCCTTCATCTTCATCTCTGGCCTCAACCTCCATGGCTAACTCCTGCTTGTCTTTCTGATTTTAACCAAAACATCGCTTGCTGCAGGAAGCTGTCTCTGACACTTGGCCCTGGGTTAGGTGCCCCTGTTAGAGACTCTCGTGGCCTCCGGCCCTCTCCATGGGAGCGCTGAGCACCCTTGCACTGGCTAGTTCAATGTCAGTCTTCCTTTATAAACTGGACGCTCCCCGAGGACAGGGACTGGGACAGGGGCAGGGTCTGTCTTATATGCTGCTCTATCTTCAGTGCCTAGAACATAGTAGGTCTTCCGTAAAAGCTTAGAGAATCCATAATATCTTCTAAGGTCTGGCGATTCTTTTGGTACCATGAGAACAGCTGACGGCCATTTGGTTTTCCAACTTGCCTTCTGTCTTCTCAGCATTAGGCCGGGCCTGGGACATGCCTGGGTGCATTTGGCATGTCTTGTGGGAACAGGGCAGTGAGAGTGGCCGTGGCCACTGGCCCCAGCCCTATAGTCTTCTCCTCTTGCTCAAATACAGGCGAGGTGATAGCTATGGGGCCAGGCCTGGCAGAGGAGGGGTAGTGACCTGCCCCAGGGACCTCAGCGATTATTGGAGCCTCTCTGCAGATTCTGGGCTATGTGGCACATTTCCTCCCTCTTGCAATGTCCCTAGGCCTTGACCTCTGTGGACATGGGGCTGCAGCTCATTCCTCTGTTCCTCTGTGTGTTTCTGGCTTGATTTCCTGACCAGCGGGCAGCAGGGAGAGAAGGGGGTTAACCACTAGCCTGGTCTGTGGGGGAATGGAGAATGATGTCAGCCAGGCTGCCCAGCAGAGACAAAAGCCTCTAATTGCTCTTTTCCTTCTTGTCAGAAGGCTGACTCCGTAGTTACTGTAATAAAGGCCTATGGACAGGGAGGAGGCCGACTAATGAGAGAGCCATTGTTCAGTGGTGAGAAGTGAGAGACGAGAGACAGCTGGGGGTCCAGGATCCGCGGTCCCCCAGGGAAGGTGGACAAAGTCCACTGGATCACCTGTCCTGAGCCAGTGGGGAGGAGTCAGCAGGGCTTGTGGTCAAGTTGCATTTGAAACGCCTTCATCATGGAAGCAGCTAGCCCCTCTGTGAGGTGACACACTTCCAGGCTCTCACTGGGAGAACACTCTGTGGGAAAGAAACTGGGCCTTGATGGGTGTGTTATTTTCTTAATATAACCCTTCAGGAGGCAGATTTTTGAGAAGCCATGCGGTTTGCAGGAGATCGCCCTGGATACGGGGTCACTCTATATTCTTTTATAAATACGTCACGATTGCTTTCAGTGGAGCGATTTTTCTTCCAGAAACTGCCTTAGAATCAGAATCTTCCAGGAGCAAGAGGGAGATCTGTTTCTCTACCCATAAGTAGTTGAGTTTTTCTTTTTGGCGTGATCCAAAAGAATGGATTACCAGGGTAGAACGCCTGAGGCAAGGGACGTCACTACTTTCTCAGTCACCAGCAGGTCCAGGATCTTGTAGACAGTGTTACACAGCTGTGCACGAGCAGCCTCCTTGGCTGACTCATCTCCACACGCTCTGCGTGGAGCCCACACTGAGCCAGCCAGCTTCCCCGACCCCTACCTGGATTGCCGTCCTCTCCTCTGTCTTTTCAAACCTCACCTCTGGCCCTCTGCAAGAAGGCTTTCTGACTTCTCCCTCTCTTCTTTGAGCATCTACAGAACTCACCACCTGGACCCCCAATTTTAGCACCCACTAGAATACCACCTCGATGGCATTAGAGCTACCAGTTTTAGTTTAGAGCATTGTCTAGACTGCGGGCTGCGGTCAAGTCAGAGATTCTAGTTTTGTAATCGTCTTGTGTCCACTACAGTGCTGAAGACTTAGTCTTCAGGAGGTACTTGCTGCGTCGAATTAAATTGAGTTCTGGTCTGAATCCTCACCAGAAGATGAGGCTTTTCACTTTGGGTCATTGGGGGTGGCCTACATTTTTGACAGAACAGGTTAAAACAGCTTAAGTCCTTATTGAGCCCCAATATTCCAGAGGCAGCATGGAAGAGGTAATCATGGTGTCATTTTGAGAGAGGAGGCCACCTGAAAACAGAGGAGAGGTGTGCCAGGGCATGGTCCTCAGCCACATCTCCCAAGGTGAGGTGTGTGGGGGCGGGGTCCTCTGGTCAGGGCCTCTGGGAATGGTGTAAGCCAAGGTAAACAGGTTTGTCTACAGCAGGACTTCTCACATCCTTTAAAATGTGAGTGTGTACGGGGATTCACAAAAGGCCGATGTGGTACATGCTGCTTCCCACGCTGATCACTGTGGTCACTTTTGCGGGGCTCATCTCCCAGGAGCTGGGTTTCATGACTTACTCTTAGGGAGCTGCCTGTGCGCATGGGAATTCACTTAGCAGACTGGAGGATCCACATTCTTGTGTTAGGTCCAGGCCTTGGGGGGCTGAGGGTCTTGGGTACGTCTGGTCTCTCCACCTGCCTTGCGGGGTACCCTCCGGTCATCCTGTCCTGGCTCACCCTGGGTGGGCTGTGGGCTCCGCCCAGGCCCCGGTCAGCCTCGTCTTCCTGTCCCCTGGCCTCCAGCCGTCCCCCCACCTGAAGGCTCTGTATCTCGTCTCCTGTGCCTCTCCGGTCCCCTTCGTCCTCACGCGGGCCCGAGCACTCACGCTTATGCACAGTCCCATGTCCTCGCCCCACTCGTTTCAGCTGCAGAGTCCATCCATACTCAGTCTTGCATTATTTAAATCTAGAAAATGTTCTGGGCTTGAAATGAAGAGGGAGAGACTCATTACTATAAGGATTATATATTTTTTTCTAAATCTTTGGAACTTCAGGGGGCTTTGCAGCCATTCATCAAATGGCTCTTTCTTCATCTAGAATTGCAGAGGCCCACGTGGCCCCGTGGGCTGAGGTGGGAGCCGTTGTCTATAACGTCACCACTGATTCTGACCCCGTGGCTCCTCAGTGGGTCCAGTGGATGTTGGGGACAGTCGAATGATCTGTATACTGATTGTAGCTTTGCTGCTAACTACCTGGGTTCTCGTAGTGAACCCCTTCCTCTCTTTGGTCGTGATGTCCCCACCTGTGGGCACTGGACCACGTGGCCTCTCAGGGCCCTTTGAGTGCACGTGTGCTATGATATGCCTTCCCGCTTCTCCACGGCACCAAAGGAGAGAAGAGGGGCAAGCGAATCGCACTTGTCGACGTGGATCTCTTTCGAACGTATTTTAAAAGTCACGAAGAGCAAACTTATCACAAAATAGTTCAGT
The DNA here is from genome assembly GCF_014176215.1 of Rousettus aegyptiacus. Classification (NCBI taxonomy): domain Eukaryota; kingdom Metazoa; phylum Chordata; class Mammalia; order Chiroptera; family Pteropodidae; genus Rousettus; species Rousettus aegyptiacus. The sequence continues at coordinate 60,203,145 of NW_023416288.1, forward strand.
ATTTGAAATCGTTTTGCAGCCGTAGGAAACCTGAGAATGCCCAGTGCAGAGACTGTTTAAATCCTTTATATTTATGTAGCAGCTTTCTTTCCAAAGTGCCCGCAATACATTTTCACATTTGCCCTCACAGGCTGTTTCCAGAAGGTGAGTGGAAGAAAGGGAGTATTCCAGCTTACAGAGAAGGAAACCAAAGCACAGAGAGACCAAATGCCTTCTCCCGAGGGACCGAGCTGCATGGCGACAGAGAGCTGGGACTTAGACGTCATTTCTCCACTAGGAGGGCCCCCTCCCCACCCTGAACAAGCCCTTGGGATTCACTTGGTCAAATGGAAACCCGTCCTCCTCTCTCCCAATCTTTCCTTCTTCCTGGTCACTGGCACTCAGTTCCAACTAGGGCAGAAATCCGTTGGTCGTCCTTGGTTTTGTGACTTTGTCATGGCCTGCATCCAATCGAGTACCAACTTACTTTCCTGAGGGTGTCTCAAATTCTCCCCCTCCTTCCCACCCTCAAGTCCCCTGCCCTGGATCAGACCTCCATCACATCTCATGCGGACTGGACTTCTCGTAGTGAACAGATTCTCAAACGGTCTCCTTACCCACCGCCCCTCCCCCATCTTCCTCCCTCAAATCTATTCTCCAAAAGCGTGAAACTGGCTGCATCCCAGCCCCTCACACAGAGTCTGAGAACCTTCAGTGGCCTCGTCACTGACCGGGTAAAGTCCACGTCTTCTAGCAGGTGCCTGGCAAGCTCTGACTTCATCTTACAAGGGTGTCTGCACCATACCTTATGTTTTAATAATACCGGACCGAGGGCAATTCTCCAAACGAGCCACACGATTTTCCACTCCCTTGCTTCTGCTCATGCTGTATTCTCTTCCCAGAATGACCAATTCAGTCCTGTTCTCTTCTTGGCTAATTCCTGGTCCTTATCTCTCAATACTCAGCTCGCATGACACAATGGTACCCCTACTTGACCCAGGGCTGGATTATGTACCTCTCTTCTTTGTTCATATAACATCCCATACTTTCCCCTACCATAATGTTTATACATCTATCTCTACTACAAAACTTTAATTTCTTTAGAGCAGGAACTAGCACTTACTCATTTTTATAGCTTCGATGTTGCTACTATAAAACAGAAAAAAGTAGGTGTGTAAGTTGTAGAGAAAATACCACCTTTGGTTTTATTCTCGTAATAGTGATGGGAAGTGAAATGCCCAAGGAGGAGGTAGGGTGTCCTGGCAAAGGTGGAGTGCTCCTTTTTACTTTCCATTTTCCCCAGGGATCTTTTCCTGAATGCTTCACTGAGGTGCAGATGCTAAGTCAAGTTCAACCAGATCTGCTCAGTAGTTTCTCTGGTTCTAGGTTCAAGGTTGTGTACTCTAATCCACAAATACCTAGAGAAAAAACTATATTCCAAAGCCACAGATGTTCCTGAGACACTGGACAGACGTTTTGGAATGTTGTGTTCTTGACCATGAGAAAGAACTGGTGAAAGATCACGGAGAGACCAATTCAAACCCATTCTTTCTACGAGGAAGGACGCATATAACACTCCCGGGAGCCCCTCAGTGTCCCTGTCTGCTTCCCACCAATGGTGGCAGAGGACGGGGACAGAAGGTAAATGCCATTTCAGGGAAGTGTGTGTGTGTGTGTGTGTGTGTGTGTGTGTGTGTGTGTGTGTGTGACACACACACTTGTTTTCCCAAGAGCAGACAAGGTCTACCAGGAGTAGAAATTGGCCTTCCTTCCCACAAGGACACTGAGTCCCTGTATATCCATGGGCCTAACAAAGCAATCACTCCCTCCCACTGTTTCAATCTTTTACTTAATCACTTAATTATTTCTCACATCTGGGTGGCATGGCCACCGCCCCGGTATTAACCCTGAGTCTAATTGCCCATCCTATTCCTCACCACCACGCCTCCTGTTTAGAGTTCTTAACTGGACCGAATTTTACCCGTCTGCTTGCTGTGGGCATAAAATGGACCGTGGGCCGCTAATCAATGCCTGGGGCCTTGAAGCAGCCAGCTATCAGCTGCAATATCTGCTCCTTTATTCCTGTTCATTCAATTGGCTCCAAATTGCTCTGAATGAGGTCTTGGGCTGCAGAAGAAGCTGTGCAGACTTATTTTCATTAGCATGGACACTGAGCAGGGGAAGAGGGAGACGAAAAAGGAAGAGTAGGGAAGACTCTGTTGCCAGAGTCCTCTCTGTTTTCTACTCCCTACCTTGCTTTCCCCCGACCCCCTCCCCACCCCAACTCCTCAGCACAGAAAGCCTGCCCTTCCCTCCCCCTCACCAGCCCATGCAGGAAACAGGCAGCTCCAGGGCACCCAATCTTTTGCTGAGACCCAGGATCTTGTTGGTACAGACTGCTCGCCCTCATTAAATTTGTGACTTAATGAGTCCATGGTGGGAAGAGATCTAAACCTATGCTCCCCTCCAGCAAAGAAGGAGAAGTTGGAATAAAGGAGGGGATGCTCTATCCGATCATCTTTGTCTCTCTCCCAGGGAGCAGCTGGAAAAGGCTGGTTGGGAGATATGGTCCTAGCGTGGTCATCTGAGCAGGACTGGAGTCAACTGCATGATGACCTAAAACTTTACTCATTTATTTTCTCTTACCATCAACACTGTTCTCAGAGGACCAACTCATCTTAGCGTCGTTGGGCTGGAAGCAAGGCCCTGAGGTCAGGGCAACTGAGTTCCTTGCACTGTATTCTTTCTTGGCTTCCTGCCTCATTGTTTTTATGGTCTGGAAGTTCTCAGGGATGTCCGATCTGAATCTTCATTACGTAACAGAAGCCTGCTTCTTTTTGATTCATATTCGTTTGGTCATCTCTGTAACTCTTTTAAAACTCGAAGTCAGTTATGAAAGTCTTATTTTGCTTTCTTTGGTCTTCTGTTCTCCAGGCCAAATCGTCTCAATTCCAAGAGTCACAGACTCATCTAACTTAAGAGCCAGAAGGATTTTCTTTACCTGTCTCTCTGCAGCTTACCTTTATCGCCATTTATTTCTGCATATGAGTAACTTCTTTTAGATCCTCTCCAATTTCTCTGCAAGACCTCAAAAAATGTGGATGGTTAGCTTTATTTCTAATGGCCCATGTGGTTCTAGGGTCTGAACTGAATAAAGAGGGATTCTTGTTCTCTTTCTAGAGTTGTAGGATGGGAAAACATTCATCATACTTCGCTTTTCTCTTTTCTTAACGAACAGACAGAAAACAATAGGTTTGGTGGAAGTATGGGTTTTCAGAAGCCATTTCCTTCACATCAGCTTCATTAAGGAGGGCTTCCCAGAGGAGGTAGGACTGTGATAGAAAGACTACTGGGTGAGTACCTCCAGGACACTTAGGTTCTAGGTCTAATTATCTGGTGTTCAGGCTTGGGGCTCAGCCAAATGCTCAGCCTGTCAAAGACGACTTTCCTTTTAACTATGACTTCCCATCCATTCTGGCAAGGCCAAGTGGTCACGTGACCACGAATCCCGGAGACTTTGTATCTAGTTTTGGTTCCACTGCAGCTCACATAATGTGTGGCCTCGGACAAGTCACCTGATTTTTGTTTTTCTGCCAAAAGGAAACAATATCTCACCCCTGGCTGTGGCCTACATCCCCTTTCTGCACAGATGAAAGTATCATAACCCTGAAGTCAGGCAGCGGGGCCCCAGTTTCAGCTCTGCCACATAACTATACCCTGTGACCTCAAACAAGACTTGTAACCTCTGTAAGCGTCTATGTCTTCATTTATAAGATGGGTTGAATAATACTTGTTATGACAATAGGGTTTCCTTGGAATCAAATGAGAGAGCGGTGCTTTGAAAGAGGAAAAGTCCCATACAGAGCTAAAGTGGTGCTGATGATGATGTGGACAGGAGCAGCAAATGTCACGTGAAATGCTTCAAGTTCTTCATCAGAAAGGAGGTGTATTGGGTTGTGATCGTCGGAAGTTCTGTGTTTAGCGAGGAAGTGAGCACCTCGTTCCATGGTTTTCGGGGCTCCGGGCTACCATTGTCATCTCATCTTTGTTACCTGCTGGCTTCTGGGAAGATGTCATTAAGACTGTACAGCCCCTTATCATTCCTCAAACCATCCCCATGGAGGACACTTTGGGGAGGACAAAAGAGAGAATAAAGCAAAGAGTTAACAGCCATCCAAATTTCGGGTTCCTGGAGCTCACCTTCCCACCCTGGCGCTCTTCCGAATCCAACAGCAGCTTCTCCATGCAGGTTTCGAGCGGCAGAGAGAGGACCCCTTTCTTAAAGAGGCTCGTTTCAGGACTGGGTCCTGAAAACTGGGATCCTGGGTCCTAACCGATTCATGGGGATCATGGAGACTTAGTGCTGGGTTGACCAACTCAGGGCTAACTCACATGGAGAAAGCTTCACATGTGGATATTTCACATGGAAAAAGGACCAGGCTGAGGCCCTGTACATGGACAGAGCTGCTTTATAAGCCAATTCTAGCATGACAAAGGCTATGAAGGTACTTGCCTGTGTCTTTATAATCTAGTGTGTCTATACCTGACATAGATCACATGGATATCTAGACAATCTTCTTGAAGGGAGAATCCAAAACTGCCCTAGGTAAACCATAAAATATTAGCAAATTAAACAGTCTAAAAGCCTGGATCCATATTTTTTTTTCCTTATGCTTTAAGAGAATATTTTTGGGTTCTCGAGAAGGGAAAAATAAAGTTTTTTTGACCTCTCTTTGAAGAAACACTATTTTTTTTTTTGAAATTTAATTGAAATTTGTTCTCAAGTCTATTAATGTCAAGAATTGTGGAGGGTCTGAGATTTTACTCTACTTGAAACCTAATAAGTCAGCCCATTATTATTTCAAGTTGGCAGAAGATATGAGATTCCTCGATCAGAAACAAAAGACTTTATTACTCACAGAAAAAGCAGTCAGCATATTTTTGTCTTTTGGGTTGGTTGCCTGAGCCCTAATTCGCACAGGGTTGGAATGAAGATGACCAGATGACACTTAGATACCCAGTGAGTTCTACCATAGGAGAGAAACCCTGAGCTTAGGGTACCTAAATCTGTTAGAATTGGCAGTAAACGTGCCTGCCCTTTGCTCTGGAGCGAGACTCCGTCTCTGTTGTCCAGGGCTACCTGCAGTGCAAGCATTCTTGGGAAGTGGCCTGGAACAAAAGATAGTCTGTACCTTGCTGGCAAGATGTGGAAAAATGTGAAGGTCCCATAGAGAATTACCTCCCGATATTTATCAGTTTTATTACATTTATTACATGGGCAAATTCCAGTTTCCTTAACTTTTTTGGCCTAAGTTCAGTCTCCCAGTCCCTTAATTCGTTAGTCAGTTGTTTCCCAGCTGTGACTCTGGCCATCTCTGCGTTCTGTGGTTTTCCACCTTCTAGGGCAGCATCATCCAGACAAGCCTGGTACTCTGCTGGAGGGAACTTCCTGGGGACTTCTATGAACAAAAAATATACATCTTTGTTTGGGGGTCCCAAAAGAAACTGCACCTGCAAGCCATATTGCCATCATCTCTTCAGGTCTAGAAAGAGGAAAACAAATTGCAGGCAATTTAGAGGCAAGTAGCTTAGGCGATTAGAGGTGATGTCAGGGGAAGAGATGAAAAGAAATGCACATGTAAGCGTCTGCTCAGAGCCCGTTAAAGAAACCGGAGGAAGGGGATGCGGGGAAACTTTTAGTACATGACTGAGCAAAGCTAAGATTGTCCTTCTGGACACAGACCTCCGACTGTTCCTCCCTCTTTTGACCTCTCAACGTATTAGTTTCCTCTTTTATAAAACTACAATGAAAATGGTATCTTGATGCTAGAAATTAAAGGACATGATACATATTAACCACCTAGAGAAAGGGCCTGCCACATAGGAAGAGCTTGAATAACACATGCTGTTTGAGTAATACACGAAACGAGAGCTGCAAAGAATGTTAGAGAGCCTCGTATTGAGCTTCTCAGTCTACAGAAGAGGAAACTGAGGCTCAGAGGGAGAGGCGACCGATCCACGGACACAAAATTAGTTACAGGAAGAGTAGGGCTAGCTAGAAGCCAGGTCGTCTGACCTCGAACTTGGTGCTATGTGGAGATTAACTTCTCAAGTGAAGGTGTAATTTCAACAGGTCAAAACTCATCCCAAACATTTAAGACATAAGAGTATATTACGGTTGCCTATTATTTTAACGTGTTTTAATTGTTCACATCCACACTGAGAAAAAGTAGTTATGAGTCTATTAAGTTTCAAGTTCTCCTTCTGAGTTCCTTAAAAGAGACTAAAATATGTTTATGACAGCTTTTCTGAGATGAAACTAAGTTCTTTTTTTTAAAGGTTTCTTGCAAAGTTCAGCTTCTTGCTCGGTTTGGATGTTGACTCTGATGACTAAATGTGATTGGGCTTTTCTTTTGCGGCTGAGTAGGGACAGCCATAAGTTCCTTATTTTCCAGAGTTCTCTTGTATGTGCCTGTAGGTGTGCGTGAGGAAATTTATTCCAACTTCCTACAAGTAAGTTTCCTCTTTCCGCATAAATTAAGGGTGCCGATGCTTTTCGCTTCTAAGGAGCCTCACAATAGAGTTTTTTTCAATCAAGTTCCAACCAATTAAAGAAAGATTATTTCCCATTTGATGTTAATCCAAATTAAATTCCAATCAGAGCTTCCGATCTGTAGATGACCATCACTGTCCTACTATGTCGAAATAATTCTAGGCCATAAATCGAAACACGATTTTTAAGAATATGCCTAGGCAGACTTATCTCCAATGCACACTTCGTGTTACATTTTGGGAAATACTGAAAATAAAGATTCCTATTACCATTTTCCAGAAGCACTAGGAACTACCACCATTAATTACAGGTTAAAGAAGCAGGAGGGATAGGAGAAATAACAGAATCCAACTTCTGACTTATAGAAGGAGCTGAGGCCCAGGGAACTGGGTCACTTGCCCAGAATCCCTGGCAGAGGCCCCTGAGAGTGGCCCCATCCCCTCCGAAGTCCCTCTTTTCTGGGGATGTCCGTGGGAGGAGGGGAAGCCCCCAAGGCCATGTCTGGGCTATCATCCTGTTCTGGTGGGTCCCTCCTGAGTTAGACCTCGGAGACAGCCACCTCTCATTCCTGGGCTAGAGCTGAGTCTATCAGTCTCTTCCTTCAGAGTCTGACATTCGAAACAGCCTGAGCGGTTCTTGAGGTTGAGTCCGCGATCGGCAGCATCACTGGAAGGAGCTCTGTGTCCTCCTGATGCTGAATGCCTGGAGTCCTTCTCTTGTCGTTCATGCGCCTCGTTACTCAACTCTTTCTTCAGTTGTATGAGATACCCGATGTCCTTCCAATGAATTCTTTCTAAGCAAATATAAAGATCATTTAGAGTTGATTTCTGCTGCTGGCAACCCAAAGAACCTTAACTAAAAGAGACACAGAAGTGGTAGATAGCAATGCTGGTGTGAGAACCCAGGTCTCAGGACTTTCATTGTAATGTTCTTTCTTGCGCAACATGCTGCAATGCAAAAAATAAAAATAAAAATAAAAAAATAAATTATCGGTAAAACTCATGTTTTGAGTAATACAATAATTATTAAACAGTAGAAGTTCTAGAAAAAAAGGCAGCTTTTTTCAAATCCTTATCAAAAGCTCTTTTTCGAATTATGTGTTAGAGGAAACAAAAATCACACATACACCTAAATATTCTATTGTGTTAAATAGAATAATGGGTCCGGTTTACTTTAAAATGAGCTCTTATTATAACACAACCTCTAGGGTAGATTTACCAAAGCATTAACGCACAGAATAGAAAGACATTCTCTGAATTTTGAAATATCTTTCACTGGCGTGCTTAACAATACCATTTTGTTTTCTATGAGTTCCTAGAGGGATGTAAATCATTGCGCTATAGACGAATGAAGGTGCGTCGTTTCAAGGTTCTGAGGGGAAAAAAACAAGGATTTTCTATTTTACTCCTGTCCGCATTTTATCAATAGAGACACCAAGGCATTGAGCTTGTTTAATTGCTCAAGACGCGCTGAGAGGAGGAGGAGGAGTCAAGGGTTGCAGCAGAATAAAAATTTGTGTTTGCCGCCCTCGGTGCTGGGGCTTAGGTTTTGAAGAATATTTTGAATGAGAGGAGAAAGGTAGTTTCCTTTGTGTGTTATTTACTGTTATTTTCCCAGTGCCTCGCACATAAACAGGTGCCTAGTAGATACTGAAGGAAAGAAGAATGCAGGGAGGGAAGGAAAACAAACCAGAGACTAAAAAGGACATCATTTGCAAAATGTCCTATCAAGTCCTTTGGGCACATGCCAAGGTTAATTTCTGAGGCAGACGAGTTGGGAAACCTGTCGCCAGCATGGCTGAAATGGGGACTAGTCCACGAGGAAAGGAAAAGATGCAGAGCAGGGAAGGTGAGAAGGGAAAGAGAAATCAAAACCAGGGCGAAGAGGCTGCGGTTCACCCCGGAGCAGTGCCAGGGTGCGTGCCCGGCTCTCAGGCACCTTGCTCACTGCTGGGCCCCTTTCCTCCTCTGCTTTCTCGTCCCCTGCCTTGCCCAGGGTGCCTGCTGCTATCCTGTCCTAGACCAAAACCAAGACCTTGGCAATTTAACAGATTTAAACCTTGACCCACAGGGCCGACTTTGTGATGATGGAATTAAGATCATCAGCCAGAGGACTGGCAAAGTTTTGCTTGGTGTCCTGAAATGAACCTCACTGAATGGCTCTCACAGGTCCCTCCCTGCTTCTCCTCCAAACATCCTACTCCCTGACTCAGCCCTCCTCCATACACACCTCACCTTCTACCTGTTCAGTTTCCTCCCTGCTTACTACCTGACTGGGAAGCCAAGCCTTAAAGAGTTCTAGTCCCAAGCACAAGCGCAGAGAAGGGGTTGTTCGTTCTAGTCAAAGGGATGTGTACCATTCAGGCAGAACGTGAGAGTTCCTCCTCTCCAAGCCAGCCCGGCCTGCTCCCAGGGTAAATGGGTTGTGCTGTGAGCCCAGGGTGGCTTGTCCTCCCTCCTTGAGATGTAGTTAGTGTCACAGACAGACCTATTGCATGGCAGGAAATTTTAGGGAAAAAAGGTGAAAAGGGGCAGTATGGGGACAGATTGAGGTGAATGGATGGGAATAAGAGGAAAGTTAACAAGATGAGGATGGGTCCATTTGGCCACAGTGGTCAGATGTCGCCAGATACTTGCAGATGTCCACTGTAGGCAGGTCCCCAACTCCTGGGCCATGGACCAGTACTGGTCCATGGCCTGTTAGGAACCGGGCCACACAGCAGGAGGTGAGAAGCAGGCAAGCGAGGGGAGCTTCATCTGTATTTGCAGCCGCTCCCCAGTGCTAGCTTCACCGCCTCAACTCATCAGGCTTTAGATTCTCATAGGAGCAGCAGTCCCTGGTGCCAAAAAGTTTGGGGACCACTGGCCTAGAGGGTTCCTATTTTGGTGATCTGGGGGCAGGTGATTAGGACCCGATAGAAATAATTTGAATTCTATAGAATATAATGTGATGGCTGAGTAGGGAGCTTTAAGGGCAAGTGGTGTAGTTTGAGGAAATAAATAAACTACAGGTGTGCGTGTTTTCCAAGTTGACGGGAAGCTAGGCATTGAGACTTGTTGGAGTCGCTACATAAAGAAACTATGACACTTTTATAAACCCAGAACAGCTTCTGTTTCAAGCATGCCGAGTGCTCCTCTATAAGTCCGAAATCAGATTCTTCGAGGGCATGTCAGCCCAATGCCTTTACTGCTCGACGCCTTCCAAATGAATATTTCATGCTTGTATTCATTTTTTTTATATCAATTTTGTTTGGCTATATCATCCATATAGCACAAACAATTCAAATTCACATCTTAATAAAACTGCAGATCACATAGGATGATGGACTTCCTGGGTCAACATAGTGAAGGTTCAACCTGGAGATGTCCAGGTTCTGCCTGCAGCATGGACGGAGGCTCACCTGTGACATGTTTGGTGGGGGTCTCACTAGACGCAGGCCCGTGTAAAGCTCTGAGCTGCTCTGCTTTGAGAGGAAGGGAAGGAGGTTCTTCACTGAGATGCGAATCTATTCTAGACGTCTTCATTTCTAAGGCTCTGAGATGTACGTACCATCAAGGCTGGTGAGCCAGCCGCTGTAGTTTCCTGTTCTCCTGAGACGCGGTGGTCCAGCTGCAGCCTGAGCTCAGCTGGCTCTGAGAGGGATGTTGGGTGTGAGGATCTTAGCGGGAGGGAAGCAGCAGACAAGGGGAGCCCAGCACGGGAGGCACACCAGCCAAGCAGGAAGAGGCGAGAGCATCTGCCAAGTTGATAAAGAGCACGGCCACTGATTTTAAAACTGCTGAAAGAGCAGGGGTGGAGGGGTGGGGTGGGGGGATGAGAAGAGGGAGCCCGATGTCCCAACAAGGAAGCCACGACACTTCCTTTTCGGTGTGATTCCCATTAAGCATGTCAGACAGAGTCATTCTGTCAGACAGAGAAAGAAGTGGGGAGAGGAGAAAAAAAAATCAATTGGTTTTCATATTTATTGATGTCCTTTAGTGAATTTCTGTGGTAATGGAGTGGGAGGGAAATGGAGGAGAAGGGGTCAACCTTGAAGAGTGAGTGAGTAGCCATCTACGGTGTCAGTGAGAGTGCCCCAAGGCCACCGAGGTCGCTGGACTGGAGCCTGCCCACCAAATCCCCCAGAGGACGTGGGAGGGGACATCATTCAAGTCTGTCTATCCAGAGTTGGGTGAAAGGGCCTGAAAGTGTTTATCTTAATGTTCAGGATTTAAGTCCCGTGCAGATGGATTAGATCCCCGCCCCCAATTTTAGAAAATAAGACATACACACATAATTGCAGAAAAGCGTTAACGCAGTAGAGAAGTACATCATTTCGCCAGCGTTGCAGTCTTTCTGATCTTTGTCCTGTGCGTGGTTTGTACAGCTATGTCAGAACTACGTGTGTATATCATAGCTTTTTTTTTTTTTTTTTTTTTTTTTGCTTATCCTTAAAGTGCCTTTCCCACATTATTAAAGCTTTTTAGAGCATGCTTTGAGAAAGACTTTCTGGCATACAATAATAATTTGCCATTGTAGGAGATTTGGAGAAATACAAAGAATGTAAGAAAGGAAGTAAAAATATTTAGCACTTTAAAACCTAGAAATAACCCCTCTCGGTATTTTAGTATATTTCATCTTAAGCGATTTTTTCTATGCATGTATATTTTCTCCTTCAAGAAATTTTGATCATGAAGTAGACACAGATTTTTCTGTGCTGCTTTTTCACTTATGTTACTAAAATTTTTTGAATCATTACTTTTAATGTTTGTATAATATTCCATCGTATGTGAACATGTCTTTATTTAACCGAGTTGCTATTATTTCTTATGTTTTGGTTATCATAAGCAATACAGTGATGGCTTCCTTTATGTTTGTCTTTAACCTCCTCTCTCTTGGTACCTAGAAAAAAATGTTTTTATTTTTGGAGGTGGATCTGGGTTTTCCCCTCAGCTTCGGGTAGAGCCTCTTATTCTCATAGCCTGTTGAAGCTTCGCCCATGCAAAATCCCTGAACTCGGCTCAGACCTGCTAGAAGCCTCCAGGGATGATGGGTTCTCTCCCTCCCACAGCTCTCATCTTTTTTTTTCTTTTAGTTTATTTAAGTGTTTTTCTAGAGCTTTCTGTTTAATATATTAATATGTAGCCACTAGCTATGTGTGGCTCTTCAAGCTTAAATTAATTACCATCAAATAAATTAGAACTTCAATTTCTTGGTCATTCCAGCTACATTTCAAGTACTCAAGAGACACAAGGGCTCATGACCATCGTATTTGGACAGTAAAGAACATTCCCATTGTCAGAGAAAGTACTATAGGACACAACTAAAGGAAGGGCTAGTCTAGGCCCTTCACTCCTGGTTTATTTGTCATGCGGTCACCTTGGAGGGCTTGCCACCCCTTTCTGGCCCCTCCCTTCAGAAGCAAATTTCAGCTATCAACATGTACTAATCACCCTCACACCCTCTTCTCAGGTAGGCCCATGTTTCAGACTTCTCTTTGTCTGATTAATAACTAATTTTTGCATCCAACGGGGAAGCTTAGAGGAGGTTCTTTTCCTCTCTAGGTAGAAGAGAATTCACCCCTAGACTAGAATGATAAAAACACAAGTAAGCTTTTCTAGTGCTACGCCTGGAAATTTTGAGACTCGGTGGGGAAGAAAATGGACACCCCTTGCTGGAGAGGAGGTTACAGTTCTGGAGAGCTGGACCCTTTCTTCTCAGCATCATGGGGGGACAGAAGTTCCAACACTGTGTCTAGGCAGATTTGAGAGCAGCAACTTGGGCAGAGTGAGGCCATCAGCCACCACTTCGTTTCATGTAGGACTAGCTAGACGTCATCAGACTCCGACGGCAAGTGACAGGCAAGCAGAGACAGGGAGGCCTGATTCATGGGAGGAGACCAAGTGTTTAGATGTGAGCAGCTTAAACACACCGGGTCATTGGAAGGATAGGGCCTGAGACATAAGACACACACCAACGCTGGTAACAAACAAACAAACAAACAAACAAACACAACCAAACCAAACCAAACCAGACTAAACCAAACCAAACCAAACAACCCACAGCTCCACGCCATTTACATTCACATTTCAATCTTAGCACCAGCATTCCATTTCAAACTGCTGCCTTCCAAGCAAATGACATCAGCCAGCTGTATAGAAAGACCTACAAACTTTAATTACTTTGAGGAACAGCCCGGTGGCCAAAGAGAATCTCGTTACAAACTAGTATTTGTTTGGAAGGCAGATTTTAGACCCCACAGGAGATCATGTGAAAGACCCCTCCCAAGACAGGCCCTCGTCCCTTGTCCACTGCCTCTTCCCAGACAGCATTAGTTCAGTCAGGAAGAAAATGGAGGCATCTCATTTCTTGAGGCGTCAGATTAGCATCTAGACTCTTAGGTCCCAAATAGCAAGAACAAGGACCATGCTTGTCTTGTTCAGTGACCAGTCCCCAGGGCAGGCACTGTGTAGATTGCTCCCTATTTTTTTGAGTGAATGAGCAACGAAGATTCTACAACTCAAATTCTTCTGACCTTCATTAGTTTCAACATGTGCCCAAAGGACAAATAAATGTATTTCAGGAGAAATTATGAGATTTGTGACCACAGGTGGCTTTTCCTCATATTCTTTTTTAAGATTTAAAATTTTCATTCTCTAATATTTAATACATATAAAAATATTGTAGTGTTTATGCAATAAAGTAAAAAATAAAGCATGTTTATGAAACACATCTGTGAAGCCACAGTTAAAAACCAGAGTTTACCAATATTGTGGATACTCCCTGTACTCTCCCTACAGATTACATGGCCTTGCTTTTTCACAAAGACAATCACTGTTTTCAATTTAATGTTTACCAATCACTGGGCTTTTAAAATATAGTTTCACCTCCTCATTTGTGTGACTCACGAAACAATATGTTTCATTCTGCTTGCTTTTGAGTTTGAAAAAGACATATTGGCCATAGGCCTTTGAGATCTGCCTTTTATTCAACATTATCTTTCAAAGGTTATCCTGGTGGCTATGAGTAGATGTATGACATTCAATTTTCACTGCTGCTTAGTATTCCATTCGTGTGTATACACCAAGATTTATGTATTCACTCTCTTACTAATGGGCATTTGGGTCGTTTCAGGCTTTTGGTTATAATGTGATTATGAACATCTTGCACTATTTCCTGGTACATGTGTGCAGGAGTTTCTCTAGAACATATTTCTGGAAGAGAATCACTTGCCGATGGTGCGTGCAGTTTTAACGTTCTTGATATTTCCACGTTGTTTTCCAAAGTGATTGAATTAACATCTGCTCCCAGCAACTGAGTTGCCATTGCTCCGCATTCTCACCATCGCTCATTATTCTCAGGTTTCTTAATTTTTGCCTCTTTAGGGGGTCGTATATGGTATCTCGTTGTACCCCTAATTTGTATTCTGATTACTAATTACCGTTGAGGTCAATTTTCTTTTCGTGTACTTCATTTTTTCATATTTCCTCTTTAGGGACATTCCGTTTCCTGTCTCTATTGGCTTGTTGTCTGTTTCTAAATTGACTTGTAAAAATTATGTCGGTGTTCTGAATACTGATCTTTTGCTGACTAAATATCCTTCGCTTATTTAGTGGTATCTTTTGATAACTCAAAATTTCTTTTTATTTCTGAACAGATGTTCTTGATTCCAGAGTAATCAACAGTTATCAATCTTTTATTTTTGTTTCTTAAACGACACTTTCTTATCTTGAGTTTATAAAAAGTCCTGAATTCTAAATGGTTTAATGTTTGCCTTCCATTTTTAAGTCTTTGATCCACCTGGAATTGATTTTTATGTGAGAAGAAGTAAGAATTAAAATATTTCCCTCCTTTCCTTCTTTGCCTTTGATAGTCACTTGTCTTGGCACCATTATTATACACTCATTCTTTCGCTGGTGACCTGAAAGGCTGCTTCTGTATCAAGGATATGAGTCTGCATAATAAATCTTGAAATCTGGTAGAATAAGTCCCTCTACTATATTCTTATTCTAAAGGAGTGTCTTTCTCTCATTCTTAATGATCTAAAGAAAGATGGCGGTGCCTTTGCCCCAGATCATAAATATCAGGGACTTGAAACTCGAACAATTTGTGTATGAAGCTTGCTTATAAATGCCGTGCCAAGTAGTCTAAGCCAAAAACATATCTATGATGCCGAGGTCCTGTATTCAATGTAGGAAATCTGAATCTCTTTTAGCCTTGGGCTATGCTTTCAAAATCCTTCTAAGTCCTGAATTCCTGAGACAGAAGAGCCATCTGATGTGAGTGTTAGAGATTACCAAAGGACAGGAAATATATCACCTTTGGCTTGATGCACTGGGTGTGAAAGTCTTGGGAGGGAAGCAGCATTGTCTCAGAATGGCTTACAGACCATAGTGCTGTCCTATCACCTATCAGGAGAAGAAAACGAAGCAGAAAAGCTCTGCCCGAAATACTGTCAGCAAAGCGCTTTTTCAACAGAGCCTCTGCTTCTTGGCAAAAAGATTCTAAGATGCATCTAGGGAGCATTTCTGATGTAGAAGAATCTGAGGTAAGAGACACGTCAGGTGAAGGAAGCTTTTTTTTTTTAATTTTTTTTTTCATTGAGCATTTACTATATTCCAGGCAGTTCTAGGCACTGAAGATACAGCCCTGAACCAGACAGACAAGTTGCTGACATTGTACTGGGACAAGGCAGACCATAGATGAATAAGCAAATTAACAAGATAACACTAGCTAGGAGAATGCTTATCTAGAGATGAAAACTGCATGATGCTCAGGGAAGTTTTCTCTGAGGAAGAGTGAATGTCAGGAAGGAGTGACCAAGGGAAGATCTGGGGGGCTTGGGTTCTCATCCTGGACCAGCTAGTAGTGAGGTGCTGTTTTGGGGACACGGAGAAAACCTGTGAGGCTGGAGAATGAATGGGGGGAGGAAGCAGTATGAATTCCCATGGGAACTTGCAGGCCAGAGTCAGGAGTTTGGATTTTATTTCAATTGAACAGGAAGCCACTGGAGGGTTTTAACTAGAGAAGTGATGTGTTATTTTTTTTTAGAATTAAGCAATCATGACCTTCTTCAAAAGATGAGGAAATAGATATTTGGGGACTATGAAGACCGAATTGAACACACTCAGTTAAAAAGCAGCAGAAGCGCCAGAACCAGGCTTCTCAGGCCCAGTGACCTTTAAGTGCCTCAGCATCGGTCCCTGTCTGTGCGTTGGCCCGTCTTTCCGTTTGGCTAGATGCTCGCAGCAGATCGCTCTGAGGCACCGCTGATTTGTCTGCCAGGGGGGATTTGGGGACCACTGGAAAAGAACGATTCAAGCTTAGGTGGATATGGATTTCGAATGCCTGTGTGTATTATATCACACCTATCTCTTACAGAAGAGATAAGAAGGTTTGTATGGATCAATTGGAATGTCTATCAAGGAATTATTCAATTTCCTGTAGAATTTGGAGGGAGGTTTCTGCCGTGTTTGCTTGTTTCTGATCATCATCCTACAACCTTAGGGCCGTCCTCCCACAGCCTCTGATTTTCCCTGAAAACCCCACCATTGATGAAACCCTTTTCCTTTGTGAAGATAATACCACAGCTGGTAACTCAGCCCTTCACCAGGGGCCTATCAATGGACAGCTGGGCTCAGCTGTCAGCACCTCTGCTCCCTGTCCTGGGGAGGGCTGGGGTTATCTTCCGTGCCCTCGCAGCCTGGCTTTTACTCACCATGGGCCCCACAACCTGCCTCCCTTCGGCCAAAACCTTCCCACAGATGCAACAACAGCCTTAGGAAGCTCTCTGCCCTACACTCCCTCTTTGGAGCTGCCTACTGTCCTTCTCCAGACCCATGCTCTAGGCAGTCTGGGGATGCAGACCTCCACCGCTGGGCCCGCCCTTGACCTGTCCGTGGTTCAGAGGTCCTGGACAGAAAGCCAGGAAAACTGGAGTCCCATTCCGACTTGCTGTGTGACCTTGGGAAAACCTTCAGGACACACATCTATAAACATCAAAAGATTGCCCCAGGGGTTCTCAAACTGTTCCGTGGGACCCCAGGTCTCTCTCTGCAGAAGTGATTTGAATTTTCTTCAAAAACTACTTTTTATAATAAAAAATGCAACTCCATTGGGTTACATGCCAAATAGTAACATATTAAAAACCAATATGTTAATTCGTTTTGCTAGGCTCACTCATATTGCACAGATCTTAAAGCTTTTTCTGCCATCTCTGTGTGTGTGTATGTATATGTATTAACATGCCGTTGACTTGGAAAGCTATAATTCTGCACTGATTTATTTAAAATTCAGCCCGTGCCCTGTCTGCGGCCAATAAATAGGACCAGCTAGTACATTACTGTTCCATTCCTCCCTGAGCAATTCACCGCCAGGTGAGGCTCAGATGCATGTGCTGTAGACATGATGCTCCTGTCATATGTAGCCGTCAGTTGCTCAAGGTTGAGTGAGCATGTAACATGCTGTTTTGAGGTAATACAGGCTGGGCCAGCCTTCCATCTAATAAACATTTCATTTCAAAATAATTTTAAATTTACAGAAAAGTTGCCAAGATAGTGTAGAGCATTCCCATTCCCCTTCAGCCAGCTTCCCCTAACATTTACCTCCTATGTACCCAAAGTGCCACCGTCAGAATGGGGGGCTGACCATTGGTTCAATACTATTAACCAAATTACAGACTTTATTCAAATTTCACCAGTTTTCCCACTACTGTGTTTTTCTGTTTCAGGAGCTAATCCAAGAGTCTGTTGTATTTTCATGCACAGGGGTCTTGCCCACTAGTAACCAGATCAGTATTTCTTCTTCTTGAGAAAGCCAAAGACTTGAATGATCTGTTTGAATTCTCCCACAAGATAGGAGAAGGATTGGCGGAGGGGCCCCTCATTAAGAATCATCTGGATTGCTCAGCAGCATTACTGTTGAGAGTGTGAACGCAGAGGAAAATTGGAGAAAAAGCCTTGGCCGAGGCCCCATGAAAAACAAATAAATTCTATATTTTATGTCACTGAAAAACTGGTGAGCATTAGTAAAAGGGAGCTGTGAGTCACTGGTCTCAAGAACTGGGAATTATTTGATGCTGTTGGAAATGGAAAGTAAATCTGATCAGAGGGACAATCATGGTGTGTGTGTGTGGCTATGGGATTGTGTACATAAGTGTATGTGTGAGTGTGTGTGAATGTGTATGTGTGTGTGTGCGTGCGAGTATGTGACTATGGAACTGGAAATGGGTTGGAAATTAGTATCGTAAATTAGATCTTAGTCTTAGCCTGGACTGTGGTCCAAGTTTCCTTATATTCAATAACTCTACGTTCCAACTTTTTCTCTCCGTAAGAAATAAGAATATCTGTCCCTACCAACCCCACGGAGTAACTGCAAGGAAGAAATAAGTGTAAACGTTCTTGGGAAAATGTAAAGGGATATGCATTTGTCATGTTATTATCATCAAGGAAAATAAAAGGAGTAGGAGCTGGCAATTATTGGTCAGAGAGGTGAGAGGGGTCGAAGGGGATGGAGAGGGGGAGAGAGAGAGACCAAAAAGAAAATGAGGCTCCAGAATCCAGAAACGCGGGCTTAATTAGAAACTAGAGTATAAATTTTGTACTGGAGTCGGTGCCTTGACTTCCAAGGTCAGATAGCGTTCTGCGCAGACCTGAGAAGCTGTGTACTCGCTTGTCTTCCCAGTTGCTGGCCCGACTTCCATTCCTAACGGTGGCGTTTGCTGCTGAGGTACAGTATATTACAGACTAATTAAGGCTGTTAATGATAATGGCAATCCAGTAAGTAATCTGTGGTATTATCCTGATCTATCTGTGTCACCTCTTGTCATCAGGCCATTAAGGTGGCAAGCTCCACAGAACACAGTAATCCCCCCTCTGTCAGTCCTCTTGCTGCTTTTCTCCCTGGAGGAGCTGTGGCTCTCTAGGGCTGGGTCATATGAAGACATCACTAAGGGGCCAGCCTGACCAAGCTCCTCCTCCATCCAGAGTCTGTTCCACTCATGTGACCTGGGCACATGAGAAATCTCTTTTTTATGCACCCTTCTTCCTCTCCCCTAGAATTCTTGCAGAGATGGGGACATGAAATGAGAGCCAAGGAAGCAGCTACTTAGCACCTGGTACCCAGTCATGGTGTAGACCCTTATGAGCAGCCTTAGTGACAGCCATGGCCCATCGTCAACTCACAAGCTAAGCCACACGTAAGTGAGAGGGCATTTGAGTTTTCCCTGACCATAAGCATCAGGTGCAGATCTAACTCAATAGGAAATGTCTTCCCCAAATCCTCAGGCTCCTGGCTTCTACACTCATCTCTCCTTACCTGTGTCTTGGTGTGCACAGATGGTTGGCAGCTGGTGTGGGACATGTAAGAGAGGGAGGGAGGCAAGCTTGGGATTTTTACCAGAAGAGGTGACTCAGAGCAAACCCTCTCCATTGTTCAAAGTCTGGAACTCGGAGCCAGAAGAAAGGGAGCCTTATCATCAAAAGCCCCAGTATAAAGCACTTTCTTTCATTCTCAGACATTGATTCATCATCTTTAATTTTTGACGGGGTCATGCATATCACATATTCTTTCAAACCACAAATCAACTGCTGTCTTATTCTTCATCATCTTCCTCTTTAAATCGACCGTGAGGAATTATAGTGGCTGGGGACCATCTATTTCCTGGCGCAGAGGCTGAAAGAAGGCCAGGGTCACAAATGTCCTATTAGAGCAAGGAATACTCTCCGCTGAGTTGAGATGCCTTTCCGGTCTTTCAGCCCCTTGACAGTCCAGAGGCATGAAGCCATGGAGCCTGTTGGTGCCTGGGAGGCTGAGATGGGGATGCTGAGGAGGAGGAGCTCGACAGGAACACCCTCAGGCAGCCAGGAGCACAGCTCCCAGGCCACCATACACTCTCCTCTGAGCCCAGACCACAGCCAAGCCTGTGGTTGGCCGGCAGGCCAGGGAGGCCTAGCAAGCCTAAGGGAGTATTTCTGGGTGACAATAGTCATATTCTTGAATGATAGTAATTCTAAATGTTAACCATTGCATTAAGCACCTTACAGGAATCCCATGATTCATTTCCACTATCACATTTTACCCTCGAGGGAAGATTAAGTGACCTCCTAGGGGAGCAGAAGTCACAGAGGTAGGGTTTGCTTGACTCAAAGTCCTTATGCTCACTTACTCCTCTAGATCCCTGTGTTTTCAAATGCTTTTGGCCGCCACCCACAATAAGAAATGCATTGTACTTCATAACCCACTATCCACATACATATTCGAAATTAAAATTTTTCATAAAATAATACTTACCCTTACTTACATATGATGCGTTCTGATTTTAAAAGATTCATTCTTTTTTAATAAGACTAGTTAGACACACCGAACTCAATTTCACAACTCACTCATGGATTGTGAACTGTTTGTAGACCCCTCCTCTTCATGCCTGTGAGAGTCGCTTTAACTACGAAGACCAATTTTAATAAGGGTGTGTTGTTCTGACCCTGAGACTAGGCTGGACTAGCTGGTAGAAGAAACATTTATCAGCTTGTTTATGCTGCATTTGGGTTTGGGGCAGAGTCTAGAGGCTGGTGTGTGTCTGTAGAGGAACCAACAAATCTGCTAGAATTAAAGTGTCTTTGTTGTGTCTAGCGTGCTGTTAAGCACCATGGGGATTCCCAACTAGTACATTCAGGTTCCTTCCCTGGAGGGGTTTATAATCTTTCTCAAAGAGCATCCCCATGTGAAAAGACTGGAGAAGAAAACCAGATAGACCGAATCCTGCAGGAACCTGAAGGGCCTCCATCATTATCTGCCCATATGGAAGTCTTTCCAAGAAGAGCCTCAGTCCTAGTAAGTTGCCTCTACACTTAAAACATCTTTCTTCTCCTTCATCATCTCCTCCTCCTCCTGCTTAATTAGCACTACATTTGCAAGATTCAACAGTTAAAAGATTGCAAGGGCAGACCATTATAATAATTCTTCCCATGCCTATCCTCAGCCACCTTCTGTCCTCTCTGGAAGTAACCAGCTTGTCTAGTTTCTTGTGGATCCTCTTGGAAATAGTGTAGCACCTATAAACAGGTGTAAATTAATTTTTTTCTTTTTATAAACACAACTCGTTTTGTAATATGCTCCCTGTTTTGCATCAAGCACTTATACCTTGAAGAGCACTGCATATCAATAGATAGAGTTCCACATTCTTTTTTTTTTTTTTTTTTTTTTGCAGCTACCTAGAAATTCTGTTTGGGTAGACTGTCATTTATTTAACGAGTCCCTTATTGATGACACTTTAAGATTATTTAAAACTTCTTGCTCCTATTTAAAAGCGTAGCAATAAACAACCCCCTTACACTCTGTCGTGTGTGTTGTGTGTCTAGACATGACCCAGTGAGGCGGGGCCCACTGGTCCTCCGCCTGCATCTCCATCTCCACCGTAGTTTCCTGCCATGCTCTCCCTCCCTTGCCTTTTCAGGTCCAACTCCATCAGCCACCTCCTCGCTTGCCCTCTAGGCCTGTGAATGCTGCTCCTTCTCCCCGGAACACCCCCTTCTCCCCTGCCGACACCCAACTCACCTTCTGGATAAGCTCGAGAAACACTTTCTTTAGGCAGCTCTGTGTGTCCTCAAGAATCTCTGTAATCAATCACTTGATATTATACCAGATAGCCCTAAAGTCCTTATGTGGTTTGGAATTTTAATAAGTTCACTTCTGTATTTGATAGAAACGAACAATCTGCAGGATGAAACAGAGAGGGAATTTAATCATAATTTACTATGTTTAATTACAGAAAGGTTGGCTTCTGACATAGCCAACATCATTTTAGATACATTTGGATATAACCATTCTATATAGTGTAGGGCTTATTACCTAGAAAATTAAAGAAAGAAATGAGAACAAATGAATCATTAAAAATTCCATTGAAATCTTGAGTAAATTCCTTCTCTGTCATATTTTGCAAATTGTCTATGTGTTATGTAGAAGTGAATTTATTAAAAACTTGAACTGCACAGGAACTTTATGGATGTCCTAATTACATTTGTTTTACCATATTTCATCTAACACATACACACTTTTTCCCACACTTAACATTTCTGAAATTGAGCTATTAATGCTGTCTTGCAATGTTATAGGTCATGCAGCAGTCCTGATGCTGTTACCATCTTGACACTGTCTGAGCAAGCACGGATTTGGCCATCATTGTTCATACTGTCTTCACTTCCATTGAATTAGGCACATTATTGACATTACATGTTTTGGGTTTCTTTTATATTTAAAAATCTTCAAAAAGATCACACTCTGATTTGGCACCGAAACAAAAAGTTTATGCAAAAATGCAAGGAAGGAAGTAGAACAGCAGGTCGTCAATTTGATATTAGCAAAGCAAATTTTTATCATTGGAAAGATAATATTAATCTAATATATTCTTGCAACGTAACAATCAAATGCTTCACAAGACTGTTATGGACTGAATTGTGTCTCTCCAAAATTCATATGTTGAAATCCTAACCCTCAGTGTAATTGTATTTGGAGATAGGGCCCTTAAAGAAATAATTAATGTTGAATGAGGTCATAAGGATAGGGCCCTAATCCAATATAACTGGTATCTGCATTGGAAGAGGAGGAGACGTTCGGAATGCATGCACACAGGAAAGGTCATGCGAGGACATGGCAAGAAGATGGAGAGAGGCCTCTGCAAAACCAACCCTGCTGGCAGCCTGATCTTGGATTTCCAGCTTCCAGAATTGTGAGAAAATAAATTTTGGTTGTTTAAGCCATAAGCCACTCAGTCTGTGGTCTTTCGTTATGGCAGCCCTAGTAAATTAATACCAGAACCTAAGAAAGACTCTCCCAAGTAGATGAAGCTGTATTACATTTTCTTACTGATATTGCTTTGAAAGAATTGCCTATCACAGGGCAAGCATGCAAGCATCAACATCCATCTTGCATAATGGGTGTCAGTGGCTTGGAAGAGTCTTGGAGACAGAAGTGGAGCACACTTTTAAGAAATGCTGCCTCATTCATCATCCATTCACAGCACCGTTTTCAACTCTATATTAAAAAGTAATTGAGAGGAGTTGAACTCTGAATAAGAAGTTTTAAGAATATTGCAACCAATTTATTTTGCTTATATTACCCTTTTTTTCTGTATAAGAGCAAAAAAATCTTTCTAAATGATCCTAAAAGAGTCTTCCAATAAGTCTCAATGTTCCAAGTGATAATAAAACATTATATTTAATTGACAGTGTTTCTTTTTCTATAGCTGCATAAAATAATAGTGTGCCATAATGTCAGTGGTATCTTGGGTTTGATGAAATATGATGCGATAGATAGATAGATAGATAGATAGATATAGATATAGATATAGATATAGATTTAATTAATATACTCAGGCTGCCACAGCTAAATACCACAGACTGGATGGCCTAACCAACAGAAATTGATTTTCTCACGGTTCTGGAGGCTAAAGTCCATTGATCAAGGTGCCGGAAAATTCATTTTCTGGTGAGGCCTCTTTTCCTGTCTTGCAGATGGCTGCCTTCTTGCTGCATCTTGACATGGCCTTTCCTCTGTGCATGAAGGAAAAGAGAAAACTCCTCCTCTTCTTATAAAGGCACAGATAAGGGCGCCACCCTTATGACCTCATTTCACTTTAATTACCTCTTACGGGCTCCAAAAAAGAGTCCCACCAGGGATTAGATCTCTACCAACCATTACGTATTTGGTCTGTCGTCAGTTCTACCACGACCATATTTTCTGTGATTATCATTTCCCCACCCAGCACCCAGCACATGGTCTGGCATACAGTAGATGCTCCGTGAATATCTGTTGCCTCACGGACACGTTTGTGTGTATGTGTGTGAGCATGTTTCTGGTTTGGGAAAGAATGCCAAGGATCTCTCGTACATGCTTCAGACGCTGGTGCCAAGACCAACTCCTGTCGGTCATAATTGCTAATCATGAATGGCAGCGCAATGCTAGGATATCTGAGCTTGGCAAGCCTTAGAAATCTAGCCAGATCCTCTCAAATCATAGATGAGGAAACTGGGCAAAATCTTTCCCCACAGCTAGTTAAAGGCAGGGCTGAATCTAGAGCTCAGGTCTTCTCTGCAGGCACTTTCCACCCCAAGACTCTAGCCATCAGTCTGGAAATTCACAAATGTCACATAAAACTGGGTGCCCTGGCCCCTCGACTTTGCATCTTGATGTGTAGAAGCCAGGAAATTGGTCATTTGAAAATTGCGTGCAGGTTTTTTTTTTTTCCTAGCTGTAAATGAAAACTTTAATATTACTTTTTTTGTGGCAGTTAGTCCTTTCTTCTGTAAGACCCTCTGAATGACCCCTTTAGTTATACAGAGTAGCACCCACCTGTGCTAAGGAAAAGCAGGGTGGGTAGAGACAGTTGGTGATTATGACAGGGATTCTAGGGGACATGAATGGTCGAGGAAAAGGCTGGAGGGCAAACATTTTTTTACTTTACTTGAGTTTCTGCATTTTTTTGTAGAAGTAAGTGATATCAGTGTACATGCGTTCACAATAGAGAGAAGGTAGGGGAGGTTGGAAGTTTTTTTCAGGAAAATGGAAGACAGGAGGCAAAGGCACAGAATATGAGGTTTGATCTTCACCTTGGGCTGGACATGGACACGGAGACACGAGCTGCTCTGCTCTAGAAAATGAGCCCAAAGGCCTGGGGAACGGAGGAAACTCCGCTGCCCACTCGGAAGGGGCAACCCTGCCCTGGGCGCCCAGGACCGGAGGACGGATCTGGGCGCAGATTCCGCTGACCTCAGGAGGACGTCCAGGGTCCCCAGGACTGCGCCACCTGCTGCCCTCAGATCTGACCTCACTATCGCTGAGGGTGAACCTTGATGAGGACTGGGGTGGACCAAGTTGCTGCCTGGATATGCCAACCCCACAGGCCACAGGGGGAGGATGTCCGCTGGAACTGGGAAGTGCTGGACACACAGGCTCGGCTCCCAGGGACCTCATGAATAGTTGGCGACTTGGAAAAGATGAGCTGTCCTGCTCGTCAGGCAGGCGGGCTGCGAGGCGCTGCTGTCCGTGCACTGAATGTCAACGAGCATTCGTCCCCACGGGTGGAGACACTGCAGTTCCGCATGCGCCAGAGCACGTCTTGCTCCCTCTTAGCTCGAAATGCTTCCCTAACATCATCCTTTGATTTATTTATTTTTCCTTTCCCATCACTTAGGTAAACACGAGAGGGCAGAAAGGGTAAAAGAAAGAGGAGCTGGGATAGCTCAGTAACCACGGTACTGATGACCAACACCTTCTTTTGTATGAGTTTTATCCAAAAACTCTGACTGAGTCTCCACCTGCCCCAGGCCTAGACTTGCCGTAATGAGCATCATCTGCTCATGACCCCATGTAGCAGGCAGGGAGGGACGGGGCTGTTCCCGGCATGAGGTCGAACCCCAATAGAGGGAGAGAGACGGGGGACAGAGATGCGGTCTCTTTCAGGCAGCCCTGCTGTGGGTGCCCGTGGAGCCTGGCTGACCGGGGAGCTCCAGGCAGACTCCAGGACTGAAGGAGTCCAGGGGAACCCCCGCTCAGCAGCCATTTTTGAATGTAGGAGTAAGGATCAAGGAAGGAAACTTCACGGTGAGGGACAAAAGACTGAGCCAGCCCTAAGCTTTCTGTCTCAGGATCGGTTTAGGATCTAGGCAGGGGTGGGGGAGGGCCCCTCAGTACTCAGCCTACGGGATAGGGGAAGAAAGAGGCAGAAGAAACGAGGGAGGCCCTAACCTTCATCATTCATATAGTCCTCGTTTATTTCTATTTATTTGCTCATTTATGAATTTGTAGCGCCAAAGTAACTGCGACATCGCGGAGGGAGGTAAACTGGGGTACAGGCCAGGCCATTGCTATTTCTGTGTAACGTTTCTCAGAGGCTGGGGAGACCAGCCAGGCCTCTGCCAGCCTTCCAGAATCTTCTCATGCAGAAGCAGGGGCGGAGAGTAAAGGGCAGCTGAAAGCAAGTGTCTCAGAACTTCGTGTGGCCTCCCCTCGTGCAGAGTGTGGGAAATTGCATTCTCGTGTTCTCAAGGAGGCCAAGGAGAGCCCGGTTTGTGCGGGAGCCCTCTCCTTGCCTCTTTGTCAATTCCTCCGTGACAGCCACAGACTCAGAGACCACACTTCAATTATGTGCCCAGCAGGTGAGGGATGCTCGGACAGGGGCCGTCACATTGAGATCAATGAGGTAATTCATCCTTCTACGCCCATGAATGGAGACAGGATGGTGCATACAGATTGTGGCTTTGACCTGAGAACAGCAGACTAAAGGGAGGGAAAGAGAGGGCGGGAGAGAGGGAGAGAGTGAGAAAGGGAGAGAGGGAGAGAGAGAGAAAGAGAGAGAGAGAGAGAGAGGGAGAGAGGGAGAGAGGGAAAGAGAGAGAGAGAACAAAGCAAGGGGAGCTGAGAGCTGGGAGAATGATCAAAAGGCTCTTTGGAAGTGGACTCCTAGAACCATCTATCTCTGCGTCTCTCTCGCTCTCCCCTGTCATTCGAAGCATTTCCACAAAGGACTATTTCTGCATCAAACAATACCAAGAAAGCTTGAGACAGTCTCTTCCTGGGAGGGAGGAGGTATTCTGTGGAGCCGTGGGATAAAGCAGAATTATTCCCACCTCGCCACCTCCCTGCGTCCTTTGGCTTCAGCTAGTTGTGGTTTTCGCAGCCTTATTCAAATACCAAAGGTGAGGGCTGGCTCGGCTGCCCCAAGGGAGATATGAATGATTCAATACCTGAGGCCAGTTGCCTTTTGGGGAAGAGAACGAGTCACGGGGAGTTGCTAGGTGGAGAAGTCTTTGTTCAAAGAAGGCCACCGTATCAGGGTGCAGTGGGGGAAGAATATGGGTGGCAGTCAGGTAACAGCTGACTCTCTCAGGCTTTGATGCATTGGAAGGGCAGCAACCAGAGCAGGATTTTGGCAGGGTATGGCCTGCCTTTGAAGTCAGATGTTCCAGGGTGCTCGTATAGTGTACCATACTATCACCGTGGGATAGAGGTGAGAGTATGGAGCAATAGCCATTGGCCTCAATGGTCTAGCACCCCTGGGGTTCAATTTCTTGGTAGGGCCTCTAGAGCTCAAAACATCCTGGGTAACCCACTCCCCAGAGGCCACGCCTAGATCCTTAGACTCTAAGGGGATCTCTCCCAATCCATGGAGCTCAGAGGCCAGGTTGCCAGTGTTGCAACTCCCCTCACCAGCTTCAAGAGGCCCCTTTTCTCCTCCCGCCCAGCCCCTGTCTCTCCTGGCCCCCTGCACTCATAGAAGCCTTTCCACTCAGGGCTCAGGGAATGTCGCTGAAGAGGTCCCAGCTTTCTGGCCAGGAAGCCCCAGTTTGCTTGGAGTTCTCCTGCAAAGCCGAGCTGACCTTGGTCTGAGGCTGTGAGCCGTAGAGGTTTCCTGCCCTCACTTCCCATCCTTGTTGCAGAGACGGCGGCTGCTCTTCCTCACATCGCCCTCTGCATGTTAAAGCTCTTTACGGGGGCTGCCCTTCCAGAAGCTCTGCACCCTGAGTCGTAACGAGAGGGGCCGCTCCCAACGGAATCGTGGTGCCTTCTCCTCCATCCACCAGCCTCTCCTGGCAGAGTCGCAGCTCATCCTTGCTGCCTGCAGATAAATACATGCTGTCTTCTCTTTGAAAGTTGCCAGACAGTCATTTAAAGACTCTTACATTTACCTATTTCAAGTTCGATAACCTAGCACTCAGAAAATTCGCGTGCTGTCAGATGTAAACACAAGAGGCTTCTGATGCTGCTGCTGTGGTTTGGTTTTGCATCCTCCTGAGCTGGTGTTGCATTTGGGTCCAGTGGGGTGGAGGCCTGGGCCAAGGTGTGGCACAGGGGTCAGAAGGGGCCAGTCCTGGTGCCCCGGAAGTGTCCGCCTTGGTCCTCCATGGAAACTTCCTCCGCAGTGTCAGCTCACGGTGTTTCCTTCTTTCTCTGGTCCTTGGGAACACACTCCGCCAGGTGTTCTAGCTCTTAGTTATCTCGAATCCAGCACTCTCTCTTGCCTTACAATGCTTCATACCTGTTGCGTATCACCTCTCCAGCTAATGTACAAACTCTAGGAACTGCGGCCATGTCCCGCCTGGTTCTCTCTACACAACTATGTGGTTCGAAAAGCCCATTTTAAGTTCCTGCTCTGTGCCATGTGCTGTCGGCATCAAAAGTACAAGGATAAGTATGATGTGACCTTTGCCCCTAAGGAGGAAGCACAGTGACCACCATGATCAAGCCACACACGCACATCCACGGGACCCAGCCGAGGTGTGAGGTGGTGGCCAGCGAGTGGTCCCCGGAGAAGCTGAGACCTCCGTGAGGGCTTATAGGGTAAATCAGAATTAGGTGGGAAAGGGGGAGGGGGCTGCTCAGTACAGATAGAGCAGCCCGAGCAGGGCCCCAGGGCTACTTGTCTGTCCAACTAGAGGGAAGTCTATGTTCCTGGAGGGATGAGTGTGTGGTAGGGGGTGGCATGGGATGGCACTGTTGCTGTGTGTGTGTGTGTGTGTGTGTGTGTGTGTGTGTGTGTGTGTTGGGGCACTGCTTCAGTGCGTGGGTGGCAGGGGATGGAGTTGCCTTGTGTGCCGTGTTCCAGACCTCCCACCTGGTTCCATTGGTGACAGGTGAGGAGATAGTGCAGGGAATGGATGAATGACAGGGGATGTATTTCAGAAAGCCTGGTCTGGAGGAAGATGGATGGGCCGTTGGGACGCTGGACAAGGCTTTGCCATGGTTGACCAAAGAGATGATGAAGACCTAACTTAGGGAAGCAGCTGGGGAAAACATGAAAAATATTTAGGAGGTAAAATCATCAGGACCAGATCCTCGCCTTTCACAAGTCGGTTACTGAATGATGTGTCGATGGCAGTCCCAAATGGAGGAGGAAGGATTAATAAACACGAGAATGAGAACATCAAACCCCGCCAGTTTTCTCAGTCACCTTGAGCAAATTGTGCTTGTCCTCCTCTGTCTTGGACAATTAACTACCCCCATTTCATTTTTAGACCTTTGATCTCCACAGCCCCCTCAGAGCACTGATGATATTGATTTGGGTTCTCTCTCTTTGCCTCCCCTCGCCCACCTCCCCCCACACACTGACCGCTCTTGGCCCAGGAATAATCGCGTTGAAGAGAGCTTGGAGAGAGTCTGGTTGAGATGGAAGGAGCCTTGAAAAGGCTCCTTTTACTTTTCTCATAATGCTCCCAGGATTGAAGCTGAGGGTCTGCGTGCCTCCTTGACCCCCCACACCATGTGGCCCTAGAGACTCGGCTCTGGGTCCTAAGAACACTGAGCAGGGCAGATGATCCCTGGCTTCAAACCCTGTAAAAGGATCATTGAATTCTCCAATAGTTTTCACGGGTCTTCAGCAACTCGAGGGGGATGTACTGCTTTTTATCAGTCAAAATTTATTTATTTAGATGTCTGCTTTTTCCCTGAGATTATCTTCTTCCTGTTTTGCACTGTTAGCAAGTCATCTAAAAAATGAAATGATAGTGATAATGGGATTTATTTTTAATGTGCTCATTTGGCAAAATATAAAGTTGGCAATCCTGTGTTGATCTACCCTCCCCCAAATTATTTTTGAAATTTTCTTGGCATATGAAAAGCCAGAGTCTGGGAGCTGTTGAGATGGATGCTACATTTCTACTTCATGAGGTGGCGTAATGAGGAAGAGCCTGGTGGGGCCCAGGACACGCCACCCACAAATATGGCACCTTGGCACAGTGAACGGTTCAGGCTGAAGGGATTTGAGAAACAATAGTTGCAGGAAGGACTCTGGCCTCCCCGTGAAGCAGGTTGTAGACCCTCATGTGACAACTGTTCTCCTTATATCTGGAGGAAAAGGAGACACCGTATCTATAAAGACAGAGGGACACGGAGAGGAATCCCAATGAACAGGCCTTACTACCCTGAGCTCATACCCTTTTGTCCTATCACATTTCCCCCCGACTCTCCACTCTCCATCGAACGTAGCAGAAAAATGCTCAAGTTTATATCCTTGTGCCACATAAAAGCATATTAAATAAATCTATATGCTTTTCTCTTGTTCATCTGTCTTGTTACAGAGACCCAACTGAGATCCTAAGTAGAGGGAAAAAAAGGTACTTCCCCTTTTCTATAAGCCTAATTCAGAACCCAGCCGGTCGGGGTTCTCGCTCAGGTCCAGCGTTCCCTAGCTGTGTGAATTCTGGGCGTCAGGCTCCTGGTCTGTGCAATGGGAATCATATAATACCTACCATACAGGGTCGTGAGGGTTACATGAGTGACTATGTGCTCTTTATTATTATTACTTCTACAGATTTCCATTAAAGATAGGATCACCTTTTCTACCTATCAAGAGCTTTGATTCCAGACTTGGAATATTTTCTCCCAGCTCATCAATCCAATTTTTCTCATATTCCTTTGCCATTTAGAGCTTTGTTGGAAGGAAGGGGCGGAAAGAAAAAGAGATGGAAAGGAGAAAATGCAAGAAGATACTCTGGAGCCATTTGCATGTATTTAAAATTAAGGGGCCAAAATAAAAGACTCAGAAAGGAAAACCCAAAGAACTGTCAATAGCTGGCTTCTCTTCCTAGAAGCTGTTTAGAAGTTGAGAAAAATCTGTATTAACTCCAGTGGGAATTTGTCCCCCTCTATGTCCTCTAATCTCTCTTGTTACTTCTAGAAGATAGAAAGCTGCTTTTACATATAGTCAGCCTGGGATGGTAAAGCCACCTGTGACATCCATCTCAGGGCCCGTGGCACTGCGAGAGGACAGTGATTCAGGGAGAGCATTTCTGACTTCAGTCAAAGATTGGTTAGGTTGGGGGACTGTTCCTTCACGTTGCTTAAAGTAAAAATGTCTGCCCATGTCCCTCAGGGTAAGATCAGCCCTGGCCCCAAGAGTGTAGCTTCTAGCATTGACGGCAGGCAGCATAGATTTAAGCTATGAGGTGGGGTGAGGGAGCAGCAGGTAAGAGCATGGAGCAGGGAGAGTTTCAATGGAATCATATGTCAGAGTGAAGACAGCTTAATGCGAGGCTCATCCAGAGACAGTCACTCTGGGATCCCAGGTAACAAGAGATCAGATGTAAAAGCATTTGGAACGTTAGACTGTGTTCATTCATCCCTCTAGAACCTGGCTTACCTAAATGGTCTGCCTTACCTGACATGCCATATGCCCTTCTCCTCACTCCCCATCCAAATGATACCCTTCCTTCAAAATCATTCATTTGAGTTCATTCATGAAACATTTACTTGTTTAGTATCTTCTAAGAGCAAGATGCTGTGCTTGTTGTTGGGGACACAATGAGAATAAGGGTTGGGCCTCTTAAGTTGAAGTGTCTTCCTGGAGATGCACACAGCAATGAGATAAACGGGATGGCTTTCCGAAGCATCAATTTTACTCGAAAATTGGGGAAGGAAAGGAAAGGAAAGCCATGTAAAACAATATTCTTATATTAAACAAATAGATCTGTTATGGAATAGAGGTGAAACTTGAATACATTTAAAACTCAAACTTGGGATTTCAAAGAAATTTCACACAAGTGATTGACTTCTTTGGACTGCATCCCAGAAGCTTGGAAGTACACATTATTCTCCTCCGCCACTGTGGGTGCATTGGTGGAAAAGCTTGAAAGTCTTTACTGTGTGTTGTGGGGAGAAAGAAACTGAAGGGTTTTAGTTAGGGAAGGGTCATAATGAAGGTTGCAGTTTAGAAATGTCACTTTCAAGAGCTACCAGGTACACTTGCAGATCAAAAACTTGTCTTTATTTCCACTCCCTCCCAAAACCCCACTAAAATAACCATAAAGAGTTAGGGAAAAAAAGGACAAAGAACAGGAAAGGAGATGACAGAAGGCAAAAAAATGTCTGCACAACTGTGGCAGCCAGAGAGCAATGGGGTGTGACAAATGACTTTGTTCAGAGAAAGCTGAAAGATTGTTGGGGAGAAACCAAGAAGAAGCAAACTGGTTTTCAGAAAGTACCAGGAGTCAGAGGGAATGGTTTCCTCCTAGGTTTTCGGGCATAAACTGTGTGCTGTGGGCTGAATTGTGTTCCCTCCAACATCATATGTTGAAACCCTAACCCCCAACAATGTGGTCATATAACCCTCAACCCAGGTGGCTTGATTCAGCATTCTGCACTCTCCTGGGCTTAAATCACTGCCCTGCCCCCTATCAGAGGGATTTAGGTTCTTGCAAATTGCCTTTTGAGATGGAAAAATTGAGTAGAGGAGGGATTTGAAGAACAAAAGAAGGAAAGACCTTGAAGGCCTAATATACTGCTTTATTGTTAAGACTCAGTTTTCTGCAAGTGTGAATGCAATCATAGCATCAACCATTCCTGGGAAGGAGTTATTTTCCCTATTTTATACAAGGAGAATAAATCGGGTGACCTAGAAGTCGCAGAAGGTCCCCTGACCTGGGCTGTTTGTTCTCTCTTGCACAGACCCTTCTGTTCGCATCACGCTTCCTGCTCATGCTTGCTCATGGACTCACTTAGTGGTAGGTGGACTTCTCAGGGCTTATGGAGAAAGGTGATTCTAAGCTTAGTGAGCAGATCATGGGAGCCTAAATAGGGTAGCCCTCAGCAATTTGCTGGTGAGGACTTGTTTAACCTTCAGGTCACTGAACACCAAATAAGCAACCTGTGAGTTATGCAGACCAAGTTCATGATTTATACCAGGACCTAGGAATTGCAGTTTCCAGACTCATGCTTCTTAACAAAATTGAGTAACTTCTAGATATGACTTCCCATGTGAAGTAGGAGTTGGAGTAAACCAGCTCCACATGGCTCCAGAGATCCCTGAATGATCATTTAGGATGACTATTTGATATGGTGTCTGTGATCTGAGCTCTTGGAGCAAGGATTGCTCTTCTCAGTGTCAAGAGAAAGAACTGGCAGCCATGTGAGCTAATTAACAGGCTTGCGTTATTTACAGTCAGGGTCTGGAGTCTTCACATGCTTTGCATATGGCCTTGATCTTAATGAATATTACACCAGCATCACCACCAATGGTTACGGCCATCATGGTGGGAGCATCTAAGAATCTCAGCGGTGTGGGTAGGACAAATAGCATTGGTGTGTGGAGCCAGAAGATGTGATTCTAGTCCTGCAACTGCCCTTGATTGGCTGTGTGACCAAGAGCATGTCACCTGACCTCTCTGAAATTCAGTTTCCATTAAAAGGATGGTAATCACTGTCTTGACTAGACCACAGTAGGTTCTGAGGATCAGATGACAATATAAAAGAAAGTGCTCTGTAAACTGTAAAGTGGTATATGGCCAACATGCTACAACTGTTGCTGATTGTAACACGAAGACTAAGCATCTTTCATTCTCGCATACCCAGGATGTTAAGTGCCTACTATGTGCCCAGTGTTAAGCCAGGTACTGGGAATACAATAGACGAAAAGCAACAGTCTCTGCCCTCCTGTCCTTATGGCCCACATTAAGATCCCCAGGTCCAGGTGTGCTGGTCTGCCACCTGAGGGTGTGGAGCTACACACGCTGGGGAGTGCCTCCTGCTAGATCATTGGATGGACCTTCTGTAAGAATCTTTAGAGAGGTGCTTTTCAAGCTGAGCTCTGGGAGCCCGGGGGTTCCAGGCAGAAATGGACATGAGTGAGGAGCAGAGACAGCAGAAGGGACTCTTGGCCCTCCTCCCTGCCTCCGGCCAGGTTTGCATCTCTTTTCCTGCTTCATTTCATTGTTTGAAAACTGCTGCTTTGGTGGAAGAGGCTGGGCCGCCTGGCTTCTTGATCTTTTCTAACTTTCACATCTGACTCATGAGTGAGCCTCTTTCAAAGTCTCTGTTCTCCCCTCCCTGTGGTAGCTAGAGACAAAGACTGCTTTTTACCGTTCTGGGAATGTGACCAGGGTATGAAGACTTTCACCTCCATTCTTATATAGAATGGGGAAGGGGTTGGTGTGTGACAAGTCACCTGGAGGGGTGGGTTGGTTTCCTTTCATAACTGTAGGACAAGAGCCCGCACAAATAGCTTTGATAGCCTCCTGGCTGAGACTGCTATGCTTCACAAGAAATGCTGGGTATGACCCTACCTAAGGCAATTTTCTTCTCTGTAGTCAACCTCAACAGGTAACCTGGTAACCATGTAGTAGCTTCGCCCCCTGGCCCCGCGCTTGTGGGTGGCATTCTAACAGTAAATGGCATTCTGGGTAGTCTTTGACCTTGTATGTAACAATTCTGCAGCATTTAGACTCTCTGCAGTAATTGACCACGATAGCTGACAGAACATTTCCAAGGGAACAGAGTCCTCCAGGCCTGAAGCACTGACCAAAAACAGAGTCTCCCCAGTAAGTGGAGATCGTCAGACCACAGGGAACACCAGAAATATGGATAAAATCCCTTTCCTAGCTAACCTGTGAAATATTCCAGGGTTTTCTGCCTGTAGCTAGCTCCTAATTATTTAGTGTTTCTAAGAGGGAGTATTCTGCCCCGGGAGATATTCCTAAATGCCCAGAGAACTGTTCCCTGATTTTTTTTTCTTTTGCATCTCTCTCTCTTTTTTTTTTTTTTAATAGCACTCATGATCATTTCAATGAGTCAATCCTCACTACATTGTATTAGCATACTGATGGCTGCCGTTATAAATCCTAAAATGCTCGATCATGATAGAAGCTTGTTTCTTTTTTACACTAAATCTGAAACAGGTATCCTGGATTGGGGGATAGCTCTTCTCCAAGTGGTTGTTCGAGGAGCAGGCGTCTTCTCTCCTGTGGTTCTGCCATCTGCAACACGTAGCCTCCGGGCTCACCATGCTTATTTACATCAAGCCTGTGGAAGGGACCAGAGCGTGGAAGGTCGCATGTGGCAGGTTTTCACAGGCCAGGCTGGGAAGTGGTACCCATCACTCCACTTACGTTTCCATGGCCGAAACCCAGCAACAAGGCGCTATCTAACTGCAAAGAGGTCTGGGGAAGGTAGTCTGACTGTGTGTCCAAACTAAGAGATTTGGCGGACAGGTAGCAGTTTCTGCCACTACCACCTGCTTAGGTTATGTCTCCTTGTTTACGTGGGGGGAGGGCAAGACATAAAAAGGAGTGAGGAAAACTGTCTTAAGTAGCAGCAACATAGTTGACCCTCAGCATTTGAAACACTGTAGGGAAAAATAAAGTGACAGTGGCAAACCGTGTTCACTCATCTGGTTGGCAATCACCTTAAAGTACGATGGTGATGGCAGGCGTTTAGGGAAACAGGTTCTCTCATACAATGCTCGTGGGAGGATAAATTGGTATGAACACGCTTGGTGGTTATGAAAACTTTAAGTTTAGTCCGTGCCCTTCGACCCAGCAATCCCATTTCCCACTATCTTTTTTAGAGTAATATTCTCATATGTCTATAGTGAAGCACACAAAAACATGCCTGTTGCCATTTTATTTAAAGCAATAGATTAAAAATCATCTAAATGTCCAGCAGTAGCGGACTAGGTAAGTAAGCTATGGTACACGTGTATCGTGGAATACCGTAAATGGTTAAACATGTAGGTATATTTCTATAGACAGATATAAAGGCTTTAAGGCACATTCCAAAAGAAAGAAGTCACTGACAACAAAAGTCACCACAGTATACCATTTATAGAAATAAAAAGAAAAAAATAAAAATATAGATGTCTCTAGGTGCATACATATTTATATGTAAAAATGTACAGAAAGATCTGGAAGGATATAAACCAGAAAAAAGTTTTTACCTTTGAAGAGTGGACTGATTTTCAGATTGTAATCAAGGGGATTCTGGTTTTTATTGTCTAGATTTTAATCATTATAAAACATCATTAATGTACTACTTAGGTAATTAAAAATAATTTTAAAAAAATGACTAAAACAAGAAAAAATTTAAAAACCCAAGTATATTGGACTTTGCAAATATAAATAACAATGTTACGTTTTATGGTTATTATCTCAATGTTCTATAATCTTAAACAAAACAAGAACCTTCCCACAAATCTTACTCAGAAGAAGGCCACTTATTCAGGGCCACCTCCAAAATCCCAGACAGCTAGGACTGTGATCTCGTGCCTATTGAGTGAGTCATGCAATCTTTCAGGACCAGGAAGAGCTAATGTGGCCCTGTAACTTTGTCCATGTTTACCAACAACAAAAGAAGAGTTCATCAAGAAAAAATGCCAAGGAGCGCTGCTGTTGCCTAGTAGGTTTCAAATTATGCTCCAGCTGGAGTGAGAGGCTCCACAGATAAAACGAAAGGCCGGTCACTCATATTTGTTTTGTTTCTGGAAGATACCAGACAGTGTACTAGGAACTGCAGCAGAGCAATGCACAGGTTGGCCAATGCCACTTCCTGTGCAGAGCTGACAGTCTACGGGTATTTTCCCAATTTACAGAAACATTTAGTTAATGCATAGCATCTTCTCTATTTTCAGTTTTCTTTTTCTCTCATAAACTTTTCCTTTGGTTTTTGCTATTGCTTATATACCAGCAAGCACAGACAACCACAAAAAAGATGAACCAGTAGTAAATGAGTATTAACAGGGAAATTTAGAACCGGGTTTTTTTTATGTTTAATTTGACAACTATTATTTTTGGATATGTATGCCTGGTTGTGATATTGTATTTCATACATATGATATAATCATATTGTCTCCTACTAAATATTTTGTTTTTGATTTGTAAAATGGAATTAAAAATATAAATATCTCATGGGGCTATACGGAAGACATCATGGCTTCTAGGCTTAGAAACAAACTGGAAAGTTTGAAAACCGCTGATACATTATACTGAGATCTTTTGTAAGTTTGTTTATTTCTCCTAAGGATTCAAAGCAGGAGAGAAATGTTGGTAAGAAGGCTTTCTGAGATTTACATTTCTCTCTTTTCCTGGTGTTGTGAGTCATTTTCTTCTGAGCCACAGCTTGTCTAGTCACAAGGTAGTGTCTGGGTCATGGAAACACAGTCTAGCAAATTAAAAAATGTTTCAAATAATTTCTGTCCTGTTCTTACATTTCTTAATGCCACGATGTCAACAGTGATACTTCTTAAATCTACTCTTCTTCCCTAGCTACTTTTTCCACAGTCCTTCAGAGAATGTCCTTCCAACCTTAGCTTTCTGCTTCTTTGCTCTCTCTCTTCTTTCTTCCTCACAGTCGTGCATCACAAAAGCCCAAACTTTTGGCCTGGCCAGAGCGAGCCTGGCCTAGATGTGGAAAGGAAAGTCGGAAAGGGAGGCAGAACTAGAGAGCAGTACAAGAGGGAAAGGCAGAAAAAGCCAAAGATTAATAATTACTGTCCTTTCACATAATCGTCTGTTCATTTACTTAGTCAGTAAATATTTATTAAGCACCTACTAAGTGCCCAAGCCTGGGGACATAAGGGTAAACAGAATTAACCCAGCCTCTCTGTTCATGAAGCTTCATCTAGTGGCGCATAGAGAAGAGTATGGGAGCATTTACAGTACATGTGGATGAGTGCTATGGCCAGCAGTGCTGGGTACTGTGGGAGCTCACAGGCTAGGGCAGAGGAGAAGCTTCCTGAAGAAGGCCACAGAGCACACCGAGAAGCCAGAGGCTGCTAGTTGCCCACTAATGTTTCTTCTCCTCTTCTTCCTTTAATAATAATAGCATGTCCAAAATTCAGCTGGCCAGTGGCCACATAACTAGAAACTAGATTCCCAGCCTTCCTTGCAGCTAAGTTCAGCCAGGCGACTCGATCCTGGTCATGAGATCTGAGCAGAAGTGATGTGCGCAACTTCTGGCTTACGCCCATAACATAAGCCAGAAGGGTGCACGTCTAGCCCTCTTGTCTGGAAAGTGGACCTGAAGGTGGTGATTGGAGCAGCCATCTTGTACCATGAAAGGGAAGCTCGATGGTAAAGGAGGCAGAGGAGAAAGGCGGAATGGATCAGGAATAGTACTGTGCAGCAGAGTTGACCTACCAGCCCAAGACGGGCAGACTGTTACGTGAGAACAAAGAAAAACTCTGCCTGTTATAAGTTACTGTTATTTAGTTTCTGTGAGGGCAGTTGGACCAGCACATTAAACCATATATCAGGTTTCAAAGAGAACTCCAAATTCCTGAGCTCCCCTTCTTAACCACTTAGGACCTACGGTGTAACTCATGAGCAGTCCTCGCCTCAGCCAATCTGCAGGGCTGTCGATGCTTTAGATTCCATGGAAAGGTAGCTTCAGTGATACAAGTGATTTTCCACTTTAATTCCCCTGATATGTGCTTAAAGACAGAGATCCACTGCCTTAGAAGCCAAAAGAGTAGCCTAAGGGGGAAGGATTTATGTATTTGGCCCCAAATTGAACGCCTTTCTATTAGGAAGACACTGGGCATGCAGAAACCAGGAAAACAGAGTCGTTTTTCACTCCCTGAGTTAGAGATCTTTAGCCCAGTTCGGGGATGGACTTTGGATTAGAGAAGAGGCTGCTCTTCCGTTCCTTCACGTG
The DNA here is from genome assembly GCF_014176215.1 of Rousettus aegyptiacus. Classification (NCBI taxonomy): domain Eukaryota; kingdom Metazoa; phylum Chordata; class Mammalia; order Chiroptera; family Pteropodidae; genus Rousettus; species Rousettus aegyptiacus. The sequence continues at coordinate 60,241,066 of NW_023416288.1, forward strand.
TCCACTCAGATGGTGTCTCCCTGATCTCCACGTTTGCTCTTTAGACTGGCCGTCCCCAACCTTTTTGGCACCAGGGGTCAGTGCTCCTGTGAGAATCTGATGCTCGATGATCGGAGGTGGAGCTGAGGCAGCGATGCTAGTGCTGGGGAGAGGCTGCAAATCCAGATGAAGCTTTACTCACTTGCTGCTCACCTCCTGCTGTGCAGCCTGGTTCCTAACAGGCCACTGATTGGTACTAGTTACTGTACAGGGATTAGGGACCAACCCCTGATTTAGACTCTGGGCCATTTCTTATGTCTTGATTCTATCCTATGCCCAGTTTCCTGTTCTTCCTCCCTCCATGGCATAGTGGCTGTCACTACCAAGGAGTACCCTCTCAGCAATACTAGTTGGGGGAGGTCAGCCCCATGACCATCTGGGTCTCCACAAATACTATCAGTCAAGATAAGGTAATTTTGCTGCAGTAACAAACAGTTCCTAAACTTCAAATGCAACATTGTCAGCAGTTTCTGCTCACTTAACCACTTGAGGATTCCCAGATGACCATCTTATGACACTATATTTCGACAGGAATTTTATGGCATGAGAAGAGAGGACACAGAGGATCATGGTCCATGATGCTTCTAAGCAGAAACGAGCTGTTTATTGGATACGCAAGTCACGTAGCCACCCCTACCTTCAAGGTCTGGGGAGTGCAGTTCTCCCCTGCGTCTGGAAGGGAAGGGGTGACTGGAGGTATTGGTGAGCAGTAGCAGTGCCTGCCACAGAGTTTACACAGTGGAGCGGCTGATGGGCAAGCACCGCGAGTCTTCAAGGCGGCCACGTGCACCAGGAGGTGCACAGAGTGACCCGCTGGGTGGAGGAGGACTATAGTGAACCTTCCAGCTATGTTTATTCTTTATCTTCTCCTTTTTAAATTTCTATATTTTGAATATGTCTATTACATCTTTCATAATAAGTCTCTCTATTTGTATGGTGCATAATGTATATGTAGTTGTACATGCTTAGAATTTGTAAGTAAATAAATATGCTCGCACTGGGGGTGGAAGCTCAGGAAAGTTTTATGGGTGGAGCAGCCATCAACAATGTGTGATGCACACTGAGCCGGAGACCAGGGCCCAAAGATCCTCAGGTTGTGAGTGCTGAAGGCTTTTTGAAAACAGAGCCTAGGGCCCTTAACCCCAAGGTGGCTCAGTTTTCTTGGCTGAGAAATTCCAATCATGATTCCCTTTTTAGAAGCTGGGATTGATATCCAATAGGTCCTTAGAGAACAGAGGCTGAGACAGGCCAGAATTAGATTGAACACACATTCCCCTCTCTTGCCTGTGGCCAGCAAATGCAAAAGCAGCTGCGGTGCTTTGCGGCGGGACTGCTAAAAGCCGATGTGCATTCGTGACCGAGCGTGCTGCATGGTAGGCAGTGTGGATGCGCTGGGCGTTTGGTGGTGACCCCTGTCAGGTAGGGAACGCTCCCCCAGGCTGGAGAGCCAAGGGTTTAAAGCAACAAGGGCATCCACACACGATCCGCCATCGCTTTTTCTGGAGCGGCTGAAAATCTTTGAAAGTTTTACTCTAAGGGAAGTGTGTTACTGGAGGAGTCTGTCTGATGGAGAGGGACGGGGGGCAGAGAGAGAGAGAGAGAGAAAACAAATGCCTGTGTGTTTGTGTGTGTGCACGTGCATTCGCACACACGCTGCTGGAAGCTACCGTGGACAGAGTCTGTAACTTTTTCTTCTCCTGGTTAAAATAAGATCTCTCAGCTTTGGGATATGAAATGAAGGAGAGAAAGACCCCTGACGGGGAGACTGGCACAGGGAATATGGGACAGGTGCCGGTGGGAGAGGTGTGGAGAGAAAGTATCAGAAGACAGATCTGAAAGTAAACACCGGAAATGACTGTTGCATCCAAGCTGTCGGCAGACCAGGTGATGAAAGCCTGTGATCCAGAGGCCTTTGGGGTCCGCTCAGGCCAGGGCCCTCTTGACAGCCTGTGGATGGGCAGGAGCAGCCCAGCCCTGACGTCTCACACTCAGCCAGGGGCACCGGCTGCCCAAAGTCTCCAGCCGGGGCGGAGAGGCGAGAGCTCAGTGTCTGTGCATAACGCGGCAGCATCTTCCCTTAGAGGCCTGCTCCCCCTTCCATTCCCCTCCCTACCCGTGAAGGACACTGTCAATTTTCCAGCCACCTGGGCTCAGACTCTCAGCCATCTTCCTCACCCCCGCCTCCCATTCGGTCAGTTGTTAAATTCTGGTAATATCACCTCTCACTCAGATCCCCTCCTCTTCCTCCCTATGCGTCTTCCCAGGTCAGGAGGAAAAAAACCATTGCATGGTACAAAGCCCCGTGCTAATAGTATTTCTTAGGACTTCTAAATCTTTAGTTGCATGGAACAGAAACCAGAATTCTAGAAGAGAAGCAAGAGAAAGGGGAAGGGATAGAGAGATTTTAGTTTAAGAGCAGGAGACGTCCTAAAGGCAGTTGTTTCAGGGGAGGCTCAGAAGAGTCGGGGCGCTAGAACTTGAAAGCCAGGCCAGTGGGACTCACGCGGCCTTCACACAGCCGCTGGACTCAGCCCCAATCTCTGCACATCCGCTTCGATCTTTCTCTGCAGCTTGCTCTTCTCTACTGCTCGATTCGCGGTGGGAGGGGCCTCGCCATGTCTCCCGAGGACTTCATGTATCCTCCATTCAAGAGACCTGAAAAAATCGAACCCGTCTCAGATTCCTCGGAAATTTCTTGTTAGCCATGTCAGGCCGTGCGCCTCTGTGCCGTCACCTGTGGGTGAGCTGGGAACTGAGGACCGTGCCCGGGGTGGCACCAACCTGTCATTTTTCGTGTCTGTACCACGGCTTAGACGCGCAAGCACACTAAGACGTGTTTGCCAAAGGCTGGAGTTCTGCTGTGGAGTGGAGAACTAGCTGTTACTTTGAGTGGGAGAAAAACACCTTTCATTTCTTTAGGGAAAGATAAGTAGCGCAACTTTGCGGTTTCTCACTTCTGATCTTCTGGAGAGCAGATGTTCCTTGAGGAATGGCTGGTCCAGAGGCGACATATTTAAGTTCGCAAACACCACACATTGAGATGTCAGACATTTCAGTATTGCTAAAGAAAACCACCAAATGAAACAGCCAACTTTCCCGCTTAGTTTTGTCAGGGAGACTCTTTTAAATTAACTTGGCTGCCGGCAGCGGGGCTGGCTCATTTGCCAGTCGCCAGCATGGGGGACAGGGGTAGAGGTGTGACTGGGGCTGGTGAGAAGAAGAGGTGAGGGAGAGGGAGCCGCACACCCGACAGCCTCCCGCCCTCCTGGGACAGGCAGGAAACTGCTCCCATGGGCCTCGCTCGCTCCTGCTCAACCGCCTCCCAAAAGTAGCAAAACTCTGCTCCTCCAAGGGGCACTGCCCACACGCCGAAGGGGAGGCCCACCCCTCTGCCAGATGGGTGGTTATCTCCTGAAGATGCAGCCTCCAGGAAGAGGAGAAGGCAGCCATAGGTAAATGAACGGAAAGGACTTCTTTGGATTAGAATGAGTGACGCCTGGGTTTAAATGACGGCGCTTTGGGCTGGGTAAATTGCTTTTCTTAGCCTCATGACCTGCTTATCATTTCTGCACGCTGTAGTTTTTAAAACCTGGTGGGGGCTGGATGTCGGGGGAGGATGTTGCAGAGAGAAGGGAAGCGAGGCATCAAACAGCCACGTCCTAGCTCCAGCGCGAATAAGATGATACTCGGCTTTGTATTTTTAGCAGGGGTCGGGAAGCGGGGGGAATCTTTGATGTGGAGTTCGAAGAGCTGCTTCTGGAGGATGAGGGTGAGAAGTTTGGGATGATCCCTTTAAATGTGATCTTCACGAAGCAGCAGCAGCAGCAGCAGCAGCAGCAGGCTCGCCACACAAACAGCAAAGCGCCACTTCCTCTTTTGGGAGACTCCAAATGCCAGTGACCTGGAAGAGAAACCGAGGTCCAGAGAGTTGCAGTGACTTGTCTCCTGTTGCTCAGCCATCGAGCCTGGGAGGAGTGGGCCCAGCCCGGGTCACCTGGCATCTAGTTTAAGGGTTTTGTCTGTGTGATTGGTTTGGCTTCAAATATCACTTTCTACTCCAGTACTTGGAAGTGTTCCATAAATGCCCTGCTATGTGAAGCTCTTTCTTAAAATAGGAAAAGGATAAACTCATCTGAAGGGATGGGAGGACCTTGGGAAGAGAACTGGGCATAATTACAAGTCACCCTGGTTTCACTAGTTCAAGCAGGCAGATGGCGGGTAGAACTGAAGCCAGACAATTTGCACTTACCAAATTAGCACCCGTCTGTTAGTCTACAGAAATGGGAAAAAAAAAAAATGGGCATCTCTCTTTTCACCATATAAGGTAAATAAAAACCAGTGTTCACGGAGCGCTGGCCCCACAGGATGCAGAGGCGATGTTATCCCAGCTGCCCCTGCATTGGCCACATGCTTTGCCCTCCCACTGCTAGTGGGAGGCAACCCAGAGTGATGGCAAAAGCTCAGGCGGTGGTGTTTCAGACAGTCATAGGTTCAAATCCCACCTCTGGTACTTACCACAGCTAGCGTGGCCTTGGGTAACTTAATCCCCAGGGAGGCTGTTTGCTCACCTATAAAATAAGGATAATCATGTCTAGTAATGTAATGATGTAAATAGAAGCAAAAACTTCTCCTGACCCCATCTAGTTTTCATCTATGCATGACAGTGGTCACAGAGATAGTGACCAAGGGGACCAAGGAGTATAGCTGGCCCAGGGCAAATTCCTTCTCATTCCAGGACACCCCTGCAAACCACATGTCGTTGTGTTAGCTTCATGTGAAGGAAGGATGGTGGTTTTATACTCGGGGCTTATAGGCACATTGTAGAGCGTCTCACTTACTTCGAGGGGACTCGTTGGCACAGTTTCGAAATAGGCAGTTTGTCATTCACCGTCCCTTCCATCAGCCATCACTGCATCTGCCTCCTTTCTGTCCGGCCCTGACCTGGCACTGGGGAGACGGCCTTGACCTCAAAATCTAGAAAGGAAGATATATGTTTAGACAAAGAATTATGACAAAACTTTTAAAATGTTATCATCAAAGTGTGATGAAGTCTACCTGGCATAAGAAGAAAGGCATTGGGGTGTGTCACTTATGTGGACGCTGAGCTGGACCTTTTGGCGGGGGGGATGGGATTTTGTCAGGTAGCCAGTGGGGCGGGAGGGACACCCTGTGAGCAAGGCCTTACAGTGTGCAGTGCCTGGCTTTCCCAGGTAGCAGTGAGCAGGCCAGGGTAACGCGTGACGGGCCCACCTGAGGGTGTCAGTTGTGAGCTGCTGAGTGAAGCCTGGTCTGACCCGGAACATGGGCCTGGGGACAAGAGGGTCGTTAGTCAGTGGACTGAGTGACTCCTTCAGGTTTGCACTCTGGGAAGATCAGTTTGGTTGCACTGGGAGGAAGGGAGCGTCCGAG